>NC_041395.2:37909596-38509596 GCF_900747795.2 Erpetoichthys calabaricus
TAAATAAAACAGAAATATATATTTTATTTTTACTTGCTTAACTTGTGGAGGGTGTATCCTGTAGCAAAGCCCTAACTTTTTTCGTGAAAGCACGTTTCAGTCAATAAGTGTTAAAAAAACGTGTAAAGATATTGACAATAAGCTAAGTCATGTGCAGCAAAGTTTTATAAATGAGGGTTTCTCCTTTTTAGACAATAAGCTACGCAAACCCAGGATGACATGGAATCGTTTAAATCAAGTATCATTACATCTTCCTTTCTTAAAGAGAAGTAAGGCAGTACTTATAAGCTTACATATTTATATATAGACATACATATATATATATATATATATATATATATATATATATATCTATATCCGAAGCCGTGCAAGCACACTCTTTTGAGAATGCAACGTATAGTTGTACAGAAGAAAAGCAATGTTGCCTCAAATGAATGGTAACCTTTTGTAGGTCTATGAAGTTAATTTAAAGTTAACGTTTACGCGGTGCTTTCTTTCCGAAGTACCTGCACTCATGAATATGTCTGTATGTGTCAGTCGGTCAAATCCACGCGCTTCGCACCGGCGAAGTACCGCTTTTAAATTTTTATTAAGAAGAAAATAAAACGTTTTTAAATTGAGGGAAAATATACTAATAACAGTTTGTTAAGGATCAGTTTTTTTGTGAAGCTGCCTTTACTCGAGTGATCACTTCGAGCTGACTTGGTGGGCAAGTGTAAGCGTTACCTGGAAGTAAGCACCCATACAATCAGATTGTGAATCAGACTACGAATGCCGTGAATGTAATTACACACTCACTGCACTTGCTTACGGTAATCGAACCTCAGACGTCAGCGCTAGAGGGGCTTAGCAGCGATGAAGTATTGGTTTTAAATTTTAATTAAGAACAAAAGAAAACCTCAGAGGTTCGATTCCCGAAAGGGAGTGAAGTGAGTGTCCGGCTACCTACCAGGTAAAGCTTATGGTCGGACAGCAAGTGACATAACATCAGCCACGGTGCCTTCAGTTGTGAGAAGCAGATCATAGAATGATTGAAAGTAGTTTTGCATTTACCTTTTTAGTAAAAGGCGAGCTTTTAAGCCTGAGAAATCACCCCGTAAATGCACACGTTTAATTGCACATGTGTTAATATGTATGGTTACACAGTATTAAAAGACAGTGAAGAACGTGATTTACCTTTGTTCCCGCGTTTCATAAAAGGCGAGCTTTTAAGCCTGAGAAATCACCCCGTAAATGCACACGTTTAATTGCACGTGTTAATATGTATGCTTACACAGTATTAAAAGACACTCAAAAATTAACGTCATTTACCATCAGCCACGGTGCCTTCAGTTGTGAGAAGCAGATCATAGAATGATTGAAAATAGTTTTGCATTTACCTTTTTAGTAAAAGGCGAGCTTTTAAGCCTGAGAAATCACCCCGTAAATGCACACGTTTAATTGGACATGTGTTAATATGTATGGTTACACAGTATTAAAAGACAGTGAACAACGTCAGTTACCTTTCTTCCCGCGTTTGATAAAAGGTGAGCTTTTAAGCCTGAGAAATCACCCCGTAAATGCACACGTTTAATTGCACATGTGTTAATATGTATGCTTACACAGTATTAAAAGACAGTCAAAAATTAACGTCATTTACCTTCGTTCCCGCGTGTGACTCGTGCTGTAAATGTCTTCCTTGTTTTTAGTTCACGTGATTACGTAGGAGGCGTGATGACGCGATACGTGACTCCGCCTCCTCCATTACAGTGTATGGACAAAAAATATGTTCCAGTTATGGCCATTACGCTTTGAATTTCGAAACGAAACCTTCCTAACTTTTGTAAGTAAGCTGTAAGGAATGAGCCTGCCAAATTTCAGCCTTCCACCTACACGGGAAGTTGGAGAATTAGTGATGAGTCAGTCAGTCAGTGAGTGAGTGAGTCAGTCAGTCAGTCAGTGAGGGCTTTGCCTTTTATTATTATAGATGTATATATGTATATATGTATGTATATATGTATATATATATATATATATATATATATATGTATATATATATATATATGTATATATATATATATATATGTATATATATATATATATGTATATATATATATATATATGTATATATATATGTATATATATATGTATATATATGTATATAGATAGATATAGATTTATTATGGATGCATATATTTGTACAAATTATTTTTTAATAAAAAATGAACAGTTAACACCTGTAGTTTATAGTTTGATTATAAAAATACACTTCAAAATGGGACATAAGTAGTCATGGATCTGGTACGTGTCAAAGTAACATGCACATGAACAACAGGACCCAAGGTTTCCTAGAAGAACATTGCCCATAGCACCACACTGTCTCTGCTGGCTTGAAATCTTCCCATAGTGCAACCTTCTGCCATCTCTTCCCCATGTTTCCCAGTTAAACGTCTTAAACTCCATACACGCACTTTGCAATGCACATGATCTAAAAGAAAATGTGATTCATCAGACCAGGCAACCTTTTTCCATGGCTCCATAGTCCATATAGTCATATGCTCATTATATGGGCATTCGCCATTTAACAGGGTTCAGCATGGGCACTCTGATGAGTTTACTGCTGCGTAGCCCCATAGGCAGCAAGCTGTAATGCACTGTGTATTCTTGACTCCTTTCTTTCGTGGCCAGAATGATGTTTTTTGGCAGTTTGTGCTACAGTAGATCTTTTGTGGGCTCTTATCAGATAAGCTAGCCTTTGCCCCCTGCATGCATCAATGAACCTTGAACACCCATAACCCTGTTTCCCCAGTCATCTAGCCATCACAATTTGGACCGTGTCTTAATTCACACACTTCCTTACGCTTGCCCATTTTTTTCTGCTTCTAACACATCACCTTCACTTGCTGCCTAATATATTCCACCCCATGACAAGTGCCATTACAACAATATAATTAATGTTACTCAGTTCATCTGTCAGTGGTTGTAATGATGTGGCTGATTTTTATAATAAGTTGTCCTTTTTAAATTTCTTCCTCTTTATATATATATATATATATATATATATATAAATATATATATATAATAAAAAAAAAACATTCACTCAGCTAATGAGGGGACAGAAGGAGATACACAGACTTGCCACAGAAGTATTTCAAGCAAGGGTTTTTTATGAAAAATTGATGTCAGGGTGTATTTACATTGATAAAGAAGTGCATCCAGTCGATGGGACAAGTGCTTCCATTGTCATGTTATTTAATAAAATTTTAAGGGACATGATGTTGATGCAAAAATCACAACAGTAAAGCATTTATGAGATGGTAGTAATTTTTTTTCTAGCAGAGCTGCACTATTGGTAGAAACTCTTCTGCCTCCAGTGTGTGAAAGAATAAAAGTTAAGATAATTCATTAGATTGATTTCAGTATGAACTGTTGCCCAGCCTGACTTTCATGCATGTAACTCCAGACAGCACATACAGAATTCTGGCTCTTGCAGTATTTGTGTGTTTTTTTTTTGTTTTTTTTTTGAATCTCTGGATTTTTATGGGGATTTCCCTCTTTGCTTTGACAAAGGTACTGATAGGGTTCTGTGCATCTTTGCATATAGCACAATTGCTCCACTTATATTTTTTACACAGCAAATTGAGCATGCCTTCCTGTTTTGTATTAGTGTGACTGTATGTTCACGCCAAGGCTCAAAGTGAAACTGCAGATTTATCACTTGTTAAAGGTGGGTTTTAGTTTTGCCGTTCAAAGATGAAACTTTTTTTTTTTTTTTTTTTTTTTTAAACACTGGTCAACCATTTTTGAAGGATAACTATAATAAGTCTCATGTATCATAACAACAACCAATAAAATATCCTCCAAAGAGTTTGGAACCTACCTGTTGGACAGATATCATATCAAAAGATCTTGACTGTGCATTGTTCTCCTCTCCTGCTAAATTAATCTTAGGCTAGAGAGGTCTGTTAATGTTTACATTGAAGATGACCCACTTAAAGGTTTTCTAATGCTCTCACTGCCCTAGTGTGTATATATAAACACAGGGAACTCCAGTTTCTGTGTTAATAGCTTTCCTGAAGAAGGGGCCTGAGGTGCCTTGAAAGCTTGCATATTGTAATATGTTCAGTTAGCCAATAAAAGGTGTCATTTTGCTTGACTTCTCTTTGCATCCATAATGGCTAACTTGGTACAACACCCTGCTACTTGTCTTACAGCATAATTAGTACCTTTCAAATGTATGCATTTAACTTTGTACAGTCTCTCTATATATAAAGTCCGTCTGTCTGTATGTCTGTCTGCTTTTCCCGAGAGAGCTGCTTAATGGATTTAGATCATGTTGTTTTCTATAATTTGCTTGAGCATTCCGGTTGATTTTGCGACTTCTTTCATCGCACGAAGTATAGTTCGCTTGCGGCAGAGATTTATTCGCGCAAATCTGAGAGAGAGGCTGCAGGCCAAGGAGAGGGGAAAGCAGATGGGGCCTTCCTCACTCATGTGCCAGCCTCCGTTCGAGTCAGTCTGAGGTGGCATTGGCGGGAGGGTTTTAATCCTTTGCATTCCTCTAATCACGATGGACATGCTCTTTCAGTTCAAGAAATGACAATTCCCGGTGAAGATTCACTTTGCAATGTCAATTAACAAGGCCCAGGGACACAGACTCAAGTTGGCAAGGGTTGATCTTAGCTCACCATGATTCTTCCATGGTTGGCTTTACTTTGCTTTCTCCTGAGTTAGTTCCCCAAGAAACCTAAATGTCTTTACCCCAATAGCAAAACCAAAAATATTGTATATCAAGAGGCCCTCTGATACGAATATAAATTCTTCTTAATACAAATTAATTTTTTTAATTGATTTTTAAAGTTTGTCCTGTTTCACTACTATGTGGGTGTAGCCACGGGGACAGCTAGTTAAACATAAATTATGAATGAATTAAACCTGTTTTGTACATACATTTTCAAAAACGGAATAGTTTGGTATTAATTTATGTGCTTGTTGTAAGCATAAAGGAAAATATTCACAACTCTTCTATCAGTCTGCCTTGTGGAATCCCCCCCGTTCCTGTGTTACCATCACCACCTGCAGAGAAGCACCCAAGTTAACCTGTAAAGCCCCCTTTGACTCTTTCCTTTTGAGTAATGTCAAGCGTAGCTGTAGAAAGTACAGGTTTTTATAAATGGGTAACGGGAAACTGTCTTATTTCCTGGTGATTTGCATGAGTGAGTAGAAACTCTTGAAGTGTAAGGGTATGTTGGGCGTGGAAGGGTTTTCTGTCTACCAAATTCTTGAAACTGTCGGGCAGACTAGTAATATTTACCGTTGCCCCTGAGACATATGATGTGGCATTTTTTTTCTTCAGAATTTTGCAGAATAGCTTGCAAATAATATGTGGTAGAATAACTGTGTGGGCACAAAACAATGTGAATCGTTAAAAACCACCAAGTAAAAACAGAACTCAAGTCTGTTCCTCAATTATATCTAAGTCTCTCATGCCTTAGGTTAAATTAATCTGTGTAATGGCTTCCGAGATCCATCAACTTTATTTAAATGTTTATTAGCATGTGTTTTTGAAATGTTGCAAATAAGTTTGTAGGAGTTAGGTTTATTGCAATGGCATGGAGACTAGAGGGCACTATTTACATGCACAGAGCTGCTTTCCAAGTTGTGCAAGTAGAAAATTATTATTGCAGGGATTCTAGTAGCCTCTTTAAGACGCTTGTGAAGACATGCAGTGGCAGCAACATCAGCGCTTACTACACTGCTCATCCAGTGCTGAGTTTAGTGACATCCTGTCAGAAATCTTCATTACATATTTACACTTGTAGAGAAGCTTCTTCCTTTTCACCTGATGCTTTACTTGCCTCTCAGTTAAGTTTGGATTGTTTGTTCTTTTTAATTTTTCCCTTTTATTTGTTTTATACCAATACATCACCATATTTATAATACAGAACAAGTGAACATATAAAAGGTGATATAGTATTTCATATCAAATTTAAAATTTTCTTTAAGCCTACATCCATCTCTGTAAAACTGGATAACCCATAATGTGTTTTTTGCTGAAAAATATTAAAGCATCTGCAAGGTTAAATGAAGTCTCATAATGCTTGTTTAAAGACTCTTGCCAGATCTATGTTACTAAACGACAGTTTAATTTATGCACGGCGGACGCACCGAAGCGCATGCGCACTGTGCCGCGGCGCCCCAGAGTCAGTAGGTGGCGCCCAAACAACACAACCTGTAAACTAAACTTGCTCTAATCCACTGTGCCAGCAGTCTGTGTGGCATGTTCAATTATGATTCCTAACAGTAAACGACGTCTACCTAACGACACAGCCACAGAACAACAAAGACGAGACCGCATAGATAAAAACAATAAACGGAGGCTCCTACAACGTGCTTCAGACACACCAGAAGCAAAGACGTCATGGCTCCACAATGAAAGAGCTCAACTAACGGAAATACAAAACGAGCCCGTATGGATAAACACAATGAACGAGCGCGCCCACAACGCACTTCTGACACAGCAGAGGCAAAGGAGGCACGGCTCCAAATGGAAGGAGCTCAACGATTAGTAATACAAACACGAGCCCATATGGATAAAAACAATGAACGAAGGCGCCCACACAAAGAAACCGCTTTAGTACAAATAGGTTTATTTAATTAAATGAAAACTTTACCATGGCTACGACCTGTGAACTAAACCTGAGGTAAATAGTGCACGGCAGGTTGTACAGCCGCCCGAACGCGACCGCCCACACCACCGCATATACCACGTTCGTTTAGTAATGTGGCCCTCCGTGCCCGGATCCGCCGCCATGGTCACTTCAGCATGCGAATCCGCTGCCGTCAGCAAACGACTTCTCGCTGACGACACAGCCATAGAAAAACAAAAAAGAGATCTGCATGAATAAAAACAATAAGCGAAGGTGCCTACAACACGCTTCTGAAACACCAAAACCAGATGAGTCACAGCTCCAAAAAGAAACCGCTTTAGTACAAATATGTTTATTTAATTAAATGAACTTTCCCAGGACGCGCCCACCCTCCATGATATTTCATCCCTCCAAATATCAGAGGGAACAAAAAAGTAATTGCCATTCTTGGATTTGCGATTCTTTCGAGAATCGCGGCCTTGCTAGTTCTAAAAAAGCACTGGTCAATTCCTCAAATGAACAATTTGATTTTTTTTTTCAATTTTTACACAGAGCATGACATTCTTTCCTACTAAGTTATAATGGGTGGTTTGGGATTTTTCCAGTTGACTAGGGTGAGGCGATAATAAAGCTGTACAGTGTAAGTTATCACATCAGACTTTTTCACCATACACTATTATCCTATTTAGTAACACTCCGAACAGTGCTGAAAGTGGACTGTGTCGGGTGGGTGCAATAGTGGTTCCAAAAGAAGTTCTCCCCAGTATGTTCTGAGTGTGTTACAGTTGTAAAACATGAGGCTGAGTGAGATAGGTGCCTCTTGAAAATTAGAGTCTTGATTTGGGTACATTTTAGATAAACTACTAGACACATGCCTGCAGTTTGTGGTTTATACCTGAATTTCACCGTGCTTTGTGCAGATTGATGAAAAGCATATCTTGCCAGTGGCTGATTTCCTTTCCCAACATGTCCTCAAATCACCTAAGAAGAAACATTTTGTAATAGAGGGGCATAGTGTAGAAATAGTACTTCTATTCTCTCTATTGTATTATATGTTACATATGTACTTTGCTATTATACACCTGGCAGCGCAATCACTGTGTATACAAGAGTCCGGACGCATGTAGCATGCAGGAAGCTGTTGCATTCACTGTGTCTGGTTACGTCTGGTACATTCACTTCTCCAAATGGGATTTCTGAGCTCTGTTATAATCTTTATAGGACCACGGATGCAATAGCTGTGTTAGAACATGATTCTTAATGTTCTAGTGAGTTCTTTCGGAAAATATTTGTCACATGACTGTTTCCATTACAATTTAAACTGTACCAATTTTTTTTTTAACATTAAGAATACACAATTTAATAAAATAAATAACAGATAACAGTAAAGCCAAAAAAACTCATTTACAATAAAAAAGTTTCTCATATTAAAATTAAAATTGTAGCTATGAAGATGCTCAAGAGTCGAATAACCGCTAAATGCAGCTGCATTTTTCAAAAAACATTTTTTTTTTTTTTTTTTTTTTTTTTTTGCAGGTGAGCAGATTTGTAAACCCAAGTTATACTCTTTAAACTTATTTTAATAAAGCCCAAAGACTGAAAAGCCTATGTGATGTAAGCTAGTTTAATAAAATACTGTAGCAGTGTTTCGTTTTTTTTTTCTTTCTTTTGAACACAGGTCATGTACAATGAGTATATTCCTACCTGTTTAGTAGGCATCGCAGGAGCAATGTTAGGATGAAACAATGAAATAAAGTTGCGTGAGGTTCTGTTTAAAAAAAAAAAAAGAAAAAACATAGTATGCCGTAAACCTGAAGTTGTGTGAAAAAAATGTTAGCAACAACTTAAAATGGTACAGTTGCATTTTTTGAATAGCTTGATGAAACCACATACCACGGCAAAGTTTCAGTTGTGTTGCTGTCAAAACACGAAGCCATGGTGTCATTTAAATCATTGAAACATTAAGCACTAAATTGGAAATCATTTTCATTACTTATGTAATTTTAAATTGTCTGTAGGGGAAACAGTAGGCTTATGTTCCAATACAACACATAGCCAGAGAGGTGCTCCATGAAATGAAAACCGTATTTTAAATGTAATATACACTGTAATGCAGTGGTTAGCATTGCCATTCACCCCTTGGGTATACTTGGTTTTAAGTCTTATTTTACCTTTTATTAAATAGCAATCTGCTTTACACATAATAAATATCATAGGCAGGCTTGAATTTAATTTGTGGTACTGTGGTAAGGAGGGGGGTTTCCCCCTGATGTAACAACAATTTTTTGGGGGGAGGATTGATTTGGGTGACTTATGTTATCGTACTAAATTTATTCACTTCCATTTCCTGGCAAGTACCTGAAAAATACATACTGCTTAAAATAAACCTGATTTGATATAATTGATGTATGTAATTCATAATAATTTCCTTTGCACTCAAAGTTTTTTAAATGGACAAGTGTAGATGCATAAGAGCCTGGTGCATCATTCAAGGTTTGTTCCTGTCTTGCAGTGCTGCTGACAAACCTGAACAAGATAAATAAAGCCAGTTAAAATTTGATGGATGATTAGATAGAAACTGTAGCCATGTACAATCAGAGGTTGAATGCTATGTATCAACTGCTTAATTGTGGCTATATATGCCACTGCATTAAACAGAAATCATTCTAGCCATCATCTCAACTCCATCTTTCATATGTGTGTCCCTACAATTTAAAATGAGTGATACTTGCAGCTGATTGGTCATATCACTGCACCCTCTAAGCATGTAATGTAATGAAAAGTACTACGTAATAAAATGTCACTGGCGTACTCAAAAGTTTGTAAAAATCAAACCACTTTTCCTGTAATCCAGTCACAGTGGTTAGCATTACCATATACTGCTACAGTCATCAGAGTTTGAACTCTGGGAACCGTCAGTGTGTGGAGTTTGCACATTCTGCTGGAGTCTGTGTGGGATTTATCTGGGCTTTCTTTAACATCTCAAAGAAGTACCGGTAAGCTGGCTCTTCAGTGGACCGGCTCCAGCACCTGTGACGGTGTTCAGGATAAAGTGGGTTTGGGAAGGGGTTAGTGCATTCATTTTATTTTGGGATTGACTTGTTTCCTTGTTAGATCTTCAATCCAAATGTTGAGGACTATTTCAGTTTTTATTTGCGCCTTAACCATTCACCTGAGATAAAGTTTTCACAGTTTCAGATACACAAGCAGAAAAACCTTTGCAAGTTCTTTTTTCTTCCTTAAAAATGTAGTGACTTAAAAATGTAGTGAACTGTGGAGTTGTTCATGCTATATGTATGGCCCACTGATACAAAGGAATGTCCTGCTTTTGTCATATCAAGAAGTGATACCTTGCTGGCCTTTTTTTA
The DNA here is from genome assembly GCF_900747795.2 of Erpetoichthys calabaricus. Lineage (NCBI taxonomy): Eukaryota > Metazoa > Chordata > Cladistia > Polypteriformes > Polypteridae > Erpetoichthys > Erpetoichthys calabaricus. Next base: position 37,919,594 of record NC_041395.2, read on the forward strand.
GGTGGAGGATCACTCACAATAGTATTAAATAAAAGTTGAAGCTAAGTACCAAACTGAAGAATGTGCACAGGTAGTGTGCTGAGAAAGATAGGAATGAGCAGTCATGGCGGAGTGGTGACTCTGAGGCTAGGGATCTGCACTGGCATTCGGAAGGTTGCTGGTTCGAATCTCGTAAATGCTAATAGGGACTCTGGTCTGTTGGGCCCTTGAGCAAGGCCCTTAACCTGCAATTGCTGAGCACTTTGAGTAGAGAGAAAAGCGCTATATAAATGCAAAGAATTATTATTTATGTATTAATTTCCGGCAAAGCCACAAGGATCGAGACATGATTTGTATTTTTGAAAAAAACATCAATAAGAAAAGGGAAAAAATTATAACAGAAAATAACTGTATAATGTTAATGCTGTGGGGGCGGGTTTGGGGTGGGAAGGAGAGGGAGTTCAAAGCAATAAGTAGTTTCCCCCTGATGTCCCAGTCATGTCAAAACAGTAACCAAGCTGGCAAGTGTCAAGGGAACAGGAGGATTGAGAGTAAAGCTGATGTTTATTTCCTGTACTGAAAATCCAGAAATGGTTTTAAATTTTAGTTTTTTTGGTGCTTTTCAAGTCCTGATATACTGTGCAACCCTAGAATTAACAGAAACACATCACAGGGAGATACAGTTACAGCAATACAGGCAAAACACGAATCTACAAATGCCAACTTTCATGAGTATAACCTCTAACACGTGATGAAGGTTGTAAAAGCACACACATGACATACTGTGTGTTGGCGAATGTAATGCAGTCTCTCACTTACAGTAAATTGACTACCCTTAAGTGATATCAATCCAATTCACCAATTCATTTTCTAATATTCTGGATTTGTATACAAGCTGAGCACTAATATGTGATCATTTATAAGATACTCTTATAAACAGAACAACAAACACTCTTTACAAGAGTACTTGAATGATGGATTAAAGTAAAACAAGTCTGATTTGGACACTTCAAGCCAGAGGAGTTTATGACACTCGGAAGTTTGAATAATTTTGACTCATCCTCTACTTTTCCCTTGGGATTAATAAAGTTTATCTAATACAGGGGTCTACAACTCCAGTCCTGGAGAGCCACTGTGGCTGCAAGTTTTAAGTCTAACTCTCTTCTTAATTAGTGACCAGATTTTAGTGCTAATTAACTATTTCCCTTTATTTTAATTGACTTTTCTTGACACTGTGATCACTGAATTGATTCTTTTTTCCTAAAACGGCACCTAAACATAAATTTGATGTGAAGTAAACCAACAGATGACCAATTAAGTTGCGGCCTTAAACTCCAACCTTCATTCAGTTTCTTAACTTGAAACCAATTCTCGTTGCTAATTAAACCCATTATTTTATTCATTCTGCCATGGCAGACATTTCCAAAGCTGCTGATTTTCTTTTTTAAAAGTGCTGTCAAAATGTTTTGTGGACCTGAGAAGATCAATGTTACTGAGGCCTTCACCTTTCTTTAGTTTCAGTTATTGTGTGATGGACGCAGGTTGTTGTTTACTGTATGTGTTGGTTCATTTTGTGTCTTAATATTATTTGGTTGCTAATTAAGGAAAAAAGAAATAAATAAAAGAAATAAAATAATTAATGGGCCTGAGTCTTAAGTTGTGCATCAATTAAAATTAAGGCAAAGAGTTAATTAGCACCAAAATCTGTTCACTAATTAAAAAAAGGGTTAGAATGAAAACCTGCAGCCACAGTAGCTCTCCAGGACTGGAGTTGGAGACCCCTGATCTAATCTAATCTAACTATTGCTGTATTAATAAGTGTTTACCACTTAACGATGCAAATGTAAATCTTACAATGGCAATATTACAGACCCAATAAAGTGATTTTCTGACAAATTAGATCCTAAAAACATGTTACAAAAACAACTTTAAGGAGATTGTTTAAATGAAAATATACTGAACTGACTTGGAATTCACTAATTTGTCAGAACAGAAATGTTTACATTTCTTTTTTCAATATTGACTTTAAGCAGTATTTTCAGTTACTGGAGAGAAAATATCAGAGAATAACATTAGAATGTACACATGGTAAGAGAAATCAGCTACTCCATGATGGTATCATTCATTATAAATCTTGCGCTGAAATTCCAAACCCCAGATTATAACATCCTCTGAATGTGCTGTTACATTGGAGGAATTCCCCATGTCTATCCCAAATTAAAGTGTTTCATTGTAATTTGTTATTTATAAATGCCATTACTAGTTTACCTAAATTACAGGTGGGCAACTACTTGATTGATATTTTATTTTTCCACTATTTTAAATTTGCTGTTCCTGTTAGCATGTATATATTTTATATTCTGTTTCAGAAAAGGCAAAATATTGTCCTCTTGAATGAATAAAGTGCTTTTTATTTAAAAGCTGGTGAAAAGGATGTTTGTTTTTGCCTTTGTATTGAATACGTATTGACCACCATGAAATTTCATTGGTAACGAATACAATAATTGTTATATTCTTACATCCCCAGATGCATGCTTGGTTTCCTTCTGCAATTCTGCTTAAAGTGAAGTACACAAAACCATTGCCATGGAATTTTTTTTAGTTATTTTTTTAGTTATTTATTTAGTTTAGTTTGAATATCACTCCAGATCTTCCCTGTCCAGGAAATGCAAACCACACCTTTTCTTGAAAAGGAAAACTGTATTATTAAAGTCCTCAGATATCCTACGGGGGTCTCTTTTCTACCTCCTCCATTCTGGCAAATAGTACAAAACCATTATAGGTTGCACAAGTAGATTCAAGAAGTTATTATTTACAGGTTATAAAACTATTCAGTGGCTGTCAGCACTGAGCAGGAGTTTCTCATTTACAGTACAGTAATCCCTCCTCCATCGCGGGGGTTGCGTTCCAGAGCCACCCGCGAAATAAGAAAATCCGCGAAGTAGAAACCATATGTTTATATGGTTATTTTTATATTGTCATGCTTGGGTCACAGATTTGCGCAGAAACACAGGAGGTTGTAGAGAGACAGGAACGTTATTCAAACACTGCAAACAAACATTTGTCTCTTTTTCAAAAGTTTAAAACTGTGCTCCATGACAAGACAGAGATGACAGTTCTGTCTCACAATTAAAAGAATGCAAACATATCTTCCTCTTCAAAGGAGTGCGCGTCAGGAGAGAGAGAAAACAAAGCAAGCAGTCAAAAAAAAAATCAATAGGGCTTTTTGGCTTTTAAGTATGCGAAGCAGCGCCGGTACAAAGCTGTTGAAGGCGGCAGCTCACACTCCCTCCGTCAGGCGCAGGAGAGAGAGAGAGAGAGAGAGAGATAGAGAGAGAGAGCCACAGAAAAACAAAGTCAAAAATCAATACGTGCCCTTTGAGCTTTTAAGTATGCGAAGCACTGTGCAGCATGTCCTTCAGGAAGCAGCTGCACACAGCCCCCCTGCTCACACCCCCCCTACATCAGCGCAAGAGAGAGAGAGAGAGAGAAGTAAGTTGGGTAGCTTCTCAGCCATCTGCCAATAGCGTCCCTTGTATGAAATCAACTGGGCAAACCAACTGAGGAAGCATGTACCAGAAATTAAAGACCCATTGTCCGCAGAAACCCGCGAAGCAGCGAAAAATCCGCGATATATATTTAAATATGCTTACATATAAAATCCGCGATGGAGTGAAGCCGCGAAAGGCGAAGCGCGATATAGCGAGGGATCACTGTATATCTGATGTTGAACAGATACAGTGAGAATGAGAGATGAACGTCTCCAGGTGCTGTTTATTCTCTATACTTATGCCTGTATTTCTGTATGTGTTTTTGTGTACAAAAGTATCCCCTTCTTCCTGATTTCCTCCATTACTTCAAATTTTGACACTTAATGTTTTGATTTCTTTAACCAAAACCTAATAGTAGATAAAGGGGACCTGAATTAGCAAATAGCATATTTATTTATTTATTTTACTTGTGCTGTTGAATATAAGAATTATTCTAGCAACAGCTGGCACAGTGTGAAAAGTTAAGTACACTGAAATAACAGGATGTGCCTCCTTTACCTGCCATACTGTTCATTCAGTATCACTCTGTCACATTACTGTGGTGATGTTCTAGCACAGTCTTACATGCAGAAATGCTTTAATTCAGAAGCTGTTGCAGCTTTTCAAGAAATGTGTGCCACAGCATCACTATTGGGTGTGGCCGTGGGCTTTAAATCGACCGGTTCAAAGCATCAATTTGATTTCTTTTCAGTTATTCTGATGTGGACATGTTTTTGTGTTTTGGGTCATTGTCTTGTTACGTGTCCCACCTTGCTTCAGCTTTAGCTCAGACTTATGACTGGACATTTATCCTTAAGAATTTTCGAATACAGAAGACAATTCTTGATTCCCTTAATCATTGAAAGTTATTCAGAACCTAAGGCAGAAAATCCACCATTATCGCTCTCACTGGCTTGTTTAACTGTTGGTGTGAAGCTCTTAATGTGGAATTCTGTATTTTTTATAATGCCAGAACAAAAAAAAATCCCCCATTTGTCTCTGTTGTCCATACATCATTCTCTCAGGAGGTTTAAGGGTCATCCAAGTGCATCATTACAGCTAGTTTCTGCCTTGCTGCTTTCCAGTGATACCTGTTCCTTCCAGTGACTTTATGATTATCCGAAATTGCTGAGACAAGAGATGATTGTGTATGAAGTAATTTTATCAGGATGGCCTTTCCCAAGGAAAATTTACTATTGTTCCAAATTTTTACTGTTTGGAGATTGACTCTCACTGTGGTTCAGTAGAGTTTTTGAAGCCTAGAATTGTTTTTAGTCCTTTCCTGATGAGATCAGAACACATTTTTGATATCTAAAAATCTGAAATACCCTATCATATCCTGGTTATGGTGTTATTTGCTTGTTGAATCTTTTTGCTAGAAGCTTGACTTTGGGGGTATGGTTCAATCCTAATTATCCTTTTAATAGGCTTGATTTAACTGGGAAGCTGTTTTTCAGACATTGTCTGGAGTTGAATAACTTTGTTACATAAATCAGTTGAACCATGACTTATTTGTCCACCTTTATTAATATTGTTTAATGTTGGATTTTGCAGAACTGAAAACATTTAAGTTTGAAAAATGTACAGTAATACATGGAATCAGAAAAGTGGGCAAATACGTTGTCATGGTAGTGTGTGTGCGTATGTACAGTGCATTTAGAAAGTATTAAGACTCCTTCATGTTTTTCAAAATTTATGTTGCAGCCTTTTGCTTAATTTTTTCCCCACATCATCTAACACTCAGTACCCCAGAATGACAAAGCAAAAACAGGATATTGGAAATTTTTGCAAATGTATTCAAATTAAAAAGGTAAACATCACACTGACACAAGTATTCAGAGTCTTTGCCATGACTTTTGAAATTTAGCTCAGGTGCACCACATTCTATTGATCATTACTGAGGTGTTTCTATACCTTGTTTGGAGTCCACCCATGGTAAATTCAATTGATTGGCCATGAGGCTGAAGGAATTGTCTACTATGTTTAAAGACCGAATTGTGGTGAGGCACAAATCTGAGAAAGGCTACAAAAAATGTTTGCAGCATTGAAGGTTCCCAAGAGCCTTCATAATTCTGAAATGGAAGAAGTTTGGAGCAACCAGAAGTCTTCCCATAGCTGGCTACTAGGCCAAACCGAGCAATCAAAAGCCACTCTGACAGGCCTCCAGATAACCTATGTAGAAATGGAAGAAACTTTCAGAAGGGCAACCATCATTGCACCACTCCTATCATTTGGGCTTTATGGCAGAGTGGCCAGAAGCTTTCCTCAGGAAAAAACACATGAAAATCCAGCATGCAGTTTGCAAAAAGATACCTAAAGGACTCTCTGAAACAAGATTCTCTGGTCTGATAAAATCAAGACTGAAAAGTGCGGCTTCAGTTCAAAGTGTCATGTCAGGTGGAAACCAGGCACTGCTCATGACCTGTGCAATACTTCCGGTTGAGCGATTGCTGGCGTTAACTTTTTAACTTTTTTTCTTTTTTTAACTTTTTTACGATTAACTTACAATCTAATGGACTAAGCAGCTGTTTTCATGTTCATTTAGGGCAGATTTATTCGCTGGGTTTTATTTTTCAATCATTTCTAGCTTGACTGCTGATTTGGCTGTATATGGACTATTTTTCAGCCTATCCCTGCCTTGAGACTTACCTGGCTTTGTTCTACGGACATCCGAGTTGTCTGCGTCTTCGCTTAACCTGTGGACCGGTAGATATTTATTTGTTTGGTTCGTGTTTGTTTGGACCCTCCTGTCGCTCACTATCCAACCTGCGATGGGCCTGCTTCAGTATTCAGCTGCCGAGCTACTCTGACTCCGCTTTCACCTGTCCGAGCCTCCGCTGACTGGCCTATATCTCCACCCAGACATCGTATTCCTCCCCCGTCGGAGATACATCCATCATGGGTCCCGCCGGAGTATCCAATCTGACAGTTCGAAAATAATAAACTCCATCTGGTCCAGTTTTTGACGTCTTCCATGTAATTTAGGCAGAGTCGCTGACCACAGTGTGTTAGCCAGCCTAACCCAGACGGCTAACACCGTTGCTAAATGCGATAACACCGTTGTTAACTTCGGTCTGCTGAACATCCACTCACTCACGAGCAAGGGGCCTCTCATCCACGATTTCCTCACTGGTCGTAAGTTTGATTTTTTCGCGATAATTTTTAGCTTCTGATGTTTGCTGTGTAAGATGCTGTTGTAAAGACACAGGTGGCTCCCGCAAAGGTGATAAAGCTACTTTTCCGTCATGGCAGCACCTGGAGTACTTCTTGGATGTATTACGCTCAGCAGGCCAGTATAGTGCATGACAGTGTTTGCACTGCTGGTCTGGAGTCCCAATGTTGTACTTGTCGACGGGAAGACAGGAATAACGTGAAAAAGTACCTGTGGTAACGGGAAGAGGATTGTGTGTATGTCTGCTGAGACTGCGTTGGTTTGGAAACGTTGCTTTGCAGATGTCGTATCGCAAGACTTGTGAATGAGTTTTGTTGTGTTTAGTCAGACAGTCCTGTGTAGTGAACTTCTTATTGCATTTCTGGCACTGATATAGTTGTTGGGAAGAATGCCTTTTCTTGTGTTTAGCAAGTGAGGTTCACATTTGAAAAGTTTTGCTGCAGGAATCGCACTGGAAGAATGTGTTACTGGAGTGGGAGTGAGGTAATTTTTCAGTGGAGTGAATTTTTGTGCGTTTGTGAAGATAGTTCTGCGTTGTGAAACTTTTTGTGCAAGTGTGACACTGAAACAATTTGTTGTTGCAGTGAATTTTCTTGTGTTTGGCAAGGCTGGGTTTTGTTTTGAAATGTTTACTACAAATGTCGCAGAGGAAGGTTGTACCAGTAGACGAAACTGTAGTGTTTTGTGGAAGAGAATAATGACTGAGGACTGATGTGTTGGTGTTATCAGACATTATGTGCTGCTGTGGAGACATGATCGGAATTGGTAGGAGGGCTTCATAGTGGCCATTGTCCAGTACAGAAGGTAAATGAAGAGAGTATTTCCAGAATTGTAAATGCAAGGCGGGATGTTGAAGTCGTTTTCGAAGTAAATGACAATGGTAGCATGGAGAATCTCTGAAAGAGCTTGAATTTCAGCTTCACCACCATAAACTCCAGATGTTGCCATATATCAATAGTACTCCTGACTTGTTGTGATAACTCGATTTGCGTTGGAAAGAACAACAGGAAGAACATCTCCGAATCTGTCCCAATGTGATGTAATGAAATCTACTGCCCTATGTCTTAGTGAGAGTGCATTGCCTTTGTCAACCGTTTGTGTCAAGAAATAACCCACTGATAGGAACAGGCAGTTGCCGGATCCCGGAATAGAGATGACGTTGTACAAAAACCCGTCAACAGAGAAGATACTGTCATTCATTTTATAACAAAGGCTTAGGAAACAACCGTCGCAGTATAATGAAAATAGCAAGGTGTATGGGAGGCCACAGGCAGCGTGGGGAAGGGTTTGGAAGAGGACAAATAGGAATCGAGAAATGCCGTTTCAGCTGCATGTGGGCGGGACCGGTTTTGAAGAGGAGCTGTAGGCCGCGTAGAGAAGGGTTTGGAAGAGGACGAATAGGAATCGAGAAATTCTGTGTCGGCTGCGTGTGGGCGGGACCAGTTTTGAAGAGGAGCCACAGGCAGCATGGGGAAGGGTTTGGAAGAGGACGAATAGGAATTGAGAAATGCCGTGTCGACTGCGTGTGGGCGGGACCGGTTTTGAAGTGGAAGCAGGACGAACCAGAAGAGAAATATATATAAGAAATATATATATATTATATATATACATTATATATATATGTATTAAATATATATTAAAATGTACCAAGCAATTATATGAGAATAATGTATATTTTTCTTAACAATATTTTTGTCTTGATTTTCATTCTACTTTTCTAGGTGTTCTAATTGTGTAATTGTGTGATCGATTACTTACTAATTAGTGGGTCTGATTATTTTTGATTATTTAGTGTTGTTTGCCAGCGTATCTGCTCCGCTCATTTTTAATTGTCATTAATAAGATACAACGAAGAGGGAAAACTACACAGAGAAAGGGCAAAATATAATTAAATCAACAAAAGAGAGTTAAGCATTTAAATCTACTAGCCAACCCGCAGCGTAGCATACGCCGCATAATTATGTATGGATGGGTGAATATTTCCTGAAAGACACAGTTGTCCAAATGGGGTGGGTTTGAGGATACGACTGTAAGTGAATGAAAAGATGGAACTCTGGAGAGAGCAACATACAATTGTCTGTGACTGAAAACTGGAGGACCGCTGCCGCGCCTCCACCTCGGGGCTGGCGGACGCGCTCGGGCGCGGAGGGTGGAACAGGGGGAGACGGGAAGGATGCCCATTCTGCCCCGGCCCCCCTGCCTCTCCGGAGAGAGAGCGGGGAAGCGGGCCCGAGAGGTTTCGGGTCCTAACCGTCCAACAAAGGGTCTGTAACACCTGGTGTAAATATTGGTTACTTGTAAAAGTTAGCTCTTTTTTTATTATTATTCAGTTATATTCCGTCAGTGATGTTCACATGGTACAACGAACTTGCCTCTCCCTCTCTGAGTTGATTGCGTTTATCTCTATTCATTTCACAAGAGCAGCGGTGACCACAGTTGGTGCTCTGGTTGATGCCTGCTCAGAACTATTTGTTGTACTGGCAATCAAAGATATGATGTCCCGTAACCGCTATCAGATTGGACAGAGGCAGAACCGTAACAAAAGACAGCTTTTTCAGAGCGCTTTCACTGGCTAATAGACTGCTGCACTGCAACACAACTCTGCTTGACAACATAAGTAAAATGGGACTTCCACCTGCAGCTATCACCTACGGAAACCTTGTTACGACTTGTGCTTTCTCTAGATAGTCAAGTTCGATTGTCTTCTCTGCGCTCCGCCAGAGGCCGCGAGCGACCGCGGCAGGGCCAATCCGAGGACCTCACTAAACCATCCAATCGGTAGTAGCAACGGGCGGTGTGTACAAAGGGCAGGGACATAATCAGTGCAAACTTATGACCTGCACTTACTGGGAATTCCTCGTTCGTTGGGAACAATTGCAAGCCCCGGTCCCCATCACGAATGGGGTTCAACGGCTTACCCACGCCTCTCGGCGCCGGGTAGACACACGTTGATCCATTCAGTGTAGCGTGCGTGCGTGCAGGCTCGGACATCTAAGGGCATCACAGACCTGTTATCGCTCAATCTCACGTGATTTCAAACTTTGGGTTATAGACAAGATAATCCTGCAGTATTCCTGAAATTTGCTTCAGCTAAAATGACCCATTCATAACTTTATTTATTTTTTACATTTAAAGATGAACGGTTGACTGCATTGTGGCATTCTGTTATTGGGACTTTTTCACTACACGTGGGTTTTTGAAGTAAGGGGAGCTTTCTATACGGAATTTCCATCTTCTCCTTGAGATTGTCTGGGTTTCTTCTGGGAACTCCAGTTTCCTCTAAAAATGTAAAGATATGTTGTCAGAGTGATGACTCTGAAATACCCTTGTGTTTGGGTCTGGGAATATATGGCTGTGTTTACGTGTATTCACTGAAGAATTTGTATCTTACATTTATAGTATTTGGTTCTGGATTAAGATCTGCTCTTCCCAAAACACAGAATATGAAATGTGGTAAAAGGAAAAAGAATAATGGATTGAATCTTTCAGTGTGGGCATTTGTTAGATTCTATTCCATCTGCCTGAAATTTAAAATAACTAACATGGATAGCTCTCCAGAGTGGCATGGTGGTACAGTGATAGCATAGGGCTAAAGTCCTGGGTGCTCCCTGTGTGGAGTTTGCATGTTCTCCCCGTGTCTGTGGAAGATTTCTGTGGGTGCTACAGTTTCTCCTCACAGTTCAAAGACATGCAGGTTAGGAAAGTTGTCAAGGCTAATTTAGCCCTAATGTGTGTGCTCACATTGTGTTGGGCTGGTGCCTTGTCCAGGGCTTGTTCCTGCTTTCTTCCTTGTAACCCTGCTCTAGATAAACAAGTTTGGAAAATGGATGTATGGTTAGGTCTCCCGTCAGCTGGAGCTACAGATGAAACCTTGATGCACTAAACAGACAAGGCAAGAGGAAATAAAAATATACTGTTAATGATAAAATGGCAGTTTAGGCCGAGTATAGAAAGTGTGCATGAGAAATGATGTAAATATTTTTTTATTCCTTTAAAACCTGGAATTAACAGGCAGATCTTTGGCCATTTGAATTGTGTGGCTCAAAAAGGTTAAAACTTAAAGATTGTGAAAACCATAAAAAAAATCCTATTGAATGTGGGGTTTGCCTGTGCATTGGGTGTACTTCACCCTTACACCCTTAGTCTTAGAAGCTCTTTTGTTTTAAACGTAACACTGAAATTACAGGTTTGATAACATTTAGTAATTCTGATAGGATTCATTTTTCTTTCCTCCTTTGGTGTTTGTGTTGCGTAATGTCTTCTCTCTTTATATGTAGGCATGGCCTGGGACAGTACTTCTCTTGCCGAGGAATTGCATTAGCTGTGCAGTACTTCTGGGACCGAGGACATAGGGACGTGACAGTATTTGTACCCCAGCATAGACAAAAAAAGGACGCTAAAATAAAAGGTAAGAACTGTGTCTCTAACAAACTATCAGACAGATAAATTTTATTACTTTTATCTAAGTGCTGGTTGGAATGTAAACATCATTTATTTTACAGAACAGAAATTTCTCACAGAGTTGCATAAACTTGGGTTACTGTCTTACACTCCTTCCCGGGAGATAGAAGGCAAGCGGATCAGTTCCTATGATGACAGGTACGTCAAGAAAATTTCTTTGTTTATTATCATCTTGTTCTTACCATTCAATTATTTTTCTGTCACATTTTGCTTTGAAGTCAAAAGATTATTATATAATAAGATGTTGTTTTATTTTCATTCCTTTTGTTTCCATCTCAGATTTATGTTACAGCTAGCTCAGGAGAAGAATGGAGTTATCGTTACCAATGACAACTTCCGTGATTTCATGGATGAATCACCTGAGTGGATCAGCATTATAAAAGACAGGTATCTAAAACTTTCTGCCTAAAATTAAGATGTATTCAAATTCTATTAATTTATTCTTGTTTAGTAGTCTTCATTAAATACATAATCAAAGTGCTTCCATAGTGCTGAAAATACAAATCGCTAATCCTAAGCAAAAACAGTTACATTTATAAGTGCAAACACACACTTTTCTAAAATAACTAGTATGAATGAATTCAGATCATTTTGGCTAAAATGCAAGAGCTCGATCTTCTAGTGTAATTTCTGTTATAAGATGAGGAAAAAATGCCTCCAGTTTAACAACTTTCTCAGAGTAAATGCTTGTCTCTTGAGTTCCACGTTGATGAAGCTGTAACTAAATGCCTCGACTCTTACATTAGGTATATTTATCTATTAATATATATTCATGTAGGTAAAGACTGAGGCTTACAATTTCGTAAAAGAAAAAAAAGTTTGAACTTAACATTAAATCTAATTACTGTATAAATAAGGACGTAACAAAAACAGTTATATGATTCTAATTCTTTAGTAATGATATTTTGGTTATTACAGTATTGTAGTAGTTTGTCTTCAAAATGAATGCATGCATTCATTTTTCAATACAGTACAACCCCAAATTTCGCGGGGGGTTACATTCCTAGAGCACCCATGAATTATGAAAAACCGCAAATTTAGGATGTGGTTAAAAAATTCCTATTTGTATAGTTTAAATCCTAAATATGCCTCCAAAACACTTTATTTTCAGACTCGGCTTAATACATTACCTAAAAAAAAGAATGTAAAAGTAAACTCGTATACTGCACAGTACTGTACTGCTATGTCTCCCGCAGTGCTAGAATGTAAAATAGTGATGTTACCGCTATATGTACTATAATTCATGCAAGCACGTTTTCATTGCCAAAAGCCTTAGAAGGTGCAAAGCATCTTGGGGCTTTAAGCCTTAAACTGTGTGACAGATAAGGGGCGCTGTCGTCCCCTTGAACCCTCAGACCAGACGCCAGACACCAGATGAAAGTCTAAATAAATTTATTTTCACAATAATAATGTGCACAAAGCACTTCCACTCCACTATAATCAATAAACAATCAATTCTCAACACAATAATAATTCCTCCACACCTCCCAGCAGCTCAGTCACCCTTCCTCCCAACTCGGCTCAACTCGCTGGGGTTTCCCATAGTCCTTTATAGTCGACGCCGGAAGTGTTTCTGTCCCTCAGTCCATGTGACTTTCTATCACTTCTGGGTCAGGTAAAAACTTCTCCTTTTCTTCAGCCTGGAAGTATATCATTTCTTCCATTCCCGTGACTTGGAAATACTTCCGGGCGATACGGAAAGTATAAATCCCTGGGCCTCCCTGCAGCGTCCCCTGGCGGCCTTCACGGTATCCAGCAGGGCTGTGAAGAAAAACTCCAAGGTCCATGATGCCTTGCTGGAACTCTGGGCACCTCCATGTTGCCGGGAGCGCTCCATCTGGTGGCGTGGGGGTATTGGCCGGGATGAACGGCCAGCCATATGCCACAACTGCCACATACTTGGGGATTAATGCATCCCTGGACGCCAAATACTTTTTTGCTGCACTTTAAGTAAACGTCACAATTCACAAAGAAAAGGTGAAATTTTAATGGAACACATTTTATTTCATGCAAAGAGCATCACAATTACTGCAACACTGATAATTTTACACACTGCTAATGAGCTGTAAAAACTATTTAAAAAACTACTGGAACCATATGTACAAGGTGTAACTGACGCCATGGATGAAATCACCGAGCCAACTGCGCTTGAACTGGCTGCACTCAAGCACACAGAGGTAAGCGCTGATGCTTGCAGGCTAGTCTAGTGCAGCGGCTCAATCCCAGTGACAGTGAGGCTGCAGGGTGTCACAGAATTGCACAGAAACACAGGAGATTGTAGAGACAGAAACTTTATTCAAACACTTCAAACAAACATGTCTCTTTCAGAAGTAAAACAAGCTCAGTATGCAGTTAGTTCTCATTTTAAAAGAATAGGCAAACATCATAGGGGAGCACAACGGGAGTGGGACCCCCAACAGAAGCAGAGGATGTCTGGGGGAGGAGAGAGAAACAAAGCAATCAGCCAAAATGGACACGTGCTGTTCAGGCTTTTAAGTATGCATAGCGTCGCGTGAGAAGCATATCACGCGATAGAGCAGCTGCAAGTAAGGGAGCAATGTGAAGGTAGTCTATCAGCGTTTAAGTGGGGTTTTTTGAGGAGCGTTTGTGTCTTCTAGGGGTGTGTTCAGCCGCCCGGCTCACAAGGGGCTGGCAGTGGTCGTGAGCTGGCTGCTCAACGAATGTACGGCACTAATGCTCGCAAATGGCACTGGGAAACAACTATAGCTGGTTGTGGTGGTTTAAGGGTTCAGAGGAACAAAACGAAAAATACAAGAGCACTCAGCGGGAGATGCATCAAAGTCAATCAGCAGCAAGGAGAAATGAATAACGCTGTAGCGGTCCGGTGCCACTAAGATTCACACTGTCGAGAAGACGGTGATTTATTTATTTTTATGGTGGCAATTCCAGGGACGCACCCAGCCTTGGCCTGACCCGCACTCACAAACCGAGACAAAAACAAAGCAAACCAATAATCAAACAGTAAATAAAGAATGTAATGAAAACAGCGATACCACCCCTGTTCCGCTTACGGCGATTACACATTAAATACAGCAAAGCACAAACAAAACACACACAGTAAATCATGAAAAACGGCAACGGATGAAATGTAATGATGAAAATAGATAGTCCAGAGATCTGCACGTTGAATGGGAATGTAAAGATATTCCTACCGCTAGTTCCTGAAATGGTGAAGACAGGTGGATGGGTTCAGGAGTGCTCCTTTCTTTGCAGGATGGTCACGAATCCGCTTACAGTCCTCATGTACATAGGTAGACGGCAGACAATCCAGACATCCAGGACAAAACGAATAAGTACAGGTAACCCAACAGAAGGCAGGCAGAGAGACTGGAACTTGAAACACAAATTACAAAAACTTTTTTTGTGCATTTGGTCACGGCCCCCTTTTTAAAAGCCGTGCTGACATTCTTTGACCCCAACAGTCCCAGCAGCCTCAGCAGAAGACCAATCGGAGCCACTTAATGGAACTGCTAGGAGTTGCAGCTTCAATTTCTATTGGCTACTTTCACCATCTCAAACTGCGTTCTCCACTACAGTTGCTTCCTGTTCTCTCTACAGTACAGTATTTCCACGAAAAAAGCCATAAAAATTGAGGTGGATATTTGCGGTTTCCGCTAACAATTGTTAGATAGGTTCTAAGGAAAATTCCGCTAGTGACTGAGGCCGCGAACTCTAAACCGTGACTTCGCGGGGGTCTACAGTATTGGGGAAAAAAGAAGCCTGTGAGTACTACAAAGGACAAGTAACTGTGATAGCAACACTAGAATATTTTCCCTACAAGGTTTTTTTGGGAGTTTTTCCCTGTCTTATTAGAGAGTCAAGGCTGGGGAGCTGTCAAGAGGCAGGGCCTGTTAAAGTCCATTGCGGCACTTCCTGTGTGATTTTGGGCTATACAAAAATAAACTGTATTGTAGAACTATGCACAGATTCTGCAGAACATTTCAGGACATATTGAGTTAAAATTTGAAAGTATCATTATGATTTCTGGCATGGTGTTGCAGTGATAGAGCTGCTGCCTCATAGTAAGTAGACCAGGCTTTGCATGCTGAGACTTACCTGTGTGGAGTTAGCATGCTGTCCCCATGTTTGTATGGGTTTCCTCCCACTGTCCAAAGATATGCAGGTTGGCTGAATTTGCAATGCTAAATTGGCCGTATTGTTTGCTTGGTATGTGGGGTGTGTGTGTTCGCCTTGCAATGGACTGGCTCTCTGTCCAGGGTTTGCTCCTGCCATGTGCCCTATGTTGGCTGGGATAGGCTGCAGTCTCCATACAGCCCTGGTCTAGATTAACTGAGGTAGATAATGACATTACATGACATTCCCCAAAATCTTCAGCCAATAAAAAAAAAAATCTTTTTTGTGGCTGGTTTAAGCTGTGAAGAGAATATCAAAATTATTTAACTTGGGGGAAGACTTTCTATATAAATACTAAAATAGATAATTAATATGGTTGTGAAAAAATGGAATCTTACAAATTAGCAGAATTGTGCAAGTATAGATAATGTTTGCTACTCGTGTGCATTTTTACAACAACATGAACATTAAAATCTCCCATCAAGACTACTTAATATATTATTAGGAAGTGCTTCAGTAATAAGTATGTAAATTTTGATCTAATTCATTCCAAAATAAGCATATTTTGCAATTTTGGCTCCTGGTGTTTTGAGAAATAAATTACACACACACAGAGTATATTAATCTTACAGTACATAAGTCAAGTCTGACAGGAATATGTTTATTTGTACTACTTTTTGCACATACTTTCCATTACTTCTTGAGTTCAACACTTATTCTTTTATAGCATTTCTGCGTATGTGACAATTGCCAAGTCTTACTGGGTTCCTTATAGTCAGCCACTTCTTCAAAGCATCACCTAGAACAGGGGTAGGCAACGTCGGTCCTGGTGAGCCGCAGTGGCTACAGGTTTTCATTCAACCCAATTGCTTAATTAGAAACCAATCATTGCCAATCTCAGACCTTATTTAATTTTATGGCTTGTTAGTCTGTGCAATGTAAGGCTTTTATATCGTAGATTTTTTTTCCTTTCCAAAGATATCATCCAAATGATATGAAGCCTAAAACAGATCATTTTCAGTCTGTCACATTTTTCTATTAAGTGTTTTATTAAATCAAACAGTGCATGATGAACACACACAGATGTAATTGGAAAAAAGCTAGCTGGAGAACTGCTGGCTGCTTTGTCTTTTACATCTTATTGCTAATAAGGAGCAATTAAAACACTGAATGCAGCAGTTTAAGATTGAAATAAGCAATTAAGGTTGGAGAACCTTAACAAGCGAGACCACTAAAATGAAGCATTAAAATGTCACTTAAGCAATATGTGCTTCATCAGCAATAATGAGTTCTCGTTAAGGAACTGGGTTGGAACAAAAACCTGCACATACTGCGGCTCACCAGGACCGACGTTGCCTACCCCTGACCTAGAACTTTCTTGTTCCTTGTTGTTCACTTGACCTTTATCTGCTTTCCTGATATGCTTGAATAAGCTTAGACTATATTTATTAACCCTTTATGCTAATTCTAAAATAGATTCTATATTAACATGGAAAGCATACCAAAACACATTATGCTCAATAACTATATTAACCCTGAATGACGATGTGACCTCTTAATCTCATTTTTCTTCCACATTAGTTAAACACAACTTTGTTTTTATTATTGAATTGACATGTGTATTGTTTGATTGAGTATTCAGGTATGAATTTTGTTTCCTACAGACTTCTCCCATATACCTTTGCTGGTGACCACTTCATGGTGCCAGATGATCCTCTGGGTCGTGAAGGACCTCATTTAGCAGACTTTCTTTCAAAGAAGACCAGGTATGTTTTATTCTTTACCCTAACTATTGAAGGACAGGCTTGTTTTAGTATTTACAGTACACTTAGTGTTATTAGTTGGTGTATGCAATTTCCAGAGCAGTATAAGTCATCAAAATAAAATGCAAAGCAGAAACATATGAAGTAGAAAAACAAAGGTGCTGTAAATTCATATCCTGTCATTGCTTCTCAACAAATAGTGCTAGCTGCTGTAGTGATGGCCAGATCTGCCTAAAAAAATTAATTACAAACTATCTTGTAAAGGGTGCTTTGTCTGTTGTTTTTTTTTTTTTTTGGCTCAGTACCCTAGGGAAAATAATTTCTTCCATTTAATATTTGAGTTATGGAATATCTGTCTGTTCCAATCTCAGATTATAATATAGATAATAATGAAAGAAAATGTGCATTGATTTAAAAAGGACAATATGCAAAATAAATAAAGTAGAACCCGTTATCCACACCCTGGTTAATCAATCTTAGTTTAATTCATAACTGCTTTGCTGTGAATACTGTACTGAAATATTATAGTATTAACTTCAATTGTACCAAGCAAGTGGTCGAGGAGCTGGTGACTCTGGGAATGTAGACGTGACTCACTCAAAACACTGTAACCCTCGGCTCTTGTCCGTGTATTGCAAGCATTGACTGTGTGCGCATGCTGTACTGTTGTGTTTACTTAGCATTTTTATGTTTATACGATGATGAGGACTACATAGAAAATCTCAAAGATTTCTCATAGAGACGGTCTAAATGATGTCAAAACAGCACTTTTTTATATTAAATAGCAGTAAGACACTACACCTGTCCATATATTGATACTGAGGTGACTGAGAACAATTGTGTCAAAGAAACAAGGAATATTAAATTCACTAAGGTACAAAAAGAAGCTTATAATCCAAACTGTTCCATATACACTGGCAAAATCTTTAAATCCATACTTTTTGATCCGAAATGGGCGTGGCCATCCTTTTCTGAGGTAGCATTGGTCTACAGTACCTTAGATAATTGGAGTTCTGCTGTAATTACAAGTGTCTTTTACAGTGCCTCTCATAGCATTGATCTTCACAGAATTTTATTGCACTGCTTTGTGCCCAGATGTGAAGATGTGGGTTCCCTTCATGCTCCCATCTTGCTTATGGGATCTCTTGAACCCGACACCGTCAGTAATGTCACCGATGAGCTAGGCAGTGAGGCACAACAAAGCAAGGGGATGGTGCAAAAAGTGCAAGGTGCTTTTATTAAAACCAACAAACAAAAACTGTTCAAATAAATAAGTACAGTGTATCAAAATAAGTTATTAAATGAATAATCCATTAAAATGAGTGAATTAGTGGAGGTTAAAATCCATTAGAAAAAAAATCTCTTAAAACAATGGCTGGAAGCTGTCCCTTTCAAAACAACAGCCCAGTGCCTTTCTTCTACTGGTGACTGGCGACTCCCCTGCTTCTCCCATCCAGGCAATGCACCAGGGGACTCGCCCTAGCTGCAGCTGACCTGCTCTGCCTGCTGGTCTGGAGGCTTCCCGATACCTGGCTTCGGTTCTTCTCTCCCCAGATCGAGACTTGGGTATCCCAGCGACCAGGATGCTCACGCTGGAGAATCCACCTCCCAAGCCTCCAGACTCTCGCTATCTTCACCGGCGAGCCATCCTTCGTCCGGTCACTCCTGCTTCTCAACTACATGCTCAGCAGGAGCGACCACTACCGACTGCCCTAGATGTTGGCCAAACACCTGCTAGGGCTCACTGTTTAGCTGCCTTCTTCACTCACTCACACACCGGCTTTCTCCTGCCTGCTTCTTCTCTTCTCTTAACCTCCATTCATTTTTTTCTTCTTTGTTTTCTCCCTCTCCCTAGCCGCCTCACTCTTCTATGTATTACGGGGACGTGGATCAGATGTGGCAATAAGCAGTTCCTGGTATCAATTACAGATGCAGACGACTCCTCACCTGTGCACTAATGCGAGGACTGCCCAAATCACAAATTCATCCGGGAACCAATCCGCCACACTACCACGTCCCCTCTCTAAGCCACGAGTGTGGCGATTATTTATTTAAAAAGTGGCCTTTTTGACTTGAGCTGTGGACCTGATACACTACACCAGAGTTCTTGTATAGACTATTACAGTCTGTCTGAGCACAAACTTGTAAATGAAACAAATCACAGTCTGCATTAAATACAGTGATACCTTGAGATACAAGTGCCCCCATGTACGAGTTTTTTGAGATACGAGCCGTCACTAGGTCGATTTTTTGTCTTGAGTTACGAGCCAAAATTCGAAATACAAACCATCAAAGAGCTTGTCCCTGCACATTCCGAGGAACTGACGAAAGAGGAGTTGACGGAACTACATACGCAGCAACATACGGAGGTTCTGCAGGAGATCGGTATCGCGGAGGAGGTTATCTCTTAAAGTGAGATAAAGGAAGTGTTTGCAATGTGGGAAAAAGTTTCGAACTTTAAAGAAAAGAAACACCCTGAAAAAATTACAACTGATCATACAGTGGCGCTATTTAATGACACTTGCCTAACGCCTGACTTTACTGAAAAGAAACTGAACGTCCAGCCGCGCTATTTAATGACACTTGCCTAGCGCCTGACTTTACTGAAAAGAAACTGAACGTCCAGCCGCGCTATTTAATGACACTTGCCTAGCGCCTGACTTTACTGAAAAGAAACTGAACATGCAGCCGCGCTATTTAATGACACTTGCCTAACTCATTTCAGAAACATTCTAAAGGGGAGGACTAAACAAAGCTCCTTGGACAGATTTCTATTGAAACGCCCTGCGAATGAAAGTGTGGCAAAAAAGAAAAAAACTAGTGAAGAAGAAAATTAAGTTAAGCAAAAGTGAAGTGAAAGAAAAAAACATTACAATACGCTAATCGGCTTTGCCAACGTCTGTTTATTTCTTTAGATTCTCTTTTATGTATTAGGTTTTATTTTGTTTGTATACAATATTTGTTCATTATAAATACATTTTTCTTATGTTGAAAACATTTAACAAAAAATTGGGGTGGTTTTTTTGGGGGCTGGCACGAATTAATGCCATTTCAATTAATTTCAATAGGGAAAATTAATTTGAGATACAAGCATTTTGTCTTACGAGCTCAGTCATGAAACGAATTAAACTCGTATCTCAAGGTATCACTGTATAGTGGCTGCAGTTCCAAAATGATGATTATCCACTCCTTAATAGAAGGCTAGATACAGAAGAAAGTCTAGGATTAGTTCAATCATTCTTTATCCAGTCAAGAAACAAATTATTTCTTCTCTTTTGTCATGAATACCTAAGAGGGTAAAACTGACACAAGCAATAAGGAGCTGCATTGTCTAGGAGACCCATATTAACAGAATAATTATCTGGGCTGTTAAATGAACCATCCTAAAAGCATATCTCACCTTCTTGATCAAAGCTATGTGATGGTCCCATACTTACTGTTAGCTTCTGGGAGCCACTTGAACCCGGAACTGACTAGAACATACCCGAGGATGAGCCGGGCAAATGAGGACACACACAGTCAGCATGAAGGGGTTTGTTAACAAATCCAGCATTTAAAGCAACACCAAAACCAAAGTTTAAAAGTGCAGAGCATGATCTTTATAGAATGAATAGATGAATAAATACAAACCGGTGAAAGTTAAAATGATTAAATATATCCATAAAAATATAATGTGAAAACCATAGGCAGTATTCCTTCCATTCAAAACCATGAGCCTTGGTGCTTCTCTCTAAAAACTGTGCCTCTGCCATTCACCTGAAACAGATCTTCTCGGTAGCTGGATATGCCCTCAGAAAAGCGCAGTCAACCAGCACATGTGCTTAGACCCCAACCATCCCAGCCGATCATCACCTGGGCACCCCAAGCCATGTACCTTGCTGCCTTCTCTCTGTACCTGTAGGGACCACACAAGCCCCACTCCCATCTTCAGCCACTGTGCTTCGGTCTGAAGCTGGGCAACATCTGTCCTGCCCCTATTACACTCAGTGGGAGCGACCTCGACTCCCTCATCGAGCGTTGGCCGCGCACTTCTCTTCACAACTGCTTGCCTTCCCTCTAAAATGATACCGGCTCTGGCTTGCTCTTTTCCCTTCACTTTAATTTTCTCTCTCCTTTTAACCTCCATCTTTCACTTCTTCATCAGTCCCTCCCAATTTACTATCCAGACTTAATTTATATAGAGATAGGGACGCAGGTGTGCTGATGATAGACCTTGGATCATTATTGAGGCAATCGACTGAACTACGCAAACCTGGACGTGGATGCATGACCAGTCGATCACCCATATTAGCACTCCCAGAGCTGCTCCACCATATTAACAGGACACACCTGTACCTCTGAAACCCTAATTTCTTTAATAAGTTATCTGTATAACTTCACTACAAACCTCTCTTGTCGTAGGCTGTTTGATAATACCTTACCTTACGTCCCAGAAACCCGTTTAATGGTATGGTACAGACAAGGCCTGCCATCTTTGTAATATTATTTATTTATTTATTTTCAGCATAGTTTTGGATTGGAAAGACAGTGCCTTCTTGAAATGTGCCCAAATAACAAGCAATATCCTTAACACTAGAATTACCAGAGCCTACGAAAAAACTCGTAAATCCGTCCCACCTTAAATCGCGTCTTAAATCCGTTTGCACCTCTCCGCTAGAGTCTTTTGTCATCTAAATGTGCTGATAAACAAAAGCTACTAGCAGCCAGCTATTCCATCCCCCCACCGACTTAGAATGAACTCCTAGCTCATGCCTTGCCTTGATTTGATTATTTGGGATTGAAGTGGAGTTTTACAGTGGAAATAATTCGAGCGTTATTTGGAATACACGCATTTCATGTGTGTTCCGTTTCTACAGTATAGTAGTCTGTGCAAACACATTTTTAAAACAGAAACGTTTTTCATATTCTAATAGTAAATGACAAAATGTAGGCATAAACTATATAACGTATGAAGCCTGAAGTCCATATATCAAAGAAACACTTTCACAAAAGGTACAAATAAGAGAACACGTGCGCTTTTATTCAAAAATATAACTGCACAAAACAAAAAAAGCCGCATTAGCATGCCACATTGACACTCTTACTACAACCGCCGCGGTGGCGTAATGGTATCAGCTCCTGACTGGGGATCAGAGGGTGGCGAGTTCGATCCCGCACGGCTCCACTTTGAGAAATGAACTGCTCTTATTCTTACAATTTTAGAATAACAACATAAATTTCATTTCAGTCTGTAACAGCCGGTGTAACTTATGATACTGGTAAAGGTTAGCTTTTTTTTTTTTTTTTTTTTTAATTCACTTTTCATTCTCGCAGTCGATGCATACTAACGCACCTTCCCCCCCCCCAAAAGGGTTCTGACACATAAACGCTGACGAAGCTGCCTTCTTCGTATCTCACATTAAATTTTCACACCTGATCTGACGCTGTTCGTTTTCAAATAATATTGCATTAGTGCAATGAAGTTTTCACATATATTGTCTCTTTCAGGTGTGTAATAGAAACCACAGCATAGAGAGAAGTGAGTACATTGCTTCTTACAGGAAAAGGTGATGGAAAAAGTGCATTGGTACGAGAATGCAGTCACGAGTATACTGCAGTCTTTATGTGAAAACAGCATAAATAATGTGAAATCATTCTCTCCTCTGCATGTCCTGGAGTACAAAAGAAACAGCATACAGCAACATGTGGGGACTGGCAGGAACACTCAATAACACTGAATAAAAAGAAAATCAAGTGACGGTGAGATACGAAGGAAGGCAGCTTCGCCAGCGTTTATGTGATGTGTCAGAACCCTTTTGGGGGGGGGGGGGGGGCGTTAGTATGCATCGACTGCGAGAATGAAAAGTGTATTAAAAAAAAAAAAAGTTAACCTTTACCAGTATCATAAGTTACACCGGCTGTTACAGACTGAAATGAAATTTATGTTGTTATTCTAAAATTGTAAGAATAAGAGCAGTTCATTTCTCAAAGTGGAGCCGTGCGGGATCGAACTCGCCACTCTCTGATCCCCAGTCAGGAGCTGATACCATTACGCCACCGCGGCGGTTGTAGTAAGAGTGTCAATGTGGCATGCTAACGCGGCTTTTTTTTTTGTGCAGTTATATTTTTGAAGAAAAGCGCACGTGTTCTCTTATTTGTACCTTTTGTGAAAGTGTTTCTTTTATATATGGACTTCAGGCTTCATACGTTATATAGTTTATGCCTACATTTTGTCATTTACTATTAGAATATGAAAAACGTTTCTGTTTTAAAAATGTGTTTGCACAGACTACTATACTGTAGAAACGGAACACACATGAAATGCGTGTATTCCAAATAATGCTCGAATTATTTCCACTGTAAAACTCCACTTCAATCCCAAATAATCAAATCAAGGCAAGGCATGAGCTAGGAGTTCATTCTAAGTCGGTGGGGGGATGGAATAGCTGGCTGCTAGTAGCTTTTGTTTATCAGCACATTTAGATGACTAAGGACTCTGGCGGAGATGTGCAAACGGCTTTAAGACGCGATTTAAGGTGGGACGGATTTACGAGTTTTTTCGTAGGCTCTGGTAATTCTAGTGTTAAAAGGCTAGCAAAACAGATGAGGACCAGGAATTAAACAGAAAAGTTATGTCATTAGTGCAGGAGTTCTTCGTGAGACAAGATCAGGAAGCAAACGTGAGAAGATGCATAATAAAAGATGGTAGAATGTTTGAGCAGATAACATCAATAGTCCGGGGAGGTTTCAGCCACAATACTGAAATACATTTGTAACATCACCCTGTATGTAAATGAAAGAATTAAATGGTTAAACCGGTGTATTTTCTGGAAGTATTTCTGTTTAAAACATGATTTCAAAATTCCATATTAAATGCTAATCTCTTTAAAAAAAAAAGAACACATCTCTTAGCTTTTGTGGTAGCAGGGCATATTTTAGAGCACTGTTGGTTTGTAATTAGTGTTGTTGTAAAGAGCCAACTTGGCAGCAGCACGGTTTTTTAAAGAAGCTTCATTGCATATCTAAATTATTTTAACTAATAATAAACATGAGAAAAAACAGGAGTCCACAGTAAATGGAAGAATGATCTCTTTATACAACATTAATTGAATACAAAAAGCTTCAAGATTTGTTTTAAAGAAGAAAACAACTTAGGACTCATAAAAATGTGTTTGCTGTTCCGTACATTTCTTCAGAACATTTTACTGTTTGTATTGATCTTAAGAGTTAAATATCATTTTTTCCTCCTCTCTGGCATGGTCTAGTAACTAGCTAGCTTTTTATGACTGTTATCTTTTGTGTTGTCACAAAACAAACAAAGACTGATTTTGCTTTCACTACTTTGATTTATTGCCATCTTTTGAAGAGAACTGTTGTGTTTTAATCTTTTACTGCTGATTTCATCATTATGGCCTCTGTTTTTTGTTTTGTTTTTTTTCTTTTCCCTCTGCTGAATATTTCATAATCATCCCAGGTGGGAGGCTGGTGCTGAATCCACATCAACATGTTGGCACTGCAGGAAGGTGGACAAACCCTCTGTCATCTGCTTAGCATGATAGCTGGCTCTGCAATTAATACAATAAGACACAAGCAGCCATTGCCAGTAATGTACTCTTTGTGCTGATTAAATGTAGCCAGCATAGAGCATACATTAGCTCTCAGATAGAACATCCACATCAACAATGAGACATCACTTTAAAACACATTTTATCACCTTGCATTATCATGTTAGTGACAGAGAAGCAAGTCATTTTTAAATCTGGGTAACCTTCTTCTAAATGTTATATGGCCGAACTCTCTTGCTATTCAGTATGGATTTAAAGATTACTGCCAAAGATTTATAGTGTAGTTAATAGTACATGGCAAAAAGACCCTTCGAGGAGAATGCATTATTTCTTGATCTTGAATCCAGCTACTAGCTCAGGTAGTTGTTTTGTTTTATATAGTTTATAATGAAAGGGGCAGACTTTACAGAAGTGGGTACAAGAAAATGTACTCTTGAGTTTGAAAGAAATAACAAAAAACTGTTATCATATTTACTTTTTAGGAATTTATTCCATATATTACCTGTGACGGTTGTTTATATTAAGACAAAGGAAGTTGCACAGTAAACTGCCAACCAAAAACTTGTTGCATATGCAAGCTAAACATTCATACACTGGCAAATCTGTCATATCCTCCTCATACTTTTATCTTGTTTACATGTTTTCACATTACACTTATTGTCTACATGTCCCTGGAGGAAATAAGCTCCATCATCGGATATTACAAAAGCTCAAGATTTTCTTATTACTATAAACTGGTGAGCAGCTTGCTTGCGTAATATTTTAGTACTAGTCATTTAGCCCGTTACAATAACGGGCGCTGGAACAGTAGTGCATAAACATTAGAAGGAACAGTCTATATTAAATGGCAAGGGACTTTGACCTCATTCTTTTTGTTGGTCGTATTTTTCTTTCTTTCAGCCTTTCTTTTGTTGATGTTTACTTGCTGAGCTGACCGTTCTTCGTGGGCTGTCGCCATGTATTGTGTGTCTTTAATTTGCTGTGACAGTAATACTGTCTTGTACGGCCCTATTTAATAAGGGCGCGCACAAAAAGGCGAGCTTCAAAAGGGCGACCTCAATTGAGCGCGGCGATTAAAGGCGTTCATAGATAATTTAGTTCAAATGGCTCTGGAATATGTGAAGGGCAACAAAAGTGCAGATCTTTATTTACGCACGCCTTTATTCGCTGCGCCCAATTGAGGTCGCCCTTTTGAGGCTCGCCTTTTGTGCGCGCCCTTATTGAAGGATGCCTGAGCGCGCCCTTATTGAAGGATACTGTCTTGTACGTCCACTGGCTTGTACATCCATAATATACCTTTAATTTTCTCTGGCGGTAATACAGGTGTGCGCGTCGGTAATATGCCTTTAATTTCCTCTGACAGTAATACTGGCTTGTATGTGGCTGTAATATGCGTCACTGTATTGTGTACCTTTAATTTCCTCTCGCAGTAATACTGGTTTGTATTTCCATAAAACGCCTCTAACTTTCTCTAACAGTAATATCGCGCGTCGCACTGTGCCCGCGCATGCGCACTTCATCAGAAGACACCCACACACGGACACCTGGACGCACATAGGGATTTTATATATATATATATATATATATATATATATATATATATATATATATATATATAGATACATAATGAGTTACTTGATACTATTGTACAGTGGTGTTCGATATTGTTTATCTTTATGCCATCTACTGTACAAGGGTAACTCAAAAGTAAAGGCAATTTGAAAAGTTACGCGGCAACCATAACAGAGAGAAGCTGATACGATTCAACAAGTTCAAGATGGCTTATGGGTAAATCGAACACTTAACAACACAGCACTCTGCCATTAGTCTAGTTGAAGCCAAGGTCAAATGAACAGGGACGCTCCGCTGCAGGATTGCACCATTGTTGAACAACACGTCGTAATGGAATTTCTTTGGGCAGAGGGAGTGAAACCTGCTGAATTTCACTGAAGTACAGTATGGTGGCTCAGTACCGGAGTGAAGACAGCATGACACAACAAAAAGTTTGTGAAAGGATGGAAAGGTTTAAAATGCAAAGAACAAGTGTAAACCTTCCAAAGTCCATCTAGTTGACCATCAACATTGTGTACACAAACAAGCCCACATCGAAATGGCGAATCCCTACATCACAGAAGACTGTTGGATTATCTTGTCCACTGTTGCTGCACATTTGGATATCTTGTATGGATTTGCTCATGCCATAGTGAATGATGACTTGGGGAATCAAAAAGTTTGCACATGATGGGTACCTAAACATCTTACTAATCTGCATAAGCCAACGTGCTTTGGTAAATTTGAGAAGGTTTCACTCCCTCTGCCAAAAGAAATCTCACTGTGGTTTATTGTACAACAATGGTTCAATCCTGTAGAGGAACATCAAAGTTCATTTGACCTTGGGTTCAACTAGACTAATGGCAGAGTGCTGCTCTGTGCGTGTTCAAACTACCTATAAGCCATCGCAAACGTGTGTTGTATTGCATCAGCTTCTTTCTGTGTGTTGCACATACAGCATAATTTTCAAATTGTCTTTACTTTTTGATTTACCCTCATATTAAGTTATTCAGTAAGTCCTATGTTTCTTATATATTACAATATAAACACACATAACGCCATAGTGCAGTGTCAGTGGGCATGTATGTGTGACACTGTCAAAACAGGAGTCATTTCCATGTTCAGGTGCCACTGCATATCCTCACACACCATTCATTGTTCTACCTAACAGAACACATCTGTTTCATTTGTCACCTAATGAGGCAATTACATTTTTGATGTAACAGTTAAATCAGACTCCCACTGTATACAGTATGTCGAGCTGAACATTGTTAAAATAAATGGTGCATGCCTCCTTGAAATAGGTTGTATCTCCTGAATAGCCTATAATGTTTCTGACAGCAAGTGTGCAAACCCGGTGACAAGTTGGTGTTGAAGTTGAGTCGGCTGTCTTGAAATTCCATCCAAAAGTTAATGTTTCTTCATCATCGATAAGTTCTCATTTCACAGTAAACACACAGCATCACTTTAACTCGTACAAACGAGTATCTTTTTGTCCTCAGCTTGAGGATGTTGTTTCTTTCTGGGTGACTAGTTAAAAGTGACTGTTAGCACTGATAGGATTGGACAAGTAAGAATAACCAACACATTTTACAGGCCTGATGAGTGTCAGCAAGTTATTTTTCTACTTGAATAGCCATGATTTAAAGAATATGCTGTCAATCTGGCAATTGATCCCTGCTGTTTCACAACACAACCAAATGTAAAATATACAGACCTGCCCCCAAAACATTTTGATTACAACTTGTGGGTGTTCAATAATACCGTGTAACACTGAAGTTTTCCATTTTAAGTCACTTGTCCGTAAACTGCACAGTATTTATGTCTGAATTTAAAATGGGGGGGGCTAGAGTTAGGTCAATAAGATAACTGAGAAAATAAGACTGTTACTATAAGATAGAGATGAAAAATTAAGAAATTAAACCCAGAAAATGAATCTCAACATTATACAGGGTGGCACAGGGAAAAAGGAAATTTTCAATTGCCGTTCAATTCACAAATAAACACATTACAAAATACATTTAATGATGAAATGTACTGTACAGGATATGCAATAATGATGAATACTGAATGAATATTGATTACCATTTTATGTTTTGAAGAAAACTTCATGAAGGTGTTGATCATTTCTCCGTACACATTCTGGCAGCCTTTTGTGGAAATTCTGCATTGCTCGATGTAACATGTCCAGACGAATGCCAGCGATTTCCTCTTCAGTTCTCCTTTTTTAGTTCAGCAATGGTTGAAGGATGTGTGCGGTATACTTGGCTTTTAAGATGCCCCCACAGAAAAAAATCACACACAATGAGATCTGGGGATCGTAGAGGCTATGGAATGTCACTGTTGCGTGAAATGACGCACCTTCCAAACAATCGCCGAAGAGCTGCCATCGATTGTCGGGCAGTATGCGAAGTGGCTCCACCTGAGGACTTCTTTTTTAAGACTGAACCCATTTCTTCTAAATTACACACCCATGTTGTAATCACATGAGCAGACGGGGCACGATCATGACGTCCTAACTGGTAATGATGCCCAAATTCCCTTTGCACAGAAGTCACACAATCACCATTCTTATAAAAGGCTTTCACTGCGAACGTTTCTTGCGCATCACTCCACTGCTCCATTGTCACTAAAGGCAAGGGGTTCTAATTGAGGTCGCATTGGTCCCAAATAACTGCCGACACCCCAGGGTCGCTTACAACTAGTTCTGAAGTTTCACGTTTCCCTGCGCCACCCTGTATAAAGCTTGCCGATTCATTTACAGCATATTAAAATCAAATTTTCATCCTCTTTTAATATCTTTGACAAATTTTTGCCATAACGTTTTCATCCATCTGCCATGTCTATACAGAAGTTGACCCAAAATCTGAAATTTGTTATCTTCATCCCGTAAACTAATAGAAACCCATTAAAACAGACCTTTATCAAAATATTCTGTACAATCTGTTTTACCAGCCTCACTTTTTAGAAGTGTTTGTACTCCTGTTTCCTTCATCCATTAAGTGAGGGGAAAAACACTTTGGGTGTACTCGCAGTGGCAAATCATTCTGTACCCGAACACGTTTGTCCGCATGTAACCCCTTAAGTCTAGTTCGCTTGACTAGTGTGATCACTCCGTGCCCTGGCCCACTTTTGGTTAAAAGCAGGTTTTTATTCTCACCAGCTCACACATAAATGTGAATTGTAGTTGTCAAGAAAATTTACATATTCCTCCCTTAACATTATTTGTCACTGTAAAAATCTTCCTCGGATGTGCAGCACGATTCACAGCAAAACACAGTGTTGGACACTCTGTAAATCTGTAAGAGGGTTAGAGCGTTGTCCTGCCCTACATGACTCCAACACAACCACAAAATAAGTAAAATTGTTTTGACATGCATGCTGTCACCGTGTTCGGAACTTGTTTTGCCTTTGTGAATTTCCCATTGGGATTAATAAAGTATCTATCTATCTATCTATCTATCTATCTATCTATCTATCTATCTATCTATCTATCTATCTATCTATCTATCTATCTTTCTTCTTTCTTTCTTTCTTTCTTCTTTCTTTCTTTCTTTCTTTCTTTCTTTCTTTCTTTCTTTCTTCTTTCTTTCTTTCTTTTTTCTTTCTTTCTTTCTTTCTTTCTTTCTTTCTTTCTTTCTTTCTTCTTTCTTCTTTCTTTCTTTTCTTTCTTTCTTTCTTTCTTTCTTCTTTCTTTCTTCTTTCTTTCTTTCTTTCTTTACACAAAGTCACATGACAATGGTCATGATGATAGCCTGCCCAGCCACAGAATGTTATGCACGGGTTGGACATTAATCGTGCTTGGGCATGGTATGGAACAAACAGGCCTGGTGTGAGTACACCCTTAGAAGCCATGTTCTTAGATGAAGCACTGTCCCCTTAGAAATAAGGTGTTTTTTTTTTTTTAAACACTTTCTGGAGTGAAATGCTAAAGGCAAACGCAACTTGGAGGGTGAGATTCTAGAATGGTTGGTGTTTCTCAACCTTTATAAGGAGGGTTGGGTTCTTCCTTGGTGAATTTAGCACACTTCAATAAGTGTGTCCCCCTTGGTGAAATGAGAGGGAATGTGCGAGCCCCCTGGGTGAATCAAGTGGGCATGTTTAAACGGTGTCTGGGGGATCCCATTTGTGAGACAAACGGGCATAAATATCAAGTGGCACTGAACTGTTAGTCCTCAGAGACCCCTGTGCCTGAAGGTTTTTGTTCCAACCAGTTTCTCAGTCAGCCTGTCATTGTTACCTTTAATCGATGTCATTGTTTAAATAACTAACCCGTTTCTTCTTTTTATTTTGCATTTAGAAATGTGTGGTAGTGTCACATTTAGACTTTTGGGAAATTGAGACACATTTATATTTTTTGTGTATCTTTAAATGGTTACTCTCTTATTTTTTAAATTCAGAATCATTTTTTCTCACCAGTAGTTAATGTAAAGGAATTGTAAGTGGAGAGCTTTGGAGCTGCTTGTAACATTACACAACATCACATACAAATAACATAAATGAGAGAAGTTAAATAACATATGCAAGTAGTGCAATAATATAGAGTGAAAGTGTGTGCATCTATAGTGAATATGCACACAAACACACACATACACGTTCATATACCGCACACTCACCTTCATATAGATAGATAGATAGATACTTTATTAATCCCAAGGGGAAATTCACAAAAACAAAGAAAAAAACGTTGTAAAAGTAAGTGTGTCCAGGGAACAAATCCACATAAAATAAAGTGATAGGAGTGATCAATAAATAAAAATAGAAAAATAAAACTAGAAAAGTACACATACACATACAGTCATACACGGAGCTGCTGAAAAGGCTGCCACTCTCGGCGGCGCCGGAAAGGCCTAGAGTATACGAGAGAGCACAATAATAAGTGAGGAAGATGGGCTCAATTACTGGTTTGTCAGGGCTATGGCTTTGGCACAGAAACCGTTAAGACGTCAATTAGTTTTAGTTTTAATTGACGTAAAGTGTTTAGGTTTTGAACCAAGTGATGACCTGGGTGACATGAGTCAGTTGTGATTCTTTGGACCTGGTTTAAGACCACCAGGTGCCTGCAGTTCTGCAGCTGATGGAAGAACACGGACAGTTATTTTCTCAGCAGACCACACAACATGCTGTTGTTTATTTTTGGCATGGACGGTTGCTGAACCAAACCAGACAACAATGGAGAATGTGAGCACACTTTCAGTTTTGACTTTGTATAATTGTACTGAGATGGGCTGGAGATATTTCATTTGTTTAGTTGGTGTTGTCTGTGGAGTTTGCTTTCTTATTTGTATCTGAATACAGACAGTTAATGAAAAATGATCTGCACAAATGACTCTGAAAGGAGCAGTAACTTGCAACAGTGTTAGCCACTTTTCTACTTGTTAGCAAATAACTGTTTAAATAAAAATAACATTAAAGAATAATTTTAATAAATTAAAAGGAAAAAAGAATGAATACTTACCCATGTAACACAAATTCCTGCTTCATTCTGTAAAAACGTACCCTAACCAGTTTGTAATGTTGTTAAAAATACTGTTGTGCTTTTACGGTATGCGAAGTATAACTTGTAATATTTAATGTATTTTATTTCATCATATTTTAATTCTAGAATTATTTAGATAATGGCTCTTAACTTGTGGGCTCAGAACTGATATGGGAAAGGTGACATTTCTGTAATCCAAATGTTCTGAAACTGAAGTAGCAGGAATGTGCAAAAGTCATTGTGAACATTCATAAAGAGAAAACTCTGGGATGTATGTAAAATAGCGCATAGGCAGGAATTCTGGGAAAATAACTAAAACATTGTTAAAGAGTCAGTGTTTAATAGAGTGTATATGTTTAAGCTTAGATAAAGTGACCAGTGTGTGTCTGCTTGCAAGAACACATGAAATGAAGCCTTGGGACTCTAAAATGAACATGTTTCAAAAATGAGTTCATGAACAGTCAACCAGACCATGGGAACTTATCAGTTGTCCCAGTTTTTTTTGACTGATGTAATATCTTACAGAAGGCAGACAGCAAGACACTCTTAAATTAAAAGGATGTTATTAAGTATGTGGGGGAGAGAAACAACTACCAGAGAGAAGACAGCTTGATCAGATATCGCCATGTACAAACCGCCCTCTCAACTCTAAGAGCTATAAAACCGCAAAGACTGCAATAACCAAAGTTACTGCCACCTGATATGAAGGTTGCTGTGAGACCCTGACTTGAATCGTTCAGGTTGAATGCTTTCATATTTAATATTCACACCCTGTTTCTGCTTCAGATCCACACAAGTGATGACTGAAATGGTTTCAGTTATTGCTTTGCTGAACTTGTCCTGTTGTTTACTGACATTTAGCAGTGACCGATAACTGACTGTTAATGATGATCGGTGTCCATTTAGGCTATGTGCTGTCAGGGTGGTGATTAGCCCTTGGCTTCTGTTAGTTTGTGTAGCCGACAGGTAGCTGTGGTGGTCCCTGGTCTTTGGTAAGGTATTCTAAAGTGTAGTCCTTTCAGGTGAGGTGCCCAAGTGGCAGTGACCCCTACACCCCTGAAAAGGAAATCTTTCTTGCTTGGTTTTGAAGCTAAGGCCACCAGCCCTGGCCATGTCGCTTGTGTGTTTGAGATGTGAGTGGATGTCACATACTGTAGGTATGTAATGTGGGGTGTACATTAAATTGAGGATAGTAGTTCTGGTATTTCCAATATTAACTTGTCCACAAATCTAAAAAGAACCATAGAGGTTAAAGTGCCTTTTGTGAACACTTTTGCATCTTAAAACACAGATGATTGTAAAAAAAAAAAAAAAAAAAAACCTAGAACCTGGACCATAACAGATTATTTAAGTTGAGTCCAATTATGAGAAGAAACTAATTGTGATTGTGACAAAAACCTGCTGCCACAGGGGGTCCTGAGGACTGAATGTTTAGAGTCACTGGTTTAGCTACCTGACCACGACGCACTCTCACCCCCAGAGACGGCAGCCCACACCCATGTGGTTGAGAAACACTATTCCAGAGCATCTTTAAAAAATATTTAATTTTTGCACATTTCAAGAGGAATACACTTTTCAAACAGTTTGAGATATTCTCATGGCACCAGACAGGGAACATGTCACACTTCGCTTCTTGGTTTTATGTCATTTTACGTGTGGTGCTGTTGTGGTTCATGCTCTTTGCCCTGCTGTCTCCTGCACTAATATCACATGGCAGGAAAGTTTTGATATTATATTAAATATGGCCTAAATTGGATTACTGGATTACTGTTTGCCGTTTACCTGACTGGTCTGGACAAAGAAAATGAGCACAGAAAAAGAGGCCTTCAGAAGTTGTGGAGACTGCGACCTACTGCCTGGGATAATTCTCGACAATCGGCCATTTCTTATTAAGAAAGTCATGGAATTCATGTGAATGTTAGTCCAGCAGTGGAATATGAGGGACCACTGTGTCTTTGATTCATTGAGATATTGTGGTGTCCAGACATACATTCCCTGTCTGTGCCTTTTAACCAAATATATTTTTATCACACGAGGCAGAAGGCTTCTCCAGGAAATAGAGACGAGAGGTAATGTGTTGGTGTATTCTTGACTTGTGCCAATGCCTAAATGGCACCGACCTGTTCAATTTCTGCTCCTCTTACTTGACAGTAATGTGTTTATTATATGAAAACCATTTATTTTTCACCTCGTGAAGACTCAAAGGGCATCACTGATTTAATTATATTCCATAATAAAAGTAATTATTTTATTGTATATTTGACAGATGACTTTATCTGTGAAAACAAAATGAGGATAAATAATGGTTGCAGTACGAAATTGAGTGCTTTTCAGAGCCTCCACAAATTATGTTGGAAGTGCAGTAATTAAGAAAGCCCACAACTACGCCTGCTTTGCAACTTGTTAGTTATTCATGAGTACCTGCTACTCTCCACTGACTGGCAGTATCATTGTCTCAGAAAAGATTAAGATGACCGCCCTGAGCGTGTTTACAGTATTCTGCTACAGGAAGCAAGGCAATTTTGCCAAGGGCCACAATCATTTCGTACATTAGAATATTAGAAACCTGTTAGTGAGAACAGGCCGTTCAGCCCAACAAAGCTCACCAGTTCTGTCCACTCAGTTCTTCTAAGATAACATCAAGTCGAGTTTTGAAGATCTCTAAAATGTCCAATGACCTACCACACTATGTGGTCACTTGTTCTATGTGTCTATGGTTCTCGGTGTGAAATGTACCCTTAACAAGTTTCCAACAGTGTCCCTGTGTTCTTATAATTTTAAACCCTTCGGCCATGTCTCCTCTTAATCAACATTTGCTTAAACTGAAAAGGCTCCACTCCTTCAGTCTTCCCCTGTGGTCCAAGAATAATCAGCCTTGTCACTCTTCTCTGGACTTTTAATTTTTGCACCTAAAACTGCACACAGTACTCCAGATAAGGCCTCACCAGTGTGTTATAAAGCTTGAGCAGAACCTCCTGTGACTTGTACTCCACACATCAGGGCGCTATATAACTGATCATTCTGTTAGCCTCCTTAATGGCTTCTGAACACTGTCTGGAGTAAAATAGACATAGTGTCAAGTCCACCATGATACGTATGTCCTTCTAATAAGCAGATCTTTCATGTTTCTGACCCCCATTTTTTTTTTTTTACCCAAGTCACAAGGTTTTGATTCTTCTTTGGCTTCTTCTTCTTTTGGCTGCTCCCATTAGGGGTTGCCATAGCGGATCATCTTTTTCCCTCTCTTCCTGTCCTGTACATCTTGCTGTGTTACCACCACCTGCATGTCCTCTCTCACCACATCCATAAACCTTCTCTTTGGCCTTCCTCTTTTCCCCTTCCCTGGCAGTTCTATCCTCAATATCCTTCTCCCAGTATACCCAGCATGTCTCCTCTGCACATGTCCAAACCAACGTAATCTCGCCTCTCTGACTTTGTCTAGCAACAGTCCATCTTGAGCTGCCCCTCTAATGTACTCATGTCTAATCCTGTCCATCCTCATACAGAAGCTGTCGTACTGTACTGGCACCTTTTGTGAAAGTGTTTATTTGATATTTGGCCATCACCTTTAAAAATTATACAGTTCAAGTGTACATTTTATTTATTACTAAAACATGAAAAACGTTTGTTTTAACGATGTGTTTACACAGATTGTTGTAGACACAAAACACACATCAAATTATTTCCCCTTACAATTCTGGGCAGCTCACTCCCAGATAATCAATCAAGGCAGGAACTGGGAGAACTTCGTGCCACCGTCTCCAACCCATATAACATAGCTGGTCTCAGTACCGTCCAGTAGACCTTCCCTTTCACTCTTGTGGATACCCGTCTGTCACAAATCACTCCTGACACTCTTCTCCACCCATTCTACTCTGCCTGCACTCTCTTCTTCATCTCTCTTCCACACTCCCTGTTATTCTGTACTGTTGATCCCAAGTATTTAAACTCATCCACCTTCACCAACTCTACTCCCTGAATCCTCACCATTCCACTGACCTACCACTCATTTACACACATGTATTCTGTCTTGTTCCTACTCACCTACATTCCTCTCCTCTCTAGAGCATATCTCCACCTCTCCAGGGTCTCCTCAACCTGCTCTCTACTCTTGCTACAGATCACAATGTCATCAGCAAACATCATAGTCCACGGGGACTCCTGTCTAATCTCGTGTCTCAACCTGTCCATCACCATTGCAAATAAGAAACAACTCAGAGCTGAACCCTGATGTAATCCCACCTCCACCTTGAATGCATCCGTCACTCCTACCGCAGACCTCACCACTGTCGCACTTACCTTGTACATATCCCGTACAACTCTTACATACTTCTCTGCCACTCCCGACTTCCTCATACAATACCACAACTCCTCTCGAGACACAATGCAACTCCTTCTGGCCTTCTCTACTTCTCCGTCAACATCCTCAGAGTGATTAAATGATTTTTATTAATAACAATGCCGAGGTTGCCTACCATTTAGGTACACGGCATCATGGATTAAATCGTCTCACATAATTATTGAATACGTGGTTGATGCCTTCATCCAGGGAAACAAGGTGAAAATCCAGTGCTTTTCCACAGCCTCAGTAAAGCTCATTGTTTGTTGCTATGATTTCAACAAATTGTTTTTTGTTTTTTTTCTTATGTGAGGTGGCATCCAAGTCAACATTTTAATTGCACTGCTGTTCCTGATAAATAAACTAAACTAAATAAACTTTTAACTTGTAGATGGTTCTCTGCTCAGACTTGCACAAATACACAAGTGTGTATGCGCCATTGCCACTGCATATGAAGAGTGTTGGGTTTTCTCAAAAATATCAAATGCGTGTCAGTTGGAAGCTTGAATAAGCCACGTTGATGAGTTAAATGTTTAACTGACAGTTTATGCCAATTAAATGTGTGTTTGTTTTTTTCCATGTGCAAGGTGTGAAGTGTTTAGTGTCAAATTATGTCTAGTATTTACAGTTCTTGTATATAATTACATATAGTATAAATATTTGGGAAAACTTAACATTTTGTGAGTAAACTTCAGAAATAATAAAACAATGTTGAGGCTCATTGCACACAGAAAATGGATTTCAGTTCTGAAAAATTCAGAGATTGTGGCATTTCAACAGGAGGTGTAGACACCACACTGACGTAAAGGTACAAGCAGCCCTCATAAAATGAGATTTAAGAAGCTTATGGTAAACGATTTACCGACGCAGCGCTGTGTGCTAAATGACACATTCACACAGGCGGCCTGCATGTAAATAACGTCCATCCATCCATCCATTTTCCAACTCGCTGAATCCGAACACAGGGTCACGGGGGCCTGCTGGAGCCAATCCCAGCCAACACAGGGCACAAGGCAGGAAACAATTCTGGGCAGGGTGCCAACCCACTGCAGGACACACACAAACACACCCACACACCAAGCACACACTAGGGCCAATTTAGAATCGGCAATCCACCTAACCTGCATGTCTTTGGACTGTGGGAGGAAACCGGAGCACCCGGAGGAAACCCACGCAGACACGGGGAGAACATGCAAACTCCACGCAGGGAGGACCCAGGAAGCGAACCCAGGTCCCCAGGTCTCCCAACTGCGAGGCAGCAGCGCTACCCACTGCGTCACCGTGCCGCCCGTAAATAACGTCTACAACAGTAAATCATAGAAGCAGAGGTGGTCCGCTCTATGACTCTGTAAGGGGTACCAAGCAGTCCGCACACGCATTACAGCTTTCCAGACTGAGCCACTTGACGTTTCTGCTTCTTACCATTTTGACTCCATTCCCTGAATCTCCACCATGCATTATTGGTTTGTCCTGGAAATAAAACGGTAGACAATGTAAGGATTACACTGCATGTCCAGAAATGACCCTGTAGTGCTCACCTACTTTATCAGAGACGTAAATCTCACATTTTACTTATTCAACATAAAATAACATTAATACCGTACCATTTCCTAAACCCGTTTAACCTTGAGCAGGGTTGTGGGGAGCACGAGCCAATCCTTGCAAGCATGAACAAACAGGCCGCTGCCTAATGTTGCTCGATGTTCACCTCTTTTTTGTGGTGCTTTGGATAAAAGCGTCTGCCAGACAAATAAATGTAAATGTGTACAAAGGCAGGAACAATCCCTGGACAGGATGCCAGTCCATCACAGGGGAACACACCCTCTAGATCCAGTTTAGTGTTGCCAATCCACCTATGGACTTTGGGAGGAAACCCACACAGACATTGGGAGAACCTGCAATGCAAACCCTGGTCTCCTTACTGTGAGGCAGCAGCACTACCACTGTTTCACCATGCCACTTATAACAAGAAAAATGAAATGTAGTTGCATGTATTAAGAAAGTTAAATGTTTTTAAAGTTGTTTTGTAAAATCATGTGATTAAATCTGCTTTCACAAACAGAAGATTCTGACTCTAGTGAGGTGAAAATTCTGTCGATTTGTGTACTCTGAGGGGACAAAGATACTTATAGTTCATGTTTCTTGTTCCTAACCATCACATTTCTGAAAGCAGCACCTGATGGAAAGTTTAAGTGAATGTTCAATTGTGTGTATGGAAGAAGCTGATGTGACTTAATGAGTTCCCACTTGACTCTGCTGGCAATCTCGGTATTTTCCGAAATGTGCTATACAGGTCATAAAATGAGTTATTCCAAATATCATATATACCGATGTCTCTGTTTTTTTGACATCATGGACCATAAGGTGCATACTAAATTCAGCGTGAGCAGGAACACTCAATAAAACTGAATTAAAAAGAACAGTCAAGTGACGGTGAGATATGAAGAAGGCAGATTCACCAGCGTTTGTGTGTCAGCTTTTATCCCTCCAGATCAGAGAATTTCCAGTTCCATTGTCTCAAAACACCACTCTTACCGCTGCACCACAGAAGCTGTCGTATTGTATCGGCACCTTTTGTGAAAGTGTTTTTGATATTTGGCCATCAGCCTTCACACATTATACAGTTCATGTCTACATTTTATTTATTACTAAAACATGTAAAACGTTTGTTTTAACGATGTGTTTACACAGATTGTTGTAGACACAAAACACACCAAATTATTTCCCCTTACAATTCCAACTCTTCTTGATGGCAAGTTTACTCCCCTTAAAAATCAATGCAGGCGAGGTGTTGTCAGACTATTCCGTTAGTAAGTTTTCATCACAAGAATAATTGTTTATTTTTGAAAGAGTGAAGAAATGGCAAAGTTAAATTCCAACCAGCAGATTTGCTGTGATGAAAATACCGGCCCTCCACCCGGAGTCTGCCTGTTCTCTGACAGATGCCCTTATTCTGTCCATTGACATTCCTGAAGAACTTAGCAGAACCCCACATCAACTGAAGCAGATTTCAAATTGACAGAGCAAACGTGAAAGTCAACGAGGCTTTGATAAAACGCACTGATCCATTGACACCAGTGGGCGTCACACCATCTGTCTAAACTGTTGTCTCTGTCCAAGCTGACAGACGCTGGCTGTTGGCTCTTCTCTCTGTGGCCAACGTTAGTGTGTGTGGTAACTCCAAAGCGACATGCCACCCTACGTTGACACTGTTACACCACTTCAGTTTTGCTTTGGTCTCCGCCCTTTAAACGACTTTATAGAATATGCAGTGTTTAAACTTGAAATTGTTCAACAATGCAACAGCTTTACAGCTTGGAAAAAAGGAATTTTTTTTCATTTGCAAGTGCCAGCTGTTAAGCGCAGTCAAGCTGTTCCTGTGGACTTTCTTCCCTTTCTCTTTGATGCCTCATCCTTTTGTTTGCATTTCAGAATCACATCTCAAAGGGACCATCTTTCCAGCTACAGGAGCCCTCAAACATGTCTTCCTTTGTCATTTACAGACGTTGGCCCACTTGTACAGGTTACACTTGGCTGCCATGAGTCAATGCTGCCTGCTTCTTTTGCGTGTTTCTGATTTTATCATCTACAAGCCCCATTGCCAATACACTTGACCGCTGCTGTACGAACAGAAACATGCATTATGGTAACTGAGAAGTCAAAACTATAAACCAGAAAGCTCCCAAGTTTAAATTCCCACCACTGTCTCCTTAAGTGACTCTTGGCAAGTTGTTTATTTGTGGAAATAATAGAAAAAGCAACACACCAGTTTAAAAATTACTTTAGAATTAAAACAAAATACTTCAGTGGCACACTAAAACATGAAAAACATTTGTTTTAACGATGTGTTTACACAGATTGTTGTAGACACAAAACACAGCAAATTATTTCCCCTTACAATTCTGGGTAGCTCACTCCCAGATAATCAATCACGGCAGGAACTGGGAGAACTTCTTGCCTGTTCTGAGGCGGTGGTGGGGTTGCTATAGCAGGCTGCTTGCTACTTGGGCTTATCGACACATTTGGAAGACAAAAGTCGCTGACAGAGAGGTGCGAAGGGATTTAAGGTGGGCTGGATTTGAGTTTTTTCATTGGCTCTGGTAATTCTAGTGTTAAACTGTAAAGGCTCAGCTCTTTTAATCTTTCTTCATAATTCATCCCCTGTAGTGCTGGAATGAGTCTAGTCGCTCTTCTCTCGACCTTTTCTACTGCTGCTATTGTCGTTTTTGTAGCCTGGAGCCCAAACCTGCACACAGGACTCCAGATGAGGCCTCACCGGTGTGTTCTAAAGCTTCAGTATAACCTCCTTGGACTTGTACTCCACACATCAAGGCACTAATGACTTCTGAAAGGTGTCTGGCAGTTGAGAGTGTCAAGTCCATTACGACGACTCAATCTTTCCATCTTGTGTTAAAATTTTATTTTGCTGTCAGGAGTGCCTGCCACTCAACTTGACATACGTAACGTCTCTCTGTGTCAATTGGGAAGAATTCATTAATCAGTAACTGAATGTGCACAGAATGTTTTTGTGGTTTTTAAAATTTGACAATCTTTTTTTAAATAGGAGTTTCTGAATTTTCAAACAAGTGTACAGTGAGATATCTCAGTAACTTAATTTGGTGTCATTTGCTCTGGTGTCCACTCCACTGGTCACTCGCTGCAAGCTTTTTCTGCCTTTTAAAGCCATGTTACATTATGCAAGTTTTCCAGTGATTTTCGGTTGTAGACTTAACTTGCTTGCGAGTCAGGGCATTGATGGAGCACTCTGTGATACTCAGTCATGTAGTCCGACATACCCGGTGACTCCGTCCAACCAGGTTTTGATTTTGTCTTTAGTCGTATTGGTGGGTTTGTCTGCACATGAGAGCTGACAACCAATGAGAGCTCACCCAAAAGTGCAATGCATATATTGAGGCAACGAGGAATAAGGAAGGTGGGTGTTTTGGACGTCATAACTAGAAGCGTTTATCAGATATCTTGTGTTTTATGTACTACTGTACAACTGAATGGGGGTAAAAAAAAGAAGAAAGGGTCAGGAATTACAGCTGAAGTCACAATGCCAATAAAACTAGGCTGTCAAAAAAAGGGGTGAGCTTACGATACTTTGGAAATATGAAACTGTGCTGGAAAGTCAGTGCAGTCGTCTAACGTGACCTACACTATGATTCGGAGTCGTGTAAACTGACATGCATAGGCGACGAGATCAGAAACTGCAGTCGTCAATCTGATCTCCCCCTCGGATTAGAATTCATTCAGTGTGACAGCAGTTTAACATGACACATCTCTCTCTCTTGGTCTGTCTGCTTGTTCATTTAATCTTTGGATTTGTCACACAAGAATTTAATTCTGGCAGATCGCCTCTCTCAATTGCATGCTGTCACTTGGACCTGCTGGACACAAACAGACTGGTGGATTCAGAGTAAGGCCATCTTAACCAGTAGAGCAACTTCTTCATCTTGTGTGCCATCTTTACATAGCAGGTGCTCTCCAGTCTTACTACAGCATTGCTTTGTATGCAGCAATTAGCATGGTGATTTCATGAAGACAGATGAGTTCTGTTTAAAAGGTTAAGTGCATAAAGGTTAATTGTCTTTATTCTAATAGGAACGGAGTCATTATGGTCCATCAAAATTTTCCGTATGTCTTGGTATCAGATGGCAAAACCAAAGCATGGAGCTTTAATGCAGGGTAAGGCTGGCTCATTTAGAACACAAGTGTGCAGTTCTGTCCAAGTCAGTCCACACATATACACCACCTCGCTGTGGCCTACGACTACTCCTGCCGGCCCCAAACTGCATGTTCTTAGGAGAAGATTCTGCCCTCCACCCACCCAAAGAGCAGAGTTCTGTCCAAACGTAACTCCCTTGAGGTCACTCAGGTGGTCGGTGTAGGATCTGAGTGCAGAGCTTTGTGTTTTTCTAGTTCAGGCCTTTGGCCGGGTTGGTCCCACATGCCATCACTGAGATCACACTGTATTGACTTTGAGATGTGTCCAGACACTACCGGTAGACCCGTATTTATCAACTGGATCAAACTTCTCAGACAGATGCCATGTGGACACACTCTTAGAAGTAAAAAACATTCTGTCACTCTTCCTATTTTAGGGAACGACTCCTGACTTCAGCAGGATTTAGGAGAGCACGGTAGAAGCTGCCAGATGATGGTGTTCAGGCAGACAGCGGCACGTGCGTCCCGGAAAAGGCTGAATGTGTTGGAAATGCTCGACCGCACTGAACTCATAAAAGGATATTAGTTATGCCAGTAATGGAATGATATTCATAACATTATCACATTATTGTATTTCATGGAGAAGCCAAGTGCTGTCAGCCAAAATGACAGTGGAACATTGCATGTAAAATGCAGCTTTGCAATATCAGTGATGTAAGTATGTCCGTGAATCACTGCTAAGTAAACGGGCCCGTTATCGGACGTTGCGCTCATTTGGTCTTTCCATCTCGGCGGTCATTCCAGTGTTACTCATGATGTTGCAAAGTGACAACAAACTGCAGATAAGTGCAGTAGCCTACCTTATCACATTTTCCTCTTATTATTTGGTCTTCTTCATCATCATTATGGTAGAGCTTCAGTATTTGCATCAGAAAACTACAAAATGGGTCAGTTTGCTAGAAAATCACATCATTATTCATTCTCGGACATTAATTACTGCTGTTAGCTGGGACCGAGACGAAGATGCTTCATAAATACTTGTCTTATCCTCGTGTGACTTTTAGTGCAGTTCCTTCTGATAAATACGGGCCCAGAACTTGCCTTTACACATGGATGGTGTCCCAGTCTTTCTGTTCCCTTTTTCATGTCGTTTTCTTTTTTTATTTTAGGAAAACAATTCTCAGCAGTCACTCATTTGCTGGACGGCCATCTCCACACCAGCCGAGTCAACGGC
Organism: Erpetoichthys calabaricus; assembly: GCF_900747795.2. Lineage (NCBI taxonomy): Eukaryota > Metazoa > Chordata > Cladistia > Polypteriformes > Polypteridae > Erpetoichthys > Erpetoichthys calabaricus. Next base: position 37,962,408 of record NC_041395.2, read on the forward strand.
GATCACACACTGAAGTTTATCAGCCTCAAAGCCGCCATCCGCCGTCTGGACTTGGCGCTCAAGGATTCGGTCAGCACCACAAAAAGCAGCAGGTCTTCAAAAGGGAAAAGGGGGAAGAACACCGAACCCACCAGCAGACCATGGCCTTGAAGTCACAGTTGCTGGAGATTTTCCAAGACCAGGAGGACATGCTGGACATTGTGCTGAACTGCAACCCCAATATCAACGACATTAACAAACTGTCGGAAATGATCCTGAACTTCCAGGCATCCACGAGTAGTAGAAACGGCTGAATCTCATTTGAAAAAGCAAGAAGTTCTTCGAATGTTTGTGCCACAATGCAGGCATTTTAGCAAGAGAGGCTGCACAGTCACCCGACAACTCCTGTGCTGACTACGACATGGAAGGTCAGCCGTTCTTGAGCTAATTATCATTATTGGCACATCCACAAGTGCCAGTGGCTTTCAGTGACTAATGTCAGCTCCTTGTCACCCGATGTGACAGCTGACAAAGGGAAGAACTTCAAGGCCCTCCTCGAGATGAAGACGTGTTAATAGAAAGTTACTGGCTTTACGTTTCTCCTGTTTTCTGAAATTTTGACATTTAACTCGAGCAAAGATTCAGGGGCAGGGCGGGCGCCCGTTTTCAGTGTAAATCGGCACGTTGCGACTGCAGGGTTTGTATTTTGTGCTGGGGCGACATTAATCAAAATGAATAGCAGACTTCGATGAAAACCTGACATGTTCTTACACTTTTGTAAAACTGTGACAATCTTCATTTTTACAAGCAGTTTTAAAAGAAAGCTGTACTTCAGTGTGAATTGCTGTATAATTGTTGAAATGTGTACATTGATGTATTTTTAATTAAATAAAGCACCACTATATTTATTGCAGCTGCCCCTGGCCTGGTCAGTCAGGTTCAGTCCATCCCATTACAGATCATGTTGGGCGAGGTGGTCCGGTGTGCACAAACACATTGGAGAAGAAGAAAAACGAATTCAGTAAATAAATACTTTTGTTCTCGTTTTTAGACATTTTCTAAACATATTTTTGACACCATTTCCACAACAGCAGTTACACAAGTCGGCATCAGCAAAGATCCAGCAACAGAACCGTCAAGCATGATGGCAGCAGTAATTATCACCCCTGAATGTGCAAACCTGCCTCAGATCTTCCTCCAGAAATGACGCCATAAAGGACCCCTGAGTGACTCGTTTCATTTGAGGCTTTGAGACACAAGTCGTAAAACACAATGCTGACCAACAACCTTTGTAAAGTTTTCCCCTGAATTTCAGACCCTCTGTTACTTAAATCAATTCAGGTTCAGTGGGTCGGGGGGCTGGAGCCAATGTTGACAGTACAGGACACAATGTAGAAAACGGGCATTGATGTGGGGCCAGTCCGAGATGAGGGGACCAGACACCGGGCACAGAATTCAGACCCAGAATGTTCAGAGGCAGCCATGTCAGCCTCTGCTTCATTCACTGTTCCAAAAAATCATCAATAGGCTTGGATTATTTACAAATACCAAATTACAAAGCTTTAATCGCAAAGTAAAATGGTACGAAAAGCAAAACTATGGTCCATTTGGCACCCCATTTGCCCACATTTTCCTTGATTCACTCGTGGTGGAGTACTCTGACTTGTAGATGCCATGTCAGAGAACACAGCTCCAGGTCTTCAAACTCCTCACCGGCACTGAGGAAGGAGATCCAGCAGAATTCTTTCAACTGAATAGCGAGTCCCAAACTCGAGGACATCGGTGGAAACGAAGACGAAGTGCATGTAAGACTGAAGCCAGGAAGCACTTCTTTACACAAAGACAGACTTGTGGGAATGTGAAACAAACTAGCGAGGCATGAAGCTGAAGAAGAATCAGGAGGAGATATTAGAACAGATGAGCTATGAGCTAAGCAAACAGGCTTGATGGTCTCCTCGTTTCTAATGTTCTTCTGACAAAGGTAAACATGTTTTTTTATAAAGACTTTCATTTTTAAAAATCTCCAAATGTTTGAAGTAGTTATTAAGGCAGAACAGAGACATGGAGAGGGGTCTTTGAAACTTGTATAAATCCGCCAAGATCACATTAGTCCACAACAGATGTCCTTCACATGCCTGATGAAACAAAAAGTAATTGTTGGAGGTGTGAACCTTATTGATCTGGCAAACTCCAGAAATCCAGCCCTATGCTTCAGGGGGTCCTCCCAAATTCACAGAAAAGCTACTCATTTGTCTCTGTGCAGCCAGCACATCTTTTGAGACATGCAAATGAGATGTCACCCTGCTGTTCTTTATCAGCTTTCCCACTGGTTTATCCTTGGCAGATGACTTGCTGGTCCTGGCACCAGGATAAATCACATCCTTACCCCCTGAAACTCAATGAAGTGTCTCTACTAGAAATGCTTCCATAAAATGACAATGAGTGGATCAGGCTGGCACCATTCAGGCCACAGGATGGACAACTAACACTGAGGTGAAGACAGACGTCCACAGGACACAGATAAACACACACACTCACACACCCCTTAGCCCCTCTGGTAAACAGGAATGGCGATTGTTGAGGTACTGGCATTCCAACTGAAGCGAGGCAGAGTCTTCAAGGCAGGACTTCAGAACTTCACTTCTTGATAGTTTTTTTTCCTGGTGATTTTGTGATTATCATTCTGCTGTTGTTTCCAATTTGAAGTCCATTGATGTAGGAAGCATGAATGTTTACACCTAATGAAAAAGCAGAAAAGGGTGAATTACTCCAAACTGAATACATACAAACGTACATAAATAGGTGGGAGTTGGGGCAGTAGGGGGACAACACCAACATTGTGTAAGGTGGCAGTGGTGGGGACATTCAAAGACTTGCATTTTGACTTCTTCGCCGTATTACGTGCACATATACTTATACACTAGGGGGCTTTGCGAGCCCACCCCCTCCCCCGGGGCGCGCCACACGCCAACCACTTCGCATCTCTGCCGCTCGCATTGTGAAGGGGTGGCTGAACGCACGCTTTGGAGATGCGGACGGATCACCTGCTTGCTTACTGCTCCTCCTGCCATGCTGCGTGTTCTGCGTCAATCACTTCAAAGCCTGTACAGTATCAATCCTCGCTTCACCCATTTACCAAACCCACCCCCCCATCCAGGTTGGACTAAGCGTCTGCCCCTTCCGTTGTGAAAGTGGGGGGGTTGGTGGGGCTGAACGCACGCTAAGGAGATGCGGACGGATCAGCTGCTGTCTTTCTGCTCCTGCTGCGTGTCGATCATTTAAAAGCCTGTTCAGCAGCTGTCCTTTGTCTTGCAGGAAGTGTTAAAGTGTCTCTGCGGGACGTCTGAGCTGATTATTACTTTCCTTATTTTCTGAATTTGCACATTGATTATTATTGTTCTCTTGTGCATCCTTTTTTGCCTTCTTTTCTCTCCAATGCATTTGTGTCTCTTTTCGACGCGCTGCTCTTCTTCTTCGCTTAGTCGGTCACATGCCACCTACAATGTATAACATTTTTAAGAGCTGGGAGCACATGAAGTGTGTCTGCCAAAAGCATTCCAACAAGTGCGAGGTTAGGTGTCCGTGAACCTGTTTTAAATTGTTTGTAAGTAGGACGTGACGTGCAAAAGTCACCGTCTCACAGGTCTTGCTTCCTAAGGTTGTAATGTCTAGCCTTGCGTGATGTCAAAGTGTCTCTCCTAGATGATCACATCTCGACCCAAGATTTTATTTATTTATATATACATATAGGATTTTAAGATGGTGCAAATGATGGGCACAACACACTTTATCGGTGACACAGTGTCATCTCATCACATATTTGATTATTTGAAGAAAATCTGTAAGAAAGAAGTGGTCTGACCTAAAGTTTAACTCCTACAAAACGTCACCATCTGGGCAGTGTGGAGGGAATCGCCCTTAGCCAGTTCACCTCAGACGACTAAACTGGCTTCCACCTCTTCTTGATGGCAAGCTTACTCCCCTTAAAAATCAATGCAGGCGAGGTGTTGTCAGACTATTCCGTTAGTAAGTTTTCATCACAAGAATAATTGTTTATTTTTGAAAGAGTGAAGAAATGGCAAAGTTAAATTCCAACCAGCAGATTTGCTGTGATGAAAATACCGGCCCTCCACCCGGAGTCTGCCTGTTCTCCGACAGATGCCCTATTCTGTCCATTGACATTCCTCAAGAACTTAGCAGAACCCCACATCAACTGAAGCAGATTTCAAATTGACAGAGCAAATGTGAAAGTCAACGAGGCTTTGATAAAACGCACTGATCCATTGACACCAGTGGGCGTCACACCATCTGTCTAAACTGTTGTCTCTGTCCAAGCTGGCAGACGCTGGCTGTTGGCTCTTCTCTCTGTGGCCAACGTTAGTGTGTGTGGTAACTCCAAAGCGACATGCCACCCTACGTTGACACTGTTACACCATTTCAGTTTTGCTTTGGTCTCCGCCCTTTAAACGACTTTATAGAATATGCAGTGTTTAAACTTGAAATTGTTCAACAATGCAACAGCTTTACAAAAATCCTGTAAAAAAGGATTTTTTTTTCATTTGCAAGTGCCAGCTGTTAAGCGCAGTCAAGCTGTTCCTGTGGACTTTCTTCCCTTTCTCTTTGAAGCCTCATCCTTTTGTTTGCATTTCAGAATCACATCTCAAAGGGACCATCTTCCCAGCTACAGGACCCCTCAAACATGTCTTCCTTTGTCATTTACAGACGTTGGCCCACTTGTACAGGTTACACTTGGCTGCCATGAGTCAATGCTGCCTGCTTCTTTTGCGTGTTTCTGATTTTATCATCTACAAGCCCCATTGCCAATACACTTGACCGCTGCTATACGAGCAGAAACATGCATTATGGTAACTGAGAAGTCAGGACTATAAACCAGAAAGCTCCCAAGTTTAAATTCCCACCACTGTCTCCTTAAGTGACTCTTGGCAAGTTGTTTATTTGTGGAAATAATAGAAAAAGCAACACACCAGTTTAAAAATTACTTTAGAATTAAAACAAAATACTTCAGTGGCACACAGTTCTGCATCAGCTTTGAGCCTTAAGCCATGCCAGGGTAACAGAACATTAGAACACTCGAGACGAGAACAGGCCATTCAGCCCAACAAAGCTCGCCAATCCTATCCACTTATTCTTCTAAAATAACATCAAGTCGAGATTTGAAAGTTCCTAAAGTCTTACTGTCTACTACACTACTTGGTAGCTTATTCTAAGTGTCTGTCGTTGTGTGTGTAAAGAAAAACTTCCTAATGTTTGTGTGAAATTTACCCTTAAATTTCCAACTGTGTCCCCGTATTCTTGATGAACTCATTTTAAAGTCACAGTCTCGATCCACTGTACTGATTCCCTTCATAATTTTAAACACTTCAGTCAGGTCACCTCTTAATCTTCTTTTGTCTAAACTGTAAAGGCTCAGCTCTTTTAATCTTTCCTCATAACTCATCCCCTGTAGCCCTGGAATCAGCCTAGTTGCTCTTCTCTGGACCTTTTCTAGTGCTGCTTTGTCCTTTTTGTAGCCTGGAGACCAAAACTGCACACAGTACTCCAGATGAGTCCTCACCAGTGTGTTATAAAGGTTGAGCAGAACCTCCTTGGACTTGTACTCCACACATCAAGGCGCTATATAACCTGACATTCTGTTAGCCTTCTTAATGGCTTCTGAACACTTTTGGGAAGCTGATAGCTTAGAGTCCACTATGACTCCTTAATCCTTCTCATAAGGTGTACTCTCGATTTTCAAACCGCCCATTGTGTATTCAAACCTAACATTTTTACTTCCTATGTGTAATACTTTACATTTACTGACATTAAATGTCATCTGCCACAAATCTACCCAAGCCTGTATGCTATCCAAGTCCTTCTGTAATGATATAACGGATTCCAAATTATCTGCTAATCCACCTATCTTGGTATCATCTGCAAACTTAACCAGCTAGTTACTTATATTCCTATCTAAATCATTTATATATATTAAAAATAGCAGCGGCCCTAGCACTGAACCCTGCTGGTCACCACTCTCAACATCGGCCAGTTCTGATGAGGTTCCTCGCACCATCAGCACATCACAAACCCACTCAATGCATGTCAGATTTGCAGGGGCCAGAGCTGATCCCTTTGGCACTGGGCAGGAGCTAATCCAGTACAGGATGGCAGCCCAGCCCTGAGCTCAATCATGTGGGACCAATTTAGAGCTGCCATCCAATCCAAGATTTACAAAAGTGGAGTTGAAGAAAAAAAAAAAAGAAATTCACTGAGAGAAGGTGCAGATCACAGATCTGGAACCCAGGACCCTAGATCCAAAAAAAAGTGGTGTTAACCACTGTGCTGCCCCATGAACAATGATGTTTGAAGAGAACTATTGTATACCGTACGGTCACAAATACACCAAACCTTTTAATTTCATGCTTTTGCAGGTGCAGTGCCCTCTGAAACTAAGAATATCGTTCTGCAAATTGTCTTCCATGGCATTAAATAGTGAATGTGTTTTTCTGGCGCCATTATTTGGAGGGCCTCCCAAATAGTGAGTGAACTGGGTCAACAAGAAGTACGTTTCAGACCAAGCCAACCCTTAAAATGTCTACCACACACAATTCACCAAAGCAGAAAACTGCCCACTGACTTCAAAGATTTGGCCCAGCTTGCCCGTTTTCTCTTTTTGGTTTTTACCCATCCCAATGAATGTTTTGTTCTTTGTTAACAGTCAGATGCATCTCGCCACTTAAGACACACAGCTCTCTGATTCACATCTCAGATTCTACAAAAGGGTAGCATCCAGAAAAGACCTAAAACCGGCAAAGGCCTCATGGCTGTGGCCTGGTGTTTATAAAAAGTATAAACTAAAATGCGCTACATTTAAAACAGCACAGTGTCAAGAAACAACAATCCAGAATTTCCAAAGCCATGCAACTTCTACAGCAGCGTAAGATTGTAACTACTGTGAGATTCAGCAGTTGGTGACATTTAACATGACTCCGGGGCCTCAAACATTCCATGTCTTTTGTCCCACCTTTGTCAACTCAAATCGGTACCTAAAGTGCCTAGTAGTCTCTCTGCGATCTTCTCGTTTCGTTTTTTTCCTTGTTATAAGGTGTCTGCCAGATCCCCACCTTAATGTGCAACCCTACACCCCACCCAAATCTCATGGAAAGGTGTACTGAACAACTCCGACTCCTCTAGAAACCAATTTATCAGCCTGTTCAATTTAAATGCGTCCATCATTTTCAATCACAGTACAGCCCTGGATGTCTCGCCTCTTCCACCGCTTGAGCCATTTAAAGAGCAACATCACCAGAAATTGGTGCCCATTTAGACCACATTTGCCCAGTCAAAGGAACTCCATGATAGGGAAAACTGTTTTTCCAGATGGAAAGCACACAGAATGCAAGACGTCTATTTCTTTGAACCATGATTTTTGTTTCCATTTCAGTTCCACGAATTAAATGTGGCTCCTGGCTGGTCCCTAATCCTTTATCATCCTCTGTTTTCCTTTATTTACACAGTTACAGTATTTTTTAATGCATTCTTGGTCTCAAAGTGGTAATTATTCATATTGGAATTAAAAATTTACTGTGCTCTTCACATGTGACAATATAACTGCCACTACTATTAAATCTTAATATTACTAGCAATACCTGTAAACAATATCTATTGGTCAAAATCTGACATCACCCCCACCTTACATGATGTATGTGCCAGCCGATCCCACTTGTCACTGTTTTAGGATTGTCCACTAGGCCTCTGCTTTTTGGTCTGCCATTTCTAGCTGTCTGACTTTTATTCTCTCCGTTGTGATTTCTTTCTGCCTCATTCATTTCTTCACCTGAACTGAGTTACTTTTATCCTGCAGCAGGATATTTGCCTTTCCCCCCCCCCCCGAGGAGTCTCCCAATTCTCTTTCTGTAAATTCCAGCCTAGACTTGTGTGACCTTTCATCGGCTCAGGACAAGGGGGTCATCTGGGCTCCAAATTAAGAAATCGGAGCCTGCTGTATATTGTTTGGGAGCTGGCGGGCTAATGATCTGCACTGTATGCCCGTTCTGCATGAGCACCAATGACTTCTGATCCTCTAGGGTTTGGGTGGGACTGGTGGGGGCGAATGCTGCTTGTTTTTGTTTTTTTGCTGTTGTTTTCATGCTTAACTTAAAAAATAAATTTAATAAATGGAAAAAAGTTGCAAACATAGATGCCCCTCTCCTCACTGTCACCATTAGGTACTAGAAAGACAATTTCACAGATGAGACACTGATTTTACATTATGATGTGGTTTGTTCAGATAAGTATTGTTACTCACCTGGATATTGCATGTTTCTGTACTCTGGAGAGGCAATTCCAATATGTGTAGGACCTGGGCTTGCCTGTAACATGGGAAGAGAGTGAAATTAGTATTAAGCCAAAAAGACATTTCATACACAGGACTGCAGCAGTGCTGTCCAACTCTGTCAAATTTGCCACGGTTGTGTAGCTTTAACTTCAAAATATCTGCCAGACAAAACCACAAGCGCAAATGACAAAATACTCCGCTCTGCTTCGTTACTGTTGGGTGACGACGACTAGGCAAAACAAATGTAACAAGCAACCATACCCTAAAGTTAATACTGATATCCTAAATATACAAACATCTCTCTGCACGGTTTTAAATTTGTTTTAAATATTTAGCATCAATTATGCTGGACAACACCAAACCCACCCCCCCAACCAAAGGTTTTACTTCCTGAAAAAAATTTATGATTATGACACACATCTTCTAGCTCAGGGGTAGGCAACGTCGGTCCTGGAGTGCCACAGTATGTGCAGGTTTTTGTTCCAACCCAGTTCCTTAACGAGAACTCAATTATTGCTGATGAAGCACATATTGCTTAAGTGACATTTTAATGCTTCATTTTAGTGGTCTCGCTTGTTAAGGTTCTCCAACCTTAATTGCTTATTTCAATCTTAAACTGCTGCATTCAGTGTTTTAATTGCTCCTTATTAGCAATAAGATGTAAAACAGGGGTAGGCAATGTCGGTCCTGGTGAGCCGCAGTGGCTACAGGTTTTCATTCAACCCAATTGCTTAATTAGAAACCAATCGTTGCCGATCTCAGACCTTATTTAATTTTATGGCTTGTTAGTCTGTGCAATGTAAGGCTTTTATATCGTAGATTTTTTTCCTTTCCAAGGATATCATCCAAATGATTTGAAGCCTAAAACAGATCATTTTCAGTCTGTCACATTTTTCTATTAAGTGTTTTATTAAATCAAACCGTGCATGATGAACACACACAGATGTAATTGGAAAAAAGCTAGCTGGAGAACTGCTGGCTGCTTTGTCTTTTACATCTTATTGCTAATAAGGAGCAATTAAAACACTGAATGCAGCAGTTTAAGATTGAAATAAGCAATTAAGGTTGGAGAACCTTAACAAGCGATACCACTAAAATGAAGCATTAAAATGTCACTTAAGCAATATGTGCTTCATCAGCAATAATTGAGTTCTCGTTAAGGAACTGGGTTGGAACAAAAACCTGCACATACTGTGGCACTCCAGGACCGACGTTGCCTACCCCTGTTCTAGCTAAACACAAATATACTGTCACTTCAGATTGATTGTATCACATAGGAGTTTGGAAAAAAGAAAAGTAACTTTTATTGACTTTAGTGTATTTAATCACTTAATGAAGCCGACACATTGTATCACTTTAGTTGAGCTAAAGAGGATTTTCATATATGATCAGCAACTGATGAGTTCAGTGTCCAACAGCAGCAGCAGTGGTGGTGGACTGCACTTGCCTGGACACCACTGTTGTTACAATGTTCTTGTGTGCCATTGACAGGAGAAGTCCAAGTGTGAACATAGAAAAATAAATCTTCAGCAACATGTTCATGGTTTTGAATGCTTAAAGCATGTTGTCAACCAGATGGACATAGTTTGGTGGTCTGTAATTGCCAAGAACATTCTCAAAAATACCCCTGAATGTCTTCCTCCAGCCCCACAAGATGATCTTCAAAGCGCTTGTCATGAATGACCTGTCTGATTTGTAGACAAACAAACGTGCCTTCTTTAGTCTTGGCAGCAGTTATTCGTGAACACATCTGTCTCAACCACTTCCTTACCTTCCTTGTTCACTGCTTTCACAAAACCTTTCATCAGCATAAGTTTTATATGAAGAAGAGGTAATAAAAGTCTTTGTTGGGTCGACAAGTGGTTTATGTGTCACACTGTTCTGATTATGGAGTTGGCAGTTCTGTTTAATGTGTTTAATGTCATGAGACTTCAGCATGGCTGTCCCATTCACAGGACTTGGTCTACCTGAGCTTCACTCCTAGTAGCAGTGCCAGTACTTTTAGATCACCACAGATGTACCAGTTGTAGTTGGAATGTATATGTCTACTTACAATAAGAGAACAAAAATCACAAAAATAGATGAATGCAATAAAACGTAATGTGATAAGAAAATGTAAAGGAGATTTATGTGGTCAGCAGGCTAACATCCATAAGATACACCCAAACATGTTCATTCTTAAGTGTATTCTTTTTTAGAACAACAAGATATAAACAATAGTTTAACAAATGTTACCTTTAATTGATGTCAATTTAATGGAATTTAGATTTTAACTGTACTTTTTCTATATTGGTACCTCCCTATAATCGTCTGCTTTAATACAGCGCATCTCTTTTTCCACATTTTGTTATGTTACAGCCTTATTCCAAAATGGATTAAATTCATTTTTTTCCTCAGAATTCTACACACAACACCTCATAATGACAACGTGAAAAAAGTTTACTTCAGATTTTTGCAAATTTACTAAAAATAAAAAATTGATAAAGCACATGTACATAAGTATTCACAGCCTTTGCCATGAAGCTCAAAATTGAGCTCAGGTGCATCCTGTTTCCCCGATCGTCCTGGAGATGTTTCTGCAGCTTCATTGGAGTCCACCTGTGGTAAATTCAGTTGGTTGGACATGATTTGGAAAGGCACACATCTGTCTATATAAGGTCCCACAGTTGACAGTTCATGTCAGAGCACAAACCAAGCATGAAGACAAAGGAATTGTCTGTAGACCTCCGAGACAGGATTGTCTCGAGGCACAGATCTGGGGAAGGTTACAGAAAAATTTCTGCTGCTTTGAAGGTCCCAATGAGCACAGTGGCCTCCATCATCCGTAAGTGGAAGAAGTTCGAAACCACCAGGACTCTTCCTAGAGCTGGCCGGCCATCTAAACTGAGCGATCGGGGGGAGAAGGGCCTTAGTCAGGGAGGTGACCAAGAACCTGATGGTCACTTTATCAGAGCTCCAGAGGTCCTCTGTGGAGAGAGGAGAACCTTCCAGAAGGACAACCATCTCTGCAACAATCCACCAATCAGGCCTGTATGGTAGAGTGGCCAGACGGAAGCCACTCCTTAGTAAAAGGCACATGGCAGCCCGCCTGGAGTTTGCCAAAAGGCACGTGAAGGACTCTCAGACCATGAGAAAGAAAATTCTCTGGTCTGATGAGACAAAGATGGTAGCAGCATCATGCTGTGGGGATGTTTTTCAGCGGCAGGGACTGGGAGACTAGTCAGGATAAAGGGAAAGATGACTGCAGTAATGTACAGAGACATCCTGGATGAAAACCTGCTCCAGAGCGCTCTTGACCTCAGACTGGGGCGACGGTTCATCTTTCAGCAGGACAACGACCCTAAGCACGCAGCCAAGATATCAAAGGAGTGGCTTCAGGACAACTCTGTGAATGTCCTTGAGTGGCCCAGCCAAAGCCCAGACTTGAATCCGATTGAACATCTCTGGAGAGATCTTAAAATGGCTGTGCACCGTCGCTTCCCAACCAACCTGATGGAACTTGAGAGGTGCTGCAAAGAGGAATGGGCGAAACTGGCTAAGGATAGGTGTGCCAAGCTTGTGGCATCATATTCAAAAAGACTTAAGGCTGTAATTGCTGCCAAAGGTGCATCGACAAAGTACTGAGCAAAGGCTGTGAATACTTATGCACATGGGATTTCTCAGTTTTTTTATTTTTAATAAATTTGCAAAAACCTCAAGTAAACTTTTTTCACATTGTCATTATGGGGTGTTGTGTGTATAATTCTGAGGGAAAAAAAAAAGAATTGAATCCATTTTGGAATAAGGCCGTAACATAACAAAAGGTGGAAAAAGTGATGCGCTGTGAATACTTTCCAGGTGCACTGTACATCAGCTTGTATGTACTTCATGACTCGTGCTGTGAACGTCAGGTGTATCCAAGCATACAAATCATTCCACAGAACAGCAAAACACAAATCTCATTTATTTTTCTAATCAACACACCATGGACAAAAAAAGGGCAAGCCTGATTGTAAACATTAGAAATGATTAGAAATTAGAAATGTTACAAGTGTTTGTGAAGAATGTTGTGCAAAGAAACAAACTCTGCCAGTTATCATATTAAATTTTAAATGTTTTAATGTGTGATGGAGATGTTCCAAATCCGCCCAGAACAGATATAATGTGGCACAGGAATCTTCACTTGAAGACGCCATACTGAAATGGTATGTGAAACAACAATCTGGCAGTGCTGAGGTATGGGGAGAAGAGTGGAAATCTGCAGCAAACACGCTAGCAAATCACACCAAAGTACAGCAAGGTGAGCCATCTTTGAAGTGGACAACATTTTGTTGAAGAGGTTGGATATATTAATATTTTGTTTTATTAAGTTCTAATGTATCATTCTTCACATACTGTAAATACAGCTGGAATTGTGTTTCAGATACATCTTTTTTAATTTAAACCAACTCTTGGCCTCACATATACACTATTTTTTCGACACAGACTCCAAGCTGCATTAGTTCATTGAAAGTGAGGACATACGACACCTACAGAGAACCTCTGCTCACACCGGGGTGTTGTCTCTCAATGGCAGAACAGTAACATTTGTAAGCTCCTGAACACAATATCCTTCACTCACCAAGGACATAAAATGGTATGGCATATTATATGCTGGAGAATGCCACATCCTGTTAATGCTACCATACTTTGAAATCAAATCAAACATTATTTTGCTTTATACTTAAGTGCTAAAACTGAAATTGCTATAAGAGAAAGCATTTATCACATCTTTAAATTGAATAAACTGGAATGTCTCAGAACACATTTTCTGAACATACATATTAATTTAGGAGAAGCTTTTATACAAAGTAACTTAAAAAAAAAAATCAATGTAAAAAAAAAAAAAAAAAGTAATAAGTTGCTAATTTGTGAACCCCAAGACCCTTTCTTTTCATTAACACCTTTATTGTAAATCATATATACAGCCGAGGACAAAAGCTTACATAGGCCTAGACTTTCAAACTCAGTGCTTTTCAACTCAACACGTCATGTCCCAATACATATCCTTTTTTAAGTCAATCAGGGTAACTACTTTATTTCCATAATTGGTAATGTCACATTAATATCTAAGGGACAGATTTATTTACTATAACAGGTTTTCACACACTTTATTTGTTAGCCTTTTTATTACTTAACTTGAAATAAACTCTTGGGGCCGCCTTCCACGATTTTCTCACAATACATGGCATGCATGTTTGCCCACTCCACCTGACAGAACTGGTGTAAGTCAGTTAGGTTTGTGGGCCTCCTTGCTCAGACATGAATTTTCAGAGGGTCCCAGAAATTCTGTAAGAAATTCAGGTCATGGCTTTGTGATGGCCACTCCAATACCTTTGCCTTATCATCTTTAACCTATTTTATTACTACTTTGGAGGCATGCCAAGTATCATTGTCCTTCTGGAAGATAAATTTTGACCAAGATTTAACTTTCTGGCTGATGTTGAGATGTTGCTTCAGAATTTCTAGATAATCCTCCTTCCTCATGAAGTGTCCTAGTCCCTTTACCAGCAAAACTCCCCTACAATATGATGCTGTCACAGCCATGGTTCACACTTGGTAGAGTGCTCTTTGGCATAAAAGCCTCACCCTTCTTCTGCCAAACACTGCAGTGATCATTACGGCCAAATAGTTGAATTTTTGATTCATCTGACCACAGATCACCCCCTCTAAATGCCAGGTCTTTGTCCTGGTGACCACCTGCAAACTTCATTATAGCTTCTTTATGTTCTTTCTGGAGAAAGGGCTTCCTTCTTCAGCAACAGCTTTTCAGGCCATGGCGAAGGAGGACTCTCTTAATGGTGGATGCAGATACTTTGGTAGCTGGTGCCTCCAACTCCTTTGCTAGTTGCTTCGGTGTTTTTCTGGGGTTCAGTTGAACCTTTTGCAACAAAATGCATTCATCTCCAGGATTTAGTTTTTGCCTCCTTCCTGAACAATGAAGTATTTGTGTGGTCCCTAACTATTTATATTTGTTTATAGTTGTTTATACAGAAGCTTTTGGTGCCTTCAGTTGTTTGGAAATTTCTCCAAAGGAGGAACTGGACTTGAGCAGGTAGACTATTTTTTTTTCTGAATTTTCTGAATGCCAACAAGGCACTCACTCTAAAGATAGGCCCTTAAGCATAGCCACTGGTGCACTACAAATTAATTCCATTAAGGCAATTTACCAATTAATGGCAAAGTCAAGGCATCAGTTTCTGTAATCTTCCAGGTTGTTTAAACATTTAATCTTGGTGTACATAAACTTTTAACCCTTTGAAAATCTGATATATTAAATAATAGCAATAACTGGAGATAACAGACTTGACAGCAGGCAAGTAGTAATGTAAAAACTAATTAGAGAAACAGAGCCAGTGGAAAGGTTTGTGGGGGACAAGAAATTGGGGGTTTAGTGATCCATTACCTCTTGTCTGTTATTTTGAAAGGTTGATTTGATACTTTTCTTGATATTACATATTTAATTACCCAAAAATAAATGTGTGCTGTTTTTCATGCTGAAAAAAAAACAATGCACAACTTAGGCCACTTGGCAAAAAGACTGCATGAAGTGTATAACATAGCAAGAATTTTGTGCATGCCATTTAATAATATGTATGTGTCACAAATCAAATCTAAGCGGACTGAGCTCTCTTAGTTTCCTTAACAACTGCTAAAGCGTTCAGGAAACTTGAGTTAAATGGCAGGTGTACATCTCCATTTAACAACATGGTGAAAACAAAACAGCCGTACATTTTGGAAACTATTAATAAACTTATTGGAAGTTTTTATCAAAAAGGGTGGAACACAACTACAATTAATGATTAAAATCGACAAATCCTGAAAAGGGAGCAAAAGTGACACATCCACCAGAGCAACCTGTAAAGTATGATTAATAAAAAATGTGTCACCTTCTCCCCCCTGAAAAGTAGCACTAGCAGCTGTTCCTCTGTATGTGGAGTATTTTAAATTAAATTAGCCCAAGCTGTAGTAAAAGATGGCGGTATGCCAGTCTGCAGCAATGAGATTATGCTGCCAAGAAAGAGGTTTTGAAAGGAAAAAGTGGCAGCTTCAAAATACCCACAAATTGCCACCGTCTCACAGCAAAAACAACAATTAAAAGGACCTGTTTTTTGATAGACCCCCCACCCCCTTACTTTGTCCACCTAAGACGAGAAGAAAAAACTCCCTAAAAAACATCAAGTTAATATCTTACCTGTTGAGGCACAAAGAAGTTGCTGGATGTGGACACTGGAGTTTTGCTCATTGAACGTTGAAGTTCTACGACAAATATAAAATCATCAGAACATCTGTGCTATCTCTGAAGCCAATCATGTCATTCTTTACAACATTTATAATGACAGTATAAGCAGGGCTACTGATGCAAGCAAACATTAGAACACTCTAAATGGATAGATATGAGCAAGGTTTTGATGTTAAGACATGCTAACATTCAGAACAGAACTGGCACAGTGTAGAAGGGTGCCCCTGGAGGGGACTCACTATGCATCACAGTTTAAGGCAGCATACTGGAAATCTGCCTTAAAGCCCGTCCCAGTCCCCATGATGTTTTGGGCCCAGCAAGAAGGCAGATAGAAGAGATGCAAAAGACCTCTTCCCCTTGGAACACATATGTAATGTAGATATTCCTACAAAAATCTGGACCCACCATTATTAAGAAAGAGGGAAAAAAAACCCCCCAGCCATTTCTAGCGCACTACAAAAGTGAATTATGGACAAAAGTTTAAACAATCACTTCATCCACATACCAAATGAAGCTGAAGGACATATTAGGAAAATGAGACATGCAGCTAGATGGATGGATGGATGGATGGATACTTTATTAATCCCAATGGGAAATTCACATTCTTCAGAATATGCAAAGAGTGCAAGAAAGAAAAAAATGATTCAGTAGAATTAGAAGAACTGGACTGCAAAGTATCAGGTGGTTAAATAAAAATATATAAATTTAGACAACGTTTTTCTGGTGATTCACTTCCAGGACTGTTAACTACTTCTTAACTTGCAAGCTCCTATGTTTAACAGTGCAACAGCCAAACTAAAGCAACATATTCCTTACCTGTGTCCATAACTGGAGGCTTAAGATGTTCCGATATTTCCTATTAAAAAGAAAAATAATTAAACAATAACATTTCTGTAGCAAGTGCAGAAGCATGAAAAGACATGATTGAAGCAACATAGTCACAACTGAGGAAAGACTTAATAAAACAGCTTGGGACCCCACATTTCACAAACACAGTTACCTGTATATGTATCTACATTGTCTAATGTCCAACTACTTAAAAGATTGTACAGTACATACAACACCGCGCAAACTATGAACGACACTACTCAAAAGGAAAACTGATTCTCCACATTGTGATATCTCTGAGAGGAGTTAGCTACACTAGATATAACGTTAACATATTACATCACAATGGTACTTTAGAGAATTACAAATAGAGCTGAGAACCATTAGAGAAAAAATATATATAAAAAGGTCTACCATTGAAATGTTCAAAAAAAAAGAAAGTATCACCTGTTGTGGTGGTGGTCCTGTAGCCACTGGTACCTCAGGTTTATGTTCGTCCAGTGATTTGGCTTTAAAGAAAAACAAGCACTTATTTATGCAATAAAAATTAAACCTTTGCTTTTAGGTTTTGGCAGGAGAGATACTAGTACCTGGAGAGCTTCCAATGCTTAAATTGTGAACCTTTGAGTGTAAATCTTCAGAAGGTCTCACCAGATACCATTCGACTCTGTAAAATGAAAAAACACAAGTGATCCAGGGATGAACACAAGGCAGTCTTGTCGTTTCACTTCTAACTACTTTGTAAAGAGTCATAAGAGGACATGCCCCAAAATTTTATAACAAAAAAATGGAACAACGACAAATGGAATCAAATCACTAAAGGTGTAAGAATTAATTTTGTCCTCACAATTTTGTAACTCATTCTGCTCATTTTAAATTCTTTAATTTTATACACCTCAAATTCAGGGGCGGATCTCCTATGAAACCAAGCAAGCTTAAGTTTCAGGATTCCTAATCCCAGAGGGACCACAAGAGTGACTTTGTTCCATATTGCTTAAACATTTTGGGTGTCTACTGCACGAGAAGGGTTTTTTAAAAATAATAATATTCTGTAATTCAGTACAAAATAATAAGTTAAAATAAAAATTAAAAGTATTATATAGGCTACCCATGAACTAAAAAATGTTCAAATTAAGGGTCTTTCATTTAAAATATATCCATCCATCCATCCATTGTCTCCCGCTTATCCGAGATCGGGTTGCGAGGGCAGCAGCTTGAGCAGAGATGCCCAGACTTCCCTCTCCCCGGCCACTTCTTCTAGCTCTTCCGGGAGAATCCCAAGGCGTTCCCAGGCCAGTCGAGAGACATAGTCCCTCCAGCGTGTCCTGGGTCTTCCCCGGGGCCTCCTCCTGGTTGGACGTGCCCAGAACACCTCACCAGGGAGGCATCCAGGAGGGATCCTGATCAGATGCCTGAGCCACCTCATCTGACTCCTCTCGATGCGGAGGAGCAGCGGCTCTACTCTGAGCCCCTCCCGGATGACTGAGCTTCTCACCCTATCTTTAAGGGAAAGCCTTTAAAATATATTTAGTATAATAATTTAAAAACAATATTAATATTTTATGACAGAAATTAAAAATTATTAAAATTATCTTAGGCTAGCTGTAATTGAAAAATGTAATCTCAATCATTGTGTAGGACAATATTTTGATAACTTTTTATTTACAGAATAATCTTAAAAACCTTAAAATATACTATTAAAAATAATTTTCCCTATATACAATTAAACTACAGTAAAAAATTAAAAGGTAATAAAAATATCTTCTTTGGTAGATAGAAACAGTAGATGACATTATGTAACAAAAAAAAAAAAAAGGGGGGGGGGGGTTGTTGAAATGCAGTCACAATAAAATGAATCACGTCACCATCGTGATAATCTTTTTCAATGTGATGGCACTTGTGATAGCGCTGTAAGAAATAATATTATATATATATATATATATATATATATATATATATATATATATACTGTATATATATAACGAAGTGTTCACAAGGATACAACATTTTAATTACCTCTACTGAAAAATAGATAGATAGATAGTTAAATAAATGTTATATTTAGAAAAGTAAGGTAAGTAATAAAGGTGAAGCAGTGTTTGACTAGCCTAAGCCTGTTGTTTTTTGGTTATCCCGGCTTCACTGCTTTTTGTAAAGGGATCCCCCATAACAGTTCAAGCTTCAGTGGTCTGTAGGTCTGCCACTGCTCAAATTCTTCTAGCACAGTTGTACATTGGATTCCTAATCTTCATCCATGATCTTATTCTTTTCCATGTGATATCATATCTATTTGATCTAATAGATATTATATGCAATTGTAGGAAAAAAATAATTACCAAAATATGTTGCAATCTGTGAATGGCTTCTGAAACTCCCGGTTTGTGAATACTGAAAACTTTTTTGGTCATAGGGATACATCTGAAATGAAGAGGGGCAAAAACATACTTAGAGAAAAAAGAGAAGACAATGTTTCTTAATCAAAAAGGGATAAATAAGGATTACAGTTTTAGAGGTTTGTCCTTAACATATTTATATATATCCTTTGTATGCATTTTTTTGTTTTATGTCTTACAAAACTTTACGCTCTGCTTTTAGGTGTGGCCATGTAGCTAACAGGTAAGGCTTGAAACAACTGTGTCAAATATGAGAAGAAAATAATGGGATGTAAAAAATTCACCCTGGAAATCAATTAACAAAGATTGAGTTAACCAGCATTTTTTGTGTAATTTTAGGCTACATCCACACGTCTAAGTTTCCATTTATAAACACGGGCATTACTCGCATTTATGTCTTTATCCACACTACCCAGCCCCAAAAACAGAGACCTGTTGGAAAAACAATCTACACAGCCATATATACATTTGGCTGTGGATTACAAATGTTGAGGTCGCTCCTTTGGTTTCACATTTTCTTGCTCACATTGGGACCATGCTTGTCTGAAACAAGGGACTGTAAAAGGAGGGTGACCCTTAGACCAAGGAGGAATCCACAATAACTGGGTGACCAAGAACATTTGTTTTGACTCATTTTTTGGCATAAAGGTGATCTTCTCTCCAAATGACTACATTTTATTCCATTAACCGTTTTGTGGTCGGTTTTTATCCATTCATTGTTTGTTTGTTTCTGTAGTGTACATAGATAGTGTCGTTATTTAAGGTTCTATTTTATAAAAGTAGAAGGGGTGTTGTGTTTGTTTGGGAAGTGTAATATTATTGTAATTATATGTTAAACTGAAAAATAAAGCAGTGTTTATCTGTTACTGGGATATGTGGTGAAAATGTTAGCAGCAGGAGAAAAAAATTTGAACACTTTCCACTCTTGTACAAGACAGTGAACTATAATAATTTTCTCATTTAGGTCAGGCATAATTGTTACAATATACTTAATGTTTCTAATAAGTCATGCAAATATACGCATATGTAAATAGGTAATATGCTGTATATCTACTGTGACTAAAAAACTAGCACATAAATTCCAGTTCTGTCTGGCCTGATTTTGCCTTAGGTCATAGGTACAAGATCTGTTTGTGTGAGAGTTGAAAGCCAATGAGCACTCAACTGAGAGTACAATGTATGTAATGCAGCCTATGGGCAATCCGGCACCAAGCTGTCAGACAGCACATTATTGGCTGTCAGAAAAAAGCTCACAATACTTTGGAAATGTGAAACCAAAGTAGTCTGTGTAGTCGTGTAGTCTGACATCCTCAGGCAATGAGCTATCAAGTTTGATATACCATCCAACTAGAAGTCATGTAATGTGCAAATGGCTTAAGGCATAATCCATACTACAAATCTTACCCAGTTGAATTGATTCAACATTATGAATATGATTATACAGTGTCATCTTATAACTAACCTTTAAACTCAGGCCTCTTTTTTGAATCTTTATGCCAACAATTCTCCATAAGCTCCAACATATCTTTCAATCCTTCTGCATCAGATGGATTTTACCCCAGAAATATCTGGGCGATCCCCTCTCGGAATACCGAAACTTCACTATCGTTGAAAGTGCATCTGCAGTGTAAAAAGAAGATTTCAATACATCTTGTTGAGCATTTTCTGAGTAATAGCAAACATATAGATGTCCATACTCTGGCCTTGTACTCTTAACAATCTTACCACTATACAGACTACAGACAATTAAATAAATACTACAGAAAGAGTCGTAGCCCTTGAAAAAGGCTATAAACAGTATAACCCCCATGTTTACTATATTATTTTATATCGTCATTACAATTCTGTTCATTTGTCATACTGTAAATCCCTCAAATCCTCATCTATGTAGAATACATATTCCACAGGCAGAGCTCGATTAATTTTAAAGATGTGTAATCAAGTCTGTAGCATGAAGAAGGGTTAAAAAAAGGCCCCTGTTTGATATTGGGGTTTTAATATTCCATCTTTCAAAACATTGTACAGAAAAGGAAAAACCGAAAGTGGGGTCTGTTCTCCCTGTTACTCAGAAATCTTTTGAGAGGTTAGCATTAAGATAAAATTCAAACAAAATTATTCATACAAAAATGCAATGCATGATACTGAAGCTGGGCAAGGTTAATAGAGCAGGGAATTTCAATTTAGTCTTCATGATACAAAAAAAAGAATATTTTTCCAATGAAGCAATGAATAACCAGATAGTAAATGAAAGGAACCTAAGCCGCAGCTTATGGTTGTTTTTTTTTTTTTTTTTTTTAAATCTTAAAGACTTGATCTCCTACCTAACGGCATTATCCTATCTGACGTCCTACTATGCCAGCTTGAGTTAACGTCTCTCGTACTTTATGAATACCCAAGAGACCTTGCAACACAAGTTCACAAGAGTTTTAAAATGTGTTTATTGATCCAAAATAACAATATAAGAAGGAAAGCAGAAGTGGCCTTTCTGACGGTCAAGGCAAACCAATGTCCAATAGTATAAACCATAAGTGAAAGTACACATTATATATTTGAAAGGCATGTTGGAGGAATGGTAACGCTATCTCACAGTTGTAAATTAATTGGCTACAAGTAACAATAGTCCTAGGGCTCTGAGCCCTTTCTTATTTGCAATGGTGATGGACAGGTTGACAGATGAGATTAGAACAGGAGTCCCCCGGTGGACTATGAAGTTTGCTGATGACATTGTGAGTCTGTAGCGATGGTAGTGGAGCAGGTTGAGGGAGACACTGGAGAGGGTGGAGATATGCTCTAGAGAGGAGAGGAATGAAGGTCAGTAAGAACAAGACAGAATACATGTGTGTAAATGAGAGGGAGGTCAGTGGAATGGTGAGGATGCAGGGAGTAGAGTTGGCAAAGGTGGATGAGTTTAAATACTTGGAATCAACAGTACATAGTAATCAGGATTGTGGAAGAAAGAGGTGAAAAAGAGAGTGCAGGCAGGGTGGAATGGGTGGAGAAGACTGCCAGGAGTGATTTGTGACAGATGGGTATTAGCAAGAGTGAAAGGGAAGGTCTACAGGCCGGTAGTGAGACCAGCTATGTTATATGGGTTGGAGACGGTGACACTGACTAGAAAGCAGGAGACAGAGCTGGAGGTAGCAGAGTTAAAGATACTAAGATTTGCACTGGGTGTGATGAGGTGAAGAGGAATAGAAATGAGTATATTAGAGGGTCAGCTCAGATTGGACAAATGGGAGACAAATTCAAAGATGCGAGAATGCATTGGTTTGGACATGTGCAGAGGAGGAATACTGGGTATATTGGGAGAAGGATGCTAAGGATAGAGCTGCCAGGCAAGAGGAAAAGAGGAAGGCCTAAGAGGAGGTTTATAAATGTGGTCATAGAGGACATGCATGTGATGGGAGTAACAGAACAAGATGACGAGGACAGAAAGATATGGAAGAAGATGATCCACTGTGGCAACCCCTAACAGGAGTAGCTGAAAGAAGAAGTAACAATAGTCCAGTACATTTTCTAGTTCTGGATTTGTACACCTGCATAAGCAATAACAAAGTCTGACCACTCATTTAAGAAACATTGAAAACAGCAAAACAAAGGCTGCTTTACAGGAGTTCTAAAATAGTTTAATGTAAAACTGATAACTTTGATTTCACACATGAAGCTTTAAAGTTGGGAAAAAGGAAAAAATATGAGGGTGAAATCTGGAAATGAATGCACCAGGAGATTGTGACATTTGAAAATTGAATCAAGTTTGACTCATCTGTTAAATACCACTTTTTTAGCACTTTTTAACCTTCTAATAATGAAAATACAAATCGTTCACATCCAAATGTTACAAAAATAACAGATTCTTTGACAAGGCAGATTTTAAAGGTTTGTTGTTACAAATACAGCTTTAAAGTGTTTAAATAAGAATTTATTCTGAAATTCACTAATTCAACAGTACAGATATAATAGACTTTTTATTTTTAGTATTGATTTTAAGCAGTATTTTTCAGTTACTGGAGAAAAATGTCACAGAACAAATTTTAAATGTGCACATGGTGAGATAAACCTGTTACTCCATGATGATATCATTCATTTTAAAGCCTATGCTGAAATTCCCCCATTTTTTTGTTACACTGGGGGGTGTCCATCTCGTGCTAGACTTTTAAAGTCTGACATTGTACAGTGATCCCTCGCTATATCGCGCTTCGCCTTTCGCGGCTTCACTCTATCGCGATTTTATATTTAAGCTATATTTAAATATATATCAGCGGATTTTTTGCTGGTTCACCAGATTTCTGAGGACAATGGGGTCTTTTAATTTCTGGTACATGCTTCCTCAGTTGGTTTGCCCAGTTGATTTCATACAAGGGACGCTATTGGCAGATGGCTGAGAAGCTACCCGGCTTACTTTTCTCTGTGTCTCTTGCGCTGACTTTCTCTGATCCTGACGTAGGGGGTGTGAACAGGGGGGCTGTTCGCACACCTAGACGATACGGACGCTCGTCTAAAAATGCTGAAAGATTATCTTCACGTTGCTACCTTCTGTGTGCAGCTGCTTCCTGGAGCGCCATGCTGCATGGTGCTTCACATACTTAAAAGCTCAAAGGGCACGTATTGATTTTTCAGTTTCTCTCTCTCTCTCTCTCTCCCTGCTCCTCACGGAGGGGGTGTGAGCTGCCGCCTTCAACAGCTTTGTACCGGCGGTGCTTCGCATACTTAAAAGCCAAACAGCCCTATTGATTTGTTTGCTTTCCTCTCTTGCCTGAAGAAGGGGCCTGAGTTGCCTCGAAAGCTTGCATATTGTAAATCTTTTTAGGTTAGCCAATAAAAGGTGTCATTTTGCTTGGCTTTTCTCTACTCTCTGTTTCTGACAGTCTCTGCCTCCTGACTCGCACCCCTTTGAAGAGGAAGATATGTTTTGCATTCTTTTAATTGTGAGACTGAACTGTCATCTCTGTCTTGTCATGGAGCACAGTTTAAACTTTTGAAAAAGAGACAAATGTTTGTTTGCAGTGTTTGAATAACGTTCCTTGTCCTCTCTACAACCTCCTGTGTTTCTGCGCAAATCTGTGACCCAAGCATGCCAATATAAAAATAACCATATAAACATATGGTTTCTACTTCGCAGATTTTCTTTTTCGCGGGTGGCTCTGGAACGCAACCCCCGCGATGGAGGAGGGATTACTGTACATAGTTATTGATGAATGCCAATACTTATTTACTTAAACAACAGTTGGATGTCTAATTGATGGGTACACTAGCATATTAAAAGAGTTTTTAATATATTTATATATTTTAATATTGTATTAAATAAAAAGGCACAATATTTTTTTTTACTTTATTAAAGGTACTTTAATAAAAAAACCCACTGAGTGGGATTTCTGCTTTTGCCATGGTTCAGAAAGGCATTGAATATTGAAAATTTTCACTGGCTTTGGTATCAAATACAGAAATTCTGGTATGGCAACATCCCTAGCATAGACTATATAAACTATGTTTTTAAATGCATGTAACAGTAATATTAAGTAAACTGTAATTTGTGAATATGCAAATATAAGGCCAAAGTATAATCGACATTCCAAATATAAACCTGTGGACTCCATGGTCATTTTATATCAATTTACTCTTATAATGGACACTTCTACTTAAAAACCTACTAAGAGGTTTTGGTACAACAGTTAAAAAAGCAAAGAGGCATACAATAACACCACAAATGTAATTTAGATATCACTATGCAATATCTACAAAAACAACTTCATTGCTGACAGTTGACAGACTTACTTTTGTATGGTGTGCTCCCAGTAATGACAAAAGACATAAGAATTGCAAAACTGAAATGAAAATCAGGATAAAAAAATAAGCACATTTCATCTGCAGTGTAAAAATAAGTACATCTACAGTGTATCAAGAGATTCAGTCTCAGTTATTAGAGGGCTTGAGTGGCTGCCGAGTTCTGTCAAAATAATTTTAATTCTTTTTTTTCCAAATTAGACAACCTGCAGTCTGAAAAAATGTCAACAGTGTGTTCAGATGATGCTTACTACTGTCAGAGTTAACAATTATAAGAGCCAAGTCTGTCTTTTAGGTTTACTTCAGTTTGCTTGTTTAAGACTTGAAGACCTTTTACTTTTTTTAATCAGGCATTTATCGATGAAGCACAAAGAAGGACACCAACAGAATATTATTAAACATCATAAAGTAGCCATTTAAAAAATGTAGAAAGAAAAATAGAAAACATAAAAATGTTAAAGGCTTTAGCTATACTAATCTGCAGAAAATCACAAATTGTTTTCTTGACTTTGTCCAAATGCACAAGAATAAGAGTAATAACTAATTAAAATGTATGTCACATTAAAAGACAGTTATGACTGTATAATAAAATGAGATACACGAGAACATAAAGCACTTCATTTTTCTATGACATTACAGAATCAATTTAAAATTAGTAGATTATATACCAGTTTTTTCATAAAAAAAAAATTTTTTTTAAATGATGGATTTTCCCCTAGCATGAGAAAGGTTAAAAGCTAACCTATAGACATCAAATGATTTCATCGGTCTGTACTTTTCGCTGACCAAAGCCTCTGGAGGCATGTAACTCAATGTGCCCCCTTCATGTTCACTCCGAAATGAGGAAGAGCTATGTGCCACTTCCGACAATCCAAAATCAGTCAGCTGAAAAATAAAAAAAGTTAACAAAAGAAATTACATAAGGCACCTGACACAAAACAAAAGTCAACCAGGGCATCTGGCTTGTGACACAGTTCACTGTCCAAAGAGTACACAGGCAAACAAGCAAATGGGAACATCGACTTTATACTTAACAAGATTTTCTGGTTTTTACAAAGCAGTTCTTAATTAAGAATGCTGGCAATGATCCCATGCAAAGAGAGCATTGCAGTGTTTGTTCGTTTTTTGTATCTTATACTTGTAACATTTTAAACAGTTGTACAGGTTATGTGAAAACTAATGTATGCAATTCCAACTTTGGTTTTGTTCCATTTGATTTACTGCATCAGTATCTATACGACTGTATTGCTCTACTCTGACAATTCTTTGCTGGGCTGTCTTGTTTTTCATCAAGGGACTTGGGCCTACTACAATCCCAAGATCTAATTTAATTGGATACACTCAGGACTGCTGAAACTCTATACTTCATAAATCAAACTCAAAATACAGAATAAAATTATAGTGTGCCATTTCAATTTTTGCCGTAGAATTTACATATTTCATCTTCATTTCAATGCTGCAAATGGCTACTTTAATAGATATCAACTCTGGTTTTATTCCCATGTTGCAATTTTTTGTTCCGCGAAGACACAGAAAATGAATCCTTACCTAAAAGCTATATCAGACATCTTTATCAGTCTTTCTTGGGAAAAAAATAATAATAAAATCCCTTTAACCTATGAATACTAACCATTTCATTTTTAGATATCAAGGTTAAAGTACTGTTAAGGTCAATAGTAACATTAGTTGTGGAATTCACAATTTTCAAAAGATGTCTAAAGGATAAGTTCAGTATTTTTCAAGTCCAAGTTATCTGTTCACAAACATGGTATGTATGTATCTGCAATCCAAAACTCTGTTCTAAAATTGGGCACATTCTATAAATTAAAAAAAAAAAAAAAGAAATCATTGCCAGTTGAGGCTCTTTACAATGGAGGGTATGGGGCACAGAGGAAAAGCTTAAAAACTTACTGTACGTCCATTTTTCAAGCCAAGACAGTAGTCGAGTGGCATGTAGCTCAATGTGCCCCCTTCATTTTCACTACGAATTGAGGATGAGCTATGTGCCACTTCTGACAATCCAACCCAAGTATTCTGATTCACCCTGCGATGATCCACTCCCTCCATGTTTGACACATTTGTGACAAAAAAACGGACCTGGAAATTCTCATTTTATTGTATTTTCCTGGTACTACTTTTTCTTGAAGTAAGGATATATTTTCTATTCTCTTGCGTGAAGTCTCATATAAACTATAGAATAAATAATAAAAAAAAAAAAAAACAACCACCATATATACTCGCGGAGAAGTTCTCCCGCAGATAAGTCGGGACTTGATTTTATGTGGGAGCAGCAATGTGCTGTATCAGCATGTACTCCTAACCTCTCTCTCACCTACGGGACCACACGGTAATACCCAAACTATTCCGAAGCAACGTTTGCACCGATTTTTGTTTTTTGTATCTCATCACCCCCCCGGTGGGTGAAAGGTTGTTGTGAGTGCTGTGATATCGCACGCAGCTAAATCTTTTAATATTGTTTTTTTTTTTGTTTGTTTGCTTTTTTTTGTTCAGAAATGATATGTATAAACTATTTTCAATTTTTGTGTAATTGCAAGACTTAGATTAATACTTGTCAATAGTCTTTGCTTGGAGAACTGATATATTTGGTAAGTTAAGATTTTCCTCCATGCCTGTTCGATTACAATATAAGCACCTGTGCAGGCAAAATATTTTCTTTAATTTACAGAAAGCAATTAACTTTAGAACACAACTTCATGTGCATAGTGCACATATACCGTATTTACTTGTGTACCACGTGCACGACGCATGTTGTGATTGTATAGGAAGCTCTTCTGTTTTTGTTGCATGACGAAAGAGCAAGCGAGAGAGAGAGAGCGCGCGAGCGAACGAGTAAGACAGAGAGCGCGCGAGCGAACGAGCAAGAGAGAGAGCGCGCGAGCGAACGAGCAAGAGAGAGAGCGCGCGAGCGAACGAGCAAGAGAGAGAGCGCGCGAGCGAACGAGCAAGAGAGAGAGCGCGCGAGCGAACGAGCAAGAGAGAGAGCGCGCGAGCGAACGAGCAAGAGAGAGAGCGCGCGAGCGAACGAGCAAGAGAGAGAGAGCGCGCGAGCGAACGAGCAAGAGAGAGAGCGCGCGAGCGAGCCCAACCAAAAGAAGTAAACATTACAGAAAAAAAATTCCTCGTGTATGACGCGCACCTGATTTTCTAATGCTAATTGTAGGGAAAAGGTACGCAAGGTACACGCGTAAATACGGTAGTATGTTTGTGAGAGAACAACATTGACTTGAAAAATACTTATCCTTTAATGCATATATCCCTACATCAGAAAACCTTGGGTACTGTTACCCTAAATCCTGAAAAAGCATCCAACAGAGTGGAATGTAATTACCTACACATTACATGTTGTAGGTTTACACCCAGCACATGGCTGAAGCTATTAGCCTGGAACCTTATATAAACTCAGAATTTTTCACCCTTTGACATGGTATCAATTAAGGATGACCTGATTCAGTTCTTTCATTGTAGCAACTGAGCCACTTGTGCATTCAACTGTGAACAAAAAGTATCTCTTTAGAGATGATGAGAATATGCTTTACAAAAATTATCCCAATTAAAGCAATGGAGTAAATCCATTAAATCAAAGGGTCTAAGATTCATTTAAGCATAGGTATATTTCCAGTTAACACGATGGTTTCCTACAGGGACCCCGGTTTGCCCGGTGATGGACTGTTCCTTTTTTGTACCTTATGCTAGCTGGGATAGGCTGCAGAACCTCCTCCCACCATTCCCCGTCCCCCAATTCTGCAACCCTATTCAGGACTGAGGGGGTTTGAAAATGACCAAATGACTTCATTCAAGCCCAGAACTGGGGTGTGTGGGATTTGTATCTTACTATCTGGTCTCATATTCACCTAATATTAATTAGGAGAAGTTCTAGTGCATTCACATTTACATAAATTCCTATTTCTTTAATAAATACATAAACATACAGTAGCTATAACTTATTTATAAGGAACAGAAACATGCCCAGGTTCAAAAATAAATAAATAAATAAAAAGTAATCAATTCTTAAAAGTGACTTACTACTACTACTATTGTTATTATTATTATTGTGTACATGTGCTTAATTAGTTATGAACTGCCATTCATTCCTAGTCTAGATTATGTAACTTTAAATACACTTTTATGGAGATTTCAATTAATAGAGAATTTGAATGTTAATAGCTAGTAGCAATAAGACAAATTGTTTTGGCATTACATGAGAAAAATCCACCTGATTTTAATTTTTGCATACAGGATAAATGTGGCTTAAAGAGGTTACTTATTACGTACAAAGAGTATATTCATTAATAGAAAATTTTAACAATGGAATGAAAAATTAGCTATATAGAAAGAAAGCGTGTGGCGACAGTGTGGTGTAGTGGTTGAGGCTTTGGACTCCCCAAACCCCACTACTGACACTGTGTGACAATTGGAAAAAACAAAAGAAATGTAACCAATTGTACAAGGGACATTCGAAAAATTTCCACAGTTTGTTTTAACTCTGTTTATTAAGAATTTCAAAAAGAAATGACATCACTTTTCATCATAGTCACCTTCCTTTGCAATGTAATTTTCCCAGCATTGCACCAACATTTTGCCATCAGCAAAAAATGTTTTTGGTTGAGTGTGTAGCCACTGATGCACTGCTGCTTTCACATCATTCCTCGTGGTCGTGGCTGTGCTGGATGTCTGGTGCGCTCTGCATCCGTCACACTAGTACAGCCATTTTCAAACATTTCACTCCACTCAGAGGACTCAGAGAATTTTATCTGAGCACACATGCGGAGATGAATTTGTGCTCCCGGCACACCTTCTGCCCACAAAAAGTGTATGACTGCTGTTCCTCTTTGGTGCAACTTATAAGTTTCGCAGCCATCCTCACCACAGGGTGACAACTCTTATACTAAACTGCAGCTTGCCAGACAGAACTAGTCACATGACACTCTCAGACACAACCAATTACTACTCCTCCCGCCTTCACCGTTTCCAACAAAAATACAAAAGTACAAAACTTTTTGAATGCCCCTCGTACCTCCAATGTTGTAAGTCGCCTTAGATTTGCTTAATTGAGTCACAAACTTAGAAACTTCCATGAGGTAAAGAGAACCCAGCAATACAAGCAAACACCAATTTTGGGAACTACACAAAACATCGGATCACATTTTAGATTATACAATTTACTTAAAAATTTTACGTTATTAGAATTCTCACAGGATTGTGGTTTAAAAAGTACTGCACCTGCACAGTAAAGCTGTCGTTCAGGAGCACATTGCTGGGCTTCAGGTCCAGATGCAGAATTGGCTTGGGAAGCTGGGTATGTAGGAAGTTCATACCCAGTGCTACTTGATGGATAATTTGGAATTTGAGGGGCCAGGGAAGTTGGCTTTGACGAGTAAGCAAGTTCTCCAGAGAACCGTTTTCCATGAAAGGCATAACCAAACCATGCTCACTACGTTCTGGGTTCTTGTACATCCCAATCAGGCTTAAAACATACTGGCAGCTTCCTTTGAGCATCATGCTGGCTTCATGCTCCAAGGAGTCAGTCCTGTTAAGTGTTAAAATAAAAAAAGAAAGATGTCATTGCAGTTTTTAACTTAAATGCATATGTTCAGAAAAGCCATTATTATTAGACAACACCACAAATTTAGTAAGGACAATGTTCAGAAGAGGTAAGGCAGTTGCGCTAGAAATTCTCAATCACAAAACTTGACAGTGGCAACAGCCCAGAAGTCCTTGTTCACCAAACAACTAAGTTATGGAAGCCTCTTCCCACATGATACTTCATTTATGGAAAGTGTATCTTTAAAACTAGGTAGGTTAACTACTACAAAAGTTAACTGGCAGTGTTTTAGAAAGCTTACTTTGTTTTAAAACAACACCACTATTAGAAAGAACACTTGATGTAACACTGAAGGGTCACTGCTATCAAATCTCATCACTTGCACATTGTGTAATCTTAGTCAAGCTTATAGTGTCTGAACCTGACTGGACTTTCAGTGTGATCTTGAGCAGGTTTCATCAGGATGAGCCTTATGTAGGTCTTTGCATCAGATACAACAAGAAAACATGTAATGCACCTTTGAGTAGAAGGACCCGATAGCTCTACAATATTTGGGACATTATTCATCTTAATAAAAGGATACGTGTTTGTCCAGTTGCAAGGTTTCTGTCATTCCAAAAGATGGCGATTCTCAAACATTTATAGTAATAAAGTTCATTGCACTTGTCATTCCAACACATGGTGCATCATAAACATTTGTAGTAATGCATTTCATTACTGCATGCATTACAAAATACTTTTCAAGAGATGGTGGAATGCAGATGTTAATGCCGTGGTCTACGTTGATTACTTGGATTTCAACCCATCTTAGGTGAGTAACGCAGCAAGTGCAATGGTATTTCCTTATGTTTTGTAATATTAAAATATAGGAATTCAATTTTACACTACTATGTGGACCTCAGACACTCAGTTGAAACTGCAACATGCATTTGAATGTACACAGTATAACAGCCCTAACTTGTAGTGTAGAAGATTCCTTTATTTTCAAATTACAAATCTTTAATCTTGCACATTTCAAATAAAACCATGTTCATTCTCAACTTGAACAGTGATATCCGAAATAAATTAAAATGCATGACATAAACATGGGCAGTGGATTTGTGTCAGAATGTCTGCAGCCACACTTGTGTTGCCAGTTGCCATTGTTCATCTTACAAAAATAAAATTAAGTCGTTATTTCTGTTATCACAAGGGAGATGAAAGGACTCAGTAGAAAGTTCAAGGGATTGTGGAAGAAATGTGTTATATTATGCAAGTTTCCAAATTAATTTAAAAAAAAAAAAACAATTATTAATGGGAAACATTCTAACACTGGCCTTCAGGGTATTAATCAGAAATTGTCAAAAATAATGCAACACTAAACAGCACTGCCCTACTCGGTCTGAGAAGGTGGACTATGGTCAATGTAGTCAGCCACTCATCACCTTTAAACTAATGACGTTACCAAATTAACTATCAATTGTCATATTAATTTACAAATAATTGACTTGTGGCATATCTACTTTGAGACGTTGTTCCTTCAAGTAGCCAAATGACTATGCTATTTACTGTAAGTTCCACATCCGATCATTTTATATTAGTCACAGAAACTAAGCCTTCATCAAAATGAAGAATGATAAACATAGCAGGTAGAGGAGCATTTAAAGCGAAAGGGTACAATATGGTGCTGAAGTACCACTGCAAAATGTACAAAAACAAGCATACCCCTTGAAAGGTTGGACTGCAGCAATCTATCATGGTAGCTGTGGCTCTGAGACAGCACTCGGAAGGTTGAATCCTGTAAATACCAGAAGTGACTCTACTCTTTTGAGCCCCTGAGCAAGGCCCTTGACCTGCATTTGTTACATCTTAGGTATGAAGTTGATCTGCATCGAGCCCAGCAAAAAGATCCTCCAACTTGCTGGGAAAACTCAGGGGTTGGTAGTAGGATTGGCACTCCAGCCACCATAAAAAACCTCACACTGTTCCAGTGTGGTGCAGAGGTATTATCTGTTGCACGGCTACACTCGGGTTCCAATCTGGGTGGTTTGTCGTGTGGTGGGTGCAGCAACGTGCTTGCAAGGAAAGTGAATGTCAGACAAGTCAAAGAAAGTCTTACAACACCATGGTAGAGCACGACATGTTACAAGACCAATGAGGCTTTCAGCAGCTAATGAGTCATCTTAACAGAGCGTGGGAAAAAAATTAAACTTAGGAATCACATAGTCATTTAGGATAAAGCGTTTTGATATGCTTTCCATTTTAAAATATAGCAGCCATCTTAGAAGTATAAAAGGGCTAATAAATGTCAGAAATTTGTTTAGGCATATCAGGGACTGTAAAATAATTTATTTCAGAAATGCTGTCTGAGTCCTCAAAACTGACTTGTGACATCTAACCTTCCAGCTTCATTGTGATCACATGAACTACCAATTAGTGCTTTAGGAGAAAAGTGACTACAGTGATCCCTCGCTATATCGCACTTCGCCTTTCGCGGCTTCACTCTATCGCGGATTTTATATGTAAGCATATTTAAATATATTTCGCGGATTTTTTGCTGGTTCGCGGATTTCTGCGGACAATGGGTCTTTTAATTTCTGGTACATGCTTCCTCAGTTGGTTTGCCCAGTTGATTTCATACAAGGGACACTATTGGTAGATGGCTGAGAAGCTACCCAACTTACTTTTCTCTCTCTCTCTTGCGCTGACTTTCTCTGATCCTGATTTAGGGGGTGTGAGCAGGGGGGCTGTTCGCACACCTAGACGATACGGACGCTCGTCTAAAAATGCTGAAAGATTATCTTGACGTTGCTACCTTCTGTGCAGCTGCTTCGTGAAGCGACATGCTGCACGGTGCTTCGCATACTTAAAAGCTCGAAGGGCACGTATTGATTTTTGACTGTTTGTTTTTTCTCTGTCTCTCTCTCTCTCTCTCTCCCTGCTCCTGACGGAGGGGGTGTGAGCTGCCGCCTTCAACAGCTTTGTACCGGCGGTGCTTCGCATACTTAAAAGCCAAACAGCCCTATTGATTTGTTTGCTTTCCTCTGTCTTTCTGACAGTATGTGCTCCTGATGTGCACTCCTTTGAAGAGGAAGATGTGTTTGCATTCTTTTAATTGTGAGACAGAACTGTCATCTCTGTCTTGTCATGGAGCACAGTTTAAACTTTTGAAAAAGAGACAAATGTTTGTTTACAGTGTTTGAATAACGTTCCTGTCTCTCTACAACCTCCTGTGTTTCTGCGCAAATCTGTGACCCAAGCATGACAATATAAAAATAACTATATAAACATATGGTTTCTACTTCGCGGATTTTCTTATTTCGCGGGTGGCTCTGGAACGCAACCCCTGCGATGGAGGAGGGATTACTGTATTGCTATTGATTTGGTACTCAAAGTACACAAAAAGGAATAAAAAATAAGTTTCAATTTACACTCTTTGTGAAAACAAAAAGCAAAACTAAATGAAAGCATACTGTATGACATTGCTTCAAATAAAATGAGGCTACAAAAATGTAATTTCCATTTCTTTTCTCTTTTTTTTTTTTTTTAAATCAGTGCATACTAACTTGGCTTGCACGGTTTTTCTTTGATTTTTTCCCCCACTAACAGCAACTTCTCTGAAAAGCATTCACAAGAGTTTTCTAGTTCATATTTCCCATCCGTCCCAGAGAATCTGTATGCAGCACGAGTTTGCACTAGACCTCTGGACTATGTCGACAATGGAAGATATTTCTTGATAAAATATAAAACATGGAGATTAACAAGCAAAATAATTTTTTCGTGATAACACACAAAATACTGTGGCCACTAATTCATCCACCCCAATGAACCAGACCTCAAGAGCATGTTTCGCTCATACACTGCAATTCATAGTCCATGACAAATGTAACGTGCACCTTGCTGTGTTGCCCCATGTGCTGGTACCCCTGCACACACCCAGACCCCAGACACCTGGAGATCAGTGGTAAAGAGAATTGAGACACAAACCAAAACTGTTATAGTAAAACTAAAGTAGTGTTTTTACAACACTGCCTAAAACATAACACTTTAGTGTCATGAAAATATTAAAATGGAGTTCACTACAATGACACAGGAAAATGAAAAAACAGACCAAAACAAGTGTAAGTGATTCTATGCAGTATTCAGTGGCTCAAAATCAAATAGTGGAAAACAATGAAAACCAAACAAAATCTCCTATTTACACAGTCCAAGGATAGACAGAAAGACAATCAAAAAGTGAAAGTAAACGAGCACAAAAATAATACTACATCCAAAACTCAGGAATCATCCACAAGTCAAGTTGGGGAGCATTTACTAGTACAGTGCGCTGCCGCACCCACTACATGACGAAACAACTCGGGATCCCGGTTTGCAACCCCCCAGACAGACATGCGGTCCAGTCCCACTCTCCAGAAATCACCCACTATCTGCCGCAGCCAAGTGTGACATAGGCGACCCGCTTGCCTGGTCCAGCCACTCGGGCCCCCAGCAATGAGGATCTTACAAGCCGGATGACCCTCGAGGAAACACGCCACATGGCCGTAGTGCTGTAACTGACGCTCCCTCACAATGCAGGTAATGTGCCTCATTCGGGACTCCATGAGCAACCGCTCATTCAACACAAAGTCAAACCAACGGTACCCAAGGATTTTCCGGAGAGACACAGTACCAAAGGAGTCCAGTCTTCGTCCTTTTGCATAGATATCGGGAGCGCCACATACCCCTTTCCAACATCCTCATGACCCCCCATGCTCTCCACAATCCGTCTACTGACTTCATAGGAAGAGTCATCAGAGACATGAATGTCAATAGCCAGGTCCATCCAAGGAGTTTTTGCGAAAAAATATTTAGCGCTTCAAATTTTTTTACCGATATAGCGGATGGAAATGCTAATTATCGATAAAATGTTGTACATGTCGACATAATATTTTTCCGTTTAACTTTAGCGCATAAATTCCATATCGATACTTCAGATGTCGCAAAAACTACAGTGGAAACACTTTTTGTCGGAAAAATGGGCTTTAGCGCAAATAAATGTGTCACATTTTCATCACGTGCAATCAAAACGAGAATGGCGGCGCGGTTCGCATGGTCTGATGAAGAGTTTTTTTTTTTTGATTAAACGTCATTATTTTGTATTAATTCAAATTTCAGTTTTAATTAAAAACCTTAAGGGAAGCAGGTTACAGTACTAATTCAGTTGTTATCGCACTGAGAAGGGATGTTGAAAGGTAGGCTCACCTGTACAGATCCGATGCTGCAAACACAGCTGTATCATGGGCACTTCCAGGAGTGCCAACGCAAATGTCTCGTATCATGCACCTGTCATCAACAAGGGCCTGGAGAACAATAGATGGCCACCCTTTGCGATTAATGTAATCACGGTAGCCTTCCGTCGGGGGAAGAATAGGCACATGCGTGCCATCCAGCGCACTGTAAATCTGTGGCACAAGATGCACCAAGGAATTGCGGTATGCAATTTCATTGGCCTCCGCTACAGTCGGAAGTCTGATATAACGGCGCATTAATTTTTCTTTAATAGCAGTGCACACAACATATACACATCGATGGACGGTAGTTTTACTAACCCCGAAAGTTTCTCCAACTACTCTATACAGTACTCGGCGCAGGTTGCCAGCTTGTAAAGGGCGATGGCAATCCGCTTTTGGGTTGGAACCGGTGGTCGGTGGCAACCTGTGATGGCCGCAACATCAGGATTGATGAATCCACACAACATCTGAAACGTCGGCCGTGTCATTATAAAATGTTGCAGCCAGAGATTTTCTGTGAAGTGTCTCTCCACCACCTCCTCCCAGAAGGTCTTATTCCGTCGTCTCTCCCATACCCGTGGGTTTCATCGCACTGGGGTACTTTCTTCGAGCTCTAGGGCTATCAGACAAGCAACTGCTTCATTCTGCTGTCGTCTTCGGATATTATGTACAATTCCAATTAACTGTGAAACTGAAATAACAGTAAGTTGGCAAATTTCAAAAAACTGTCTGAATAATCTCTCCATTTCTTTGTTTAGTGGAGGGGGTGTAACGTGGAAAACAAAAAGTAGATAATTTGCAACATACATAAAATTATGTATGGAAACAGCTCAAGG
This sequence comes from Erpetoichthys calabaricus, assembly GCF_900747795.2. NCBI lineage: Eukaryota > Metazoa > Chordata > Cladistia > Polypteriformes > Polypteridae > Erpetoichthys > Erpetoichthys calabaricus. The sequence goes on from NC_041395.2 coordinate 37,998,633, forward strand.
GCAGATTTTTTTCGCGATACAACAAAACTTATGCGACAGTTCGTTTTGGGGGGGGGATGACGTCATCACGCACACCATTTTATCGATAAAAAGCCAGTTTGATGGAAACAGCTGGAGACAGCAAATTTCGCACATTTTTTTTACGTATATTCTGTTTGTCGATAACAAAACGTCGCAAAAAACTGGATGGAAACTTAGCTACTGTCAAGGTAAGTCAACACTCTCTCCACAAACAGACACACTGCTGATGGTTGTGCCTAAGAGGTCATTAAAGGCCTGGATCTTTGGTTTTTATCCAGGACACTCACAAGCCCAGACACTCTGACTCCTCACTCAGTCTCTCAAGCGCCCCGATCAGAGCCTCCATTTACTCCGCGAAGATCACAGCATCGTCAGCAAACTCAAGATCAGTGAATCTTTCTTCACCAACAGATGCCCCACAGCCGCTGGACCCCACGACTTTGCTCAACACCCAGTCCATACAAGCATTATAGGAGCAAGAACACACTCCTGACCAACCCCAGAATCAACTGGGAAAAACGCAGAGGTTCTGCCTCCACTCTGTACAGCACTCACAGTACCAGTGTACAGGCCAGCCAAGATATCCAGCAACCTCGAGGGGGATCCCGCGAACCCCCAGGATATCCCACAGGGTAGCTCGATCAACTGAGTCGAATGCTTTTACGAAAATTGACAAAGGCTGCAAAGAAACTGCCGATATTCGCATTTGCACTCCATGAGAACCCTCAGTGCCAGGATGTGGTCGATGGTAGACTTCTTAGGCATAAAACCAGACTGTTCCGGTCGCTGGTAGGTGAGCAAGTGATCATAGATCCTATTGAGGATGACCCTAGCAAGGACCTTACCTGGCACTGACAGCAGTGTTATCCCCCTGTAGTTGCTGCAATCCAGGTGATCACCCTTCCCTTTCCAGATAGGGACGACAAGTCCCGTTTTCCAGTCAGCTGGGATGATGCCAGTCTCCCAAATGGAAGCAAAGATTGCTTGCAATGCCAGGAGAACAGCCTTACCACCAGCCTGGTGAAGTTCACCCCGGATACCACACACCCCTGCAGCTCCAAGACCCCACCCCCCCTCAGCTGATTCACCACCTGTGCAATTTCAGTGAGATTGGGTGGTTCACAGATAATTGGAAGATCACCCTCAAGAGTCCTCCACAAATATGCAAACTCTATTTACAACAAAGCACAACAGATGTCACTACACCAAACTCACTCTGCACCTTCGTTCTTCTAGCCAGATAATCAAAAGACCACCTCTACTGGCAGATCTTTAGTTTTATAGGCTGGGCAACTTTAACCTGGTAATTCCCAGCAAAAGTCTGTTGATCACAGCCAACCATCGAAGACGACTGAACGTTCATTTCACATAACCTTCTATATCTTCGCTCCCTCTTTTGCATGTGTGTACATAGGAAAGACTCCTTCTCTCACGTAACTTATTGCTGAACTTCTCCTGAGCCCCTAAGTTACTAACATTTCCATACACAACTGAAACATGTGCCCTCTCCAGGCCAGCATTCACACCATTTAAGCAGACTAAATGGACACTTTCTTCTGCTGCCATAGAGTAATGCTGGGATATCTGGACTTTTCCACTTGGGATGCATGCAGTTCGATAGGCCTTCCTGAACCTGCAAGACTGACCAACTGTACCTACACCAAGAGCAGCAGTTTGGAGCCTTCTCATCTGCACTTCATATACCCACCCAAGGTAAGTGCTGTAGAATTAACTTATAAAAAGAAAACAGATCTATACTTATAATGCTTAACAAAAACTACGCCTCGTGACACTGCCTGTCGTACACTCCCATAGGCATGAGGCTACCTGAGCATACTCAGAATATCAGCCTAACAGCCTATGCAGTTGACTAACTTCTGAGAATGTCAGGAAATCAGTTATTGTATTTTACGTGTTATTAAGCAGTGGTCTCTTTTTAACAATAAATGGTTATTAATCAGTCAAAGCAGGTGTTGCAAAATGTTACCAACATTTTTATCCCTATTTTACTGTACATATATCATTTATAAATACCCTTAGGAAGTGAAACTGAGTATTTGCCATCTTTTAAAGGGATTCCTCACTCAAACTAAAAATGGTGAGTACCCATCTGTTAATGCCAGCATTAAGAAGTAAGACAATGTACATCTGAAATGGGCAAATGATCAGTTTAGCTTTAACAGCAAGTGTGAACTAGTGGGTTGTCCACTATCAACTGCATCAGCAGTTAAATTTTGCACTGGCTGCTTCCCATCTTATTGGGCATCATCCACTATATGTTAGCCAAGTCATTCAACAGGGTACAAGTAGTTCATGGATATACTGTATATCACTACACAGATGTGCAGCCTTTAACGGCGATCACAGCCACCTCTATGAGAAATATAAAGTGTGGTGCTACCAGCTCACACTATACCAATGGATGCTTTGGCTACTGAAGATGTGTAAAATCCCATATCAGCAGTCAGCAATATGAACAGCAAACATCAGATGCTACAAAACCCAAATGAGAATGTACAAGAGACTGCGTTAAGAAAGTCAATATCTCTCCCCACCCCTTGCAAAGACCCTGGCAGAGAGCTGTTTTTCCAACCGTGATCACAACCACCATACTCCGGCTGGACATTGTGGTGCGTTTGAAAACTGCAAAGAAAGTCCTCATCAGAGAACTAACTATACCCTAAGAAATAGAAATGTCACTGGCGCATGAGCAGAAAAGGCTAAAGCACTTGAATCTGGCAATGGAGTGCCAAGAGGCTGGTCATTCACTCAATGGAAGTTGAATGCTGGGGAGCTGTCAACATAGCAACCATCCAACTTTTTCAACCCACTGACATGACCAGGTAAAAATATGAAGGGCTGCAGGACAGGTAGCACAAGCAAACAAAGCAAGCTACTGGTGGTGGTGAGTAAGGATAGAATTTGAGGGGGTTGAGACCCCATTAATGGCTTTTGTGGATAGTGGCGGGGAGACATTCTCCTTGAACCACGGCTCCAACTTCTCCTCCCCGTGGCTCCCAATTATTGACACTGCAGCTGGCCCATTGTAACTAGAGTAGGTGCAGCAGGCAGGCATGCCGAAGCAGGAACAGCTTTCTCACCTAATTCTAATTAACTATGAAAATGATGGGTGTGTTTGAAAAATTGAGCACAGTTTTCTGGAAGGAAAGCAAGAATGATACAAAGGGAGTGTTACACTTTAATATATTTGTTACTTAGAAGTTAAAATACAGTTCTTGCCTGTTTACTTTCTGACACTTTTGACTTACCCATTGTTATATAGTATCTTCAATGCAACGGTAAAATCCCAGTTTTTATGACGGGCTTTATAAACCATGCCAAAGCCCCCAGAGCCAATTTTTTTTTCTATCTCCAGATCTTCTGCTGGAATATCAGGGATGCGCCTGCATAGAGCCATCTTCTTGCTACAGTTTTAGAGAAGATTCTGGATTGTTCATACAATTTGCAATGGAACACTATCCCATCCAGTGCTGGTTCCTGTCTTGCACTCAGCAATATCAGGAACAGGCTTCCGGCTTTTTGGCACCCTGTCATGGAAAAGGAAGGTTTAAAAGAATGAATGGAAGTCCAAAGATTAGCATTAGCATTTTTCATCCTACTAGTCCTTCAAGCTACTAAAAACTGGTGTGCTATATTCTAGTGTTTAGGAATTTCACAAGAATCAATACTTTGGTATCAAGTCAATGCCAAAATTCCAAAAATGTAACAGTACTAGCTATTTTTTTTTCTTTTTTAAAAAATAAAAATAAAAACACCAAGAGTACCAAGTGAAAGTCGGTACTATATTCAAGCAGAAGAATTACTTCAGAAAGCACAATATTAATGTGAGTAAAAACTACTGTACATATAAAAATGGCTCACAGTGGTTATGATATAATACTGCATCAATACATCAAAAAGAAAAGCACCAGAAGTCATGTCTGGAAATTTTGTGTGGTAGAGGCAGAAGAATTTCTGCAAGCGATTATGGGAACAGTCTATATATAAAAAAAAATATATATATATATATACAGGCTTTTGTTACTGCCACTTTTATCTCATAATGGAGTTAGTTCAGAAATACAGTAGATTAGTGTATGCTTTGAGAATGCAATCATGAGACCGATCAGATCAGAGATATTGTTTAGCTTGTAGTAACAAACGGAGTGAGTATTTGACTTGATTACACCAGTGGTTAAATTAGCTGCTCCATTTCTTAATACCAAAAAATTAATTTAGTGTTTAAATGCTTTGAACCATAAAGCCAATCTCCCTATTAATATAATATGTACTATGTTAACAAAAAATGCAAAATCGTTGAGATGCACAGTTGACAGAAAGATAAAGTAGATAGTCCATGATATCTTTCTTTATAAAACCTGTGCTGAAATCCACCCCAACATTATTGCCCCCCCCCCCCCAACTTGTTGTTTCATATTAAAATTCAAATCCTGCATTGTATTTTCATATTTACAAATGCCAATACTAGTTTACTCAGATGATAATTGGGTAACTATATTTTAGATATAACGTAACTTTCATTTACTTTTCAAAATGATTTTAGAAGTGATTTTCTTTAAGACATTGCACAGTCCTAGTTACCTGCATTAATAAGAAACTTGATTGCCAGGAATATTTTACGTCACTGTACACATAATGTTGCTTAATTATCTCAAACACCACTATTGTACAAAATAAACAAATAATAGATCTATGCCATAACTTCTAAACAAAAAAAAAATTGATTTACAGATTCTTTAAATAATCCAAACATAGGGTTAGTGTTAGGAAGCCACCTTTGGCAGAAACAACAGGATCATTGTTTACACCCTTTTTCACATAGCAAGATTGAGATTCTTGTAAAAATGGGAATCAAAATTGTTCAAAATAAAAGTTGAACAAGCAATAATGGTGAACTACTACTTTCAACCAATTTTACTAAGGCACAGATTTGTCACTCACCTCTGAAATATGAACGTTGAAGATGACAGTCCCTTCAAAGATATGCTGTTAAATAAAGCAAGTGATGCTGGTCCAGTTCAAGTTCATTCCAGGCCTCCATGCTGCTTTCCAATAAAAGAATGGAAAAAAAGAAAAATTTTGAATTAAGTACTGTTACAGAAACACACACAACAAACCTTCAAAATAAAAATTGTGATTAAGCTCAAATTAACATTGTCATTATATTTATTAATTTAACAAATAGTTTCATACAAAGCAACTAACAAATAAAATCAACATGAAGAAAGAGTATTTTAAAACAAATGTTAAAAGACTAGTTTACAAAAATTGACCAAACCACTTGAAAAATACTGTAGGCCTTTGAAGTACAGTAATCCCTCCTCCATCGCGGGGGTTGCGTTCCAGAGCCACCCGCGAAATAAGAAAATCCGCGAAGTAGAAACCATATGTTTATATGGTTATTTTTATATTGTCATGCTTGAGTCACAGATTTGCGCAGAAACACAGGAGGTTGTAGAGAGACAGGAACGTTATTCAAACACTGCAAACAAACATTTGTCTCTTTTTCAAAAGTTTAAACTGTGCTCCATGACAAGACAGAGATGACAGTTCTGTCTCACAATTAAAAGAATGCAAACATATCTTCCTCTTCAAAGGAGTGCGCGTCAGGAGCACAGGCTGTCAGAAACAGAGAGGAAAGCAAACAAATCAATAGGGCTGTTTGGCTTTTAAGTATGCGAAGCACCGCCATTACAAAGCTGTTGAAGGCGGCAGCTCACACCCCCTCCGTCAGGAGCAGGGTGAGAGAGAGAGAGAGAGAGACAGAGAAAAACAAAACAGTGAAAAATCAATACGTGCCCTTTGAGCTTTTAAGTATGTGAAGCACCGTGCAGCATGTCGCTTCAGGAAGCAGCTGCACACAGAAGGTAGCAACGTGAAGATAATCTTTCAGCATTTTTAGACGAGCGTCCATATAGTCTAGGTGTGCAAACAGCCCCCCTGCTCACACCCCCTACGTCAGGATCAGAGAAAGTCAGCACAAGAGAGACAGAGAAAAGTAAGTTGGGTAGCTTCTCAGCCATCTGCCAATAGCGTCCCTTGTATGAAATCAACTGGGCAAACCAACTGAGGAAGCATGTACCAGAAATTAAAAGACCCAGTGTCCTCAGAAATCCGCGAACCAGCAAAAAATCTGCGATATATATTTAAATATGCTTACATATAAAATCCGCGATAGAGTGAAGCCGCGAAAGGCAAAGCGCGATATAGCGAGGGATCACTGTATACCCTTAAACCACCCTAAGCACAAGAATACTTAACATTATCTCAGCTACAAAAAGAATCAAGCATCAAAACCATTAGCAACTAGGAAAAATTTCAGCTGAACGTGGGCATCTCATTTCACCAGCTAGGAGCTACATATGGAGAGTCTGGATTGGGATTTAATTCCACATGGAGGTAGTATCTTCTGCTGTGGCTTTGCATTACTTGCTAGCGCACATGCCAGTAAATACTGTAGCTGCAGTATTCAAGGAGCATTGTCATCACTTCCTTTAAAAGAATTTTAGTTCAATACTCCATCACATACTGCGTAACCTTACGGATGTTAGAATTAGTTGGTCATTGGTCACTTACACAAGATTATTAGCACCTATGAATATGATAATGTGCTGAGCTTTTCTGAGATGCTATGCAGAATTAAAGGAGTTTCTGAAATTATAAGACGCTCAGTTTTCAACAGGTTGAGATGAAGATGGTACTCCTTCATCAAGGTTGAGATGGCTAGAATCTCTTCTTGTCTCAGTGACAAGACTGAGTTGCCTTCAGTTGACTACTTCTTTAAATGCATGCCAAATGCTACGGTCATCTGCAACAGGGAAAGATGATGCCTGCCTTGGAGGCAGAGTTTCAAAGAAAAAGCCATATGAGAAACTAGCAAATAGTAAGGAAATGGTTAAAATGGATAAAAGAACAAATGCCTTGGACAGAAGATGACTGGAAAAGTATATTATGCTCAGTACCCTGCAGTCACCTTTTCTCTGTTGCAGATGACAATGGCATTTGACAGTGAGTACAACAACTGAGGCCCTGCAAGTCATTTATTTCTTATACTACAAACTCTGATGTCCTTCTCCTCTTTTTCATTTGTGTATCTTGGCCGACCCTTTCTTTTTCTACCTAGTTCGATCCAGTTTGCCAGTAATAGACACCTTTGTACAGTATGAAATCTTCAGTTTCTTGGCAATCTGTCTCATGGAATAACCTTCATTCTACCGAAAACAACAGATAGACACGTTTCTTGAGAAAACTGATTAATTTTGGCCATTTTTGAACTCGGAACTGAACTTTAGGAATGCTAGTACCATAAAACAAAATCTGGAGTTGTCTCCCCTAGACTTTCTCATATACTCATATGGGGATGGATATTTGAGGAGTAAACCGCAAGACAATTATATATTTTTATATTATGTACATTAAAGAATCAACAACAAATCAAAATAATAATATATTGAACAAATATTACAAAAGTAAAGCTGAATAAATCGGACACTGCAGCTATATGAATAAAAGGTAATGTACCACTTCCGGTTAACAGAAATAGCCCAAAAGTTGATAGAAATCTATGTTTTGTATCTAATACTTGTTTGTAAAATTTGCTTGACCTAAGTGAAAGCATACTCAGGTTAATGTGTATACATACATACACACACACACAGATGGTACACAAAAATGGTATTTTTGGACTCGGGGAGGTCTAAAACATCGAGATTCATTAAAATCTCAAAATGGAATTTTAGGAGGATTACAATACTTCCCCTATACTTCGTATACAAGAAAGTAACTAGTAAACAAGACCATGGGTTTGAGAGATGCTAATAATATTAGAAAGGTTTCTCTAATAAACAATTAGCATTACCACCATGACTAATTAAGCATAAGCTAAGGGAGTTGACCATTAGGACATGGAAGGAATGGCTCCTGAAAATGGGGCTTTGTAGCCATATGTGAATAATAATTTAACAAATCAGTAATTTTAAGCAGTTATAGCCTTTACAAACACAAGTTAATGCCTTGACTATATTGTTAAATCATCTTAATGGTATCTTGGGGGAAAAAAATCATACATTTCTATCAAAAATATGAAAATTTCTGGGTGATCCCAAACTTTTGGCTGATACTGTATTTTGGAGGAGTACCATAAATTGTGGATTTGGAGTCAGAGTTGAAGGTTTTTTGTACTAACTCCACAGCCTTGAAAAACACAGAGTTTAGTACTATTTGCTTCGCCAGTGGAAAAAAACATCAATTTAAATTAAAAAAACAAAATGTAAGTGTTAGCTGGCATCTCTGTATCCTCATAAAGAGTGATATTTAGGGACTTTTTGTGCACTGGCCATCTCACACACACAAACACATAAAGACACACAGTAATTTTAATCAAAGCAATCACAAGAGGACTGAAAATGCCATTGACCCTTGCTGAAGTCACCAAACCTTAAAACCAGTCAAAGCTGCGAGGGTCTTTCAAACACATTCACTAAAACATTTGACACTTGAAAACTCAGCTTTTTATAAAAATAGCATTGCCTGCATGCACAAACCTAATCAAAGAGAAAGCAGACCTGCTGGTACCTCATGCTGCCTGTAACACTTATAAGAAACCATGACAAGTATCACTCATTATTGCTCAAAGATGTTAAATGTAGTAATTAATCAATTCCTCACAAAACAAAAATATGCTGTCAGTGGAAGATAGATTGGGGGTGCAGGACATAATTTGATACTTTGCTCCACAGGAACACTTGTTAAATTTAATACAGTAGCTGGCCTACTGAATAACATACAGAACTAAACTAAATTTACCCCACCCCACCCCCCCATATGTACCTGCAGCACAAATGTAATTAATATTGAATATTGTCATAATATTGAATTTTTCACAGCCCCTTTGTTTTATGCATTGTTTTTCATGATGGCATCCACCTACGATGAAGAGTGGCTATGGATATGAGTGTTAGTTCGAGGTGGCTAAAATAAGCATTAGTAATATTGTAAAGGCTGTAAAAACTGTGATTTTAAATGTTACAAAAGCAAAAATCAAAAATAAGAATTATTTTCCATTGTCTTTCACTATAAAGAAATCCAGCTTTTGTTTGCTACAATGGACAACTTAACAGTTGTAAATTAAAGCAGCAGTAAGTCAGGGACCTCAGGTTTAACAATGAACCGGATTGAGAAGCAGAAAGGTACTTGTTGGGAACCAGAGAATTAATTAAAAAAATAATCATAATTAAAAAAACTATTATTATTGTAATTTTAGAACCAAAAGCAGAAAGTGGAGTAGAAAAATATGTCCAAAAATGCATTGTGAAGGGTGCGTTTACCTTATCCATTTTTCTGATGAATCGATGATGCACGCTAACCAATCAAAAATACATTAGGCCCTGTCAGAAGAAATAATGGAAGTGGTGTGCCAAAAGGCATCTATAAAACACCACTAAAATTAGTGCAATCTAAAACAGCCATTCTATTTCATTCGAATGTCAGTTTTGCTTTCAAATAACTTGTTTTTTTAGACTTTGGACTTAAAGTCAAATCATGGCATTCATTCTGGTAGCCCTAACTATCTGTCTCAGGTGTTTCTTTGTGATTGAAGTACAATATGGAAAACAAATAAAAGAAAGAACTCTGCACCTAATCCACTGCTGCTCATTAATGTGCTTTCTTCTAGAAAAAAAAACTGCCAAGTCCCCTGCTTCCACTCCTCCTTTATTTTGAAAAGACTTATTTCTGAACGGCACATTTCCAAATGACTCTTTTAATGCCAGTGCTCTTTATTTTAGAATACCTCTTTCCAAGATGGCTTTGTCACTTGTCAATTAAAACTAACAGGCTGAACCTGTTGCTATTGGTTAATCCTTTGCTGTCAATTAATTTGCCCGATTGTAGAAGGGAAGTTACCAAATTGGCCTAATAAAAGGAAAGTGTCGTTGTGTCAGTGTCTCTGTCATTTCAAAAGATAGCAAATCACAAATATCTTTAGTAATAACGTTCATTGTATTTGTCATTCCAACAGATTGAGCATCACAAATATTAACACTGCTTTAATGAGTCCCATACCAAATGACATAACAGAGATAGCACTGCATGGTACACTGCAAACCTTAATGATCTACATTGATTACTTAGATTTCAATCCATTTTAGACACGTAGCACTACTAGTATTTAAATATTGCTGTACTTTTGCATGTGATTAATTCACAATTGCCATTTTAATTTAGTTCATTTTAGCTCAAACTATATTCCATAAATATGAAGTCCAACCGAAATCACCCGGAATTGCTACAAACTAAATGCAGTATGTAAATAAATTATTATTAGTAGTAGTTGCTACTGTGTTCATAAGAATTACTTATGTACACTGTGAAATCACTTCAGTTTTTTTTAATCCAGCAGCTCCTGACTCTCCAGTATGAGAAAACCCCGACTTATGATACACCACCCAACACATCTTGATGTTTAGTTATTAAGTCATTTTTAAACCATATTTTGCACAGAAAAATACATTCTTGTGATAAATAGTAAACCAATTGATGTCTTCAGCAAAAATTATCATGCCACATCAACCAATCTCCACTTCACAAAACTTTGAAAAAGTGGGGCTCCGTAATATAGGCATGTGGAGTATCATTTCACCCTGTTTCAAGGTTGCTTGATCAGCAAAATCCACCAAAATATTTTTCGCAGTGAATATGCTGTGTTCACCAGTGACCTTATTTGTGAAATAGAAGTGAAAATCCCACACCAAGCACCCTGAGATGCTTTGCAAGGCCAGTGTGACATCACAGAGCTGTAGCAGCCATGAACAGAACTTTTACGCATATTTACTGTAATGCTAGACATGCACAGTGTGATTTTTAGAAATCATGGGCAAGCACTCACATTGCACAACAGAGTCACCAATCATATAAGTGTTCAAACTGTGCAAGCACGTTCAGTCTGATTGACATGCCACAGCATGGGTGTGAAGACTAAGTGTACCATGGCACGGATGAAAAGTTTTACCCATTCAGAAAACGGGCACAGGCTTCTCAACATGTTAACAAAAAAACAGGTGCCTATTGCCATTTTATGCTCTGAATGTATAAAGAAAAGAAAAGAAAAAGACATAACTGGACAAGCTGATGGTTGAGGTGTAGACAATATGGTCTATTTTACACAAAGAATTGAAGGTACGCAGTCCAAGTAATTTACCGTTGTGTGCGTTTATTTCAGTAGAGGTTTCCTAAGATGCTTCTATCATTGGCAAGTTTAGTTCTATGTGAGATGCTATAGAACATTTAGATTTTTGAAACCAAAATTGTGAAAATGAGTATGACAACAGCAATATCCAATGTACATTATACTATGATTGATGCACAATGACATTTTATAGCGGCATCAGAAAATCAGCTTGTTGCCAAATTGGATGTCATTGTGTTGTAAAAACACAAGAAAAACGAAATCTGGTTTTAGATGCTGAGATGCACGGTTTCTGTATGTCCCCCATCCACCAAAGTGAACACTCGCAGTTGTTTCAACCTCCCAAATCCACATTTAAGACATTGATTGCTGTATGTGGGTCATCAGTAAACTTAAAAAAGGTAAAAATGGGTCCCGAAGCCACAAAGATTAAGAAACATTGCCAGACTGATACCCCACGTGCATTTAAAAAATATAAATAAAAAAGTTTAAGTATTGTCATTTGAGGGACAGATTAGCAGACTATAATGAGACCATTAGGTGAACTGCCACTGGATACATAACATTGATCCCTGCTGGCAGCAGTGCACCACATGACTAATATACTGTACATACGTAATTATCCATGTGGGCAGCTGCACTGTCAAAACAAACCTTAAAGGAACCCCACCCCTCCACTCATCAGAAAACAAAGGGCACAATGTGAAATAATAAACACAAGAAACACTATTACTATTTACAAGACATTTCTTGCTTCACACTTTTTTCATCAAGAAGAATCTGCAAAAATACATGGGGGAAAATAAAAAAAAAAAAAAAAAGATGGTTCTTGTAATTTCTCAGTTGGAACCCTCCACCGGTGTCCTTGACCCAGTACCAACAGGCTTTTTTTAAAGAAGTCTGTGATGTCCTTACTAATGGTGTACAGTGATCCCTCGCTATATCGCGCTTCGCCTTTCGCGGCTTCACTCTATCGCGGATTTTATATGTAAGCATATTTAAATATATGTCGCGGATTTTTTGCTGGTTCGCGGATTTCTGAGGACAATAGGTCTTTTAATTTCTGGTACATGCTTCCTCAGTTGGTTTGCCCAGTTGATTTCATACAAGGGACGCTATTGGCAGATGGCTGAGAAGCTACCCAACTTACTTTTCTCTTTCTCTCTCTCTCTCTCTTGCGCTTTCTGTGATCCTGACGTAGGGGGTGTGAGCAGGGGGGCTGTTCGCACACCTAGACGATACGGACTCTCGTCTAAAAATGCTGAAACATTATCTTCACGTTGCTACATTCTGTGCAGCTGCTTAGTGAAGCCACGGTGCTTCGCATACTTAAAAGCTCGAAGGGCACGTATTGATTTTTGCATGTTTGTTTTTCTCTGTCTCTCTATCTCTCTCTTTGTCTGCTCCTGACGGAGGGGGTGTGAGCTGCCGCCTTCAACAGCTTTGTGCCGCGGTGCTTCGCATACTTAAAAGCCAAACAGCACTATTGATTTGTTTGTTCTCTCTGTCTTTATGACAGTCTGTGCTCCTGACGCACACTCCTTTGAAAAGGAAGATATGTTTGCATTCTTTTAATTGTGAGACAGAACTGTCATCTCTGTCTTGTCATGGAGCACAGTTTAAACTTTTGAAAAAGAGACAAATGTTTGTTTGCAGTGTTTGAATAACGTTCCTGTCTCTCTACAACCTCCTGTGTTTCTGCGCAAATCTGTGACCAAGCATGACAATATAAAAATAACCATATAAACATATGGTTTCTACTTCGCGGATTTTCTTATTTCGCGGGTGGCTCTGGAACGCAACCCCCGCGATGGAGGAGGGATTACTGTACTTGACATAGTGAACTATTCATTAGATACGGGAGTCTTCCCTGACTGTCTAAAGACTGCAGTTGTTAAACCCCTGCTCAAGAAAGTAATCTCCACTCCACTGTTTTTAGCAATTTTAGACCAATTTCTAACCTGCCATTCTTAAGAAAATTCTAGAAAAGTCTGTCATTAAGCAGCTTAATGGTTAGTTGAATAAGCATTATATTCTTGAGTAGTTTCAATCACATTTTAGAACAAACATAGTACAGAAACTGTGCTTGTTAAAAGTAGTAAATAATCTGTGAATTAATGCGGACATAGGCCATATATCTGTTCTTGTTCTCTTAGACTTTAATGCAGCATTTGATCCCACAGACCACACTATTGTCATAAATCGCCTTAGGCAGTGGATGGGCCTCCCTGGCAGTGTCTTAAATTGGTTTCAGTCTTACTTAACAGGTAGCAAATTCATTAGTTGTGGTGATTGTACTTTGGAGAAACGTGATACTGCATATGGTGTACCACAAGGATCTATTCTGGGTCTGCTGCTCTTTTCAATCAACATGCTTCCATTAGGTCAGATTATCTCAAAGTACAAGGTGAGCTACCACAGTTAGGCAGATGACACACAGCTGTATTTATCTATTGCACCTGATGACACTGATGCTGTTGGCTCTCTGATCCAATGTCTTAGCAGTACAGTCGACCCTTGATATACGACCGGCCTGACATGCGAACAACTTGCTTTACGACCAAAATTTTTGTTTTGAATTACAACCAACATCTTGTGTTACGACCCGAATGCGGTCACGTGTATCCGCTTGTGCGATTGTAAACAAACAGCCAAGAGCGTTTGTAAGTGTCAGTCGGAGCCCAGATACATGTGTTTGTGGACGTAATTTCGGTCAGTGCAGTGATTTATAGAATTTATTTCGATAATTGCTAAGGAAGGAAGCGAAGGTAAAGAAAGCGATCACAATCGAAACGAAGAAGGAAATTGTGTGGAAATATGAGAGTGGTGTTCGTGTGACCGATCTCGCTAATATGTACAGCATGTCGAAATCCACCATCTTGACAATTTTACAAAGAAAAGATTTGTATAAGGAAACTCCTTCCAAACAATACCCACCTTCCATTTCATTCTCCTCCTCCTCCCTTCCTGCAAGCCAAAGATGTCAACTTAAATGGTGTCTACAGTATGAAATTGTTGTTTCTGGTAGGCTAGGCACTTTTTGGTTAGTACATTAGAAAAAGTATTGGTGTTTCTGGTAAATTATGCACATTATACAACCCTTTTCTATTAAAAAAAGTTAAGTAAGTGTTGCTGTGGGCGGTTCGGAACACATTAAGGGCATTTCCATTATTTCTTATGGGAAAAATAGTCTTGACTTACAACCAACTTGAGTTACAACCAGCCCTCGCGAACGAATTGAGTTTGTAAGTCAAGGGTCCACTGTATTTCCAATTGGATAAGTAGACTTTTCCAAACTAAATAAGGAAAAAACAGAAATCTTAGTGATTGATAAACATGGTATAGCAAGGATACTAGAAATAAAATTGATCCCTTAGCTTTAAAAATTAAGGCGGAGGTAAAGAATTTAGAGGTAACCATTAACTCTATACTAAACTTTAAATCACACATTAACCAGATTACTAAGACTGCATTTTTTTCATTTAAGAAACAGTAAAAGTTAGACCTCTTATACCTTGACATGACGCTGAAAAATTAAGTCACGCTTTTCTTTTTTAGTCAACTAGATTACTATTATCCATATTACTAAACGAGAATGGTAAACCGGATGGACGCAGAGACTTCCGGCCATGGGCCGTGGACGCAAAAGACATACTGCTTTCGCGTATGTGGACAAATATTACATCGCATTGGAACAGTGCACCCTGAAACAAATCAAGAACGCAAATATGCACAAATCACGTTGGCACCTACAACGCACTTCTGAAACCGCGGAAGAAAAAATGTCTCAGCTCCAAAAACACATGTCACTCCTTATTCAAAATACCGGTCCCAATCACAGAAACATCGGTCTCCACTATGAAAATGAACAGTAACAATGCACGTGACATCCGTCTTGCCACACTATTAATTATAGATGAATGTACAATGGCATCCAGTCACTTACTCAACACCATTGATAAACTTTACAAACGTTCATGAATAATAATATTCCCTTTGGAGGAAAGGTACTTTTATTAGGAGGAGATTTTAGACAGTGCTTAGCTATTGCTCCACTTGCAATTCGCTCAGCTATTGTTCAGTCCACCTTAAAATACGCGGACAATTGGCATTGCGTTGATGAATAATAATATTCCCAATGGAGGAAAGGTACTTTTATTAGGAGCACATTTTAGACAGTACTTAGCTATGGCTCCACATACCATGCGCTCAGCTATTATTCAGTCCACCTTAAAATACGCGACGACGTCATACATAAACAACAACAGACCGAACTACAATACATATACAGGCGCGAGACCTGATTGGTGATAATACGAAGAAACGAACAGTCCGCATGTTAACAGTGAGTGCAATCCTCCTTATTACTTATCCATATTCCTAACGATAAAGATCAAACAAGTCATCAATTCACGATCACGGGTACAAAACTAGACGGCTCGAGTAACGGGACCACCTACAACGCGCTTCTAAAACCGCGGAACAAAAAATGTTACGCGGACAATTGGCATTGCTTTCAAAAGATACACTTGGTACAAAACATGCGATGTCCAGATCCCGAATATAACAATTGGTTATTACAACTAGGACATGGTACACTCACCAATACAGATGGACTTCACCCAGATATTATTACAATTCCTCAACCCTTTATCTGCGACGACTTACTTACGGAAATATTTGGAACAGCGGTCTCATTAGACCAAATACCCCTTTTAACAAAACGAACTATATTATGTCCAAAAAATATTAATGTTGATCACATTAATAACCAGGTCATTTCCTTACTTCCTGGAGAGGCACACCTCTTTCTAAGCTCTGACAAAGTTGACTCTGATGACGACAATGACCATCTTAATTTCCCCTTAGAATATTTGAACACTATTAACCCAGCCGGATTACCACAACACAGTCTTAGCCTTAAAAACGGAACAATAATCATGCTATTAAGAAACCTTAACACTAAACAGGGTTTATGCAATGGTACACGTTTAGTCGTCTACACCATGACACACAATGTTATTCAAGCAACAGTTCTTACAGGATCACATGCTAACAATACTGTTCTAATTCCTAGAATTGACCTTACAAGTTCTGACCTGGAATTACCTTTTACACTTAGACGGAAACAATTCCCCATTAAACCTGCCTTTGCCATGACCATCAACAAATCACAAGGACAAACCATGGACAAGGTTGGCATCTACCTATCTGAGCCCGTTTTTGGACATGGACAACTTTATGTGGCCTTCTCACAAGTTCCACGTTCATCTGACGTTAAAGTTAAGCTCATAAATGCTCCATGGCAAGGAAAACTCATTCAAGGACAAGACACCATCTTTACTACTAATGTTGTTTACAAAGAAATTTTCCAATAAACCTTTACACTGTGCCAAACACTTTATTGTTTGCTTCCAATCTGCATCATCTACACCTTCACACTATGCTATATCTCATTCATACATCTCACTCTTTGTAATTTCCCAACACCAGGGGTTGGCGAGCGAAGCGAGCAGGGGGCGGAGCCCCCTAGTGCACTCCTAACAGGACTACCTAAGAAAGACATCAATCATTTGCAATTAGTGCAGAATGCAGCAGCCAGAATCTTAACTAGAAAACGAAAATCTGAGTACATCTCACCAGTTTTAGTGTTGTTTCTTCATCACGTAAAACACTTTGAGCTACATTATTTGTATGAAAATGTGCTATATAAATAAATGTTGTTGTTGTTGTTGTCACATTGGTTACCAGTGCCGTTCAGAATCAACTTTAAAATACTAACCAATGGTATATAAAGCCTTAAATAATTTTGCTCTGTCTTATATTTTGGAATGCCTGTCCCCCTACACTCAAGTCATAACCTTAGATCTTCTAATGGTGGTCTGCTTATAATTCCGAGATCCAACCTTTAAAGAAGTGATGAGGTGGCCTTTTGCTGTTATGCACCTAAAATCTGGAATACTGTATCTGTAGAAATTCACCAGGCTAATACTGTGGAACATTTTAAAAAACTGCTAAAAGCCCATTATTTGAATTTGGCTTTTTCATAGCTACTTTTCAGTTGTATTCCTAATAGACTATATGAGCATAGAATTATCATATTCTTCAAGGATCCGCAATCTGTACTAATCCCCAATATTTTCTGCTGCTTTTTCTGGTTCTTCTGTGGTGGCAATCTGCATCACCACCACCACCTGATCAAGGCACCGTGCAGCCCTAAGATGATAGAATGAAGGCGGTGTCTCAGCTGTCCAAGAGACTATCTTCATCAAATCCTATCATGAAGCATGAAAACCAAAGGGACTGATTTAGGAACATTTATATCAGGTAGAATGCCCAGTGGGGGCTGGGAGGTCTTTTAGCCTTAGAGCCCCTGCAGATTTTGTTGTTTTTTTTTTTTTTTCTTTTCTGTCCTCCCGGCCATCTGACCGTACCTTGCTTTGTTGTTACTTATGCTTTAATATTATTGCCTAATCTTGTTTTTCTTTTCTTGTAGCTTTTTTGTTATCTTGGAAAGCACTTTGAGCTACACTGCTTTATGAAAATGCACAATATAAATAAATGATGTTGTCATCGATCCCACTACACCCAGAGCCGCAATATCAAACAACGTAACAAACCAGTCCCACATAGCCATTTTGTGGCATACCCAAAGTGTGCCGTCCCAAGACTGGAACTCTGTGAACGCAATGAGATACGTTTTATTTTCTTATTGCTAGCTTTGTTTGTGGTATTTGTTCCATATGCATCGTTTGCTGTTTGAGACACAAGTGGCATAGTGGTTACCATTGCTGCCTCACAGTTCAGATTACATACTGGCCTAGGCCACAAAATTTGGTCAAGCATAGCTGCCAGACATTTCCCTACCCCCCAGGGACACTTAAAAGCCCTCCAAAAAGCCACTACCAATAGGCTAAAAATGACAAATTTCTAACATTTCCATGATGGGTATTGTTTTAGACCATTTCAAGGTCAGTGATTACAAGTATGATGTTACTTTTAGGATCTAGCCCACTACGGGTATTTATCCGAGGGTGAAAAATTACAAATTTGTACCATGATTGAGAATATTTGGACTTTAAACATTTAAATTGGAGCATACATTTTAATATTTCCGATATTTAATATAACTATTCTGGTTTATTATGGATTTTTACCTCCTGAAGTTAATCGTTACATTTCTATGAACACTCTGAATTAGGGCGACTTATGCAAATTCAGACCTGTTTTTTATTAATTTTTTCCCAGCTAAGCAGATTTTGTCTCTTTGAGGCTAGAGGACAATCACTTTTATATAAAATGAGGCACTGTGACTCAATGGAATAAGATGATGCCTGTGTCCCTGTCTCACAAATGGCTCAACATAATAAATATTGCATCATAATGATCTGTAAGTGCTTAATCCTTATGATAATTTTTATTTAGCAGACATTTTCAAAGCAACCGAAATTATGTAAAATGATTTTGAGTGTCTACCAGGAAAGTATAAAGTTAATAAAGAATACACATCACCATTTTCAAGATGACCTTATGGGCTCGTTTATACTTCACGCTCAGAACGCGTACGCGCCCGCAACATGGCTGCCGCGCGTTCTCAGCGTTCATTTGATGCGTCCTCTGAGTAGGTCCTCAGAAATTAACGCGACGCATGTTCAAGTTGCAGTACCAGCAAAAAGTCGGGGGGCACAGTGTACTAAAAGTTGGAATGTGACGTCAGAGTCTCTGTTTACCATCTACATGTGACAGAAAGCTTTGCGGATCCTACGAGATCGGTGTGTGCACTTCGATGTTTGATGAATGGTTCGATGTCGTGAAGCAAAATGCTGACATACAGATGTATTTGTGGTGCTTTTATATTCAAGCGTCAGATATTCACGATAGTAATGACACGGTACATTTTAAAAGTCTCACATACCGTGTTGTGTGCTTTTTTTTTTTTTAGGGCTTCCATCCGGTCCCGACAGCAGCAGATCGCCAGCTATAGATCGCCACATCGAGCACATTAAATGTATGATATTCTAACTCTCCGCACATTTAGAATCCTTAGGATTTATACTTGATATCACTTTCATGATGAAATGCATTAAAGTGTGTATGTTATATGTTACAGATAAATCAGTAATTTTGTTTAAATAATGAATACTGTTAATAATTACACACATGGGGGTTACATGGTGGCGGAGCGCTAGCACTGCTGTCTTGCAGGGAGTCACATCGCTGGTATTCCCTGCCTGGAGTTTCCATGTTTTCCTGCTGGGTTTCCACAGTGTGCTCCGGTTTCCTTCCAAAGATATGCAGATTTGGTCACACCAAATTTACACTAGTGTATGTGTGTGCTTCTATTCACCTTGCAATGAGCTGATGCCCCATCTAGGGATTGTTTCTGCCTCGTGCCCAATGCTAGCTGAAATGGACAAATCCCTGGACTGATGGATTTAATCATTAAACATCCTTTTCAGAGATATTGCAGTAAGGTGTCATCGGAATTTAATGGGTGTTCAAGGCAATTCACAACACAGCGAAACCAAACCTGTTCTCACCGTGATATCATCTCGCACTGCCACCTGGTGGATTCCTTCAGATTTACGCAAAGTACACGTACAAGTATAAACAGTAAAACACTTGCGTAGCAGGAGCTTCCGCTGCAGCATGCGTTGCGTGAAGTATAAATCCGGCCTAAGGAGGACAGAATGCGGACAGAAAAATAAATATGTAGCTGGTGCACAGTAGAGAGACTGTGTGGACCCCAACTTAATTATTTTGTAACACTGAACACCAATTGGATTCTGCAAGTGGAGCCAGCAGTCAATGAAGAACAGCCAGAATTTAACCAATTGGGGTCTATTTTTCTACTTTACAGATGACAATGTCTTCTGGTTCATAAACAGCATTAGCTCACAGACTCTTAGTAAAAAGCTGTCTAGCATTAAAATCATTATCAAGACAAACAGCACATTCCTTGTGGATTACTTAATAACAAGCATATGCCTGCAAGGAATATTCAGATTAGCTTTTTTTGGTTTCTTGGTTTGACTGGATGAGCCTGTAAACAGTTTATTTGCACCACATATGGAGAATGGACTAATGTGAGTAAACTGACCTTTACTTTGAGAAAAAAATTGGGTTGACTAACTGTCGCCCTCTACTCTCTTATTTGAGCTTTTCTTGCTGTACTCTCTTTTTCTGGAACACAGAATCTGAATGACATTTCAATTAAGCAAAACAAAGACATGCCTAACATTGTCTAACAAGCATGTGGATTGTAAGCTCCAATTTAAGTTCGAGAAAACCGGCCTGATCCATTCTGGTGTTGGAGTTTAAATTGCAAATGTTGGCAAAAAAAAACAAAAAAACTCAGTTTCTAAATCACACGCAAGTTATTCTTTTAAATGTATTTTTAAAATCTTGCCAATAAATATTGATAAAATTATGTTCTAAATTTTTGAGGCCTCCTGCCAGTCACAGAGCCTTGGAATTGTCCCTCCATTGCTGCACCCCTGTTGACCACCCGCATCTCTGTCTGGTATGAGGACTGTACTGCCTCAGACTGGATTACCCTGCAGAGTGTAGAAAGTGGCTGACAAAATCTTTGGGAGAATTCTCTCTCTCATACGCTGCCACAACAGGGCCACCAACATTATCAGAGACCACATTCACCCCAAAATGGACTGGAGAATACAGTGCTAGTCTGTTAATACTGTAATGACTCGCATGCATGGATGTGAGAAGTAGCCTCAGCTCAGGTACTGTACCCTCCCGTCAGTTTTGTGCCATGCTGCAACCGTTGCACGACTGCTGACTCCCTGATCTTGCAGCCTTGAGAATCCACTAAAATTGCAATAAGGCAATGTCCTCCTGTTTCTCTCTCCCTCTGCTAATTTAGTCAACGTCCTCCTGCCCTCTCTCTATCAACCTGTTAATTATAACACCCTGCTACAAACACCTAGTATTCCTTTCTGCTCTTGTCAGTTTACAGCTCTCCTATCTCCCCTCATTCAGATTATTTCCGTTCAGCAGATGTATCCACCCTGTCATAATTTCTATAATCACTGTCTGCCATCTGCCCAGTGTCACATTGCCCCTTATGCGGTTCCTCGCCCCTGAGGTAACAAATAATCCTGGTAGCTAAGACTGATGGGTTGATCTTCTAGGGATCAGGGGCCTCATGTATAAACGGTGCGTACGTACAGAAATGTTGCATACGAACGTTTCCACGCTCAAATCGCGATGTATAAAACCTAAACTTGGCGTAAAGCCACGCACATTTCCACGGTAACTCATACCTTGGCGTACGCAATTTCTCTGCTCGGTTTTGCAGACTGGCGGCACCCAGCGTCAAAGCAGTGCTACTGTTCCTGTTTGGTCACCATTTCTTTCTTAGCTCCACATTCCTGACGCGGCTTTATAAATACACTGAAACTAACTGCATATTGCTTATTAGTGTAATGCATCTGATTGTAATTAACCTGCAGCAATATAATGGTCCAGGGAATAGCCATAGTATTCCAAATACCATAACTGCTTTAGCGTTGTAACTCTCACTGCATCTTCTTCTTCTTTCAGCTGCTCCCGTTAGGTGTTGCCACAGCAGATCATCTTTTTCCATATTACTCTCACTGCACCACTCAGAGTATTTATATCACTGTATCTGAGTGGGGAATCACAGCAGCAGCTGATCGGAAAGAGAATTATCGGTATACAGCATGAAGCAGACGCTGCCTGAGCCAAGGCAAAACGCTTCAGAGACTTCCCTGTACGGACTTCGCGGTTTAGAAAAAGTTTCATCCCAAGAACTATAAACGCACTCAATCAGTCCATCAAGTGCTCCTTGTAGAACTGTTTGTACTTATAAGTACAATTACCTCACTGTAAACTTGCACTACAGTTATAATATTGCACAACCTGCGCCACTTTATGAAGCGCGTATTTACATATGATGACGATATCATTTTTAAGATGAAATGCAGCAAAATATGTTGATTATATTATACAAATAAAACTTTAACTTCATTTAAATAATCTTTATTGTTAATAATTAAACATGTGAGGACACGGTGCTGCAGCACTAGCTAGTTCAGGGATTGTTCCTGCATTGCGTTGTATTCTTGCTGGTGCTGACGCGACACTGGAAGGATAGAAGGATATAATAATTAAACATGTACTACGAAGATATTTCAATGTTCCTTAGAAGTTTTGAAGAATCAGCGTTTTAAGCTTACAGATGGCTTCACGTCTATATAGCTGATTGTGTGGCGATTGGGTATTTGGAGAAAGAAAAGTAAGGACAGGAATTGGAGGTTAGTACGTTTGAAAGAGACAGTACTTCTGTAATAAATTATTTCATCAAAGGTCACGCATGGTGCAGCAAGCCTCTTGCATGAGACATGAACAAGCACTGCGCCACCGTGTTCCCATGTTTAATATCTTTTTCATGATGATAGGAATGAAAGCATGTTATCACGTATACATCTCAGTATTTTAATTATTCAGAGAGCTGTAATATCACGAATGTAATGGATTATGTGTCCTGTCGGAAAAAGAGAAAGCCCGTTTAAGAAGCAGGTAGTGATTCACACATGTAGAGCACATAGAAGATCAAATACAGAACAAAGCATTTAATGTGCCACTTTAGTTACAATGGGATTTGAGAAACTAGTAAATTAAACGATTTTAAGATGAAGTTTATGATGTTCTACTTTAATGGCAAAATAAACTACGTGATTAAAGTGGAAATTTCGAGATTAAAGTTGACATTTCGTGCTTTTTTCCCCACTCTGTGCCTATTTTTTTGTCTGTACCCTAATAAGCTTTCATAGGACAGTCAGACGGTGGGCTACGACTCGCCTTTTCACGGCGACTTTGATATGTGATTTCTTTTTTATTTCGGGCACTGTGTGACTTTGTGAACTTGAGCCTTCGAGGATCTCCGACACTCTGTCACTCGATCAACTTCCTTTTGTTGATTATACCACTGTTTAAACCAACAAATAGTACGTTTTTCCTTTGCCTCCACTTGGTATTCACTGAAATTCTTGTATTTCCCCCCGTGCTTTTCCCATTGTCTTTTCACAGAAGGCTATTTATATTGATTTGCATATTCAAAGAGGCGTAATTCTGGGAGGAGTTGGGGCGGGACAGAAGGCGCGTGCACGTACGTTGCTTTTCACGCTGATCAGGATTTATGTAGTGGAAGAACCTGAAAGTTTGCGGACATACAGATTCATCTGGATTTTTCTGTGCGTACATACATTCCCGCTTTTGTGCTTACGCCATGTTATAGTGTGAGTTCTATGCATGGCGTTATACATGAGGCCCCAGGGCATAGAGAGGACTTTCTGTAATTGATGATGGTTCAGCAGAAAGAGCAGGGAACGGTGAGGGCAACAGATCCTGGTTGGTGGGCAAAGCAATGGATGGTCATGAGGCAGGGCAATCTATAGCTCTCTTTGAAGTGGGAGCAGGGGCAGCTACTGCACTACCTCAGTATGGTCCTGATGTAAAAAGACTCTTCAGCCTAGGGAAGTCATTTTAACCCAATAAACAACTTTCCCCACACAATCAAAGACTCGGCAAGGTCCAACACAGAGACTGTCTAATTTTGGGCACCAGCCTCTTCTCCTCTGTCCACAGACGATTCTCCTACTTCCCTTGGCATGGACATCACAGTGTCATTTTTGTTAATTCTCTGCAGCCTGAAATTTGTACCTGGCTGGCAGACATATTCTGTACCCAAGGTGGTTGTTGGGGCAGCAGAAGGAAGCCCAAAAACAACGTCTGGCAGAATTCTAACTTCATGTCCTAACATTAACAGTGCTGGAGCACACCCTGTTGACTCTTGCACTGTAGAATGGAAAGCCATCACTGTCATCATTAGTTGCTGGCTGGTGACTAGTGTTAGTTGGGTGGTGAGGGTCCAAATTAACCACTTAGGAACCACACAACTGTGGGTGGCAAGGGTGTTGTCCTGGTGTTCTTTCTATCGAGTCATAACTGCTGGAATACATAGTTCCACCCCAATCAGAATGTAGCTCAGTCGACACCCCAAACCTGCTGATAAGGCCATGGATTTAGGCATCAGCCAACACCACTGTCTTATGGTCTGGCAATGCATAGGCCTCAGACCATATTGTAAAATAGTCCATAACTACCTGGACATAGATAGATAGATAAATAGATATCTATTTATTAATCACAAGGGGAAATTCACACAAAAAAAAAAAAAACAGAACCGATGGAGCGTCTCACAGGGTACTGTTGCAATGGCACAGCACTGGCAACAGTCCTCCACATTCTGACAGCACTGTCTCCAGTAAAACATCTGGTGACGGCATTGTTTCTGTATCCCCTAAATATCCGCAACCAGAAGTATCATGCAGGCACTGCACCACCTTCTCTATAAGTTCCCTAAGAACTACAATCTGCTACCTCGATTCCCCCATCACAGGATCCTACCACATTTGCTTCAGCACTCCATTAATTATCGCTAAACTGTGCCATTGGGAGAATAGACCTTTAACAGTTGTGGCCTCCAATATAACATCTTCTAACATTGGACAAGCTTCTTTTTCCACCCAGTTTCTCACCAGCTACAACTTTGGGTTAGAATTTCTGCTCCCTCCACCTATGCTGTGTGCCACCTGCCCAGTTTTGTAATTCTCTGTTTAATCTTGTACTTATAGTTGTCACTTATTTTTGCCTTTTCTTGAACATTATTATGTGGGAGTGGGGTGATTTTGCCCTGCTGTGTGTGGATTTGAATAACGAAAAAAGGTTGGTAAATAAAAATTTAATTTATGGGGTATTTACCCGTGGCATTTGTCCCTTGTGGACGTTCATCCTCCACTAACCCAAATATTGTATGTTCAAAAACAGGCATTCACCACCACCTACGGTCTACATACTCAAAATGTAGCAGCATTTAAGGTGCAACAAAAAAACAGGAATAAACTGTAAATAAGTCGCCAATATTTGCCTCTTTGTCTGCCTTATTCCCAAATTGAGAAGCCATTTTACTCTTTTTGTTAAAACACAGTTCGTTAAAAGAATATACAAGTGTTTGATTATTCTACCAAAGACACAGAAACTAGCAGATTAATAAATAGTTTACAATTAATCTTTGACCAAGTCTAATGATAAGAAATTAAGGAGAGGCAGCAAAATATTTTGTGACAACTTCGTCTGTCCGGTTCTTCAGTTTTCATTTCCTTTGGTAACTCTGTTTAGCACTCGTTACTGTGAAGTATTTTATATAAATACATGCTAACGTTTCTGGTGTTGTCATAAAAAATTACAATACTTTGCATAGCCTACTCGGACTATGGTTTTAACAGTATTTTTCGCTATTATGTTTCTTGTAAGTCTCATCGGCTGGTTTTAAAGCTCTCTCCAAAATGGGTTGGCCGTTTGGGAAGCCTCGGGAAAACGGATTTTAATGAAATTTGTCTTGTATTCTAAGCAAACACACATTCAAACTAGACCGACTAAACCACACAGGCAGAGAATTTCCTCGAAAATGAATGAAACAACGAAATCCCAGGAGAGCAATAAACAGAAAGCGAAACACAAACAAAAACAACTTACCGGCATGGCCATGCCACTCCGAAAGTTGTGAGACTTTTCTTTCGACTCCAGGGAGAGGTTAGTGGCAGCGAGGCAAGTTTGTCAGTCCTGTATCCTGCATTTACCGTCTTATCATTTAAACCCTGACCGAACTCCACATCAGCATAACAATTCGGAATTTCCAGCCCGAGTTATAAGGCGGAAGTGAAACTAACCCCTAGCCTTCCCAAACAGCAGGACTCTAAAACAAGGTCACTAGGTACTCACAGCAAAAGAAATCCGAAAGAAGTGTCCGAGTCCGCCCGAAATCGGCAGCACGCCACGAATTTTGCTAGAAGTGTCGATACATAAATGTTTTAAAGTTCTGAGAATGCAAACCCATTAAAAGCAGCGTTTGCTACTCTGTGGTATTGCGGAATCTGAATGGGGGCAGAGCTCTGCGTCACTGCTCTGGCGAGGGGGGCGTGTCTCTATGCTAATCAGGCAGAGGGTTGAAAATCGGGGATTTGTCTCGAGTTCGATACAGTGCAATACATGAAAAAAAGGAGTCGTTTATAACATGTCGTGTCATTTTCTAACACGTTTAAACCAGAGCAGCTACCATACTTTCATACCGCTTCTGAGTCACTGGCTGAATTAACTTGGAGTAAGTTTATACAGTTATTAATCTTGTTAACTGTACAAGATCGTATTAAAATGTTCAGTTGTACAGGTTTTGTATTATTGCAGAAATAAGAGATGCAGTATAGTATTGAATATTATTTTTGTAATATCTGTGTTTTGGTGCCCTGTTACCGAATATACAAGTTACTGTATTTATCAATCATGCTATTTTTTATCATTAGGCTACAGTATATTTATCATTTATGCTGTTTATTTTTAAAGCCTAGCCCCCAAAACAGCGGGAACAGCCCTAAACGCTGACTGTCCTTTACTTAGCCACCTGAACCATTTATGCTATCGTTTATGCTATTTATTTATCATTGTGCTATATTTTGCTATTTATTTCTGTTTTTAAAGCGTAGCCCCCAGATCAGCAGAAGCATTTTTTTTTATAAGTACCACAGTAATAGAAATGTACCCAACAACATTGGCCAGGGTTAAGAAATATTTAAGAACGGTCTGCTAACACTACTCCTAAGTATGCCACTCACTCATTGACATCTATATAAATAGAATAGTAAGCTATCTGTTTGTTTGTGAATCACACAAAACGATCAAGCCAATTTTTGCACAAATTTGAATCTGAGTTGACGTTGGTCCAGCTTTAAGTATCGGCTATATGGTGTATCTGGGAGATTTCTGTTTCTATTGAAAAAGTAATTAAAATACATATGCCGTATATATTTAATTTTTTTACTTGTCACATTATTCCAACTTAGCATCTCATAACTATAACTTAGTATCTCATTTCGAGTTAGTATCTCGAAATTATGACTTACTATACAAGTTTGTCATTCGAAAAGGGTGTAGTGGTAGGAAACAGTCTTCAGTACTGTAGATTTGGTCACCCTTATGTGAGGGGAGTTTTGACATTCTAATAGATAAGTTACTGACTATAAAGTATCACATCAGTAGGTCTACAGAGGTTCTGAATTTACGTTTTCAGTATACTTTGCTCCACAGGGCAGTTTCAACCAGGGGTCTATTTGTACTGGCTGATATCACTGGCCCATGAATGTGGGTATTGCCCTCAGTGCTGATTGGCCCCCATTTAGCCAGCTGAGCCAATGCAGAATTTTGTTATTACCTGTGACTAAGTAGGCACTTTAACATCAAAGGTAACTTTTTAGCAGCAACCTTCCCCGGCTAGATCTCTGTTACACTGTCCACTAACCAAATATCAACCACTGTGGCCAAAGTACTTTTGATGCCCCTACTCTTACTATGCTTGGAGTTGTCGGAGCACAAGGTGCACTCAGACAATCAGACATAAGTATGGAAAAAAGTGTTGTCAGCATTAATCATTCCTGTCAACAGTGAACAGAAGGGAGAGTCTAGGTCGAATACAAAACATTAATTTAGGCCAGCATGTAAATGATGGGGCACCAGTGGAACTGGGATGCACCAAAAATTGAAGCATGTCTTCTGTTTGAAATGACAATGTTAGAGTATGTCTATACATTTAACAGTTTATTAATCTTGGTAATGTTATATGATCTTATTAAAGTGTTCATTATATGAAGTAAATATATAACAATAAAATGAAAAATATTATACAAGAGGACTTTACTCAGGTCGGGCGGCACGGTGGCGCAGTGGTAGCGCTGCTGCCTCGCAGTTAGGAGACCTGGGTTCGCTTCCCGGGTCCTCCCTGCGTGGAGTTTGCATGTTCTCCCCGTGTCTGCGTGGGTTTCCTCCGGGCGCTCCGGTTTCCTCCCAAAGTCCAAAGACATGCAGGTTAGGTGGATTGGCGATTCTAAATTGGCCCTAGTGTGTGCTTGGTGTGTGGGTGTGTTTGTGTGTGTCCTGCGGTAGGTTGGCACCCTGCCTGGGATTGGTTCCTGCCTTGTGCCCTGTGTTGGCTGGGATTGGCTCCAGCAGACCCCCGTGACCCTGTGTTCGGATTCAGCGGGTTGGAAAATGGATGGATGGATGGACTTTACTCAGGAATCTCAAAAAAGCATATTGACAAATATCTGTATTTCTCAGTTTCACTACTACCTACAGGGCATCCAGAGTGTTTCCTATAACTGTGTCTGCCCTTCTAATTAGTCTGTTGATTCGGTGGGCCTCTATTGAGGTGATATTACCTGCCACCACACCACAGCATTGAAAATTGTACCGGCCATCACAGAGTTGTAGAAGATGTGAAAGATGTCACTTCCTACATTAAATGAATGTAGTCTCCTAATAACACAGATCCTGCTCTGCCCTTTCTTATAGAGCTCATCTGTGTTATGAGACCAGTCCAACTTGTCATTGATGTGGACCCCCAAGTACTTGTAGGAGTAGATCACCTGTACTTTCACTCCCTGAATACTGACCAGACATAGAGGCTGTTTGGTGTGGTCAAAGTCAATAACCAGTTCCTTGGTTTTGCTGGTGTTAAGTTGCAGACAGTTCTTTCTGCACTGAAAAACAAAGTTCTCCGCCTGACTATTGTACTCTGTCCCATCCCCTTTATCAATACACGCCATAAGTGCATAATTATCTAAGAATTTCTGTAAGTGACACAACCTGCAGTTATATTTAAAATCTGAGGTGTACAGAGTGAAGAGTAGAAGAGTCAGGACTGTTTCTGGTAGTGCTCCAGTGTTGCGCACATCCGTATCAGAAACACAGTCCTTGAGTCACAAAAACCTCAGAATTCCCAACAGATAGTCCGTTATCCAGGACACCACAGGCTCTACACCCCCATGTCCCGGAGATTAACCTTTAACAGAGTTCTGGATCATTCTTCTCTGTACTCATTTACTGCTACAGTGTCTAACCTGGAGAGGCAGTCCACTGAACTATACAATTGCAGAACCCTGTACACAACAGAAGAACCTCCACAGTGAGACCCTGGACTGTGTGTTGGTTGAATATGAAGATAGTTTCAAATAAGCTGGATATTATGGAAATATATCTAAGTGAATATTTACTGGATATTTTATACACAATCACACACTGGATAATTAGAATGTAGTATGCATATAAATTAGAATGTATCATATGATTAAGAAATTATTTTACTATGTTATTCTGCATAATAAGACATCATTATTTTTAAAGTATATTGTAATCTCACCAGTGCAGTTTAAGCACTGGAATGCACCAAATTGCACTGAGTCTTACATGTAACCACTCCACCAATGTAAAATAACACCCAGGAAGTTGATGCCAAAAACTGGGTGGAGGATTTGTATAAAAAATATTGGGCATGGATAAGCATAACCTAATGGAAAGTGGGCTCGACTGAAAGTGATCGGACAAAGGTGGCAAAATGTCACTAGGGGTTGTCCTTTAGCATAAGCAGCAGTGTCAAACTGTCTTATCTATGTTAAGCCGTGTATAAAAATGTCTCTGAGCCCAGGAATAGCGGCTTTCTCTGTGGACAGAGTGCAGCCTTATTATGTGTTAATAAAGTCACTGAAACCAACAGCTCCTGACTCTGTGTGAACTCCTGTCTTGTGATTATATTCTGAGACATTATCACCAAGCTCTTCCTGGAAAACAGGTGTGCATTTTTAATTACTAAAGCATAGCCATCTTACTTCTAGCAAATGCATAAGAATTCATGTATCACATATTTCCAAAAATATTGGCATTTGTTGATCAAGGGTTTTGAAAGGTTAGCTGTAATCTGAATTGTATATCCTGATTAAAACTTAAACCAGCAGTAATTCATCAAAATCAGTAGAAAATTGTGTAAATAGTCAAATTAGTACTACAGGCTTACTACAAAGGGTGTCACGGTGGCACCATCTCACAGTAAGGAGACCAGGGTTTGCGTGTTGGTGAATAATAATTGATTAATAAATTAATAATAATAATAATATAAATTATTATTATTATTATTTAACAGATGCCTTTACCCAAGATGACTTACAAAGCAAGTTAGCAAATTAAAATACATACAAGAATGAACACGATGAAAAAAATGAGCACAAAGGAGAACTAGAACATAATTATACCTACACCTTCTCTATGACTGACATCAGTATTCTAAACTCTTTGTCAAGATAACAGCAGCTATCTTGTTAAGAGCAAAGCCAAAAAGATCCAAAATATTTTTTAAAAAGTGTATGTTTTCAAAAGATGCCTAAACTCAAGTAAATTGGCTGCAGTACAAATACTCGTACATAAAGGGAGATCATTCCACAGCTTTGGAGCAAGAATGAAGAAACTTTGTCCAGTCTTGGCACATCTGGGAAGAGGAGGAATGGTCAGTAGACATGCTGAGGCAGAACAGAGACTTCTTGAAGGGATGAACGGAGAGAACAAGGATTGGACATATTCAAGAG
The DNA here is from genome assembly GCF_900747795.2 of Erpetoichthys calabaricus. NCBI lineage: Eukaryota > Metazoa > Chordata > Cladistia > Polypteriformes > Polypteridae > Erpetoichthys > Erpetoichthys calabaricus. Next base: position 38,029,368 of record NC_041395.2, read on the forward strand.
CAGAACTGATTAGAGAATTGCAGGAAGAGACAAGCATTTTGAATTGGATCCTTGCAACAACAGGAAGCCAGTGGAGAGACTGAAGCAGAGGAGTAGTACAAGAACACTAGTCGAGCAGCTGCTTTCTGGAGGAGCAGAAGGGTCTGATAACAGCTAAAGTAAGTAGCAATAGTCCAGCCAAGACAGAGAACAAGTGTCTGAACAAGGCGTTGCATGGCATAAATGGTGAGAAAGAGTTGTTGCACATGTGCGCATGGGAGGCAGCTAAAGGGACTGAATGAGAGTGATTCCATGCCAGACCAAGAGGTGGCGGAGTGCACTAACTCTTTCTCTCACTTCTCTGCAGACCAGTTATGGGAAATTCCACCTGGCCCGATGACATCACTTCCGTTTTTCTGGGCTTACTGATGATGTCGCTTCTGGTCACGGCCCCAATGACTCCACTTCTGGTTCTGACCCCAGTAATGATGTCACTTCCTCTGCTCTCCTTAAAAGCCGCCATCTTTGTGCAAGGAAATCAGTTCTCTTGTGGACTCTAACCTGTACTACCACTATTCAACTAATTTGCAGCCAGGAAAATAATAAACGGGTGGATGCCCCAAACTAATTTGTGTCTTTTTGTCAAGTTTGTGATAGGTTCAAGATATATGAATGAAAGCGATGAGTCCAGAGTCACACCAAGATTTCTGACCATGTTCTGATTACTGTTACCACTGCTTGTACTTTCAAACTTCTACGGTTTACAGGTGAAATTTTATATTGACAATGAATGAAACAACTTTGAATTGCCTTTATAACATTATAGAATACCATCACTGGTGCTGTCTCCTGTAATAACACAGTTAACTTTGCAGATTCCAAAGGTGATGAAAGACACCACCTTCTTTGGGTGAAAGTCTGAGCAGTTGTGGAATAAAAATGAGCAAGTTTGATGGTGGGACTTGCTGTAGGAAGAATGGATTGGGTGGGAGGATGCACTCCAATGCATAATAACTTCGGAGAACATCTGGTAGACAGACCTTCATCACATTCAGTTCCTTGCCAAAGCTGTTTATGATGCCCTCCCAAGTCCTAAAACCCTGCAAATATGGGGGAAGAGCAAGACTGCTGCTTGTCCTCGTTGTGCTAGGTAAGGGCGATTGGAACTCCTCCTTAGTAGCTGCCAAACAGCATTTATTGAAAACTGTTTCTGTTGGTGCCATGAGTAGGAGCTGAAGGCAGGTGTCAACAACGTAACCACAGCAATCAGCACCAACAGACAACATCATTCACCAAAGAAGATTATCTTCTTCCTCAAAGAAGGAGAGAAACCTCATGATCAGCAAAAATTTGGATTGGTTCCCTCACCACCGCCTCTAACTAGAGTTGATCTGAGCAAGCAGTTAAAATTTCCAGACCATGTCACACAAACAGTTCTTTGACCACCAAACAGTTGATTGTAATTAAACTTACAGTGTTTGGGGAAAAATGCACGAAACGGGCAAATGAAAGAAAGAAAACAAAATACCAGGAGCTCATGGAGAAGTGCTGGATTAGTGGTTGGAGGACTTTCTGAGGTGGATCGTTAGGGTTTTGCAGGGTGGTTGCTGGGGATAATGGGGTCTGCAAAGAGGAGGGTCATAAGAGCCTTGACAGAAGCCATGGAGAAAGTTTGGTGGTATGGATCAAGAGAGACAATATGTGGGTGGTTGAGATGAATGGGACACTTTCATTTCATCCAGCAATAATAAAAAGATCAGCATTTAAAAAAGACAAAAATATTTGCTTTCTTACCGTAGACTATTATACAAATATTCCCTGGCAATGCCAGGTAGTTTCTCTAGACTAAAACAAATAGGAAAATGTGATGAGAGTTATCTAAGCTCAAATTGTACTGAAAATTTTCCTGCAGGTTTACTGTGTTTCCACTTTCATTTGTGCCTGTACATTCTGTGGCCACTTCGTTAGGCTCACCTGCTCATTAATGCGAATAGCCAATCAGGTGGAGGCAAGTGCAACTCAATTTAAATAGCATGTTTAGTCACCTGCTGATCAATTTAGGTGTTTTTGTGTTTTCTTTTTGTAGTACTGCTACATTCTAATTCTTAGAAATTATAAAGGTTTGACATTTGTTAATTATGATTTGAGTTTACTTTGATTTAATCAGGTGGTTTATTTTTGCTTCTTACTAATTTAATTACTATGTACAAGTGTAAATCAAAAAGTGACGGCAATTTGAAAATTGCACAGTAACCGCAATGGACAGAAGCTGATGCAATATAACACATTCTCAATGGCTTGTGAGTAGTTTGAACATGTACATCTCAGTACTCTACTGTTAATCTACTTGAAGCCAAGGTCAAATGAACATGGATGCTCCACTGTAGATTGTGCCAATGTTGAACAATATGCTCCGGTGAGATTTCTTTGGGCAGAGTGAGTGAAACCTACTGAACGTCACTGAAGAATGTTGGCTCAGTACAGAAGTGAAAACCACACAACTCAACAAAGAGTTTGTGAATTTGTAGACAGGTTTAAAGTGGGAAGACCAAGTATAACCGACAAAGCTTGATCAGGTCAATCATCAACGGTGGTCAACCACAGTTACTGCACATCTGGATATCATCTATGGCTCTGCACATGCCATAATGCGTGATGACCCAAACAGCTTACTGATCTGCGCAAATCAACATCGTTCAGTGAATTTCAGCAGGTTTCACTCCCTCAGCTCAATGAAATCTCACTACGGCACGTTGTTTAACAATGATACAATCCAGAAGAAGAGCGCCCATGTTCATTTGGCCTTGGCTTCAACTAGACTAACAGTAGAGCATTGCGCTCTGCGTGTTCAAACTTCCCATAAGCCATCACAAATGTGTTGTTTCGCGTTAGCTTCTATCCATTGTAGCTACTGCATAATTTTACTTTTTGATTTACCTTCGTATTGAAATTTATATTTGTGTTTTTAAGGGGTTTCTTCTTTCACTTTTATTTCTAAACTGACTGACAATGAGTTGATGGTTCTTGATTCTCCTTAAGGTGAGGGTAAACTTCAGGTAAAAAGGAGGCAGAGAAAAGACACAAAGCTGGACTATTGGGCTGTGGAAATGCTTTGTTTTTCTTCTTTAGTTTTTTTTTTTTTAAACAGATCATTTGAAAATGTTGCTTTTCTTTCTGTTCCTTTTTGAGTGGCAAAATGTTGTCAGTGACATTTTAATTTCTTGTTTTACAATGACTAAGGAAAAAAAGCCACATTGGCTGCCACAGTGCAGCATAAGAGGAGGAACCTCATGTATGGTCTATGCATGAGGTTTGGAGCTTGGATGCCCCGCTAAAGAGGAAGGTTGTGGTGAGGATGAATAAAATGAGTCTGGAAGTCTTCAGATTAAGTTAAAGGCTTTGTCTTACACAAATCTTGTCACATATACTGGTTTAGGACTTCTTTAGGGTGCCATTCCTCCTTTCAGTTGGACTGATAAGTTGTCATGTTGAATTGCACAAGTCAATCTTACGAAATAATGGAGTTTTTTCATCCATAGTTGTGGAACAAGGGAAAGAATCTAGAATAGAAAATATTTTATGTTTGAGCCCTGGTGCTCACTGGGTAAGATCTTAATCATTAGGTGGTGTTGATAGCTATAGTTAGTTCAATCTACCTATTGTGATTCCCGGGCGCGTACAGCCGCCCCAACCCAATACAGACAGGCAGGACACAGGTTCACCACACAACACACACGTTTATTCTTCAGCTGCCAATTTCCAGCAGTATACAAATAATGTCCACAATGACAGCACAGTCCTTCTTTCTCCAGTCATCCACACTGGCTTTGTCCTTCTTCCTCCCGACTCTGGCTATTGAATACAGGTGACTAGTCCTCTTTTATAGGATACCTGGAAGCAACGACCTTCTGGCAGCACTTCCTGATGTGGTGGGCAAATGTCCCAGGGCCCCCTTGTGGAGGCCACGGGCCCCAGCCGGGTTGAGCTTCCATGCTCCAAACCCATGGTCCTGCTGCAAGCTAAGGGGGCTGCACTCTATCAGACCAGGGAAGAGAATGTCCTGAAAAAGCTCTCTCCCCCTGTCTTTCCATTGTCAGGGCGTCCCGGCCAGGTAAGGACCCCGGCCATCTGCCACACTATATATAAGACAAAGTCAACTCACTTACTTACTCATCAACAAAAACATTATTTGACACAATGGTGCAACTAAAGCAGAATGTATCCATAAAGAAAGGACATTTCAATATATCATTATTTAGGGGTAAACCACATCTACAATAGAAAACCTAAATACCACAAAATATCAAAAATGCTTTGACTAATTTGACTGAAATCTGGTGTTGTTACAGACAAGAGACAATTAGCCCACCCATGTTTTTTATTTGTCAATATGTATTAATGTTATGCTAACATACATGAACTGTACTGCCTTGAGAACGTGCTTTATGCAAACAAAGGATTGAGCAGAAATGATTGATGGGCTAAACAGCATCACTAAGCATAGGGCGGCCGGACGACTAAAAGGGATTTGATCACGTTTGGAGTGTACAGTCAGTTGTGAAATAGAAATGGACAGTTAGGCAAAGCTCACAGAATATTGCGATAAACCTCTAAAAAGCAAAAAAGCAAAAACGGAATGAGAGAGAAGTAAAGGGAGAAATGGTGTCTTTCAATTCAGGATAATCCTGGACCAACACAGTGGCATCAGGAGAAGGGTGGAGGCTTCAGATGCTTAAACCCCAATCTGTTTCACCATCCCCTGATCATTTTCTTGAATATATACATGATCAATAGCAGTAAGCCTCTGATGTTTTAGTCCATCATATACAATATTTCCCCTAATCAATGTTACACCATTTTATGAATGTGCATGAAACCCCAAAGGGATGCCCCTCCCTGATCCTCGATTTTATGTACATGTAAGACCACACGTGGCAATCACACAAGGGGGGGTAAGGCCTTGATACCTGAAAATACAGAAAAACACTTGGACAGACTGGGTCAGTTTAAATGGGTCCCCCACAAACTACTCCAATATAATATACATTTGCATCTATGGACTTTGAAAGGGGACTCCTATCATTTACATGCGCAGCTTTGAACAGGGGTGCCCGACCACTCCCTGCTCTCCAAAATTTTTTACATATACATTGTATATGCAGATTTTGAAGGGGAAACCATAAACATATTGTGAGATTATGGAGACCCCGAACCTCCCCTAGCTGCATGCTAAAACTCAGTGCAGGCAGGAAGGCAACCACAGGTTTGCAGCCACACCACGTAACAAGCTGGTTGGCCAATGGTTGATGCGGAGAACAGTCTACCTCGGCCACTAACCTGGCCCTGTTACTGCTTGTTTGCTGTGTCTGTATGTATTAAAGTGGTTGCTCTCATTTTAATAAAGACCCTGACTGTGCTTGTTTTGATTGGAATAAAGTTGTTTTCCTGAAGCCTGCGGACTCAGCGTCTTCTCTCAGGTGCAAGACAGCGACTCATGTGTCACAACAGAATGAAAAACACAAAAATAAATAATTGAGGGAATGATGTAAAATCATAAACATCTATTAATGATAATAATAAATAATTTCACATTATTACTATTGATTACCCGTTTCACTTCAAAAGATAACATTTTCCTATGTAAAACTGTATTTTGCAATGACCATCAACAAAAGCTGAGTCACTAGGAAAAGCAGGAATTGATCTGATGACAAAGTGTTTTTCTCATGGATAACTGTGGACAGCATCTTCAAGAGTAAACTGCCCCAGTGACCTAATACTGTAATATTGTTAATTTATTTGCCTTTATCCAGCCGGCTTACAATATTTGAGATACAATTGGTTACATTTTTTTTGTTTTACCAGTTGGAGCACAGGCAGGTAAACCCACTACTGCAGAGTACAAATAAATAAACATCACATACAGAAAGAAAAGCATTTAGTTAGTTACCTAGTGCTCTGATACTTCCGATTAACAAACAGCACTATAACTGAGGCTCATTGTCACAAAATTTCACAGGCTGCACAGCCAGTATATCTGATATCTTTCTTGCATGTCTTTTGCCCCAAAGTCGGTCATTGACATGGTCAAAATGTTTACTTGCTCAATCCAAAATTAGAATGGGTAAAGATATGAGTGTAAGGATTTTTACTGCTTTAACTTGTACAGAATCTGCTTCTAAGCTTAGTTTTGGTGTACCTCATTATCCTAAACTTCCTCTATGGGACAAATGAAGTCTGAAAGGGTCTATCTTGGCTATCTATCTTTCTTGCCTATCTTTTATATAGTGCATGTCATCTATCTATCTATCTATCTATCTATCTATCTATCTATCTATCTATCTATCTATCTATCTATCTATCTATCTATCTATCTATCTATCTATCTATCTATCTATCTATCTATCTATCTATCTATCTATCTATCTATTGTGGTGGACAGCCGGGACCCATGCCCAGCCGGTACACCCCTTCAACACTGAATCCAGGGGAGCAGCCATGGGATGCACGCTACGTCCCCCGGGACACCTGGTGGCAGCCCCCCTGGGTTGCATCAGGGCCCATAGCATGGAACACCGGAGCTCATCCTGTTTGGGATCCTTGACCACCGCCAGGGGGAGCTGCAAGGCTTGCTGAGCCCGTATGGGTGGCAACTCAGCCACACCTGGAAGTGCAGCCTAATTGAGGTTAATTACCACCTGAAGCACTTCCGGGTGAAGTATAAAGTGAGCATGCAGCCACTACTCAGGACACCAGTCGGGAGGAGGAGGACAAAGCTGCCCTGGGAGGAGTGGAGGAAGAGAAGAGTGTGATTTGGGGTATGATTTACTTTTGTGTGTTTCTGGGACTGTGTTAGTACCAGTGGAACACGGGGGAAGAAAAAAAAAACTTTTTGGTTATTTTGCTCGTGCCTCTGGTGTCAATCTGTGTCGGGTCGGTCCAATATAGCGCCTTATCACACTATCTATCTATCTATCTATCTATCTATCTATCTATCTATCTATCTATCTATCTATCTATCTATCTATCTATCTATCTATCTATCTATCTACAGTGTCTGTGGCTCAGTCTCCAGCACTCTCTCATGTTTATGTTATCCTTTTATTATCTGTTGGATGTTTGCCCCCTCACTTTCTATCCTTCATACTTCTGTTTTTCATGCAGTCCAAAAACATTCATAATAGTTTAATTCAAAGTAATAAACTACTTTTAAAGATCATTTCCTGGTTGGCAAAAAAGTTTGTTGTGAAAAATAATATTACAGTGTATGACCAATGACAAATTAATTTGAATTTTAATTATTTTACTACAGACTTTAAACCATTTTGGGGGGTAGCAACCAAAAATATCAAAGATTATATTTAACACAAAAGTGAAACCCTTTTCATAATTTAGTGCAGCATTTCATCTTTAAAAGAAAATTAAAAATGTGGAGAAATGGAAATGAAGTAGACAGTGTCCCTCAGCACCATCCTTGATTTTATTTTTAGACGTGTGGAAAGTAAGTTCCGTGTTTTCCTTCCCAGGCCTGCAGCCTCAGCGTGAATTAAGCCTGGGATGCTGATCTGAAGGCTGCGGTCTATCTATCTATCATACTGTGCCTTTTATATCTATCTTTGCCCTCATAGCCACCAAGGAGGCATGGTGACTCATGTGCTGCCTACATGACACCCTTTGGAGTGCCTTGTACTACTAAAGGAAATGATGCCTATCTATGGCCTGACACAGTCTAAGTGCTATCCAAATGAAGTTCATTTTTTCTTAAGGCACAGATTGTACTGTGTTTGCTGACTTTGCTGGGAGTAAGTGTAAAAATTAATTGTCTTTCTGGCATAAACCCCTAAAACGAAATGAAGTATTTTGATAAAGATGCACTTCTACATTTAGACAGCAGAGGCCGCTACACCCATTGTAATGGCAGCCTCCTCTCCTTTTATCACAAGACAAAAAGCACTTAGCTCTGGTTGTTGCAATGTGACGTACTGTATATACGTACAGCAATGAGACAAAAGAAACAAGATTGAGGATTGGGGACCTTTGTAGCACCCCATTTAATGTCTAAAGAAAAATGAACATTGGCAAAATAACAAAATAAGTCCATTTGAGACCAACCAGTTCTGGAAATCAAACAAACTAGGAAAATGTCACTCCTGAAGTTGCAGAGGTGCCTTCTTCAGATTCAGGTTTGAAAGTGAACCCCAACATCATGTCTCCTGGTTTCTTAAATATGGTGTGAGGCGGAATAGGTGGGATTTCCAGGACCAGAACAAAACTGACATCATTGTTCTTCTGATGGTTCTTCTTCCTCTGTACAGGTAGAAATGGAGGGGTCAGTAGCTGTGTTTCCCTGTTCCCCATTCTGACATCATTAGAATCCTGAAGATGCTCCCCAAGTGTGTGTGTCTGATTATATATGTGTGGTTATGGGTTCATATACCACTACTGACACTGTGGGACCCTGAGCAAGTCACTTTGCCTACCTGTGCTCCAGTTGAAAAAGCAAAAAAGAAATCTGTCGAATGTTGTAAGTCACCTTGGATAAAGGTTGCAACCAAATACATGTAAATTTACATATAGTGTGACCTGTACGGGACGTAGCAAAGCCTCAGAGACAACTAGAATAGACCACACAGAAGGTCTGAGTTCAAATAGACTTCTTTTATTAAGTGCGGTATCTTTAAACATGCTACTTCCACAAAGTCAGCACAATAAAAATTGTACTTGTACTTCTACATACCAAAGTAGCAATGGTCCTTCCCAGGAGCTTACCCTGTTAGCACCCATGGAACTCAGTGGGGCTTCCCAAAGGTACTATGGTTCCCAGTATGTATGGTGGGTATATACTGTACGTGGGTTCACTGGTCCAGAAGCTCTGCCCCCTACCATATTGGGGGAACATGTAGTCTTCAAAGGCTCTTTCCCCTGAACTGTACATTATGTGTCCTCTAAACAGGGCAAAGGTCTTCTGTTCAGCCCCCTCCGGGATGCTAGTCCATCCATGCTAGCATGCCATGCCAGCCTCTTGAATGCGAATACAAGCGGCTGAAATGAGTTTCCCCCGTAGGGTGTCTGGGCTCTCCCTTAAAGATAGGGTGAGAAGCTCAGTCATCCGGGAGGGGCTCAGAGTAGAGCCGCTGCTCCTCTGCATCGAGAGGAGTCAAATGAGGTGTCTCGGGCATCTGATCAGGATGCCTCCTGGACGCTTCCCTGGTGAGGTGTTCTGGGCATGTCCAACCGGGAGGAGGCCCCGGGGAAGACCCAGGACACGCTGGAAGGACTATGTCTCTCGGTTTGCCTGGGAACGCCTCGGGATTCTCCCGGAAGAGCTAGAAGAAGTGGCCGGGGAGAGGGAAGCCTGGGCATCTCTGCTCAAGCTGCTGCCCCCGTAACCCGAACTCGGATAAGCGGAAGAGGATGGATAGACGTTCAGTCCATGAAGCTCATTTGGTTAGCTAATTGCTAAGTTGTGGCATTGCTATGACACAACAGGGCCCTATAATGTCAGTTCACTTTATTTAGGTAAGATGGTGGCACCCATCTCACAATGCCCTAGTGTTGACCAAAAACTCTATACATATCAATTAAGAATAGCAATTGTCTTATACAGTATATATACGTCTACGCGTGGAAGTGTATGTGTCTGTCTATCCCGGCCCGGAAGTGAGAAGTGGAGTCGGGGTAAGGGCTCCACCCTAGGAAACAGAAACTCACTTAGCCGCTAATACACAAGCGAGGCCAGCGTGTCAGAAAAACGAAACCTCAGAAGAAAGACAAAGTAGCTTAGCCGCTAATGCACAAGTGATGCAAGCTCATTGGCAAATCAAAACCTCCTAGGAGTGAGACACCCAGAGTAGTACCTTTCAATTACCTGACATCTCTACATTTCAATAGTTTCTAGGACACCAGGCTTTTTACAGTACGGGCTTACACAGCTAGTATAAAATAATTATGGGCTGAGTTCCTGCAAGTTGGAGAGTAAGGCATCTCATCTCAGATGTGCATATGCCTGGTGTACGTTAATCCAAAGGGCACTTCTGCTTTCTACTTCCTTAATCTACCCTTGGATCCAGATTTCTGCCAGCATCAACCAGTCTCCAACTCCAGACTGTGTCCACTTAGCTTCTCCCTCTTCCCTTATGTACTGTAACTCAGTTTAGGTGGTTGGAGTCTGCATCCATATCTTCATAGCACTCCAACTAGAAATCTTCAGATCTGTGAATGGAGTGAAGGGCAGCAGTGATGAGTTCTGGCAGGTGACAGTTACGCTTGTTGTTCAGTGGCTTCATACCATCACAGAGACTCGTTGCTCTTGGAAAAACTGTTGCACCATAGCAGGCTGACATGTTTACCCTGCACTTGGGCTCTACCACCTCTTATGTACTATCTTAAAGAACTACTGAGATCGAGTGATTAGAGGATTTATATTGTCTTGAGGAGATTAGAGCTATTGGTAGCTTTATAAATGACCCACAGAAGACAATCGGAAAGATCTGGGAAACAAACTGGCTTTCTAGTCATCTTTGGACATTGTGCTTTAGTTGCTCTCTATACAATGTGAATTTCTGATGGTAGGACTCTTCTCTGCCTTTGTGAAGTGGAGTCTCCTCCTTCTTCTTCACAGGTCATCAGACTGTCATTTTCAAAGGAGATACTCCTTTTATACGAGTATAGGTGGGTTGTGGGTTGAGCAGGTGAAGAATTCTGCTTCTTCTAAAGGATCTGTAGCATGAGAGTTGGAGAAACAATGGAGAGAGTCTTTACTTTCACCCCTCTCGTGTTCCCATTAATATAGTCAGTCTTCTGACAGTGTTACTTTATGAAGAATTCAGAAGACTGCAAAATGTAAAGAGCCAGTGGGTCAATAAAAATTGAGTGTGTATGATAGAATGAGTGGTGGAAATGGGGCCGGGGGGTCACAAGATAAAAATGTGATCCTAAAATAAAATGGTGGGAGTCACAAACACAAGAATCCACAACATTAAAAAGTACAATTGAACTTCAAATTTAAATACTGAGCAAAATAAACTAGGTCTGAATCAGTGCCAAGAACTTTAAGACTCAGAATGTGTTTGGCTTAACATATTACTTGAAGATGTAACAGCTTGTTCTTTGAAGTTCTTTTATGGAATCACAGGATGTTCCTGCATATTTTGATATGCACACAATCCTACAACATAGTAAAAAATTGGATGTGAGCGTCAGTAAGCTTTGTGCCCTAGGAACCAAGTTACCCAAACAATTTTATAACATTTCAGTAATTATTAATTGCTCTGATACAGATCTTTCTGATCATAAAATAGGTCATTACAATAGCACATGACAAGAAGAGTTCATAGTTAATTGTAGAGTTACTGCATTTGAGGCTTCCTGTAGAGCGCCTCTTTCTCTTGCACAATTTGGCTCAAAAACTATTCAGCACATCGTCATCTCTTAACAGGCTTAAGTTTTGAGTTTGGTATTTTTCCGTCAGATCGAAACCGACCTCAAGATACTGTGCCACACATAGACACTGTCACAGGTGGCTGGGTGTGGTCGGCAATCAGCTGCCTATTTAAAGGTCTGCCTCCCGACAATCAAGGCTGGAGTCGGGTGAAGAGCTGGATGAGGTCGGTGAGAGAAGGGGGCGAAGAGAGGCCCTGTGTGTGAGAAGAGTTTGGGAAGAAGAGAGATGGCTAATGAGAGCCAGGACTGTGGGACTGTGGGGAGTAGTGTTGGTGCACTTATTGACTTTGTAAATAATAGTACGTGTAATAAACGTGTGGTGATGGACTTAGACGTGTCTGCCTGCCTGCGTCCGGGTCGTCCTATTCCACAACACACACACACACACGGACAGACACACACCCATCATCGAGATAGCAATGTTTTTGGTATCAGGGGACTCTAAAACATCGAGATTCATCGAAAACCAGAGAGCTACATTTTTGAAAAATCTAAAGATAATAGGTTATGGTGGAGAAGGGAACAAAACAAAATCACACTTCTGGCAGGAAGTGTGGCCTATCAGTTTTTAAAATTAAAAACCTGAAATGTCACATTGACACAAGTATTTAGACCTTTTACTCAGTACTTAGTTGAAGCCCCTTTGGTAGCAATTACAGCCCAAAGGCTTCTTGGCTATGAGGCAATAAGCTTAATACACCTGGATTTGACTTTCCTGCCATTCTTCTCTGCAAATGCTCTCAAGCTCTGAGATGGAGATTGTCGGTGTACAGATATTTCCAGGTCTCCTCAGAGATGTTTGATTGGCTCTGGGTGGGCAACTCAGGGACATTCCTGGAGTTGTCCCTAAACCACTCCTATGTTATATTTATTTGTTCTTAGGATCATTGTCCTGTTGGAATGTGAGTCATTGGCCCAGTCTAAGTTCCAGAGCAGGGCCATCTTAATGTACTGGTGCATTGGGCACTGGCTGTATCTGATGCCTATGTACTGTATGTTTCTATTTTGCTATCAAAACATGGGCCCCAGTGCACTAGTTAACCTGTTAAGACGGCCGTAAGGATATCTTTATGTGAGGCTTCATAGAGCTTTTCCTCAACCCTGACTGGTATCCCACTTCCTGCTGCCACAAAAAAAACAGGACATGATGCTGCCACCAAGATCCTTCAACACTGGAATGATGTTGCACAGGTGATGAGTGGTGCATGGTTTTCTCCAGACATGATGCTATTCTTGGCTTCATCAGACCAAAGAATCTTGTTGCTCACAGTTTCAGGGACCTTTAAGTGTCTTTTTATAAACTCCAAGCAGGTTTCCATGTGTCGTTTGCAGTAGTGTCTGTGTGGCCACTCTTTCATAAAGCCTGGATAGGTGGAGTGTTGCAGTGATGGTTGTCCATCTGGAAGTTTCTCCATCTCCATTTAGGTTTTCTGGAGCTCAGCCATACTGACCATCGGGTTCTTAATGAACTCACTTACCATGACCCTTCTCCCACGATTGCCAGGTGGCCAGCTCTTAGGAACCTTGGATATTTTTATAGCATTCCCCAGTTCTGTGCCACAGTGAAATTCTTTCCCTAAGCTCATCAGGCAATTCCTTCAACCTCATGGCTTGGTGATACACATTATCAGCTGTGGGACCTTCAGAAGAAGGAGCATCAAAGAAAGCAGCACAAAGTCCCAAAATGATCCTAAAGGTGCTCCAAATACCTAATAGAGGAGGTAAAGACTGTCAAAATCCTTGACTAGTCACACAAGGGCAAACATTGAATCTTTATAAGTAAAAGTTTTATTATAAACAAATATGCTTTGTAACAAGAAGCTTAAAAGGTATAGAAGACAATGTCTTCAGAATTGGCAACACCAAAAGGAAACATAGTCTCAATACGAAATCCAAGAGAGAAGTCAGAAAACAGAGAAAAATGGTCAAAAAATCAATAGCAATCAAAAATGGCAATAGACACAGGAGAACTCACCAACCACCTAGAGCAAACTGTGGGGTTTCTTCACTGTTTATAGGGCTGAGGGACTCTTGGGTGACCACCCACACAACACATGAGAAAGACAAAGAGAAACGACATGATCAACAATATTAACATAACCGAAACAACCACACATGAGCACAACAGACATGAAACAGGAATTTGAACCCCAGCCAGGAGGGAACCCTGACTGAAACATAACAAGTTGCCTCCAAATGAGGCATATCAAAAATAACAAAATCCAAAATTTGAAATCCAATACAAGATCCTTAAACCAGAGCACAAAGTCCAAAAAAAACCAGGAAATCAAGAAACAAGCATTTGGGGTAAGCAAGAACACACAAGGAATCCAAGAAGAAGTGAATCAAACAACAAGAACAGAAGATAATGCCTCAGAAATAACTTAAAGCATCTCAGGTCTTTACATAGTGTCATGCATGTGTGGCTGAGGATCACCTACTGGGTTTGACTGGAGTGATTCTATCCCGGGGTGAGAGGGGATGCTGTCACTAACAAGATCTTCTATTTGTCCCACAGCAGCAAGAGGACACCCAGTGACGGAACCCAACCCGACCACAATACCCAGAGCAGACTCCGTCATAAAAAGTGACGGCCCCAGAAGGTGGCGTCTCATTCGCAACCAGAACTCCATAACATACAAGATCCTTTACAAGATCCAAGACCAAAAGAAAAACACAGAGAACGCTGTGTAGGCTGATTTTAATCAATGTGTTTTTTGCTGTGCCTTCGGTCAGCCTTTTGCTTTTCTTTTACTATAATTATATAAGCCCCAATGATTCTTGGACTTCACTCTGGTTCCCAAAAGCAGTGTTCAGTATTGTATATACAAAGTACAAGAAAAGTGACTAACAGAATCACAATACAGGAAAATATCCAATAATATTATTTAACAAAAGCATCAATATATAAAAATAACCAAAATAATCAACAAGAAGTTACAAAATGCCATGAGACTTAGAGGGTATCAAATAGGAGGAAAGATCAGTCCGAAGTGTTTTGAGCTCCACAGAGCCCAATTACACACAAAAAACATAAACATCATATGCTAAAGTACAGATCTGCATTGCTGCTCCCCTGCTGCAGTGCCTGTAAATCCTACAGTATGTCACACTTGTGGTATTTCAGCCAGGGCTCCTCCCTTGGATCGGGTTAAAATGCCATTTTTGTGTCATTCCTTTTGATTTTTGATTCCTTTGTTTATGCTGATGTTGATGGTCATTTAGTTTGTAAAGTACAAATGTATCTATATTTATGTTATGTATGTATTATGGGTGGTCCCCATCATTAAGAGACTGCTGTCAACCCTATTAAAGCTGAGGAAAGCCCACAGTCCCTTGCGGTTCATTGTGAATGCAATTGTAATGCTGGTGAGTTCTCTTTTGATTATTTTGTGCCTTTTGTACACTTTTTGTGATTTACTAGATTTTTCACCTCTGTGCTCTGATCTCTGATCCTTTTATGGATTTCATATTGAGACCGTATTTGTTATTTGGATTGCCAAGTTTGAAGGTGTTGCCTTCTGTGCATTTTGCCTTGTGTTCTGCTGAGCTTATGTTTGTGCCACATAGCATTTCTGTATAAATAAATCTTTTTATTTATAAAGATTCTTCCTTGCTCTCTTTGTTACTAGCCAGGGTTTGACAGCATTTCCCCCTCTAGAGAGCATTTTAGGTATTTTTGTGAGTTTCATGCTTGGAACTCCTTAGTTTATAACAAAGTACCAGCAGACAGAATTTAAGATAGCTTTCCGTTATCAGATCCCAAAGATGTGTTGTTGTTTTGTTTTTCTTTCTAATGTTCTTATTGCTTTAATCTTTTTGTTTTTCTTCTTTTTTCTAAAATACCTCACCTACTTAAAAAGGACTATTTTGCTGAGTAAGTGGAAAGGGGTGATCTTTTAAACTTTTGCCTCAGGCTCTAAAATACCTCTGCCTGGTTTTGGTTACAAAGCTTCTACTTTCTTTACAAAGAAGTAAGATTCTTTTAACAGTGCTTCAGTTACACCCACCATACTCTAAATGTCAGATTCTCAGGCTCAGATCAAGTAAGCCTGACTGAGTTACCAGAGATGTGTCTTATGGTGGTCACATACTGTGCTTCAGTGACACCAGTGGGTTTTATGTTCCCATTAGAGTCAGCCCCCTTAATCCTGTCCAGAACAGATCTACAGATGGCTTAAATACATGCATTATCCAGCACCACTTTACAGTAGAAGTGACTCTCACGCCCCCTTGTTTTAATCTGTTTCAAGCAGCCATTACTGTTTTATTATCTGAATGCTGAGGGCTTTTCATCCTCAAAGCCAACAGTGTTTTTCATCGCTGTGCTGATCAGTGGCTTTTGAGACTCTCCAATTACCTCAACTTTTTGTATTTTAAAATTGGCGCTGACCTCAAAGAAATGATTCTAAAGAGTCTGGAAGAAAATGTGTGTGTGTGTGTGTGAAAATATTTTGGTGGTGGATACAGGCTGTTTCATTAGTAAAATATTCAAGTTTATCGCCAGGTGAATATATTACAATGACAGTCATACCTGCAAGTCTCCATTAAATATAGCATCAGACTATGTGGTGGATTCGGGAAGCATTCAGACCCTTTCACTGTCTACACACTTTATTTTATTGTAGATTTAATTTCACGTTTTAGTCCATAAATCTACACTCAATAACCCATAATGACAAACTAAAAACATGTTTTCAGAAAGCTTTAAATATTTATTAAATATCAAAACTGAAATCTTTC
This sequence comes from Erpetoichthys calabaricus, assembly GCF_900747795.2. Taxonomy (NCBI): domain Eukaryota; kingdom Metazoa; phylum Chordata; class Cladistia; order Polypteriformes; family Polypteridae; genus Erpetoichthys; species Erpetoichthys calabaricus. The sequence goes on from NC_041395.2 coordinate 38,045,532, forward strand.
ATCCATATATGTATTCAGGTCCTTTGGTGTGACACTCCAAACTGTGGTCAGATGCCTCCTGTGTGCTTTAATTCTCCTTGAGAGAAGTTCCACTTCAGCTCTTTTTGCTTCTAGGAAATGATATGGGCGTTCTCAGACGATGACCCCTGGTACTGTAATGATGTTGTGGGCAATCAGGGAAATTCCTCCAGGTTACTCATTCACCATTTCCAGGATGGACAGAATGGCAGCTTCAAGCTCTTGTCATTGTTTGGGCATCAAATTGGGACTAAAATTAAGGGTAGTGTTATGAGTGATGTAAGAATGAGGTTGTGCGGAGTAGGGATTAGGGTCTCTGTCCTTCCATGGTTTCAACAGATTCACATGGTAAACACGTTCGGTTGGGAGAGGTTTAGTTGTTTCACCAAAGAGTTGACCAGCCCTGTCCTCTCCTTAATTTCATAATGACCTTGAAATTGTGCCAATAATTCAGAACGGGTTGAATTCCTACAGTGTTGTGCCATGGTCATAATATTAAGTGTGAGCTGATTGCGAATCCTCCATATTTTCTTTTAGTATTGGTTTAACTTTGTCAAACCTATCACGTAATTGTGTGATATAATCTAGAATATTACTGGAAGGAAGGGCCTCTTCCTCCCATCCTTCCTTCAGAATGTCCAACAGCCCATGGAGTTGACGCCCATACAATAATTCAATTGGGGAGAGGCTTGTGGAACTTCTTGATATGCAAAAAGTATGAATAGCTAGTTCCAGTTCCTCCCATCCTCACTGACCACCTTGCAAAGTATTAGTTTGAGCATTGGATTGAACCGCTCTACTAAACCATCAATTTGAGAATGGTATACTGAGGTTTTGAAGTGCTTGATGTGGAGTAACTCGGAAACATCCCTGAATGTTTACAAGGTGATGGGTGTTCCTTGGTTTGTGAGGACTTCTTTAGGGATACCGACACGTGTGAAGAACCCTACCAATTCCCATGCCATGTTTTTGGAATTGGCAAGACTCAGGGGAAATGCCTCTGAGTATCATGTTGTGTAGTCTATGATAACTAAAATATATTTGTGACCATGTGCAGAGGGTTCTAGGGGTCCTACAATATCAACTTCTATTCGCTCAAACAGAATGTCAATGAAGAGGATGAGCACTAGAGGAGCGCAGTCCTTCAGAAAAATCTGCTTCAGCTGACACTCTGGACAAGAAGCACAAAAGCGGTAGGCCTCCTTGTTTATTCTCAGCCAATAAAATTGGAACTTAATCCACTCCAAAGTCTTCTCGGTCTCCAGATGAATTCCTAAGAGATGAGAGTGAGCCACATGTAAAGCAGTGGGTGGATGGGCATGATGACATTATAATTACAGATAGATTGATAAATAGTGTGGACCACCCAGGCAGGCACTGCCATCTTAACCCGACACAGACAAGCATGGGACACAAGTTCAAGGTACACACATGTTTTTTATTTTTACTGAGGAGGGCGTTTCCCACAAGCCCAGCACAGTCCAAAGCACCAACACAGCACAATACAATAAGTCTTCCTTCGCTCTTTCTTTTCTCCTCCACTCCTCTGGTCAAGCTTCATCTTCCTCTTCCCAGCTCTGGCTCCTTGAGTAGTGGCTGCTGGCTCCTTTTATGCTGCACTTGGAAGTACATCAGGTGCTTGATGACCTAGTTTCCGGCAGCACCACCGGGTGTGGTGTAAGAACTGCCCAAAGGGGCTCAGCAGATCCTGCTGCAGCACCCCCTGGTGGTGCCCACGGATCCCAACAGGGCTACACCAAACTCCAACTCCCATGAAACCCTGCAGGAGTCCAAGGCACTGCTGCAACCCAGGGAAGATGCCATCTAGCGTCCCAGGGAAGGTAACGCTCTGGCCATGCTTGCTTCCCCGGTCTTTTCATCGTGAAGGCATCTTGGCTGGACAAGGGCCCTGGCCACGTTCTACAATAGATAGATAGATAGATAGATAGATAGATAGATAGATAGATAGATAGATAGATAGATAGATAGATAGATAGATAGATAGATAGATAGATAGATAGATAGATAGATAGATAGATAGATAGATAGATAGATAGATAGATAGATAGATAGATAGATAGATAGATAGATAGATAGATAGATAGATCTAAATTTGAAGCTACACATGTTACTGTAGAATATATTTATATAACTGTGTAGCAAAAATCCTCCCTTGAATGGTGGTTCTAAAATTCTCCATGTTGTTCCAAAAGCATATCCATCCACAGCTTATGAATTGCTGTTCTCAGTTTATTGTCTTTGATGTCTTAATTAAGCTGATAGTTGACAGTAAGTTGGCTGGGATGTCTGATGCCATGACAGCATTTTGAGAAATAGTCTGCAGGCACACAGAAACAATAAGACAAGAGGTGACATTTACAAAATTACATGGTACGAGAACTTGCTTTCACCCTGAAAATTCTGTTGACAGAACAGCTGAGTGAAGTTTAAAAATGAGAGTTTGCAAATCATGCAGAGGGAGTGGGATGGCAGAATTGTGAATAACCTGTCTATCATAATTTGTTATACAAGGTTTGTATGTAATGCCATAAGGCCTCCGGGTACATGAGGGTCTACCAAGGGGATCAAGCTAGAGACCAAAAGGCTGGGATCATTGTGGAATTTCCTTAGGAGAATTGTGCAAAAACATGACGGCCTTCAAATCAAAGGTCTGAGAAACACTCTTGGAAACTTCATCACAGAGCAGGTTGGGGAACCATTCCAGGAGGAAATGCTACATGAGACCTTTAGATCAAACTGACATTTTTAATGGCTGATATTTTAATGGCGGAGACTGATGTATTTTTAGATGCTAAACCAAAAAACATAGTTTTTAAATTCAAACAAAAATTCTAATGACATGCCAAAAAAATGAAAGAAGAAATTCAACGCCAAATGCCTATCTGTTATGCCATGTAGTTAAAGGAAGAGTATGCTCCAGTTGATTTAAGGAGCAGGAAATGAACATCTTCTTAAGATCAAAACAAAAGACTAGGTGAGTACGAGAAGATTGATTGAGACCGTTCAAGTCAAGACTGCAAAATCTGCAGTTGAAAAATACAAAGCAAAGTTCTAAACCCTAAGATAATTTTCCTAATTATGAAAAATGATCCAAAGCCAGGGTACCAACTCCTAGTGGCTCCATTTTAAATGTGACAACATGAATCACAATGGCAGCAAATCATATGCAAAGAAATTAGAATCATTGCCAAAAAACAACATTTTTGTGTGTGTTGGAAAAAACATTCAAGTAGACTAAATGAAAATCATCTACTATTTTATAGAGCACTAATGTCTGCTTGTGTGTGTCCAGTCCCTACTAATAATCTCATCAGAAAAGGAAAGTACAAAAGTGTGACACAAAAAGTTGCATTTAAAGTCAGTAAGTGTGAAAATGGATAGGAGGCAAGCAAGGTGCCTCAAAAATAATGATGAGTGAATGAAGAGTCTGAGACGCAGGCTTTCTGGGAACGTGTTCAGCAGAGGGAACACCGAGGAAGAGAAGTTCAGACACACAAGGATACCAAGGTGAGGCAACTGAGTCTGGCTGCAGACCTCCAGCAGCAGACCCCTCCAGACCCTGTGATGTCATTCAGGGGCCTGGGACTGGAGGTGGAAGTGACTTCTCCTTTGTTATTAGGTTTCATTGCCTGGTCTTTTTAGAACGCATGTCTACAAAATATGAATACGCCAATTTAATGAGGTAAGGTTTAAATTATAACATCATTTGAATACGTAATTATCTTATGCATATTTAATTGTGGCATTGTTCCATGGAAATCATCACAGTTTATTTAACATAAAAGTAATTAATACGCAGCCTACAGCCAGACCCTTCTTAGGAGAGGCACTGAAGGTGTATGTAGGGCAAGAGATATCAACGTTTTTCTATTACCTGTCTTCTACAGGTAATGTGCCTAGTTATTAATAAAGCAGTATTCATAAAAAACAAGACATAAACATTAATGAAAACATAGTAATAGCAAAATCCTCACCTGTGCAACATATTCACAACACTTCTAAATTTAAACATTTATTTTTGTTATTCCAATCTTTTTTGCCAGTCTTGTAAATATTCTCCAGGCCACTAGAGGACACTGTGGTTTAGACTAGTAAGAATACTGGGGGGACAGTCTGGCACACTCAACAAACCTTTAAAGACTCTGTACCCCTTTGTCAGATCTACAGACACTTTGTGTACCACATTTAAGAATGATTGATGCATCTTAGTACCAAATATTGGCATAGAGTATAAGATGTTACACAATAACAAAAAATCGACTTAATTGACTTCATTTATTCTATACTGTTTTTTATTTATTCTAATCACAATGCTTACTTAGTGAGAAATGAGGAGTATTACCGCTAAGTTGTGTGTTTGAGCGATGATCACTGCCACTTGCAAATGCAATGGGAAGGCGATGGGAAACTCTCCTCAGGCCCAGGAGAACTGCTGTTTTTGGCAGTCGCATTGGGCTTGTTGCAGGTACCTTCACTAGAAGATTTCACGTTAGTCAACTTTAATCACTTATCCATTCTGTTTCCAAGCTAGTGTTTCCTAGCTAAACTGGGTAACTTATATTTGAGATTTATCACAACTAGTCTACCAGATGTTTCTTATGGATGCAAATAGTAAGCAGTTATGCTGTTGTTCTTCACTGTAATGTTTAAAATAAGGCTGCAGTTTTGACACACTCTCGAGTGGTATGCACACTGTGGTATCCAAACAGAGACTGAACAGAGAGAATGGATGTCATATTGTAAAATTCACCATTAAACTTACAGTTTTTCCTGTCCCCCTTGGAGAGTGTTTACATATCCACATAGCACACTTTGGGGACCACTGCTCTATAATATGGGGTGTCACACACGTGCACATGGGAGACAGCTAAAGGGTCTAAATGTGAGAACTTCCATGCCAGACCAGGGAGTGGTGGAGTGCACTGACTTTTTTTCTCACTTTCCTGCAGACCGTTCACGGGAAATTCTGCCTGGCCCTAATGACATCACTTCCTGTTCCAACCCTTTCACGACGTTACGTCCGGGTCCAAACCTATGGAAGAGGACCCTACTGCTTCTGACCTTGATGACTTCCATTCCTTTTCTGGCCTTTAAAGCCACCATATTTGACTAACCTAATCAGTTCTGTTTTGGACTCTGTTCTGAGCACATCTTTGCTAGCAATTTACCCATTTGCAGCCAAGGAATATTATACGGGTGGCTGCTTCAAACCCTTTTATGACTCTAGTGTCTGCTTTTTGTGACAGGGGACACCTGATGCCACATGAGGGAGCTCTGCAGAATCATCAAGAGTTCTCTGAATGGTGGCCAGCTAACCCAGATGCACAGATATCCACACCTAGGTGCCTCATTCGCTTCAGCCAGGCACATCAATAGACCTGCCATCTTGAAGCGGCCAACTTCTCATTTTAAAGGCATACAGGGGGCGTCAATTGTACCTGTGATTTTGATTGAATCCTTCAAAAGTGTGCAACCTGCAAATGGAAACAGAGGAGAAACCTGGAGACAAGACAGTGAAGAACCACTTTTCATAATTCTTTAATGCAATGTTTAATTTTATCACTATTTGTGTTTTCTATTACCAGTATTCCCTACAGATGCAGTTAGCTTTGTCAAAATAATAGCAATATATTTATATTTTGATTTGTGTAAATGTATTCATGACAAAATCTTTATATACAGTATAATACGCTACCATGGCTGTTCGTTTGTCTGTCCAGGATTTTAAATCACCTGTAGCTCACAAACCGTTTGACCTATTGAACTGAAATATGGCACACATATACGACGTGACGTCTACTATCCGCTTGTGGGGTGATAATTGACCTCCAAGGTTATTCCTCTTTTTATTTTTATTTTATTTTATTGTAGAATCAACTCTTGGTGGCAGCCAGCAGATCGGGCGTGCAGCACATGCGTACGGGCGCAGTTCTTATTCCCTACCGCCTTTGCCATCACTTCCCCTACCTCCTCATATCTTAAATCATTCTTGAGGCACATTGAAGGCTTAAGTGCCAAAAACGTACTAAGTAATTGCAACACAAACACTGACTTAATCAGTTTTAACGCGAAAAGATGCCGACGAAAGAAGAGAAGAAGCGGGTCGCTAGGGTGGAGAAAAGAAGAGCAGCTCAGGAAGCAGCAAGCGCATCAACTTCTGAGCAAACAAATGATAAACGTACAGAGAAAGAAATGAAAACTAGGAATGTCAAGTCAAGTGTATTCACTGCATGTTATCGTGTAGTGCGCCATTACAGTAATCCCTCCTCCATCGCGGGGGTTGCGTTCCAGACCCCCCCGCGAAAGGTGAAAATCCACGAAGTAGAAACCATATGTTTATATGGTTATTTTTATATTGTCATGCTTGGGTCACAGATTTGCACAGAAACACAGGAAGTTGTAGAGAGACAGGAACGTTATTCAAACACTGCAAACAAACATTTGTCTCTTTTTCAAAAGTTTAAACTGTGCTCCGTGACAAGACAGAGATGACAGTTCCGTCTCACAATTAAAAGAATGCAAACATATCTTCCTCTTCAAAGGAGTGCGCGTCAGAGAGAGAGAGAGAGAGAAAAAAAAGCAAACAGTCAAAAATCAATAGGGCTGTTTGGCTTTTAAGTATGCGAAGCACCGCCGGACAAAGTAGCTGCAAGGAAGGAAGCAAGCATTTTTCAGCATTATTTAGAGGAGCGTCCGTATCCTCTACGCCAGTATGCGAACAGCCTCTCTGCTCACACCCCCTCCTGTCAGGAGCAGAGAATGTTAGAGCGAGAGAGTGAGAGAGGGAGAGAGAGAGAGAGAGAGAGAGAGAGGGAGAGGAAAGCAAACAATCAAAAATCAATACGTGCTGTTTGATCTTTTAAGTATGCGAAGCACCGTGTGGGAAGCATATCGCTTACAAAGCAGCCACATGTAAGCCCAGCAAAGAAGGGAGCACTGTGAAGGTATTCTTTCAGCGTTTTTTGAGGAGCGACCGTGTCCTCTAGGGGTGCGAACAGCCCCCGTGCTCACAATATATTTGAGGAGTTTTATTTAATACATAATACGCGCTCTGGTTGGGTAGCTTCTCAGCCTCCTGCCAATAGCGTCCCTTGTATGAAATCAACTGGGCAAACCAACTGAGGAAGCATGTACCAGAAATTAAAAGACCCATTGTCCGCAGAAATCCACGAACCAGCAAAAAATCTGCGATATATATTTAAATATGCTTACATATAAAATCCGCGATAGAGTGAAACCGTGAAAGTCGAAACGCGATATAGTGAGGGATTACTGTACTGGTATTAAAGATTTATTGTTTGTTGCGTGGATATACTGTAAGTAATAGCATTGCATTTACAAATCTTGATACAATTGTGTAAGTTTTACAGCTATCATGTATATTTCCTTATTATCTTTAATATTTGAAAAATGACATTGATTCAAGAATATTAAAATTTATGACATTGGATGGAGTTGTATTTAAACTACATGCCTGAAGTTTGGATTTAACATTAATAATGCTCATTGTTATGTCATTCAATAATAGCTGTTACAATGTAACAGAACAGATACTGTATATGCTGTCATGCATACATGTTGGAGGAGCTCCTTGCACATACAGTATGTAATACCCCAGCTGGTCCAAAGGGTACGCTGTTGCTAATATTCTCTTCTCCTTCTCTCCCCACAGCACTGAGAAATTGTCCAGTGAGGGCACTTAGCCCCGCCCTTTCCAGTTCACCACCTATAAGACGTGTCTGGCTGCCAGGAGGTACTGTATGTTTTTTACGATCAGAGCGACCTGCTGGACTGAGCTCCTGTGAATGACTCCTATTTCTGTGGCTGACAGCCAAATTAGTTTTATTTACATTTTGCCTATTGACTTTTTTGTTGATTAAACAGGGCAACCCGATTGGTGTGCCAACATTTACCTCTGAGTGTATATGAAGGTGGGCAAGCTAAACAGTGAAGTAATCCCTCTTACTCCTTGACTTTATTACTTGGATAGACTTGGATCTCTTGACCAGACTGTGCTCTCTTCACCTTCCACTGTGCACTGCCTGGGAAACAAAGATGCAAGTTATCTGTGGGGTTGTGCAGCCAGGGGATATGGAAACTGTACCCAGTAGGGTTACAGGACTTGTACCCTTAAAAAAGCTTAAGGCTCTTATAAGGTTCAAGTTCAAGAACAATAATAGCAGAAAAGAGCACCTATTCGGGGAGCACAAAGCCGCAGCGTCTTAAGAATTTCATAATCATGCCAGTTGTCCTGTTGTCCTACCTCCTCAGTGTACAGTGCCAACTTGTACCTTTACTTCTAAAATGTGTCTCACTTTCATGCAATCTAATACTCAAGTTTCAAAAGAAAGATAAACACATTTTGAATTTGTCAGCAGGTCTTTAATGACACTGTGATATTTTAATGCTTAGGTACATACTGCACTTTTATTTAAATCCATTGTGTAAGAGCATGTGTAAGATGTGTCCTGTTACTTAACACTGTTCCATGGATTTTCAGATGAATTAGATTTTAAGGTTAGCGGACCCTCCTAAATGAATAAGCAGCAGTACATGAGAAACTAGCACAAGTTAATGTACAGTATGAATAGTGAAATCCATTTGAAAATCAGGTAAACATCAAACAAAATAACAACAACAACAACAACAATCATGCTGCAAAGTTAGTGGAGGGTCATGGAAAGAAACAAATAAATATATACTGTGCCAGACGGCTGGGGACCCTACCCAGCCGGGACGCCTGGACGGTCCACAAGAGGGACGATACCTTTCCTGGGCCACGAGAGGGCAACCGCCCTGGTCTGCTTGGGGGCTACTGGAAAAGAGCTGGGAAGCTCATCCCTATGGGAGGACGTGGCCACCGCCAGGGGCCGCCCGGACGGTTATGGATCCTTGGATGGCAGCAGTTCCGCCACACCAGAAAGTGTTGTCGGACGGAGCACCTGGAGCACATCCGGTTTATTGTAAAAGGGGCCGCCTCCCTCCAGTAGATGAGCCGGAGTTGGGAGGAAGGAGATGGAGCTTGAGAGGAGGGGAGTGGAGGTCAAAGGAAGAGAAAGAGAAAGAGAGAAGAGTTGTTGGTAATAAGCCATTGTGGTGCTTACAGAAAATAAAAGTGTGTGCTTTGGACATTCTGGTGTCTGTTAGTCTGTCTGTGTCCGGGGGCTGTCTTTCCACAATACATACAGTATACATAAATAAAGTTGCTTGAAATCCGAAAAGTGACAGACACCTGCAAAACTGAGAATTTACATTGTACTTTAGTGCACATTATTGTGGTTGAGTTAAAATTATTCTCCACATGGAGGAAACAGACTATTATGAAGAGTGTTGCTTTTTTTTAATTAATGTCTGTATTGTCACAAATGTGCGCCTGAGGTACAGTTTAAAGGCTCTGCTGGTTGTAATTGCTCACCATTCCACAAGGTGGCAGTGTTTACTAATGGCTCTTCTGTTCTTCTCTCTACAGACCAGATGATTGACAGCCCTCACACCCCTGAAGTCACTTCCAGTGTCCATCTTCCTGGATCCGCCTCTTCCTTCCTGGCCTGGACTTAACTGAAGTGTCTCCATCTTGGAGCAGTCACTTTGAGACTCCCGTTTGTGAAGATGTGTTTTTCCCTTTTTAAACCCACTTATAAAGCGCACTTATTTGTAGTTATACAGGGTTTCTCTGCTGGTGCCCCAACTCTGCTTGTCTTTGTTTTTGTTACAGTATTTATTTCATGAACTATTCCTAACTTCCTATTATTATTATTAATATTATTCAAAGTATTTTCTGGGATAGTCCCATTGCTTTGTCCTATATCAGGCTTAGACTAAGACATAGGGCAGTTTTGTGTGGTGTGTGTACACGTGTATAGGTGTTAGGGGACTGAGTTTGTGTAAAGGATTTTCCACACATGTATTTGAATTGGATGCTTTCTGTAGTTTTGAGTCAGTGTATTAGTGTGTATGTAATGTCTGTAGGCTTTTGTATAGTGTATGTGGAACGACACCAGTGGTGGATACAACATTGGGCATATTGACCATCTCGTCCATTCTTCACAAGCAGCATATTTCTTCTGTCAGTTCATTGTACTTATTTACGTGTGTGTATCTTTTTAAGTTGTGTGTGTTTTGTACAGCAATGTCAATAATATCTGTAATTTCCTTTGTTTGTCTACAAGGGTTATGTCTGGTCTGCTACAGTGGATAGCTTTGTCTGTTAGTTTAGTTCTGTCCCAGTATACTTTATGGGTGGGATTTTCTAGACTGTGGTGGGGGTGCACTTCTTGTATGGTTTGTATGTGTCTACTAGTTTGTGTTGTAGTGCCAGTTCTTTATGTTTCAGCCAGGCCCAAGGCTGGGGTTCAAATTCTGTTTTTATGTCTGTTTTGTTAATTTTTGATTCCTTTGTTTATGTTACATTTGCTGGTCAGTTACTGTCTATGTAGCTGTGTATCTTGTCCTTTGTATCATGTGCTTTATGGGTGGTTCCCCAAGAGGTGGGGCCACTTGCCCACCACTATCAAAGGACCGTCCTCAGCCTTATAAAGGCAGGGGCAGCCCACAGTCGTTTGCAGTTCACTGAATGCGCTTTGGAGTTGGTGAGTTTTGTTGATTGCTGTGCTTGTTTCAGATTTCCTGGATTTTGTGGTCTCATGCTCTGTTTTTGACTTTGTCTTGAATTTATTACTGGGACTTGGTTTGCCTTGGATTGCTTTTAGTGTTTCAGGCAACACGTTTTTACCTTTCTGTACTTTATGGAGCTTTTCTGTTCAAAATAATATTTTGTGAAAATAAATCTTTCATTTATAAACATTCTTCATTGTCCTTCATTCTAGCCGAGGTTTGACGGTATTTCCCTCCTATTTCTGAGTCATTGTTTGGGACTTTCATACTTTGAGACTCTCAAGTTCATAACATTCTACATGTCTAATGTTTCTCATCTGATTGTGGCTGTCTGTGTCAGTAGTTTACAACCTGATAGGATGCGTTGGATTGTTTCTTGTTCCTTGTGACAGTAGCTGCATGTGCTGTCTGTAATTTTAGCATTGTTATGAAACTATTTTCTGCAGTTTCTCGTGTTTATAACTTGGTTTGTATGGTTAGCTTAAACTCTTCCTCTTCATCTTCTTCTTTTTATTATTATTGGAAAAACAAAAGAAATGTAACCAATTGTATCTTAAATGTTGTAAGTCGTCTTGTATAAAGGCGGCGACCAAATAAGTAAATATAAATGTATAATATGTACACTGTATTAGATCTCCCTGTTCTGTATGCTAAAGTAGTCACATCTTTATTTATTTTTTCTTTGGAGAAAACATATTAGGTATTTATTTATTTATTATTTACTTACTAGTCATTTAGCCCTTTACAATAACGGGCGCTAGAACAGTAGTGCATAAACATTAGTAGGAGCAGTCTATATTAAATGGCAAGGGACTTTGACCTCATTCTTTTTGTTGGTCGTATTTTTCTTTCTTTCAGCCTTTCTTTTGTTGATGTTTACTTGCTGAGTTGACCGTTCTTCGTGGGCTGCCGCCGTGTATTGTGTGTCTTTAATTTTCTGTGACAGTAATACTGACTTGTACGGCTCTATTCAATAAGGGCACGCACAAAAAGGCGAGCTTCAAAAGGGCGACTTCAATTGAGCGCAGCGAATAAAGGCGTTCGTAGATAATTTAGTTCAAATGGCTCTGGAATATGTGAAGCGCAACAAAGGTGCAGATCTTTATTTACGAACGCCTTTATTCGCTGTGCCCAATTGAGGTCGCCCTTTTGAAGCTCGCCTTTTTGTGCGCGCCCTTATTGAAGGATACCGTCTTGTACGTCCGCTGGCTTGTACGTCCGTAATATACCTTTAATTTTCTCTGGTGGTAATACAGGCGTGCGCGTCAGTAATATGCCTTTAATCTCCTCTGACAGTAAAACTGGCTTGTATGTGGCTGTAATATGCGTCACTGTATTGTGTACCTTTAATTTCCTCTCGCAGTAATACTGGTTTGTATTTCCGTAAAACGCCTCTAACTTTCTCTGACAGTAATATCGCGCATCGCACCGTGCCCCGCGCATGCGCACTTCATCAGAAGACACCCACACACGGACAACTGGACGCACACAGGGATTTTATATATATAGATTGTGGCTCATACCATCACTGCTTTCTGCAGATAATAATTACAAACGTTTTACAAATAATACACCACATAAACTGTACAATTGGCTATACATATGCTGACATTTCTAACAATTATAACAAAACAATTTTTGTGAAAATCTGAAATGAGAAATAAGAAAGTTCCAACTGATTTTAACATAAGAACTCAAGATGTCTCCATGCATGCATATGAGCTTACAAGTGGATCTGGACCACTCCAATATGGCGAGCGCATAGATGTATCGCTGCTAATAGAAACAGTGATCATGTACAGCAGGCATGCGCAACCTTTCCGCTATTGACGGCCGCACTACAGACTTTTTACTTTAATAACGGCCGCACTACAGACTTTTTACTTTAATAACGGCCGCCAGTAAGTCCAAGTAAACTTAATAATGTTTTATGATTTATGTAAAAATTTACAGATTACACATTAAAACAGAGTATGATATATCTGACAATATTCAATTTACTGGTCTACATATGTAAAAAAATGTCTACGAAACGTCATATAGGACAAAAAACCTTTACAGCAATTGTTTCAGGAAGTTTGGAAAACATCGCCATTAATGGCTTCCTTGCTCTTGCATGTTTGCAGACAGACTTGCAAAGTCAGGGGACTCGCTGGAGACCATTAGCCGTATTCCAGACTCTAGATTGCTGTCTACCAATCGGGTTCGGTACTTGTTTTTCAGATATTTCATTCTGGAAAACGCTGCTTCGCACATATAATGACCGTTTGCTAATGGCGATAGGCAGTGTATGGACTTAGCCACAAGGCCGTACAGGCGTACACTCCCATTTCCTTCTCAGTTCCATATTGGCTAGCCGCTAGTCACGTGACTTCAAATGTACTCCTGGGTGTCAGCCCATTTCAACCGAACTTAATATTCAAGTAAGCAAATCGGCTTTCGGCGTCACCATACCGACCCGGCCGACAAAGATTCCGCGGCGTTGAGACCCCTTACTCGCTGGAGTCCAGAGACCCTACACCTGCACGGCCGCCATTACGTACACTTTAATATACACGTCCACGGCCGCCAAAGTCCTTGCCCACGGCCGCATGCGGCCGTACGGCCGCAGGTTGCGCACAGCTGATGTACAGCATGTGTGTGTATCTATAATACACAAATATTACTGTATAAAGGGTCAGGTGGAAGTGCTCCTGGACATAGGTTTAAATGTTCTTTTTCAGCGTGGAGGTTGGAGGCAGTCGTTATTGATGCCTCAATAGTTAGGAGGAGGAAAGCGAGACCAGAGGTGTATAGAGAGAGAGCATGGAGTTAGTAGGTTAGTAATTTAACAGGGTAAGTGGACAAGCCATTTAATGTGGTAGTTAGGCATCCTGCATGTGCCTGAGGGGGGCCAGAGGATTAGGATATTTTTTATTTGCACCCCTATTGTGGTTTCTTCCTTTCCTTGCCCCCATGCTCACATGCTTGTGTTAATAAAATCCCTTTTATTTTATCTCTTTGGCCATCCTAGTCAACACTTGAGTTCCAGGACAACCACTCATGAAGTCCTGAAAAAGACAAAACTATGAACAGTGCATCATGTTAACAAAACATTTAGAGGCAGCCTCCACCGGTGTCCACCCTTTAGTATGAAATAAACAAAGGAAGAGTAGCATGTTGAGAGGTGCTTCACCAACAACAATGCCATGAGCTCCCATTGGAATATTGCAGACAGTAAGTCCTTGCGGGCCTCTTTTTTATCTTCTCTCTGTCTCTCTTTCTGTCTTTGTGAAGGTGTGGTATAGCGGGTCCACAGCTCAGATTGAAAAGGCCAGTTTTTTTTAAATAGATAATCTGCGCATTTGCAGCTTAAAGAGGGGACGTGGTAGTGCGGCCAGAGCAGTTCCCGGGCGCATCCATGATTGAAGCCGGGAGCTGCTAATCGCCACACCTGAGCCACATCCCCATAATAAATAGGAGAAGCACAAGGCGGAAAGGAAAAAAACAAAGGAGAGGAGAACGGTAAAAGACTGGAGAGCAAGAGAGCAGAACTGGGGTACTGCAAGAGAGCGGACAAGCCGGCCAGCTAAGTAAAAGGAAGGTCAGCACATCGAGGATCCCAGATAGAGTATGCGATCAGCGCTCAAGGGACGGATCATGCCCACTGACTATGTGGAGGAATGGGTGAGGTTGAAGAGGAGTCCGCCCTATGGATCTGAGGGACCACATGTGTGAGAAGGAAGATGGGAGGAAAACCGACCCCACAGCGGTCTAGCAGATGATGGCGGAGGCAGCTAAGACGGGGGTCGGTAGAGAGAGGACCGCGGCGGCTGAAGTCTCATTGGCTGAGTAAACTTTAGGAGAACTGAGGAGGCTGGGAAGGAGCTGTGTCTGGCTGGTGTAGCCCCAATGAATGCTGCTGTTTTAATCTCGCTTTAGCCTTTGTTTTAACCATTTGAAATTTTATTTTTTTATGGATTATTTATTTATTGACATTTGAGTACTGCACTTTATTTTGAACATGTTTGTTTTTGGTTTGTTTTTAATAAAAGCACTTTAGCACTTTTTGCACCATCCCGTTGCTTCGATGTTTCTTCACTGTCCAGCTCATCCGGTGACGTTACCGACGGTGTTGGGTTCAAGAGCTCCCAAAATGGAGATGGGAGTCTCGAGCAGAATCCACATTGTCACAGAAGGTCAGTTTTTGTAGAAACTATTTAGGTCATTTGACTTGCTGAAAGAACTCAGGAGGTTCCTTTTAAGTGTCGCACAGGCACATGGATGGTCCAAGGATGTTCCTTCACTAAAGAGAGAACAGATACACCATTAAAACTGTTTTCAGTTGCTATAAGATTTTTCTTACAAGTGCCACTTGTAAAGTCCTACTATTCCACTTTTCTGTATTCATGTGAGCTTCTGGTTGGCATTTTGAGAGTTCACTGTTAAAAGGCTACTTAGTGAATCTTTCATGGCTTTTTGTGAGAACTAATTTATTTGGGAAAACAAAGAGCAGACTAAAAGCATTAAGCATGTATTGCTTCACTTCAAATATAATTCAACCATAAAATATGCCGTTGTTCTTTATTCTTTTGTACTATTCTACAGGGTGAAGGCTCAATGTTATGTCAGAATTCATTTCATCCAAGTGGCATTGCCTTTGGTGAATTCTATGAACAAATCTACAGGGAGGTACCACTTTGAAGGCTCTTTGTGTGAAATTTCCCACAGAGGAAGTTGTAATTTGCATGAACCCAAAGCATAGGAGCAGCACATGAAACTCAAAGGTGGTGGCTTCACCACTTTTGGTGTCCCGCTCAGAAGTGTACCCTTAAGAAATTTCATTGAATACACCTTAGAAATATCTGCTGTTTAAGCTTTAGCTACAGCGATCGGCATGGGTGACCACATAAGTAGAAGAGCTTGTCTAGAATTCAATGCTCCTTTTAGAATCTGCAATGGTTAGGGTTTATTCATGGTTTAATTCTTGGTTTGCATTACCAAGGAACATTTTGGGTTAGTTGATTCATTTACTGTTTATTTTAGAGTCAATTTATTTTAGAGTTGCGTCTCCATATTTATAAGAGTATTCATGGGAGGCAGTTGATAAGCTGATGTCACATCCTTAAACCCAGCTCCACAATAAAAAGAAAAGAAGAAGCTCAGGAAGGAAAACCTCGCCAGCAGCATTATGAGATGCCAAATGCTTTGTAGACTTCTTCTATAAATTTGACAAAGCTTAATTTGTGTGATGAAATTCAAGGAGAATCTCAAAGACATTTTAACACCCTACTCAACTTTGTAAAATGAATTAAAAACAGAAAAAGGCAACTGCCTATCACAGTGTTTCTGCAACGTAAAAATATAGCTACTCTGCCACCAGAAATCTCAGACTCAACTGATCTTTCTTTGTCTACAGGAACAGAAACTCCTATAGCATTAATTAACCTTGTGACATGTAGGACAGGCTGGCATTACTCATTTTGCTATGTTTTGTCACACAAGACTTTGTTAAAAAGCAGCTGTCAGACACTCTTAAGTTCAGCTCAAGTGTCAAGTTGCTCTCCACTGAGCCTGTTCAGAATGCAGTTTCTGATAAGGCTGATCATACACAGACAAAGAGACACTCAGAGATATCACTGTGATTCACCATCCAAAACTTTCACAAAAAAAGAGCCATAACTCAACGATTGGCAACATCAATGGACAAAACTTTGCACCGATTGTCAGCCAAAGGGAAGGGCCTATGTGCAACCAAGAAACCAATGGCAAAACATCTACTTCCTCCTTTACAAACCATTGCCAGCACCAGATCTGGGCTCTCCCTCTACATTTACTACTCTCAACCTGTCTGTAACTCTGCTCTGTAGCAGGGTCCCCATTGCCTAGAGCAGCGGTTCTCAAACTGTGGGGCGCGAATGTTGCCATATGTGGTGTAATTTCGCAATTCATAGGGAAATTTTAAACTTGTAGCGATGTATCGGCAGCAAAAAATATAGGAATAAATTTTATTAGGGTTTCAAAAAAATGTTAGAGGGGCACGATTAAAACTGTTATGAAAACCCAGGTCATAAATAATTAAAGGTTGAGAAAGAGTGTGACCATAACAACAGCTGGAGCAATCCCTTTTACTCCGAAGGGTAACCTTGTGCTGGATGGAAAGAGTGGAAAACAATCCATAAAGGAGTTGGACGAGGGGGCAACGAGTTCAAACCTTTCTAAAGTAAAGCAAATTGCACAAGAGAGAGAGATCACATATGGAAGCCATGTGCTCATCTTGCTAAAGATTTACAGCAGATGTAAACTTTATGATAGCCAAATGAAGGCACTGAGTGTGTAAAACCTTGAAGATAAAACTGTAGTACTGCCCGCCACCAGAAGATGCGACCATAGCAGAGAAGGAAAAGAGCTCTTGAACAAAATAAGGAAAATGTGCTGAAGATCTTTCCACACGTACACTACCAGAAAAAGCCAATCTGGAAAGGAACAATGCATTGCCTACACCAAACCATAAGTACACCAACTTTGATTCTGAGAACTCTTAATTGTAACTTAGTAGTTAGGATGAAGATAGCTAATGCATTTTGGTATTGGTATCAATGTAACTGAAATGTAATACACTTTGTGAAGGATACATACTACCTGTTATAAGTTTCTCTTCCTAAAAGAAGTAGGAAAAGTTCAGATCAGCATCTCACAACACAATCAAACTGTGCATGGGGGGTAAACCAGTGTAGACTGGCTGTGAGCAAATCAATGCCACCCACATGGTGCACACACTAGAAACTTTATAACTAACTAAAGAACTTATCTATCTTGACCGTGTCTATTGAAAGATTAGAATTCATGAGTTATGTGCCTTTTTCTATAGGAGAGAAAAATGTAACTGAGCTAGTATACTGTATGTATTTATATATATATAATTACATGTTCATGGCATTCATAGTCTGAATCACAATCTGATTGTATGGGTGGTTACCTACCAGGTAACGCTTGTGGTTGGTCAGCAAGTCGGCTAACATCCGCCACGGTGCCCTCTTTCAGTTGCGAGAAGCAGATCATAGAATGGTTGAAATAGTTTTCTGTCAAATAATGCAAAGAGTACACGACACGTGTTTTGCCCTAATTAATAATAATAATAATAATTCATTACATTTATATAGCGCTTCTGGGCTCATCAGGCGTACACACTCACTGCATCCCCCTCTCGCCTGATGAGCTGAAAGAGGGCACTGTGGTGGATGTTAGCCGACTTGCTGACCAACCACAAGCGTTACCTGGTAGGTAACCACCCATACAATCAGATTGTAATTCAGACTACGAATGCCATGAACGTAATTACCCCGATCTACATGCTGTCAAATGTACGAACCACACACCGTGGTGCAACGTAAGAGGCTTCGCCTCTAGCGCTGACGTCCGAGGTTCAATTCCCTGAGATGGGGGTGCAGTGAGTGTGTATGCCTGATGAGCCCAGAATTAGGGCGAAACACGTGTCGCGTACTCTTTGCATTATTTAACGGTAAACTATTTCAACCATACTTACATATATCCATCTTCTATTATCCTTATGTTATAAATAAATTATATTATTTGGACCTCGGATAAGCAGAAGAGGATGGATGGATGGATGGTTTATTGCAGTAAGCATGTCTAAATAAATCTATCACCACATCCGAACTACAGCAGAGAAAGTGAAAGTTAGACTTTTCCTGAAATTGTACCGATCTTCTCATGTTTCTGATGCCCTGGCTGGAAGGTGAAACAGAGATCACATATCCTAACAGGTACATCATTTTTTTCTGTTTATTTAAATTGTACATGTGAAATTGTTAAGATCATTAAGTTGCATTTTTGATTCTTGTTTTGTTTTGTAAAATGTACACAAGTATGTAAACTTCTAAACCTACTAGCTGTGCTATCTGTCTAAGACAGTTTGAAATCTAAGTAATGCATATAGTAATAAAATTCAATGCATTTTTCGTTTCAATAGATGATGCATGATGCACATTTGAAGTCATAAAATGCACTATTACAATTTTTTCATGATAAGCAATCTGTTGGAATGATATATGCAATACATATGTCTGATATACTGTATGCCAGTTGGTATAGGTTTTGTAAAAGCAGTGTTAATGCTTGTGATGTGCCATTTGTTGGAATGACAAATATAACGCATTTTGCTACTATAAATGTTTGTGATGCAACATTTGTTGGAATGGCAAGAGCATAGCAACAAGATGGACATAAAGACACACAGACATTTATCATTTTATTAAGGTGGATTAAACAATTTTAAACATATCTATTGATTACAAGTCTAAATCTCTTTTACATAACATTAAAGATCTCATTAATTTTTAAAATACTGTACATCAGTTGGATTGCTTATGTTAAAAACATTTATTATTGGCATATTTATTTGAAAACTATAATATCTGCAGATTTCAGGGTTTTTTTTTTGTTTTTGTTAACATTTTATTAATTTTATTAAATTCAAATAACATTCCATACAAGCAAGTCAAGTTTAACAAAAGTAGGTTCGAAACAAATCAGCCCCGACCCACGAGAAAGAGAGCTAGGCCAGCAGAGTAAAACATGTAATAATAGTAAAAATATGCAAATAAATAAATGAATCAAAATAAATAGAATAAAAAAAATGGGAGAGCATCTGCTTCTACAATTTAAATGCTTATTCTAAAATGTTATTTATCAGATCCTGCCAAGTTTTGAAAAAGATTTGCACAGATCCTCTCCTCTAATCGACAATTTGATTTTTTCCAAATTCAGATAATATATAATATCAGTTACCCACTGACTTAAAAGAGGTGAGTTAGGATTCTTCCAGTTGAGCAAGTGCGAGTGCAGATTTCAGTTTTGATGAGCAGTATAACCCACGAGAATATGGAGACCTCACTGTATTTAATGTCTTGTTTTGAAAAGTTCGGCCACAGTTTTGTTTTTGTTGTGTGCGCCGCCACTTTCTGAATCCTATTGTCAAGATGATTCTCCCAGTTGTAATGGGTGTGGTCATGGAGGTTATGACCCTTGACATTGTTAATATGCTACTATTTAAAAGTTAGCACTGGAGGCCATATTTTATCTGGGTTTGTGGATAACTTCATGAAAGGGAGAATCTCTGCGTGTTTCTTCCATTACTCTTTCATTTTTGTACTCCTGCTATCTCCGAAGACATTCATTTTGACTTACATTCTGGCTTTGAGGTTCGGTTTATTTTTGACCTTTGGTTCTGATCCTTGCTGGTTATTGACTATGAGTTTGGCTCGTCCATTGTTCTGATCCTTTGCTCCCCTCTCAGCCCCACTTCGGCTCATTCTTGTTTTTGCTAATGAGACTCACGATGAAGGTGAGTGTTATTAATACAGCAATTTCTATTAAATGCATCTTATGTGCACAAAATTTATCACAAATTAATTGAATAAAATAGTTTCAATTATTGTATGGTAGAGTGGAATAATTCAATGGAAATGTTTATGGCTTACTGGAAGCAGTAAGATTTTTTTACAATGGCGGCTCTGCTGCCCAAGTGAAGAGTTGGGTGTGTAAAGCAGTGGGTTCTTTTTGCATTTACGTCAATGGTCTGGATAACTGCACTATATTCATCAAGGAACTACTGCCACTTAGAGGAACAGTAATAGGATGAGTTTCCAGAGTGGAGAGTGGTGACCTTTAGATAGCAATCAAAAGGAAAATAAAGACAGTGTCTGCAACTGCGAAATGCTTTACAACAAAAGCCCCTGTGTTTCTGACTTTAGTGTGGTTTAATGGTGAAACAGCAAATTGTAGAAAGAGATACTGACGCACTGCAGCAGAGCATCAAAGACATCAGCACAACGAGAGGCTATTAAAAAAAAAGTCAGGCATACTTTACAATAAAGAGACAGACAGAAAACCGGGTGGCCCCTCTGTAAAGCCAGAAGCATGCCTACGCTTCTAAGTGTGTTTATCGCCTTTTAAACTAAACACATTTGTGTGGGATGCGTAACATCAGCATTAAGCCTTTTGTGATGGTGGAGTCATCCTGGGGAGAAAAGGATAAGAGAGTGGGAAAACTTAGTAATCTGGAGCTGGCGAGCACTCTTCCCAAAAGTAAAGTATATTCAAATGCGTATACAAACAGTGGGCTCAGAAAACAACCAGACCCCTTCACTTTGTGAACACTTCGCCGTGTTATAGATTTCATTTTAAATGGATACATTTGCCCGTCATTCTGCAGTCAATAACAACAAAGTGAAAATGTATTTAAAATCATTAACTGAAATCTCATTCAGACCCCTTGCTATGAGGCTCCACATTGTGGTCCAGTGCATCCTGTTTCCTTTAATGCTACCTTGAAGTGTGTCCAGAACATGACAGGAGTCCACCTTTGGCTGAATGAATTGACTGGACATCGTTTAGAAAGGCACATAGCTGAGCACAGTCGTGTAAAAACATAAGTGCACCCCATGGCTATTGTTGACTTTTTTCAAAAATATTTAATCAGGCAAGCATTAGATCTTCAAAGTCTGTCAAAGTCATCAAATATGGGGATGATGCAACCATCATTGGTCTCATCAGGAATGGTGAGTGATGAGTCTGCATACAGAATGGAGGTTGAGCAGCTGGCTCTTTGGTGTGCTGAGAACAATCTGGAGCTAAACGCACTCAGACCTGTGGACATGATAGTAGACTTTGGGAAGGCCCACCCAGTATTATCTCCTCTAACCAAATTTAATAATAATGTGTGTGACCACTAGAGGGCCCCAGAGATCAACAACCCCATACCCAACGTCACAGACACAAGTCCTGTTTATAAAAGATGGATTATTTTTTAGCTACCTTCTGCAAAGGTTCTAATAGTACAATAAAAACAATTCTCTTCAACTTTTCTTTTCTTTTCTCCTCCTCTCCACCTCCCAGGTAAGCTTTGTCCACTTCCACCCAACTCTGACTTGCCTGGATGAGTTTGAGGGGTTTTTATTTTATCCTGGACTCGGGAGTACTTCTGGTGCTAGGGCATAGCCCAATGGGAGCACTTCCTGGTCAAGCGGAAGTCCCATAAAACAGGGATGAGAAATTCCTGTAGCACCCCTTGGAGACCACCACTGAATCTGACAAGGCTGTAATTGAGGACTATATCATCCAGTGGGCCTTATGAGTATCTGTGCAGGTACAGCCGCCCAGGGAGGCTGCCTCCTATTGAATTGGGAGAGCCCGTAGTCTTACCCTGTTGTCTCCCCCTGTCCTTCAATTAAATTGTTCTACCGGCCAGGTTTTGATCCTGGGTCCAACCTGACCAGGATGCCAACATACTAGCACTGTCACATTGGCATCTTCTGCCTATCTTCTGGGTGGATCAGGACAATCTTCACCCAGTTTCTTGTGGCATCTTTGGGCTAGCCTCCTGTACAATTAAGGTACCATGCCCCATCCCGGCCAGGATGCCTGCCCGCGTGTGCTGTCTGTCATATGTGTCAGTTTTGGAAACCTTTACGTCATATTCTCATGGAACTTGAAATCAAAGACCAGTGTAGATTCCATCATAAAAAGGCACAGAAGAGTATTTACTTTCTGTGACATCTGAAGGAGTTCAGTCAATCCCCAGAGTTGCTTTTTTAGTTCTACACAGCAATCATGAAGCCTTTTCTCAGCTCATCCATAAGAGTGTGGTTTGGATCAGCAACTAACCATGACCAGAGCAGGCTACAACGAATAGTCAGGTCTGCCGAAAAGATCATTGCTGTTAGTCTTCCCACCTTATGAAGCGGGCAGAGAAAATCATCACTAAGCCCTCACATCCAGGCCACAGTCTCTTTGAACTTCTCTCCTCAGCTTCTCTCTCAGGACTTTGGACATTCTAGGCACTAAGGTCAAAGTTCTCCATCCCCTCTTCTTCTTTTTTCTCTTTGAAGTCAGCCCTTAAGACATGTAGTGTATCACTTTCTTCCCGTCTTCCTTCTCATCCACTTTTTGTCTTTGCTCATTCTTTCTCATCACACTAAAAACCAGCTGCCACTTTATTTGCAGCATTGCCCAAAGCCTCCTTATCCTTGTATTCTGTTTGGCAACGTAATCTCCCATCCACGGTTGTCTTGTCATGGAACACCAACTCTAAGACTCTGCCAACTCTGCCTTCCAGGAACTCTAATTATCAGAATACTCTGATTAATTTTGTCCATTGCTTGTAGCTTCCTCCTCGGAAACATCTTACTATGGTTTATCCACTGACCCCCTGTATCACCACTGCTCCTTCAATGTCCCCAGAACCCCATGTTTTGGAGTTGCTCCACTGTCACTTTCTGTTTCGAATTCTCGCTCTTCAATGTTCTATGTCCACAGGTTTTTCACCAAAGTTTTTCTTCTCCTGAACCTTTCCACACTTTCTCTCTGGCCAACCCAGCAGAGGTTGGTCCCTCTGGGATCCTGTTGTGGTGTGAAATTTTGCATGTAAGTGGATACAAATTTTGTATGTCTTTATTTGTATGGTTAAGTACCCCCACTCCCTTTTAGGACTGAGTCTCTTTGTAATTTTTCGACAGGGATGGGGGAAGTGCCTCAAAGCAGTTTGCCAAATGATTCCCTGCAGGTCTCTCTCAGTCAACACCACAGGAAAGCCAGACTACCTAGCTGGCAAGCATCAGCTGAACAAATAGTTTTGGGGGCAGGTGTGAAAGGTATTGTGTGCCCCATTGGTCTAAAGTTGTCTGAAGCCATTAAGTACCATGACACTCTATTGGACAGTTTGGACAGATAATCTATCAATTTGCTTGCTTTAACCCCCCCCCATATCTCCCCCCCCCCCTTACCAACTGGAGCATCTCACACCATGAACTGAAAAGGACAACACAATGAAGAGCACAGTTTGGCAGCCATACTGAGACAGGCATGCGGCCTGTTCTGAAGAAAGCTGACCACAAATGATGCCTTAACTAGAGACATTTTACTGTAAGTAACTAACAAGTCTGTGTGCCGCCTGAAACTACACATCAGCATTTATCAGGTTGTATGGTTGCCAATATTCACTTGTACTTTGCATACTGTTATCATTTATGAATATTATCAATAATATATTATTTAACCCTTAAACTGCCACATACGCACCCCTGGACACCAAATACTTTTTTGCTGCATGTTTTAAGTAAACATCACAATTCACAAAGAAAATGTGAAATTTTAATGGAACACATTTTTTTTCATGCAGAGAGCATCACAATTACTGCCACACTGATCATTTTACACACTGCCAATGAACTGTAAAAACTATTTAAAAAACTACACAACAATCAATCATTATATGTACAAGGTGCAACTGACGCCATTGATGAAATTCAATAAATAACTGAGCCAACTGCACTTGAACTGGCTGCACGCAAGGACACAGAGGTAAACGCTGATGCTGGCAGGCTAGTCTAGTGCAGCGGCTCAATCCCAGGAACAATGGCTGCAGTGGTCATGAGCTGGCTGCTCAGCGAATATACGGCACTGACTGATCAGCTCAGGCATGCTGGCAAATTGCACTGGGAAACAACTTTAGCCGGTTGTGGAGTTCAACGAATGCACTTTGCCGAATATACTCGGCTCCGGCGTGCTGGCAAATTGCATTGGGAACCAACTATGGCTGGTTCCAGTGGTTTAAGGGTTAAAGTGTAACTTAACACCTTCTTGTCTTTACTACTCCTAATTGCTTGAGGTTATAAATGTAGAAGGGAAGGTGGGGAGAAGTTATATGGTACAATACCTTATAAGCAGTGGTAAATCTGTGAGATTTGAGGCATTCTGACAAAGGCTACGTATTAATAATACAAAAAGGGGAAAGTAGAGTAATAAGAGAACTCTACCACGATAAAACAGATCCATTGCTGCCAAACTTGCTCCAGCCTCTCAGTGGAAATCCCCCTGTTCTGTTTGATTCTTAGAGGTCTTTTTTCTAAGACCTAATAACTCGTCTTGAACTCTTGCCACTGAAGATTAACAGAGCATCAGGTTCCAACATCCAACATCAAGGAGTGGCTATTTGGATCAAACTTGTGGGTGAATGGCTAGTGATGACGGCCTTGCTGCCCCTTCTGATTAGTCATGCAGACACCACTAGTCACTTTCTCTATTTTGCTTTATTTTGTTCCTTACAAGGTTGCAGTGGGTGGTCACTGGCAGGGTGGCAGTGGTGGGGTGGGGTGTTTTATCTCATTATCTTGTAATTTCATACATCCTGTTTACTTATTCACAAAAAAGAAAAGAATCCTGGTGAAAGATTTCTTTATGTGTAGCTCCTAACTGGTGAAACAAGCTGCCCACCTCCATTCTAAGTCCATTTTGAAGACTCTCTTGTTCGGCTCCATTCGTTTGTAATTTATTCTGAGGACTTCACTTGTGGGCAGCACGGTGGCACAGTGGGTAGTGCTGCTGCCTCGCAGTTAGGAGACCCAGGTTCACTTCCCAGGTCCTCCCTGCGTGGAGTTTGCATGTTCTCCCTGTGTCTGCATGGGTTTCCTCTGGGTACTCCAGTTTCCTCCCACAGTCCAAAGACATGCAGGTTAAGTGTAATGGCGATCCTAAATTGTCCCTAGTGTGTGGGTGTGCACCCTGCGGTGGGCTGGCGCCCTGCCCAGGGTTTGTTTCCTGCCTTGTGCCCTGTGTTGGCTGGGATTGGCTCCAGCAGACCCCCGTGACCCTGTAGTTAGGATACAGTGGGTTGCTAATGGATGGATGGACTTCATTTGTGGTGATCAGTTTTGTGCCCTTGTCCTGTAACACGTGTTCCCAAACTGTCTCCCAGACTGTAATCGATGTTTACTCGGTTATGTTGTCCTCTTTTGCAAATTGCTTTGGTAAAAGCGTTTGCTAAGCAAACAATTGTAAACATAAAAAGTGATGACAGGTCAATACCCAAAAAAGACATAGTCCTGTACACGCTTCACAAGTCCTTGCAAATGTTTCCAAGAATGAGATTATTCAAAAGCACTAAAATAAAGGATGTAATGTTTCATCTCATAATGAGGTGGAATCCTGAGAGCCGAATGAAGGGGCCCTGCTAAATACTGGCAACGTCAGGCGGTCAAGTAGCAAACTGCTTCATGGCTACCAAAGATGACCCCAGGAATTTTGCTGGGGTGCTCATGAAAATGAATGCAGAAACAACTGCAGGGTCGTCGTTCATGTCTGCTTCTTTCCAAACTCACATTGCTCTTAGAGAAGGACAAAGAGAAAAGAGCTTTCTAGCGGGGTGAAGGCTAGCATTAAAACGAGAGTAAACGAATGAGTTGAGAGCAGAAGGGTGCGAGGTAAGAGCTTCAGCATCTGTTTTGGAAGTCCTGGAATGACAGCGATGTCTGTGCTCCTATCGCTATTATTCTAAAACTAGCTGTGTAAGCCCGTGCTGTAAAAAGCCCGGGGTCCTAGAAAGTACTGGAATCATCAGAAGAAAAACTAAAATGTAGAGATGTCAGGTAATTGAAAGGAAATACTCTGGGCATGTCACTCCTAGGAGGATTTGTTTTGCCGATGTGCTCACATCGCTTGTGTAATAGCGGCAGGTGGAAAAGTAAAAGGGATACCATTTTGCTGATGTTAGCGGCTAAGCGACTTTGTCTTTCTTCTGAGGTTTCGTTTTGCTGACGTGCTGGCCCTGCTTGTGTTACTAGCGGCTAAGTGAGTTTTCTGTTTCCTCGGAGGTGGAGCCCTTACTCCGACTGCACCTTTTACTTCCAGGCCAGACAGACACACACACACTTCCAAGCATAAATATTTATATATAAGATTCTGTTTTATGTTGTGGACAACAGGGGGAGTCACTGAGCTCTAAACCCTGGACACAACTGACACAAACACAGTCATGGGTTCAAATGCAATGGTTTTATTTCTTCAAATACTCTCACAGGTACTCTAGAACTGTGCCATACAGCACAGTACATACCACAATGGAGAATCCTTTCTCTTTCTCCTCTTCCTCCCTACTTCTCTTCCGCTAAGTAGTGTTGATCCTTTTAAGCCAGACCCTGGAAGTAAGTCTGGTGTTAGAGCAAGGTCTGGAGGAGGTACTTCCGGGTCAGGCAGAGGTTTCAAAAGCTGGGGCAGTTCATCCGTGTAGCTACCCATACGACATGTAGCTGGGACAGCAGCAATATAGAAGTGCTGCCCTCTAGCGTGTCAGGAGAGTGTACACTCCAAAAAGGGCTAACTCTCCAATTCCTTCCATTATTCTTACCTGGCATGGGATCAATTCACAGTTTGGTCAGAATGCTAGTCCATTCTTGTCTTTCCACCCCAGTCTCCTTTCCTGGCAAGGGAGGCCGGAAATGGCATGGCATTTACATTTTGTATATAAATCTGTTACTGATTTGTATTTTCTTGCATACCTTGCATGTAGGAATGTGTTGTTGTATGTTGGTGTCTGAATCAAAGCCAATGTCCACTTGTGGACAGTAAAGGTAAACTAACTAATTAACTGACTAACTAAGTAGCCTGTCTTCATCATTGTGTTTGCTAAAAGTCTTTCAGTTTGCAAATTCTGGTGGTCTGACATGTTCTATCTACTCTTAGATCAATATGGACCATATAATAATAATAATAATTCTTTACATTTATTTAGCACTTTTCTCACTACTCAAAGCACTCTCCATGCAGGGAGGACCTGGGATGAGAACCCATGATCTACTTACTGCGAGGCAGCAGCGCTACCACTGCATCTAATAAGTGACTATGTGCGATGATGGGCTAAAGAGAGTTCTGAGTCTGAGATTTCTAGCAAATTTAAGACTTCATTTGAATGAAACTGGCTGCTATTAACAAACAGGTTCACTGGGACCCTTTCCAGCATTGGTTCCTGCCTTGTACCCAGTGCTGCCAGTAAAGGCTCCAGCCCCCATGACAATGAACTCGATTGAAGTGGGTTTTGTGATGAGACACAGTCTATGGACTCTTTACTGTGAGTGACAAAATGACCAGAAGAACCAGAATCATAGTCTGTGGCAGGCAATGTTAAAACTGGGAGATCAAAAACATATTGAGCAAAAAATACACTGGAACAATCTATCAAACAAATCAAACAAGTCAAAGAACAGATCAGAACTGAAGTGATCCTAGCACTTGGCCTGCTCAGAATCAAAACTAACTAACTACTGCTAGAGAGTGTTGTTTATTTATTATCTAGCCATCTAAGGATAATCTTGACTCACACTGTGGCCATATTTACACCACCGGTTCTGAAGATGTTACAAATGTGATGACCGTGGTCATGTGACCAGTGAGTCACATCACATAAATATTAAACAGGAAACATTAAAACGTATGAAAATGAATGTGTACTGTGACATTTTTGAAGAGGTACAGGAGGACGATTGGATGACTGCATGGGTGGATCGATGAAAATTTTACTTTGGAGACTCAAACAGCCTACCAATTAACATCTGAAAGGATGAAATAATCACAGCAGTTTGCTTTCCAAGATTCACTAGAGGTTAGTCAATATCCCCTTCTTAGTTTTCCACTGGTCTGACTCCTGGCTCCTTGCACAAATCAAAAAGAGAGAAAATAAAAATAAAAACATAAATAAAGATGACAAATATTTAAATATGTATTGAAGGATTTTAAATGATTGAAAAGATAAAGCAGAGGTTGAAGTAAAAATCAATGAAACCACATAGGTTTGCCTATTTGGCAAGTACAATATTTTATATTATTTTTCATTAACAGGAGGTCAGAGGCCAGGATATCTAAAAAAAACAACAAAAAGCACAGTTGAAAATTTCAGGAAAACTCCTCGATGCCGTAGCATTCCTACTAACGAGCGCTCAGCAGGCTCCTATCAATTATGGAAAATCCACTGCATCCACTAAACAGTGTCATCTCTAGACAGAGGAACAGCTTCAGCGACAGACTGCTGTCAATGTCCTGCTCCACTGACAGACTGAGGAAATCGTTTCTCCCCCAAACTATGCGACTCTTCAGTTCCACCTAAGGGGAGGTAAACATTAACATATACAAAGTTATTGTCTGTTTTTTACCTGCATTATTACCAATCTTTAATTTAATATTGTTTTTTGTATCAGTAAGGTGCTGCTGGAGTATGTGAATTTCCCCTTGGGATTAATAAAGTATCTATCTATCTATCTATCTATCTATCTATCTATCTATCTATCTATCTATCTATCTATCTATCTATCTATCTATCTATCTATCTATCTATCTATCTATCTATCTATCTATCTATCTATCTATCTATCAGCTGCTTCTTGTCAAATAGCAGTGGCCCCGCCTCCCCGGGCTCAACATTCAGACTACATGAAACATCTTTTAAAGCCACAAAATAAACTTCATTCATAAATACAAAATTGTCAATAATCAAATTAATATTCTTCAGATCATGCAACATGAAAAGGTAATGAAAACAAAATTAATAATATTTACATAATAATAAATAAAGAAAACACAAAACCGTGGAATAACCTTGACACTTGCCTTTGTGTTTCCCTTTTTTGCCCTCACAAATTTATAGAGTCAATGATTCTTATTTACAAATATGACCTTCATTTCCTCCAACTATTTATCATGATCTTTTTATGTAAAATTTTTCCAGGTAAATAAAAAGGTTGACTCAAAAAAGTAGAGACGGCAGCCAGAGAGAGACGGTCAAGCCATTAGGCAACGTTACCTGAGGGGCGCTTCCAGGCAGGTGGTGCAGTGCATTGAGAAGGAGGGAGACTACATTGAGAAATGACATTGTCCGTTTTGTTAAGTTTCATTCCATTTTCTAATAAATCCAATTTTCTAACTTTAGCTTGACTCCCCCTCATATATAATAATTCAGTATCTCACATGAATCTGAGCTATAAAGGAGTGGGCAAAAGAAGTACAAAAATATATATGAAAAAGATATAACTATTGTCACAGGTGGCTGGGGGTGGTACCCAGCCGGAATGCCCCGCAGGACCGGAGGAGGGCTTACGCCACGTGGGGGCAACCGCCCTGGTGGATTTGGGGACCACGGGAACTGAGCTTGGGAGCTCAACCCTATAGGGGCTCGTGATCTCTGCCAGGGGGTGCCCCAACGCCTTTGGAGCCCTGGCCCTCAGCACCCAGAAGTGCTAGGTGGAAGAAGACCAGGGACACCCAGAGTGCTTCCGGGTGCGCAGCCGGTACTTCTGCCACACTGGGGAGTGCTGGCGGAAGCTAATTGGGAGGCACTTGGAGCACGTCTGGGTGTGTATAAAAGGGGCCGCCTCCCTCCATTCGGTGGCTGGAGTCAGGAGGATGAGAGAAGGTCTTGGAGGAGAGGAAAGGAGGCGGCCTGAAGAACAGAGGCAAAAGGCATTGTGAGTCCTGGACTTTGGGGTAGTTTAGGGGTTGTGCTGCACTTATGTAAATAAACGTGTGTTGGGTGAACCATCGGTGTCTGCCTGTCTGTGTCCAGGCTGTGTTCCACACTATGCACATATATATTGAAAAATGAAGGTCCAGGTCACACACTGGAGGTAAATATAAATGTTCAATTTCAGAGCAAAAGTCTCAAAAGAAAAACATGAAAAACTGAAGGGAACTTAAGTCATATTTACTTTCAGTTCATCTAGACAAGTTCTTACTGGTAATGGTTGTCTTCATGTCAACTGAACCTGATCTGTTATGAACAGCTGGTGTATGTAATATTTTTTGCAGTGATTATCTTTCCTTCAGTTTAAGTAATACCCAAAAAAGTTTCTTTCCTCGAAACGCATTGACATTTGACATTTCAGTACTGAATAACCTAAATGAGAGCACAGTCATGTCCTACACCACCATATTACCACATATTATCACTTATTGTCTATATTTTGATGACTGTAGTTGTTTTTCTGTAGAGTTAGATTTGCTTTTGTTCATGATTTATTGCGAATACACAACACATATTTTTATCACATTTAGTTCCCTGCTTATTCTTTTCCTTTTTATGTTATGTATGTCATTTTCATTCAATAATATGGGTTAAAAATTCCAAACACTTTGACTGTGTTATGTCACACAATGCAATGTGAAAAGTTCTGAGAGGCTAAAGGCTTTTGGAAGGCACTGTATATTTGTTACTTTAAAAATAAAAGGGACAATGCCATATGTTGTTTTTATCCGTCCGGCCATTCTTTGATATTTGAACAACACAAGAACAAATTTTGGGAGCTGTTAGCTGAGCCCCGGGTTCAATGTCTTTGTGGAGTTTGCACCTGCTCCTCATGTCTGGGTTCTCCAGTTAGGTTAAATGATAATTCTAAATGGTCTCAGTGTGGTGTGTGTGTGTGTGTGGGTGGTCCCTGCAATGGGCTTGAAGTCCATTTAGTCCTGGGTCCTTCTTTTTGTATTGTGCTGTCAGACCCAGAATTGAAAAAAGAAGGAATAAAATAAATATTGTGTTTAAGTGTAATTTGGCAGGGCACCTTAGAATGGCACTTTTCAGACAGTTCATGTCAGTTTTGGGGGAATACTGTCCCAAGAGTCACCCTGAGTGTCACATTCAGTGGTTAACACCAAGGAGGTTACATTGGTTTTCAATATTTTATACGCTGCAGATAAGACTTTTAGAGTAGGTTTGTAACTTTTTATTTAATACACAGCCGGAGGTGCACTCTAATTAACAGCCTTGGTTGGCCTGAACCTCCTCGGCGCTCATTTTCAGTTGCCTATTTGTATTGGTTCCTCCGACCTTGCAAATCAAAAGTCTAAAATTAGACATGGTGACATACGCCCAGCTTTGCACGCCAACATACAAAACAATCCCTGGAGGTTTGGAAACGGTCAGGAAGCTATTGAAAACTTGTTTTTGAAAAGCTGCTAAATACGACGTATTCAAGGTTAACAATGAATGAAGTTTTGTCAGAGTTTGCACCACACCACAGATATTAGAAGGCACTGATTCCGCCCAAGGTGCACAAAAGGGATAAAGAATACCCAGGATAAAACTGGCCATCCATTGTCAAATCAATAAAGACTGTATTAAAAGCAACGGCAACCTTCAGCGACAAGGAACTGCAGGTCACTCAAAATTACCTTGTTGTGGAATTACAACTTTCAGGGCCTCATTAGTGAGGATTTACTCTAACTGTCACAGTGTAAGAGACACCCCGGGCAAAGGTGTGTGTCTGTCTGCAGGGAGGGCTTGAAAGCCTCCCAGATCTTCCATGAAGTTGTTCCTCTGCTTCTCCTTTTGTAAAATTCTCATGAGCTTGTGTGGCTTCAGGTTTGCCAGGACTTTTAAAGTTCTGCAGCTGAGAGGGCATGGCAGATGTTTACCGATTATCCAACCAACCACAGGTGTTACCTAGCAGGTAGCCACCCCAATAATCAGACCTATAGATGTAATACTCCGATCTCCACTCTGTCAAGTAAGTGAACCAGCCAACATGGCACAACATCAAAGGCTTCACCTCAGGCGTTGACGTCTGAGGTTATGATTCCCATAAGGAGGTGCAAAAGTACGTACGCCTGATGAGCCCCAATTAGGACAAAACACGTGTCGTGTACTCTTTATATTATTTGATAGGTATTGTATGGCATAGATATATATATGAGTTGTCAAGCAATTAAATAATTAATCACGTTTAATCTCATGGTGTACTCGTGGTTAATTGTAACTTTTTATTTGCTCATATTTGACTCTAGATTTTTTTATTTTTTTATTTAAAAAGCAGTGCATTGTGTCATAGCCAAATGAATGGACAAAACAAGCTTTGTTACAATGTATTTGTTATACTGGAATAATTTAATAATATCCTTTTTGATCTTGTCTTACTTTGTTTGTTGTAGCATAACATGAAGTGACAGACCTCTTCATTTTTCTTCTTCCACTTTATACGACACTAAGTAAACCTGAGCCAGTGGCTAAGACAAACAAGCTGACTGTCCATTATCGGGTGATAAAGCAGCTCACTTCTTGTGTTCAGTATGCTCAGAGAGAGAAATCAATCTCTCATAAGGTCCTGATATGGCAGATGTTGCCATGCATTTATGTGCAGTGCAGGCCAGCTTATTGAGGGCTTCTGCATATTCTGATCCCCACCATAGTGGATGGTCTTCTATATTGATGGTGGGCCCTTTCGTAAGTCTTTTCAGTGTTCCAGTGCTTTATAAAATTCATTAAATGCTCAGCCCATGCTTCAGCATACTGCCTCTCTTCTCTCTTCTGTATGGTCTGAATATGTTAATGCAGGTCCAGGGTTCATCAATATAATGTACTGTAACCCCAATGCCATTTGGTTACTTACCGATAACCAGCAGTTTCCAGTGAGAGCCACAGTTGTGTGTTTCCACTCTTTTGGTATCCCAATCCTCCCGTTTCCAAACGCTTAATGTATGTTAGTATGGTGGCTCTAAAGGGTAACTCATACATTGGGTCGTTTAATGTGCTTTGAATGATATCCCTTAGACCTTCATCCTCGACAATGTAAATTGGCCTGTAAGCTGTAGCTATCCACATTCCTATTAATTTTGTTAGTTTGCTGTTCCTTGACTTATGCATACAGTAGGTCTTTCTCAAGCCCTGTCTAGTGCAGCCTGTCTGATGGTGTATTCCATTACTAGCACCACTGGTCTGGCCAAGATAAACAGAGTGCTTTGCATGCCAAGGTTACTTGGACTTGATGTACCTCAATGACAAACAAATTCACCCTGACATTAGCAGCAAACAACTTTGCTTTTACAGAGAGAGGGATTTGTAATGGAAATTGACATTTAAAAGATCAGTGGTAGATTTTTCCATCATTCCATCATGAAAAAAGCAACTGGGCTTCTATTAGCCTAATGGACTGAAATACAATATTTACTATATTTTATATATATATATATATATATATATATATATATATATATATATATATATATATATATATATACAGTGCATCCAGAAAGTATTCACAGCGCATCACTTTTTCCACATTTTGTTATGTTACAGCCTTATTCCAAAATGGATTAAATTCATTTTTTTCCTCAGAATTCTACAAACAACACCCCATAATGACAACATGAAAAAAGTTTACTTGAGGTTTTTGCAAATTTATTAAAAATAAAAAAACTGAGAAATCCCATATACATAAGTATTCACAGCCTTTGCTCAATACTTTGTCGATGCATCTTTGGCAGCAATTCCAGCCTCAAGTCTTGTTGAATATGATGCCACAAGCTTGGCACACCTATCCTTGGCCAGTTTCGCCCATTCCTCTTTGCAGCACCTCTCAAGCTCCATCAGGTTGGATGGGAAGCGTCGGTGCACAGCCATTTTAAGATCTCTCCAGAGATGTTCAATCGCATTCAAGTCTAGGCTCTGGCTGGGCCACTCAAGGACATTCACAGAGTTGTCCTCAAGCCACTCCTTTGATATCTTGGCTGTGTGCTTAGGGTCGTTGTCCTGCTGAAAGATGAACCGTCACCCCAGTCAGAGGTCAAGAGAGCTCTGGAGCAGGTTTTCATCCAGGATGTCTCTGTACATTGCTGCAGTCATCTCTCCCTTTATCCTGACTTGTCTCCTAGTCCCTGCCACTGAAAAACATCCCCACAGCATGATGCTGCCACTACCATGCTTCACTGTAGGGATGGTATTGGCCTGGTGATGAGTGGTGCCTGGATTCCTCCAAATGTGAGTTCAATCTTTGTCTCATCAGACCAGAGAATTTTCTCTCTCATGGTCTGAGAGTCCTTCAGGTGCCTTTTGGCAAACTCCAGGCGGGCTGCCATGTGCCTTTTACTAAGGAGTGGCTTCCGTCTGGCCACTCTACCATACAGGCCTGATTGGTGGATTGCTGCAGAGATGGTTGTTCTTCTGGAAGGTTCTCCTCTCTCCACAGAGGACCTCTGGTGCTCTGACAGAGTGACCATTAGGTTCTTGGTCACCTCCCTGACTAAGGCCCTTCTCCCCCGATTGCTCAGTTTAGATGGCCAGCCAGCTATAGGAAGAGTCCTGGTGGTTTTGAACTTCTTCCACTTACAGATGATGGAGGCCACTGTGCTCATTGGGACCTTCAAAGCAGCAGAAATTTTTCTGTACCCTTCCCCAGATTTGTGCCTCGAGACAATCATGTCTCGGAGGTCTACAGACAATTCCTTTGACTTCATGCTTGGTTTGTGCTCTGACATGAACTGTCAACTGTGGGGCCTTATATAGACAGGTGTGTGCCTTTCCAAATCATGTCCAGTCAACTGAATTTACCACAGGTTTAGGTTTAGGTTTAGGTTTATTTGTCATATATAGGTTAACACAGGGTCAACATACAATGAAATGTGTATAACGCACAAAAAGAGTGAGTAGTAAGAAAATAAATAATAACTTTTTGCTGAGATGACTCGGAGCTCTCGTCGGTGCAGCCATCTTACGGCGCAGCCCAACTACAGGTGGACTTCAATTAAGCTGCAGAAACATCTCAAGGATGATCAGGGGAAACAGGGTGCACCTGAGCTCAATTTTGAGCTTCATGGCAAAGGCTGTGAATACTTATGTACATGTGCTTTCTCAATTTTTTAATTTTTAATAAATTTGCAAAAACCTCAAGTAAACGTTTTTCACGTTGTCATTATGGGGTGTTGTGTGTAGAATTCTAAGGAAAAAAGTGAATTTAATCCATTTTGGCATAAGGCTGTAACATAACAAAATGTGGAAAAAGTGATGCGCTGTGAATACTTTCCGGATGCACTGTATATATATATATATATATATATTTATATTGTGGAGCTTGGCCCGGACACGTTCAAATCACCCACAACATGTTTATTATACATACTATTATTTACAATTGTGCACACTAACCCCAAAATCCCATAAGTCCTGGCCAACTCTCAAATGCCTTTTTCCTGCAGGCCGCCTCCTTGCCTCCTCCAACACCTTGTCCTTCCTTCTTTCCCGACTCCAGCCCATGAATGGAGGGAGGTGGCCCCTTTTATAATCACCCGGATGGGCTCCAGGTGACTCCCGACAATCTTCTGCCGGCACTCCCCAGTGTGGCGGAAGTGCCGGCTGCGCACCCGGAAGCACTCCGGGTGTCCCTGATCCTCTTCCCCCCAGCACTTCCCTAGGCATTGGGGTGCCCCCTGACGGTGACCACGGGCCCCTACAGTGTTGAGCTTCAAAGCTCTGTACCCGTGGTCCCCATAGCCACCATGGCGGTCGCAAGCACGCATAAGCCCTCCTTAAGTCCTCCGTGGTGTCCCGGCCGAGTTGGCCCCCCAGCCACCTGTGACAATATATATATATATCCATCCATCCATCCATTTTCTAACCCGCTGAATCCGAACACAGGGTCACGGGGGTCTGCTGGAGCCAATCCCAGCCAACACAGGGCACAAGGCAGGAAACAATCCTGGGCAGGGTGCCAACCCACCGCAGCAGTATATATATATATATATATATATATATATATATATATATACATACAGTATATATATATATATATATATATATATATATATATATATATATATATATATGTTATTACATATACAATTAGATTGTGTTTCAGACTACAAATGCTATGAATGTAATTACCCCGATCTCCAGGCTGTCAAATAAACGAATCACACGCCGTGGCGCAAAGTAAAGGGGCTTCACCACTGACGTCCGAGGTTTGATCCCCGCGAGGAGTGCAGTGCAGTGTGTACGCCTGATGATCCCAAATAAGGATGAAACATGTGTCACGTACTCTGCATTATTTGACAGTAAACTATGTAACATTCCATGATCTGCTTCTCACGACTGAGAGGGCGTAGCGGATGTTTGCAGACTTGCAGACCAACCACATGTGTTACCTGGTAGGTAACCACCCATACAATCAGATTGTGTTTCAGACAATGAATGCTATGAATATATATACAGTACATATATATAAACAAGGGACGTTCAAAAAGTTTCCGCTCTTTTTTTTAACTCTATTTATCACTTTTCTACATAGTCACCTTCCTTTGTGATGCAATTTTCCCAGCGTAGTACAAACTTTTTAATGCCCAATTAATACTCCTCCCACCTTCACCATTTCCAATGAAAATACAAAAGAGTGGAAACCTTTTGAACATGCCTCGTATATCTATCTATAATATAAAAAAATTTGGGGTCAAGACGTAACCATCTCGGAGAGACACTTTGAAGTCCCGCGAGACTACTTGCACGTCGCGTCCTACTTAGAAACAATTTCTCTGAGACACTTTAAGGTCCCACAAGACAAGGAAGTGAGACAAAAGGACAGCTGCTGTACAGGCTTTTAAATGATCGACGTGCAGTGTGACATGCAGAACACACAGCTCGGTAGCAGCAGCTGATCCGTCCGCATCTCCTTAGCGTGCGTTCAGCCCCCCCCCCCCTTCACAACACAAGCTGCAGAGACGCGAAAAGTGGTGAGCGTGAAGCATGCCTCTGGGGGTTGGGGGGAGATTGGGGGGTGGGTGAGCGAAGAGAGTAGGGGGCAAATATATATATTTATATATTTGATGTATACAGTATATCTATATGTATCAAATCCAATATCTGTCTGTCTGTCTGTCTGTCCTCTTTCACGAGAGAACTACTTAACAGATTTAGATCGGGTTTTTTGTATAATTTGCTTGAACATTCCAGTTGATTTTGCGAATCAATTTCTCTCATCCAATCTCTCATTTCGCTACATATCATAGTTCAATGTTCATCATAGTGGTACCGATTTATTTGTGCAAATGCGAGAGACAGGCTGTGTGCCGAGGGGAGAGGGGCAATGCCCTCCTCACTCATGCGCCAGCCTCAAGGCGTATCTTACCTCCTCTTAGTTAGCGAACAAGTGAACTATTTAACAGATTTAGATTGGGTTTTTTTCTAGAATTTGCTTGAACAGTCCAGTTGATTTTGAGACTTCTCTCATCTCACTAAGAATCATAGTTTGCTTGCAGGAGCAATATATTTGCACTAATCTGAGACAGAGGCTGCGGACTGAGGGGAGGGGGAAGCATGACATCAGGAGTGGGGAGCCGGGCAGGGCCCTCCTCGCTCATGCGCCAGCCTCCATTCAAGTCGGTCAACCTCTGTGTTAGCTAGTGGTACCTGTTTATTTATTGATTTTTTAAGTTTGTCCTGTTTTACTACTACGCAGGCAGAGCCGCGGGGAACAGCTAGTAGATATATATACTGTATATATATATATTTATATGTATTTATATATATATATATATATATATATATATATAGAAAATGGCTCAAAAGAAAGAAAGAAATGGTGGGTCTTGGAATGGCCATTTCAAAGCCCAGATCTGAATCCCATTGAGATGCAGTGTGGAGAGCTGAAACAACTTGTGCCTGCAAGGCAAACTTAGATATTGCTTATCTGAAAGAATTCTTCTTGGAGGAGTGGAAAAAACTTTCTTCAAGTCAATGTCAGAAAAGCAGCCAGACAGTTGTATGAAACATCTACTTGAATGAGCAATGCCAGCTATTTAGAAATCTGTTCATTTTTAATTGAATAAGTTGTTGCAAAGTCAAACTTTCATTTTTTTTTCAGTTACATCACGTTTATTTAAAGATTTTGTGTAAATGAAGAACCAAATCATGAAAAGTCAAGATATGTTTGAAAAGATAAAAATATTTTTTGGAGTGTACTTACTTTTTCTCATGACTTGTATGCGTATTAACCATACCCTTCCAAAAGAGCAACCAACTCTTGTGGGATACTGACTTTTACTTCTAAGGCACCATTTCTCAACCTTTATTTGCGACCCGAGTTTTCATAACAGTTTTAATCACGCCCCCCCTAACGTTTTTTTTGAAAGGATCCCTCTAATACCAATTTGTTCTTTTTTAATTAATGATACAGTAATCCCTCCTCGATCGCAGGGGTTGCGTTCCAGAACCCCCCGCGAAAGGTGAAAATCCGCGAAGTAAAAACCATATGTTCATATGGTTATTTTCATATATTTTAAGCCCTTATAAACTCTCCCACACTCTTATAAACATTTCCCGCACAATTATACAGCATAAACCCTTTGTATTCTCTTAGATATTAGGTAAGATTCATTGAAATTATGTATGTAAACACACTGTTTATATACAGTAAAACCTAAATATTATTTTAAAGATATCGAGCGTCTCCGATATCACATATGTTACAAACATTACGACAGGCAGGCCACCAGCAATAAATACATACAATGCAAGAAATATTGTATACAGTAAAATGTGTGTACAGTGATACTAAACTATGTACATGTAATAAGTACTGTACGTAGAAAATTAATTATGTTACTCACCAACAATGACACGGCGACTTGTCCGATAACGATGAGTTTAATTTTACTGCACAACAAAGGAGAGCGTTACAGCTCTTCTAAAGGAGCCTCTTCAGGCGACTGTGTAGCACCACCATTGTTCTTCTTCCAGCAGTCTTCAATCCAGATCCCTAAAGCAGATTCCATCCAGACTACCGCCTTATTACATCCACTTACAACTCGTTTTGCGCCCTGGTTAAAGGACACTGCGGCCATAGATCTTATATTCTTTTCCTCCTTTTTAAATAAAAAAGAATTGTGAACTCATTGATTCCATAATGGCGTCCTGCAGTGGTGTAGCTGTTCCCTTCCTTCAACATATCCAAAACTTTTACCTTTTCGGAAATCATTAGCATCATCCGTTGGCACTTGGGCACGGCCCCTGAAGCAGTAGCAAGAGCACGTTGATGCTGAATGAGCGAGACGAGACTTCCTGGTTAACGCAGAGGAATTGAATTCTGTGCTCCGTCACTGAGCCAATCAGCACACAGGAACTTAACTGCGTGCTCTGACTGGGTAGCTTCTCAGCCATCCGCCAATAGCGTCCCTTGTATGAAATCAACTGGGAAAACCAACTGAGGAAGCATGTATCAGAAGTAAAAAGACCCATTGTCCGCAGAATCCTGCGAAGCAGCAAAAAATCCGCGTTATATATTCAGATATGCTTACATATAAAATCCGCGATAGAGTGAAGCCGCGAAAGTCAAAGCGCGATACAGTGCGGGATTACTGTATATCATAGATGCATATTTTATTATACCTACTGTCGCAGGAGGCTGGGGGACAGACCCGGCCGGGACACCCGGAAGGACCAGGAGGTGACATATTCGTCCTCCGGGCCACGAGGGGGCAACCGCCCTGGAGTTGGAGAGGGCCACGGAAGAGGATCAAGGAGGCACAAGCCCGTTGGGGCCCGTGCCCAATGCCAGGGGGCTCCCTGAGCCTCATGGAGCCCGGGAAACGTTTACTTCCGCTATACCCGGGAAGATGGAGGATGATCCTTCCAGGAACGCCTGGAGTGCTTCTGGGTGCAAGGGCAGCACTTCCGCCACACATCATCAAGCACCTGGAGCACATCCGAGTGAGAATAAAAGGGGCCACCTCCCTCCATTCAAGGAGCTGGAGTCAGGAGTGGGAGCTGGACGAAGCTCCCGTGGAGAGAGGAAAGGCGGCCCACGAACGTTGAGAGAAAGGCCCGTATTGACGGTGGTTAGTGCTGGGAAGCACTGGTGCTGAGTGGGACTGTTTATTGAAGAATTGTGAATAAACGTGTGTGCTTTTATATAAAGATGTGGTGTCAGTCTGATGGTGTCCGGGCATGTCTCACACTACTTAACTTTTATCGACATTTATCTAACTCTATATTTATTTTTCTAGTATCAGAATGTAGTTTAAGTTAATTTGTTTTGGTTTCAATAGATGTATTTTTCATATTTTTGATTCTTGTTTGCTTTTTTTCATATCTCCACGCCCCCCTTTTTGCTACTTCGCGCCCACCTAGGGGGGCCTGCCCCACAGTTTGAGAACCACTGTTCTAAGGTGTTACTGAATAAAAACTACAAGAATGTGACAGCAAGCTTTTCTGGCCTAAAAATGTATTTCTGCGTTCTTTGGAGTATCATTGTTATATTTTGAAACATTCCAACTTAACTTTCATTTCAACTACAATATCGTTCTGGCACCATTTTGAAGATTGCTTTACTATAATGGAATTGTAATTTCGAAATGCCACCTTATTATTGTTGACAATGACACGCAGTTGACAAGCACGTGATCTCAATGTCAGGGAATGTTTTCTTACATGGGTCCTTATTTGAGAAGTCAGTAAAATTAGACACATCTGCTTTGTGGCAGAGTGAGGAACAACAAGTCCAAATTGATAAATGTTGTGGTACCAACTCGGTCGTCCCCATTTAACAACTGTAAACAGAAAATAAAACAAGCAGAGTACAGTATGTCATGGAAAATGAAATCAAAAACAGAGAGCCAGTTAGGGCTTAACAAATGTGTTCCTTCATTGCATTGAAGGCCATGAGATAGGAGCTTCATCCTGCAGTGTGCCCTGACCATAGAGTGACCCCTTCCCTGATTAGTAGACCAGAAGAGGTGGAGTCAGCTGAGCTCACTGGGTGTCTTCTCAGCACTGTGGAGGGAATAGAAGATGACATGCTTAGCACCAGAGTAGTATTTCGTACCTCAGAAGAGCCCAAGGGGTGAT
This sequence comes from Erpetoichthys calabaricus, assembly GCF_900747795.2. NCBI lineage: Eukaryota > Metazoa > Chordata > Cladistia > Polypteriformes > Polypteridae > Erpetoichthys > Erpetoichthys calabaricus. The sequence goes on from NC_041395.2 coordinate 38,086,606, forward strand.
CCACTGACACGTATACGTGACACCTTGTATTCGATCATAGATCTCTCATAAATCCTAATTCTCTCTCACTTCTTGCTAGTGTTAAATGTAGCTAAAAGGTTCTATTAGAAAAGTTTAGTGTTAGAACCTTTGCTTTGCTCGTTGAGCTCTTACTTTCCTCTCATGTTCTAGTTTAGTACGTTCTGTTTTTGTCCACTTGTGACCCTACACAATAATCACAGAGGTGTGTACGACCCTAATCCCTCCTGTGGAGCCGCAGTTGATCTGCATGCAGAAGATCGGACCACGCTGACCACTACCTGCAAGGACTAACCACCATTACAGCTTGCTCGGTGAGGGTTACTTAGTGGTATAAAACACAGAAGACGGAGCGCATGTTATGGTTTCTCCATACCTGAAGAGCAACTTTTATTTCTGTGTATGTTCAGAATGGAATTAAAATCTTTAAGATTATACAAGGCAGAGGTTGGCTACTTATTCACAGCTTATTCTTCCACCTCATTAAGATTACTGCATTCCCGTTAAATCAGTCCCTTTCCAAGTTCTTACTTATTTATAAAATTTTAACAATCTCCTCTGTTTTTAACCAATATTAATAGCTGGAAGGGGGAACTTATTTCATTTGCTTTTCTCTTTTCAAATAGTAATATTGACAGTGATTAGATATATACTAGTATTGGTCATTTTGTTTTAATAGTCATTTTTCCATTGGTAATTATTGAGTACTACTACTGTATTGGGTATACGTTTAAAAATATTATGTTTAAGAAAACTGAACAGCAATTACTCCCAGATCCTCCTCCACTAACACACCTCAATCGGTGCCATCTTTACATCACTTGAATGAAAGCCACCACAAGCCTGTTTGTGCTCTGTTTTAACTCCACTGTAATGTGCTGTTAAAAGTATGTATTTAATGTAGTCCCCTGGCATATTGTGAGATATCTGAGACCCCGGCAACCCCCAACTGTGCTTGACAACTGCCCAACGGCACTGTGCACTGAAACACAGGCCCTGAGGAATTGGTTGTCCGCTGCCACTTCAACTACAAGTTCACCGGCCCACCGTGTAACACGCCTGCCTCCCTTTGGTTGATTCAAGGAACATTTAAAACCGGACGCTGACCTGGCCATGTGCACAATTTCGATCTCCTCTCTCTTATAATCTGAGAAGGGAGCCAATGCAGGACAGCACCATCGTCACGGCTTGTATGCCACGTGTTCTTAAGTGACAGCTCCCGCTTGAATAAATGCTTTGAGAAAGTTCCTGTCTTCACAATAAATTAAGCTGATTTTCTCAGAAACCTGGACACGCTTCCTTCTCCCTTGTGCAAGTCTGTGACCCACATATCACAATATGTAACTGCATTCTATTATCGTTATTACTTTTGAATAGGAGTTATTGATACAAAGTTGTTTAATAAAGAAAAATGTAACAACCAACTCTTGGATGAAGTAAATAAAAACTGCAAAATGCTCCAGTGTTCATACCAGTTAACTAATATTATGCCATGCATACACTTTCTAACTCGTTCAATTTGGTTATCTGAGACATCAGACAGATAAACCTCCCGTCTGTTTGCTCGGTCTAAAGCACCCTTCTTTCCTTGGGACCAAGTTGCATACGTTGTACTTCTGGGTGAGCCCATTGGCTGTCAGCTTTTGCACACACACTAACCCATCACTACAATGTGTAACAGAATCAGACTGGTCTGACTGGGTCGCTGGAGACGTCAAACTAAACCGGTGGTCATGGGAGTGCATTGTGACTGCTGCCGACTCGCTAAGATGATGTAAATGAAACCAGCAACTGAAATTCACTGGAAAGGTCGAGTCATATGATGGGCCTTTATCTATAAGACAGCCTTGTTTCGTTTATCCAGCTGCCATCTAGCATGCTGAGAGAACAGTGTGAGCTCCCTCCTGGTCTGCCGTGGTCTCTGTCTTTCATTTGTAGCCCCAAAACACTCACTTCTGGGACCCCCTCTGCTAAAACAGGATTTACATTGTATATGCACAGGAAATAGTCATTTCAATGCTGTCCTTGCCCTCAGTTTTTGTTCCACTCAATAATTAGTGCAAGCTTTGTCCCTGTCAACTCCACATAAAGCTAGACAACCTGTTATGTAACAATGCAAAAATGTGCCAGAAGGATATACTGTAATTATCATGTAAATGTACCTGGATTATTATTTAGGTCACTAAGTCTCTGAACAGTAAAGACGTTCATTACCTGACACATCACAATGCTTCTAACCTCAGCCAAGAAATGAAATGCAGCCTGTTTGACAGGGACTCAAGTTCATCCAAGTTTAGAAACCTCTGAACAATGAAAGGTCACCCTACCCATCTGTGCTATAGACCAGTGGCTCCTCTGGGATGCTGACCTCAGCATCCAGCTGCTCTTATTCTTTCCAAAGACGTTTTTTTGAGCTGTCATTCCCACAAACCCTGGTGTTTTTGGCTTGAAATTTCTGGTAGATTTACACAGACCTAGTACAGAGAGAATGGGAAAGATAGAGAGACACAGTCAGGAGGGTGTGTGTGTGTGTGTGTGTGTGTGTGTGTGTGTGCGTGTGTGTGTGTGTGTGTGTGTGTGCGAGAAAAAGAGACCACCAAGTACTTGAAGAGCAGAACTTACAGTACAGGACCTGCTCCTCTACTTAGATCCATTGGTGTGGGCAGGTGGCCACTGGCGATTCTCAGGAAGGGTCCTGGCTGGGTCCACTGACAGAGTTGGGGAAAAGTGAGTGCAGGTGGTGTTGCCGCTGTCCCCAGGTGAGCAGGTGCAGGCAGAAACAAAGGAGCTGTGGAAGGTCAGGGCAGCAGCAAAGGTGAGCAGCTAGAGAATGAGATGGCATCAATAAACCTGAGGCAGAGAGGGACAGACAGACAGTGCGTTTTATATTGTGTTCAGTTATGATAAAATGCCAGCCGAATGATGACAAGAACAAAATGAACATCTATCAACTTACTGTCATAAAGTACAACCACCAAATGACAGTATTCAGAGATATTTCAACATTAAATACTCAACACCAAAAACAGAAACACACATGAATTTGAATACATTTACAATTTTTTGTTTAATGGGCAAAGTGTATTGTACAAAAGTAATCAATGTGATTTACTATAAAGATGACAACTCCAACTGCATCAAAGGGATATGAGCAGAATGGAGCATGAGATATTATTTATCTTGACTCTCAGAAAACATTTCATAAGGTGCCATATGAGAGGTTGGGCATCAGACTAAATAAAGTACATATATAAACCCTTGACACATAGTTTTAGGAAGTCACTGGGCACTTGGGAGATTCCGAAGGACTGGAAAATGGCAAATATTATCCCATTATATAAAAAGGGTGACAGGGCAGATCCAAGCAACTATAGACCAGTAAGCTTAACATGCATCACAGGAAAATTAATGGAAAGAATTATTAAGGATAAGATTGAGCAGCACATGACAAGTACAGGAATTATTAGGAACAGTCAGCATGGGGTCAGAAGAGGGAGGTCGTGTTTTACTAACATGCTGGAATTCTATGAGGAGGCAACAAAATGATACGATCAAAGTGGAGCTCATGATATTATTTATCTTGACTTTGAGAAAGCATTTGTTAAGGTGCCACATGAGAGGTTGGATTGAAACCTGTGGATCGAAAGGGTAAATTCTGCACAAACATTAGGAAGTTTTTCTTTACACAGAAAACCATAAGCACTTGGAATAAGATATCGAGTAGTGTGGCAGACAGAAAGACGACTTTCAAAACTAGACTTGATGTTGTTTTAGAAGAATTAAGTGGACAGGCCTGGCAAGCTGGAATTTCTAACTTGTGTGACCAAACTGTATGCCAAATCCCCTTAAAGTAAAGTCTGCAATGTGCACTTTAATGACATCTAAATTGTTTGATTTGTAATAAACTGTGAAGCAAAGGGGTAAATCAACGAAAAATGTGTCTTTGTCCCAAACATTATGAAAGGCACTGTAGTCAAGAAAACAAGCAAGAGTTCAAATGCAGGAAAAAGAGCTGACTAGTTGGCAAGTTTAAAACGCTAAGCAAAAAAAAAAAAAAGTCTTTTAAACAGAAAAATATTAGGATTAGACAAATGAAAACAACACAACGCACACCAACACAGAAAGTGCCAGTCTTTGTTCTGAATGACATCACACATCGCACACTCCTAGGTGATTCTGGGAAACAGTAACATGACAACGGTTGACGTGCTACTATGGACGATGCAGTGCAGCAATAAGACGTTATGAAAATGTTTTAAATTTTGCATAATACAAGAAATGAATGTGAAAACATTAAATCCGTGGGGGTCCAAATTCCCATATTTCATGTACAACATGCACTCAGACCTCGTAGGGATGGCATCAAAAATGAAAGAACACCGCATATTATAACACTGCCACCCTGGGCTCCTCATCTAGTAGGTTTTGGGCCACATAGAATCTTTTACTGGGATTTTACTTATTCAACACATTTATATTTGTGGAGTTTTCATGCCACCATTTTGTGTTACTATTTGGCAATAGAGTGCTGCCATTTTGTGTGTTTGTGTGTGTCAGCTCTGTTGTTTTATGGTTCTATGCCTGTTTCCGGTCAGATGACATCTTACAGTATGTCATTGCTGCTCTCATATAAAAGAGGTGAACTGCTTTCCTTCTGGCTTCTAAAAAACAAACATGCCATTCCATTTATCAACTACAAATCTGTTGAAGAAGTCAAAACTTTCCTTTGATTAATCGCTGCTTTTCTGTTTTCTTTTTTTCCAGTAGTCTGTGGTATGGTGCTGCGCCCCATTGCCCCCATGGCCTATGTATGCTGAATCCACCTGAGATCACAGATGAACAGAGATCTGCAGGAGTAACCTGTTAATGGTGACACGTTCATGGACTGTAGAATGCCCAGAGGGGCTGGGTGGTCTTTTGGCCTTGGAACCACCACAGGTATATTTTCCCCCCATATTCAGCTAAATGGAGTTTTTATTTTCTTGTGCTCCCTGACCTTTTGACCATAGGTTTGTAATTAATCTAAACCAGGGGTCTGTGACGATGCGGGTTTGGCTCCATGCTCCCATCTTCTATTAGGGAGCCCTTGAACCCAACACCGTCGGTAATGTCACCGATGAGCTAGACAGTGAGGCAATAAACAATTGAGCAAGGGGATGGTAGAAGTGCAAAAGTGCTTTTATTAAAAGACAATCAAATGTTCAAACAAAGTGCTGTGCAGTTCAATAATCTTCATTAAATAAATAATCCATAAAACAATTGTGAAGTGGAGGTTAAAGTCCATTAGAAAACATCTTTAAAACAACGAGGTTAAAACCATGCAGAAAGCTGTCCTTTTAAAAATCCGCCGCATCCTTCTACTACTGGCGGCCCCCCCTTGCTCCTCCCACCTGGGCTTCTCAACAGGGGAGTCGCTCTACATGCAGCTGACCTTCTCTGCACTGTCCTGCTTCAGCTGTTTGGATCGCCTCACCAACCCCTGGCTCCGGTAGGCTCCTCCAGACAGCGACTTGGGTTCCACAGCGACCGGGGCGCCCATGCTGGGGAATACACACCCCAAGTCCTCACTCCCACTGCCGTCTGCGGCCTTATGCAGAGAGTCATCCATCTTCTGGTCACTCCCGCCCTTCAAAATCAACTCTGCAGGAGCGACCACTACTGCTATTCCTCGGGTGTTGGCCTAACACCCAAGCTACCTGTGCAGCTGTTGCACGAGCCTGCACTCGCTCGCTCTCCCGCACCGACTTTCTCTCTCTCCACTGCTTCCTGCCTCCTCCTGCAACCTCCGTTTCTTTCTGTCTTTCCTTTTACTTCTTTCTCCCTTTAACCTGCTCGTGCTTCTCTATATATGCGGAGAGGACATGGCTGCTGCAGCCCATTAGCCACAGGAACGATCACGGATGTGGGCAGTCTCTCACCTGTGAACTTAGGTGAGAAACACCCACACCGCAGATCGCCCTGCGGCTCGCTACAGTTACCACGCCCCCTCGCTAAGCCGCGAGCGCAGCGATTATTTATTTAAAACAAAACGGCCTTAGCTGGAAGAGCTGTGGACCCATAACACCACAGGGTCCCCAACACGTCGCTCGTGAGCTACCGGTAGCTCGCAACCCCTTCCCAAGTAGCTCACCAAAGAGTTAATGAATGCTACATAAATTTGAAAACTTGATTAGTCAAATTAGGGGTGGGAGATCTTTCCAAAAAATCATATCACGATCCTTTTAACACAGAATCACGATCCACAATCTGAATTGCAATCTATCTTTTCAATGTGGCAAACACTTAAGAGAATATCTGGACTTAAACTCATCAAGACCTAAGTTACATTTGATTTTAAATATCAAACAAAGTTGAATTCAAATGTTCTCTCGTTCGCAAGCTAAGTGGAGTTAAGGAACACGCCTCGAAGCTGGCGAGTGAGTGAGGAAGGCCCCTCTCCTCGGCCCGCTGCGTGTTTCTTGGATTCGCACAAATAAATTGGCACCACAAGCAAACTCTGATACATAACGAAATGAGAGAAGTCGCAAAATCAACCAGAATGTTCAAGCAAATTATAGAAAAAACCCAATCTAAATCCGTTAAGTAGTTCTCTCGTGAAAAGCGGACCGACATACAGACATTGGATTTTATATATTATATATTAGTAAACCTTCAAAATAATGTGCAATTAAAGTCTCAACAGCAGTCTCAGCATTTCTGGAGCTTAGTAGAGCCAGATAACTATAAGAATCTTCACCAAGCAGCTCTGAAAATGTTTGCTTTGTTTGGGTCTCCGTACCTCAGTGAGTCTGACGTGAATGTCATGAAATCAAAGTTCAGAACAAGATTGACAGACAAACATTTAAATGACTCCAGAAGAGTGAAACTAAGTGGCTCCACTCCGCCATACACCTGCCTCTCTTGTTGACTCCATGCAGTGCCAGTCATCTGAGTAACTAAAAAACACATCACACATGCAACTGGACTTGTGAATACAGTGAAACAGTGACATGGAACAAAATGACAAATGAATAAGGAATATCTGTGTATTTGGAATTGCATTGTTTTGTTTTGATAGCATTCATGTTTTAATTCAATAGTGTGAGATACACTAGGAAATGCATACAGACATACAAAATGCACCTTCAGGCGAACAAAATATTTTTTGTGATGTTTTAATGCAAAATGTGAGTTGTGGCCACCAACATTTGTAAATGTTCAGGCAAAACAAGCGTATTCAGTATGGGTTGAAATAAGCTATGAGAATAAACGTTAGAAAACATGAGTCATTCTCGGCAATTTTCATTTTGTAAAAGTAGCTCTGAGGGGAAAAAAGGTTGGAGACCCCTGGTTTAGACGTTAAGATTCTCTACTGCTAAAATAATTGTTCTTTAGATTTAACTTTCATGTTTAGCCACTATTACTGTGAAAAACCACTATTAATGTAAAAATAAATGTTTTGCGTATTGGCTTTGGTAGTTTGCTTCAGACAACTACTAGTTATTTGACAAACAAATTTTTCTTGTCTCTGGGTTGCTTGTGTTTAGTTCTTGCATTTTCTCTCTTTTCCCTACTGCTGGCAGGATGTTAAATTATTATAAGGAAATGAGTGGGAAAGAGTAAAAAAGTTAAAGGACAAAGAGCAATAATGGTGAGTTAGGATAGAAAGAAAAAATCGAAAGACAAAACCAAGAAGAGCAAGCAAGACTGATAGCTAAACACCTGAAAAAGATTCAAAAACCCAAAGAAAATTAGTGCCGGGTGGCACGGTGGCGCAGTGGGTAGCGCTGCTGCCTCACAGTTGGGAGATCTGGGGACCTGGGTTCGCTTCCCGGGTCCTCCCTGCGTGGAGTTTGCATGTTCTCCCCGTGTCTGCGTGGGTTTCCTCCGGGCGCTCCGGTTTCCTCCCACAGTCCAAAGACATGCAGGTTAGGTGGATTGGCGATTCTAAATTGGCCCTAGTGTGTGCTTGGTGTGTTTGTGTGTGTTTGTGTGTGTCCTGCGGTGGGTTGGCACCCTGCCCAGGATTGGTTCCTGCCTTGTGCCCTGTGTTGGCTGGGATTGGCTCCAGCAGACCCCCGTGACCCTGTGTTCGGATTCAGCAGGTTGGAAAATGGATGGGTGGATGGAAAATTAGTGCCAGCTTAAGTTGCTTTCTCCTAACTACTGTTGTCATTCATTTTTTGGACATTTCTTCATTTTATGGAGGGATACCAACGACATCGGTCATAACGTTACACACAATATTGACATTTGTCACATGGTAGCAATGAACCCCTGTAGTCAAAATAATATGGCAGCACCTACGAACTGAAAAATGGCATCCTAAACATCATGTTAAAATGGGTAAATAGTGATAAAAATAACATAATTCTCAGAAAATACACAAGAAATAAGCAGACACAACAACCAAGATCAATGATAAAAAGTTTCAAAAATAGGCAAGACTATTACAAAATAATTAACTACAAGAAAGCCAATTACTTAAAAAAAGATTAAGTTAACAAAACCTATATGCAGATAAAAACAAAGCAACAAAGAACAAAGAAAAAAAACAAGAAAATGAAATAAAACAGAAATTGACAATTGTAGTCCTAACAAGATGCCCAATAGCTAAAGGTTCTGCATTTTACAATAATTTTAGAAATTTTGAGCAGACCTGCATCTTGTGATCACAGCGTAAGTATTTGAGTAGAAGCACTAAAGCCTTGTAGGTCCCATTTTAAACTAAAAGAACCAGCATGGTATTTTTTTAAATTAAAAGAAAAAAGTTTCACTTAAGAATAAAATATATTGCAGTAAACGAATGATTGTGAAACAAAAAACTTTGATGTCTAAAATATCAAACTTATACCTTAACATGTGGACTGTCACAATGAAAACAGATGAGTTTGTTCCTGTTGCCAATGTAAAATCAGAGAGTTATGTTAATATACTAATTGAATTCATTTAGTTATTGATTGAAACTCAAAATAAAAAAAATATTTTCTCAAATAAAAATCTATTTGACCTACCGCATAGTTGGCACATAGAAGACAAACTTCTTTGTGCGTGCCAGCTACATGATATCACAAGAAATTAAATATCGCAAATTCCTTTCTGTCAAATTCTCTCCATTTGAACTTTGCAGTGCTGAGATGCTTTTGTTGAGAGATATTCATATGATTGTGATACTAAATATATTAATTATTTTTGTGTAAAATAAATGACTAATACAAAAAATCTACCTGCATGTGATATAATCTGTATTGTGATGCTATGCTGTTTTCTCGTTCTTATTTCAGATGCCTACTATCCTCTGTTTACACTGTAAGGTTTCTAAACTCTTTTGGGACTCCCCCAACAGGACAACACACCAAAGAGCACCCCGAAGCACGATCGCCGTGTCTGGGGAAGACAGTTTATCAGTTGCCAAGGCAACCGCAACCGCACAGCTAAAGCAGATCCAAGTTGATTGCGGTCGTGCTATAAGCACTTGCCATCGATGGGTGTTGCAAGAAACAGATAGATAGATAGATAGATAGATAGATAGATAGATAGATAGATAGATAGATAGATAGATAGATAGATAGATAGATAGATAGATAGATAGATAGATAGATAGATAGATAGATAGATAGATAGATAGATAGATAGATAGATAGATAGATAGATAGATGCTTTATTAATCCCAATGGGAAATTCACAACATTAGAAATGTAGGGAACAGGATTACTTGGCCACTATCCTGGCCCTGACTCTGCCTGACTGCTGTGTCTGTGTATAGGAGAGTTGTAGATCCTGCTACAATAAATAACCGTGCTGTTTCTGTTTCAAGCTGAATAAAGTACTGAGACTCAGCCTCGTGTTTTGTTACCCATGAATATGCAGCCAGTCTACAAGATAACTCATAGTTGGTGTCCGTCTCTCGATGGCCTACTACGAGTTAACTCATATTTAGTATTCAGCATGTTAAAGACTTCTGGAAGGTAAAGGGGGGGAAGCCATTGGAATCAAAATGAGGATTTTAAAATCAGCTCTAAAATTAACTGGAGTCCAATTTTGTGATTTAGCAACTGATGTCTTCATAATGCTCCTTCTCTCATGAGCGTTCATTCTTTTTCTGTCGTCCTTTTATTTTTCCTTTCTTGTGCTGGCTCTCCCTTATATGCCACCATGGGTGCAGTGCCTCAATCGCTCACCGCAGAAAGTTGATGAAGCAATTGAGACAGACCACACCGTCACGCAGGCGCGTCTTACCTCAGTTATATCACCAACCTTCTGCAGATACACAAGCATGCACACCCACAGAGATCAAGCTGGCCATTCAATTATTTATTTAAAAACAGGTCATGCTTACAAAGCTGCAGACCTGCTATTCCACAGTCAAAAATCTCATGTCATCTCATTTCATTTCCTTTTGGGGGTCGTGATGGCAGCAGGCCAAGCAGGCCATCCCAAACGTTGCTGTCCTCAGCTACAGATTTCAGCTCCTCCAAGGAAATTTTCAGGTGTTTCCAAGTGAACCAAGAGATTTAATCCCCCCATTGTGTCCTGGGTTGGCCACAGGGTCTCCACCCAGAGGGACAGTTCTAGGGCGATGCATCCTTATGACATGCCCAAACCACAACAACTGACTCCTCTTGATCTGGAGGAACATTGACTTAACACTCTGAGGCCCTCTTAGATCGCTGAGCTTCACAGCCTAACAAAAAGTGTTTGCCCAGCCACCCTGAGAAGAAACTTCATTTCTGCTGCTTCCACTCAAGGGGATGGAGATCAACCAGGAAACCAAGAGTTTTATTTTTAGAGTCAGCTTCCACTTCACTACCACAGGCAGGTATAGTGCTCACAGAACAGCTGCCACCTCTTCAATCCACTTGTCAGTCTCAAGGAGGGAAGACTCCACCCAATCACTGAGCCAAAGATACAGAAGAAGTCATGTGGAATAATTCCCAACCATGGGACAGTAGTCCAGCTCTTCTCCCTGATGCCATTGCTGGAGGGTGCATGGGAGTGCATGTGCTTATTAGATTTTGAAAAAGCATATGACCGTGTCCTTCATCATGTGTTATGGGAGGTGCTGCAGGAATATGGGGTAGCAGGGTGTGGTGGATTGCCGGTTTCCCATTCCGGCCCTCACCCCCAGGCCACCAGGACGAGCTCTCCCAACAGCGTAGACGTGCCCCGAATTCCAGCTGGGCCTCATGGACTATGTAGTTTCTACACACAGCCCTGCTGGATACCTTGGGGGCCACCAGGCGTCGCTGTAGGGGGGGCTCGTGGGCTCTTATGTGCCCTATAACCCGGGGGTACGTCATCATCACGTGACAGGAAGAAACGACGTGCTCCCGGGTTGAGGAAAAGGACTGTCTACCCTGACCCAGAAGGAATAAGGAACTGTGGACTGTTGGACAGGAACACCTCCGGGTCAGGGTGTATAAAAGGATTGTGGGAAAGCCCAGACACTGAGCTGAGCTGGGAGGTAGGAGGGCGAAGTGTCTGGGCGAGGAGGAGTATTGTATTATTGCGAGAGAATTGTTTATATGAGTGTAGAGTGGAGGGTGCTTTGTGCACTGTACAATAGTAAAATAAATAGTTATTGTACTTTCACCTGGTGTTCAGAGTGGTACCTGAGGGTTCAAGAGGTGGACAAAGACATCTACTGCGACAAGGGGTAACAGGTCTGCTCTTGTGTGCCATTCATTCCATATATGAATGCATTGAGAGCCATGTCCAAATACTTGGAGTTAAGTCGGATTTATTCACTGTGGGTGTCGGACTCCGTCAAGGATGTGTCTCGTCCCCACTACTGATTGTGTTTTTTTTGGACAGGACATCAAGATCCAGCCAAGGATTTGAGGGTGTCCCAGTTGGGGAGCCTAGGGATAGCATCAGTGCTCTTTGCCTCATCTGACTGTGATCTTCGGTATGTGCTCAAGCGAGTTAAAGTGCCAAGTGTTAAGCGGCTGGGATGAACATGTGCACCTCCAAGTCTGAGGTCTTGGTTTTCTCTCAGAAAAGAGTGGATTGATCTCTCCAGGTGAAGGGGGAACAACTGTCCTTAGTGTAGGAATTCAAGTATCTTGGAGTCTTGTTCACAAGTGACGTAAAAAGGGAACATGAGATCGACAAGCTTTCTCTACAACAGGGGTGTCGAACTCCGGTCCTGGAGGGCCACAGTGGCTGCAGGTTTTCAGTCCAATCATCTTCTTAATTAATGGCCAGTTTTTGATGCTAATTAACTTCTTTAGCCTTAGTTTTAATTAGTTTGACTCAGGGCCTTTAGTTGTTTTTTCCCTTAATTAGTAGCCAGACAGTAATGAGACATGAAGCAAGCCATCCACATGACCAGCTCACCTGTACCCATCAAACAAAATCTGAAAATAAAGAAAGATGAAGATCTCAGTAAGGTTGATCACTCAGGTTACCAAAACATTTTGACAGTGTTCTTAGAAAAAAACAGAATATCAACAGTTTTGGAAATGTCTGCTGTGGCAGAATGAGAGCAGCAACGGGCCATAGAATTAAATAACAAGTTTAATTAGCAACAACAATCAGGTTCTCATTAAGAAACTGGTTGGAGTGAAATTAGTTAGAGCTTGAAGCCCCAATTTAGCTGGTCATCTGTCGGCTCATTTCACATCTCATTTCTGTTTGGCTGTCATTTAATGATGACAAGAATCAATTCTGAAGACTTAATCCTTAAAAACAGGGCTATTAAAATGAAGAGTTTAATTAATTATCAGTGAAAACTGGTCACTGATTAGAAAAAGAGTTAGAAAGAAAACCTGCAGCCACTGTGGCCCCCTGAGCCTGGAGTTCAATACCCGTGCTCTACAATAATAATAAAAAAAAGGCTGTGAAAGAATAAAGAAAGGGGGTCCAATGTTTGGTACTGAACGTTTCTCATTGTTTTCACAAATAAATGGGACAAAATCACGTAACAGAAATACGCATAGTAGCATTAAAAAAGGTGGCTATGCAGAGATGAAACAAAATGACATTACCAGCAAACGATAGAAAAGATTAATAAAAATAACAACACACCAAAAGTACCAGAAATAAAATAGACCTCTTTCAAAGAGACCAAGTCACAGATTCAACACACCAGGTGGCTTTGCAATACGCTTTAAGGAATTGTCTAGACTCCGTTCCATACAAACTCCCAAATATTCTTCATGTCTTTACTTTAGAATTTAGACTGCTTACACAATTTGAGGCTGTGTTTTACCCAGCTGAATCATAAGAACTAAAGGTGTTTGTTTTAGTAAAATTCTCCAAGGTTCAGATACCTATTAAATGAAGGCATATATTTCTTTAACAAATGTATTCAGATCTGCTGCCTTCCTGGAAGTTAATTATATCCTCACAAAAGAGGAACAATTTGTCAGTATATTCCAAAAACAATTTATGTTCGCAAAATTGAATTTGCCTGCCTTTCACTTCCTCCAAATGTTGTCTTTAGGACAGAAATATGGAAAAGTGATTCACAGGGTGTAGTGCTGACACTCCAGCCTGATAAGTGATTTAGGCGGAGGCAGACAATGAGCCACAATGAGCCACAGAAGGCATTTATAGATAGAGTTACTTGACGACAAGTCTGCGGAAAACAGACATGCTTACCGGTAAGCTAATCACAAAGATCTAATTTTCCAGATCTCAACATGTTTAATCTGATCTCTGGAATAATCTAAACAGCATGGGGGTTGGGAAACAACGTTTCAAAATTGTGGTTTTCAAAAAAGCTCAGCAAAATGTGAAGCAGGATGCCTGGTTTACTCACAATGTATTCTTACATATGAGCTCATTAAATTATCGACAGGCAAAAAAAAAAGAAAAAAATAAAGTAAAATAGTTAAAAGACATCCCTTCACCTAAACAAAGAACTAGCCACAGAGACACTCATACCGGGCAGTGTGCCAATTTGTTATGGGTTGTTTAAAAAGGGGGGGCTTTGTCATTACAGTGATGAAAAAGAGGAAACTCCACTCCCACCAGGAGACTGTTTGTGTAATTAGAAAGAAAGAAAGAAAGAAAGAAAGAAAGAAAGAAAGAAAGAAAGAAAGAAAGAAAGAAAGAAAGAAAGAAAGAAAGAAAGAAAGAAAGAAAGAAATCCACATTGATTTACAGGTAGTGTCTATCTATCTCTCTTACTGTCTAATGAAAAACAGTAAAGAACGTCTTATTTCTGTGTATGTTATACAACACCTCTCATATTTATCTTGTATGCACCTTCTTACTGTATATACCTTACATTATGTAGTACCTTTCTTATCTATCTATCTATCTATCTATCTATCTATCTATCTATCTATCTATCTATCTATCTATCTATCTATCTATCTATCTATCTATCTATCTATCTAGTAGGGTGGAGTGGTGGCTCTGAGCCTAAGGATCTGTATTAGTATCTGGAAGGTGGATGGTTCAAATCCCATTACTGCAAGAAGGGATCCTACCCTGTTGGGCTCTTGAGCAATGCCCTTAATCTGAAAATTGCTCCAGTTGTGCTGTGCAATGGCTGACCATACACTTTGGCCTCCAGAGGTCATGCAAAAAGACAATTTGCTCTTGGGAATTAACAAAGTATGTCAAGTCTATCTAATATTTATTCAAAGAATATCCATTTGACACTGATCTTTTCATCTACCGTATTCATATAATTGCAGATCAAAATTTTACCAAACTAATGGTATAAATCAGGCCATTGAACTTTATGTCCAACTTAGAGAATTTTAACTACATTTGATTATAATGAATGATATGGAATTACCTTTATCCATTTTTGGTCCTAATTCTATTTTTTGATCTTGATGATGTGAAGTATAAAGTGAGCCTGCAGCCACTACTCAGAACATCAGTCAGGAGGAGGAGGATGAAGCTGCCCTGGGAGGAGTGGAGGAAGAGGAGAGTGTGATTTGGGGTATGATTTACTTTTTTGTGTTTCTGGGACTATGTTAGTACCAGTGGAACATGGGGGAAGAAAAAAAAAACTTTTTGGTTATTTTTCCCGTGCCTCTGATGTCAATCTGTGTCGGGTCGGTCCAATATAGCGCCCTATCTATCTATCTATCTATCTATCTATCTATCTATCTATCTATCTATCTATCTATCTATCTATCTATCTATCTATCTATCTATCTATCTATCTACAGTGTCTGTGGCTCAGTCTCTAGCACTCTCTCTTGTTCATCTTATCCTTTTATTATCTGTTGGATGTTTGCCCCCTCACTTTCTATCCTTCATACTTCTGTTTTTCATGCAGTCCAAAAACATTCATAATAGTTTAATTCAAAGTAATAAACTACTTTTAAAGATCATTTCCTGGTTGGCAAAAAAGTTTGTTGTGAAAAATAATATTACAGTGTATGACCAATGACAAATGAATTTGAATTTTAATTATTTCACTACAGACTTTAAACCATTTTGGGGGGTAGCAACCAAAAATATCAAAGATTATATTTAACACAAAAGTGAAACCCTTTTCATAATTTAGTGTAGCATTTCATCTTTAAAAGAAAATTTAAAATGTGGAGAAATGGAAATGAGGTAGACAGTGTCCCTCAGCGCCATCCTTGATTTTATTTGTAGACGTGTGGAAAGTAAGTTCCGTGTTATCCTTCCCAGGCCTGCAGCCTCAGCGTGAATTAAGCTTGAGGTGCTGATCTGCAGGCTGTGGTTCTGGGCCCAAACAAAATGCAGCACCTGTCTCAGAGTACTTCATAGAAATTCTACTCAAATTGTCCCATCCAGCCAGGGATGTCTTTATTTTTTGGTGGTCTACTGGTTTTTAAACCATATTACTTAAGGAGAAGGCAGCGTTTGAATGTCATGCGCCTTATTACAGCAGAATCAGACAGCCAAAGTCATAACAGCTTTGAAACAAAAAGTAAGTTAATCAGAAGTAAAAGAGACAATGACATCCCATCCATGAATGGCTACTGCTTTGTATTCACTGGTACCTCCAATGACCATGAAGTGCATTTGAAAATGAAAGAATGTATGGACACATATTAAAATGCACACATCTTAGATTAATACTGCCATTGTCTTAATGCCTTTCATACACTGAAGTGATGGTCAACACAGAGTTGACCTTTCATTCTCCTAACTGGGCACACAATGCAAGCCCCTCTTGCAAATTCTGTGTTGACTGCGACATCAGTGTCCCTTTGTGGTGAGCTCACACTTTCCCTTGTTTCCCACTGTTCTGCTGTTCTCTTCTTCTAATCTGATGTTCAGTTTCCCTAAGGCAATGCCCACACTGCTAAGTTTGTTTTTAGAAATTCCATTTTTACCTTTTGTCTGTACTACCCTTGTGTTTTTAACCCCTGATGGAGACTTTTGAAAGTGCTGACTCTGATATGTTCATTTTTATCACTTGGCCCTTCCCCAGGTGTTTCCTGCTTATTATAGGAACAAGACAGAATACATGTGTGTAAATGAGAGGGAGGTCAGTGGAATGGTGAGGATGCAAGGAGTAGAGCTGGTGAAGATGGATGAGTTTAAATACTTGGGATCAACATTACAGAGTAATGGGAATTGTGGAAGAAAAGAGTGAAAAAGAGAGTGCAGGCAGAGTGGAATGGGTGGAGAAGAGTGACAGGAGTAATTTGTGACAGACGGGTATTAGCAAGAGTGAAAGGGAAGGTCTACAGGACGGTAGTGAGACCAGCTATGTTATATGGGTTTCAGACGGTGGCAGTGACCAGAAAGCAGGAGACAGAGCTGGAGGTGGCAGAGTTAAAGATGCTAAAATTTGCACTGGGTGTGATGAGGATGGATAGGATTAGAAATGAGGACATTAGAGGGTCAGCTCAGGTTGGACAAATGGGAGACAAAGTCAGAGAAGCGAGATTGCATTGGTTTGGACATGTGCAGAGGAGAGATGCTGAGTATATTGGGAGAAGAATGCTAAGGATAGAGCTGCCAGGGAAGAGGAAAAGAGAAAGGCCTAAGAAAAGGTTTTGGGATGTGGTGAGAGAGGATATGCAGGTGATGGGGGTTACAGAGCAAGATGAAGAGGACAGAAAGATATGGAAGAAGATGATCCGCTGTGGCAACCCCTAACAGGAGCAGCCGAAAGAAGAAGATAACATCTCATTCCCTGATTACGTTTCAAAGAAGAAAACCTTATTTCAACATAGTGGACACAGCGGAGTTGGTATCCATGGCACTTGTTGTGTTGCTTACCATTGTGCATCTAAATTGTGTATTTAACAGTTTGAATGCTGCATACATGCACAAGTGCACATGTGCTATGCAATAACATAGGTTGTCAAATGTGTCTTTGTTTGACTATAGGGTCTCTGTAACAATGTCTTCTGTTTTTGTACTTTCCGGCAGCAAACAAATTTCCCTCTGGGATAATAAAGTCTACCTAACCTAACCTAACCTAAAAGGCAACTAATTTACCAATCACTACAATTTTTACATTACAGTAAACCCCATGGCTGGCAGTGTTACCATCCCTGCAGGATTTTTCTGCTGATGCACACACGCTAACGCTAACTGTAGGCAGACGTCATACTACGTCTTAAGGGTTTTGGGTCTTTCTAGTGTGGACGGAGATACTCTTGTAAATGATGTGAAAACAGTACTGTGGGCAGAGATGGCTTTAATTTAAAAATGCTGTTTTTAGGTAAAAACATAGGCTAACCTGCATATCTTTGGGGTAACACAGCCTGGCATTTTGCCAACAGCCACACCACCTGCACCTCAGAACAGGTCATCCACCTGAAGCTAAGCATGTGGGGTCCCAGCCAGTACTTGGATGGGAGACTATCTAGGAAAAAACTTGGGTATGCTGCTGGAAGAGGTGTTGGTGAGACCAGCAGGGGTGCTTACCCTGTGGTCTGAACGTTGATCCCAATGCCCCAGTGCAGTGACGGGGACACTGTGCTGTAAAAATGGTGTTATCAGTCGGATGAGACATCAAACCGAGGACCTGACTCACTGTGGTCTTAGGAGATCCCTGGGCATCCTTTGAAAAGAGTTTGGATTTTTCCCAATGTCCTAACTAAATTGCCCACCTTGGCCTAGTTATTCTACCCCCCCCCCCCCCAATCATCCGCTGTGTGTAACTGTATCTATCTCTCTCCACTTCACCACCTAATAGCTAATGTTTGGTGAGCATACTGGTGCAAAAATGACTGTCTTCGCATCATCCAGATGCATGCTGCAAATTACTGGTGATTTAAGTGGCTCCGAACTCACTATAAAAAGTGCACTTTATAACTGTAAAGAATTATTATTATTTATTAATGCAATTATGAATTATTATTATTTACAGAAGCTGTATAATCTAATTCAGGGGACAGAGCCTATCCTGATAGCATCAAGCAAAAGACAAGAACCAACCTTGGTGGAGTGCCAGTCCATCACAGAGCCGCTCACTCTCATACTCACACAGGGCCAATTTAAACTTGCCCAATTGTCTTTGGGAGTATATAGAAATAGGGAGAACAAAAAAAAAAACTGTGAACAGACAATGATGCAGGTTAGGATGTGAACCCAGACCTGTAGAGCCCCCCTTATCAGATGATGATGATGATGATGGGATGACACAGTGAATTATTTTGCAAGATATTGTTAACTGGTAGGACCACAGAGTTGCACAGGACAGGTGGATATGTCTGGTGAGAAGAAGTCCTGAAAGGTATGCATAGCTCAGAACAAGCTCTCAAAGGAGAAAAAGTCTGAATCTTGATTCCCTTATCTTGGAGATAAGGGTGTATTCAAAATGGCAGAATATCAGCCAGACAGGGTAGTTAAGGATACCAAATGCAAATCCCAGAACAAGATTGAACAGCATTTTTTCAATAATGATTGTTCCTGTGTTTGGAAAGGAACAACAGCTGATTACTGATTAAACATGCAAATCTCCCCTGCCTATGACTGTTCCCTCTCTAACCAATCAGCTCAATTGCTTTTATTGTAGGTCAGCCACATCCACCTGACTTATCTCTCTTTCATTCTAATTCTTCCTCCCCTCTCCATATCATTGAGTTTTTTTGCTCTTCAAGGGACAGAACTGTTGTAAAGCAGCTGGTCCAGACTGTCTGTCTGACCACGGCCTGGGCAGTTGTGTTACCACACATGTTTACAGGCATTCTTACAAGCTGGATACATATTTCCTGACAGTTTAAAGGACTCTGGCATCCAAAACGCAAATTATTTCATGTCTTAATAATTACAATTACAATGACCTCAGGAATGATGAAGATGTATGAACGTCTAATTCTTGAGCTTCTCCAGTCTGTTTCAGATTCTCCTTTTGACCCCTTCCCACATCGCTTACTGTGCCAACAGATCATTTGAAGACGCAGTTGACGTTATGTTTTGCAGATGCTGCAGAATCTCTGTAGATTTTAGGTCAGCGTTTAATAAGACAATCGAAACAGAACTTCTCCATAGCAACCTCCTTAGTATGATCCTGGACTATGCCACATGCCTCTGGATCTTTGACTTTCTGAGAAGCTGGCATCAGACAGGAAACCTGGGAAAATATCAGTCAGGGCACCTGATGGAGAGCATGGTTTTCATTAAGGGTGGTGTTTGGTCTGCTCTCCTCTGCACCAATGACTGTACCTCCAGTAACCCATCTGGAAAACTGTGGATATTTTCTGATGAAGCTATTCTGATCAGACTGATCACAGATGTGGACAAGGTGCCATTTTGAATGGGGGAGGATTTGGACTCAAATTCTTGTGAATTTTAGGAGATGCGCTCCTCGTCTGACACCCTGGTAATAAGTGGTGTCAGTCCCAGAAATATTTAGGAGGGATACATTGCTGTTTCACTGGGGGTCCAATGCATGAGTTCAATCCAAATAAAACATGATATTTGAATTTACCAGCGAGTGCGCAGACTAAACACCAAAGCTAACAGAACTTCATCCTAGTCAATGCAGCTCCACAGGTTAGCACTTTTTGTCCACTAGCCCAGAGCTCAGTTGAGGTTGTATCTATCAAACACACATAAGGAGGCAACCACAAGTGCACGGGGCTCATTTATAAAGAAAACATCACACACCACTGAATGTACTCATTCAGTTCAATGCAACATAAAGTAAAACAAAGGTATGAGATAAAAATTCAAAAATGAGTCTTTAATAGCTTAGCCTACCACAGCATGAAGCTAACAAGGCTACTGATATGACACCATTAGAAGAAATATGACAAACCAATGGAAACCATTCAGCCCATCAAGCTCATTTGTTTAAAGTGCACAGTCGGGTTTCACTGTAGATAACATAAATCCGCACTGCGGCCCCCAGTGTTGTGCAAGTTCACACCTCACAAGCACTCGCTCAAAGTTCAGTTCA
This sequence comes from Erpetoichthys calabaricus, assembly GCF_900747795.2. Classification (NCBI taxonomy): domain Eukaryota; kingdom Metazoa; phylum Chordata; class Cladistia; order Polypteriformes; family Polypteridae; genus Erpetoichthys; species Erpetoichthys calabaricus. The sequence continues at coordinate 38,106,911 of NC_041395.2, forward strand.
TAGATATTAAAATGAATACACTCATGTTCATAGTACACAATTTCAACTTTGAACTAGTTCATGTTCAGTTCATTTTGTATTTTTTAAGGAGTGAGATTAAATGACCCATAAGTTTACTTTTTTCAATTTTGCTTGCCTTAAATTAGGCTATTACAGTGTTCTTGAATACAATACAATAATTCTGAAAACTTTTATTTAAATAGACTTTAAATAAATAACAGCCCCACAGCATGATGGAACCTCCACCAAATTTGACAGTAGGTAGCAGATGTTTTTCTTGGAATGTGGTGTTCTTCTTCTGCCTTGCAAAGCGCTTTTTGTTATGACCAAATAACTCCATTTTTGTCTCATCAGTCCAAAGCACTTTGTTCCAAAATGAATCTGGCTTGTCTAAATGAGCATTTGTATACAACAAGCGACTCTGTTTGTGGCGTGAGTGCAGAAAGGGCTTCTTTCTCATTACCCTGCCATACAGATGTTCTTTGTGCAAATTGCACTGAATTGTAGCACGATGTACAGATACACTATCTGCAACAAGATGTTCTTGCAAGTCTTTGGAGGTGATCTGTGGGTTGTCTGTAACCATTCTCACAATCCTGCTCATATGCCGCTCCTGTATTTTTCTTGGCCTGCCAGACCTGCTGGGTTTAACAGCAACTGTGCCTGTGGCCTTCCATTTCCTGATTCCATTCCTTACAGTTGAAACTGACAGTTTAAACCTCTGAGATAGCTTTTTATAGCCTTCCCCTAAACCAGGAGACTCAACAATCTTTGTTTTCAGATCTTTTGAGAGATGCTTTGAGGATCCCATGCTGTCACTCTTCAGAGGAGAGTCAAAGGGAAGCCCAACTTGCAATTGACCACCTTAAATACCTTTATATCTCATGATTGGACACACCTGTCTATGAAGTTCAAGGTTTAATGAGCTAATCCAACTAATTTGGTGTTACAAGTAATCAGCACTGAGCAGTTACATGCATTCAAATCAGCAAAATTACAAGGGGAACAACATTTTTGCACAGCCAGTTTTTCACATTTGATTTATTTTATATAACTAAATACTGCTTCACTAAAAATCTTTGTTCAGAAAACACCGCAGTACTCTGATGTTCCTAGGAAATGAAAGACATACCACTGTTATCTTTTTTGTTGAAAGTATAGTCAATTATTATGCAGGCTGAGAGGGGTTCCCAAACATTTTCATATGACTGTATACTCAGCAACAAACATGTATAACCATATATGTTAATATCCTCCTGATCAAAAAATAAATTGAATGATGCAAGTATACATATAAATTACCGCTCTATTTCCAATTATGTGACTCAAATGGTGACTGTGGAGGCAGCGTGTAGATGAACTAACCTATTACGGTGTCGGTCAAAATGATGCTGCTGGTCAAAATTCACATCACATATTGCATGTCCAACGGGGAAAAATATAAAGTGGCCTCATGAAGTACAATGTTTTCCTAAAAGTGAATTCGGAGCTTCACCGTGTGCTCATGTCAGTTGGGGTGCAGCTTAAGCACAAGCAGGCAGATACAGATTTATTTTTTCCGAATACAAATAAATAGCAAAAAATTCATACAAAATAAATATTTGTAAAAATCAACTGTTTGTGCTTATTTGAATACTGTATTCGGATTCGGCTCCACCATACATTACAGGGTATGGCAAAACGTTTAATCAGGACCTAAACCAGATCCAGAATATCACATAAAACTGAACCAGCTCACGTTCAAGTTCTTCACTTGCAAATACGTTACGTTAAGTTCACCGTTCTTAGAAAATGAGCTTGTTCAATGAACGCGCTCTTTTCAACTAGTTCATGCACAACACTGATGGCCACATCCACACTAATGTGTTTTCATTCAAAAACGTATACATTTGTCTATGATTTTGCCTTTCATCCACATTATAGCACTATTTTCGCCCCCCTGAAGATGAAGATTTTCAAATACGATGTCCAGGGCTTTATATACTTCTGAAAATGCAGCATCAGTATTGTGGTGTGGGCGAGCAAAAATGGAGCTTTACAAACACAATGCTGTAGTCGTGCTCTGATTAGTTTGTACTTATTTCGTGACCCTTCCCTGATTGGATCCTGATCATTACAGCGGCTCATTCCCTGATTGGTCAATTTTAATGGAAGAAAAACATTTTCCATCATAGCAGGCATGAAAGAGCTGCTTTCCACAGTGCTTGTTGTGCTGCTTACCTGTATGCATCTAAATTAAAAAGTTTGAAAACTGCAAAATGCATACAAAGCCAATTATTTACTGGTCGCTAAAGTTTTGCAATAAATCCTGTGGCTGGGGCTGTTTACTGTTGTTGGGAAAAATTCAAAGCCCAGTGAAAATCTCATTGTGAATAACTCAGTTGACAGCTTCTAATTAACGTTTATCACTTACACGTAATCTGTTCAGTAAGGAGGATTGCATTCCACAGCAAAATGAATAAGAAGGCACTTAATAAAGTGGACGGGTGTAGAATGCAGCTGAACTCACAGTCAAGGCTGGCGCCACCATTAAGGCAAATTAGGCAATCGCCTGGGGCACAGATCATAAGGGAGGAAAAACCCAGCCACACGGGTTAGCTACCGAACAGTCGGTTGGCACACTGATAAGCTTGGCCTAGGGGGCAAAATAAAAAAGCACTGGCACTGATCACAATATTACAACACAAACAGACACGAAAGCAGTGCAGTAAAGTGAACATATAGACACATGCCTGCACACACACACACACACACACACACACACACATGCACACACATTTATTTATTTTCTCTATTGAGTTAGTTTTACAAATGTTACAAGGTGTGCTCCGATTGCTGCGGACTGCTTCTAATCAATTACCCTGCAAAAGGACATGGAGCTAAACACTTTTTTTTAAGTGACACTTTAACATTTGCAGGGTTTATATTTAAGGACAGGACGACCATCGCCAGTTCTGAAGACTGTCATGTTCAACTGTAATCCACACACTAATGTGACATGGGGGACAATTTGTTCCTGTTCCTTAAAGAATTTCTTGCTTGGTATTGGCTGCTGTGAACATGCTATCAGAGTCCTGTTCACACTGACAGGTTTGAAAGCACATAAAGCACAAGGGAATCTGATTTTCATGGAGCTCTGAACCTTTGCTCCCTTCACAGAGTCTGCGCAAGCCCAGTGTAGGCAAAGGCCCACATCACTTGTGTATTTGGGTGTTTTAGTACGGACGGGGATCGTTTTGTAAATGATGCAAAAACTCCAGTTTGGATGGAGATCATTTCTTTTAAAAACTCCATTTGTAAATGAAAATTTGATACTGTGGATGTAGCCTAAAGCTGATGCATGAAACCACACAAATACAAAGGCAGATGTTAAGCCACAGGATACCTGAACACATCATGAGAGGACTATAAAGTGATGTTTCTTAGAGCTGAATCTCAGCAGCAGTCGTGTGAAAAAATTGCTGTCCAGAAAAACTGTCATATTTGTATTTTTTTGCCAAACAGTCATTTTACTCAGGTCTTTTAGAACATAAGACGATTTGGACAATGACAACATCTAGGACTAGTTTCTTTCTTGAGCCTAATGCTACTGAGACGGACCCCACTCGCCTCTTTGTGATCATGAATAGAATCAAATGGAAAACATGATGCTGTCCCCAAGAGGTGCAGGTCAGATCAGTTTTACCTTTTAAACAGAATCAGAAAAGACCAGCTAAGAAAACAGATGAACAATTAAAGAATGAGCCCCCCCCACAACCTGCTTCAATGGGGTTCACAGAAAGGACAGTCCTGCAATTAAACACTGTTTAAGCATGTCTGTTTAAACATGAGGTGGTCTGACAGCAGTTCATGGATCTGGTGTCCTGAGTTCACACTTAGCCACTGCCTGTGTCGAGTCTGCACATTCTGTTCATGTCCTCATAATCTCTTTCTCATTAATTACAGTTTTACTGGAGTATTTTTAAAATTCTAAAGGGGCACCCGTTCCCCCAGCTCTGCACAGGTGTGTTAAGCATCATGACGATATTTTGCCAAGTCCGCCTCTCACTCAACTCTGTACTCTGTTAGCACCTGCCACCAAGGGCCTTTATACTTTCTTGTAGTTTAGGGTCTTACCTTACTCAACTTACTCAAATAGCATGTGGGTTTGGATAATCACTGAATTTAAATTTGGCAAAAGAAAAAGAGGGAACTGACAGGAAAAACAAAGGCTGGTGCCAGTGTAAGGCGGGGAATCTGAACCTATTAATAAAAGACTGATGATAAAAGAACTGCCTAACTGTACTGGGGGCCCTGAGAGCAGCCCTGGGTGAAGACCAGTGCACTGCAGGTACTTCTAGGGGGTTCTGTAGGGGAGTCCTTGTTGCATGGGTTCTGTCTGAATTATTATTATTATTATTATTATTATTATTATTATTACAGTAATCCCTCGCTATATCGCGCTTCGCCTTTCGCGGCTTCACTCCATCGCGGATTTTATATGTAAGCATATTTAAATATATATCGCGGATTTTCTGCTGGCTCGCGGATTTCTGCGGACAATGGGTCTTTTAATTTCTGGTACATGCTTCATCAGTTGGTTTGCCCAGTTGATTTCATACAAGGGACGCTATTGGCAGATGGCTGAGAAGCTACCCAACTTACTTTTCTCTTTCTCTCTCTTGCGCTTTCTCTGATCCTGACGTAGGGGGATTGAGCAGGGGGGCTGTTCGCACACCTAGACGATACGGACGCTCGTCTAAAAATGCTGAAAGATTATCTTCACGTTGCTATCTTTTGTGCAGCTGCTTCCTGAAACGACATGCTGCACGGTGCTTCACATACTTAAAAGCTCGAAGGGCACGTATTGATTTTTGATTGAAAAACAAACTCTGTCTCTCTCTATCTCTCTCTCTCTCTCTTTCTCTGCTCCTGACAGAGGGGGTGTGAGCTGCCGCCTTCAACAGCTTTGTGCCGCGGTGCTTCGCATACTTAAAAGCCAAACAGCCCTATTGATTTGTTTGCTTTTCTCTATCTCTGTGACATGATCTGCTCCTGATGCTCACTCCTTTGAAGAGGAAGATATGTTTGCATTCTTTTAATTGTGAGAGGGAACTGTCATCTCTGTCTTGTCATGGAGCACAGTTTAAACTTTTGAAAAAGAGACAAATGTTTGTTTGCAGTGTTTGAATAACGTTCCTGTCTCTCTACAACCTCCTGTTTTTCTGCGCAAATCTGTGACCCAAGCATGACAATATAAAAATAACCATATAAACATATGGTTTCTACTTCACGGATTTTCTTATTTCGCGGGTGGCTCTGGAACGCAACCCCCGCGATGGAGGAGGGATTACTGTATTATTATTATTATTATTATTAAGGGGCTTCGCCCCCCGCTCGCTTCGCTTGCCAAACCCCCGGCCTGTGCTACGCGCCAGCCACTTTGCGTCTCTGCCGTTCACATATGTGGATTTCACTTTCACCAAACAATAAATCTTTTATTTCTCACGGATACGCCTCTTCATTGGGAAGAAACACTACTTTTCCTTGATGGCAACATGAATTAGAAGATCTACAAGTCTCTTGACTTAAAGTTTAAATCTGAACAATATATTCGATCTCTTTTCGCTGTTCTGTTATTTCACCGAATGCACTAATGCGATATTCATTTTTTTGAGACTTTCGAATTTTAGTACTTTCATTATCTCTAACCTACTCTGCATGTGTATCGTGCAAACGTTTTTGAATTCTTTACAACATACTACTTTGTCATTTACTCTTTGTCTTTTATTTCCGGCCCTGGGCCTGGTTAAATCTCTTGGCACAAAGTCTTCTCGTCATAGGCTAAAAAGTCTTGTCTCACCCCATGACTTTTTTATTATAATAGAGAGATTATTTTACTTTTGTTCTTTAGGTTTATGTAGTAGATAATGCTGCTGCTTATCTGATTGATCATCTGTTCTGTCAAAGCAATACTCACTTATTGTTCATGTGATGTCAGTGTGTTCTTTCTTCCCCTTGTCTGTGGGTTTGTTTAGTTAATGAATAAGTAAATACTTCACAAATGTTACAAATTATACTACTATGAATATGAGCAACACCCTAATGTCCCAGAAGACCATAAACTGGTTACCTCATGAAGAAATAATTTTGCTCATCATTCACATAAATCTCATCTAAAACTGGCTTAAATGCATCCAGGACAAGATTCAACCTGTGAGCGATGTCATCAAGTGCCCACGTCGCTGTGTCACACCTGGGGAATGTCTTATACAATCTTAGGCAAAAATATCTGTACATCTCTCAAAGAGCCTTGAACTGAAAACCACTGGTAAGGCCTTCACAGCAATATTTTAAAATATTGTCAGAAGGGATAAGAGTGTGTTCAGACTGGGTGAAGCACACCAAGGATGTCAACTGTAATGATGCAAAAAATAGATAAAATAAAAAGGATAGTGCCCTTGGCATTCAGAATACTGTGGCATTCTTCTACAACACTTTGATCGCCAGTGTGTAATTTTCGACATTGTGGTGTGCTGGACTGGTAACATTACCTCGAGAGTGGCCCACCAAATCAACAAGCTAATGTAAAGGGCAGATCAGTCATGGGACCCCCTGGAGGTCGTAGGAGAAAGGGCAGAATTAAAACAAAACTGAGTGCCATTATGAACAATGCTGCACATCCTCTCTCTGACACACTAACAGTGAGGACTTTCAGCCAACAAATTATTCAGCAGACGTGTGTCAAGTAAGACTATGGGGGCTCCTTTATACCAACAGCAATACAGCTTCAAAATGCATCTCTGGGACTGGGACTGCCAAGTCAGAAGTTTTCTTTTCTTTCTTTTTTTGTAATTTTCTTCCTTTTTAGTCATTCTGGTGTGTAGTCAGGCCATAATGTGTGTGTATATATTTATTTATGAATTTACTTCTCTATCTATTTACACAACAGGTCAAAATGTTTAGAACGTTTTCCAGTTTTTCTTCAAATTTAGTCATCTGAAATAATGAATTACCTAAAATGGTAAAAAGGTAAGCAGTAAACTGCCAGAGGTTTAAATGAAAACATTTAGGTTAACAAAAACTGAAAAAAGGAAATAGCAGAATATTACAAATGGGCCTTCTTCAGGGAACAACTAATAGATTACAATTTACAGATATTCAGACGCAATTAATGTAAATAAGAACCTTGCAAGTTGAAGCAAACAATTTGCACAAGTGTCCCAACTTCTGTTGATTAATTAAAATCTCTCTGTTTGTCTTAAAGCAGAGTGGGAGCAGACTGTGTTACTACACCCTGTGAAGTGCTGCCTGGATGATATTCCAGTGATAATGGCAAGAAAACAGCAATTAACAAATGAAACGAGGCAGAGCATTAATACTCTTAGAAGTGTAGGCCTTTTCATTAGAGAAATTTAAAAAAATCCAAGTGTCGGTGGGTGTGGTGGTGTCCAACAATGCAAATGCAACTGGAAGAAACTCCGATAGGAAAAGATCTGGCAGACCCAAAGTCACAAACCAATCAGTAGTCAAGTTTGTGAGGGTCACCAGCTGGTGTGATCAGAGGCGCCTCACAGCACAAGAGCTTCAAGCACAGCTTAACAGAGCAGGTCGACCAAAGCAAATCTCAGTTTGTGCTGTGAAGAGGAGACTTTGTGCTGCAGGTTGGACGTGGCGAGTGGCAGTAAGAAAGCCATTCCTTTAAGGACAAAATAAGAAAGCAAGGCTTACCTGGGCCATGAAATGCCAGCTGTGAACTACTGCAGACTGGAAGAAAGTCTTATGGACCAATGAATCAAAGTTTGAAATCTTCTGCTCGTCACACAGGTTGTTTATATGCTGTTGTGTTTGTGAAAGGCTGGTTCCTCAGTGTGTGACACCGACTGTCAAACATGGAGGAGGAAGTGTGATGGTCTGGGCTTCTGTTGCTGGAGGCAGAGTGGGTGACTGGCATTCTGAATCAAAAGAGTTACCATAGCATTTTGCAGCCCCCCACAGTACCTTCTAGTGTGCTTCTAGTAGGTCAGGAGTTCATCCTACAGCCAGACAATGACCCAAAATACACCTCAAGCCTACAGTTAGGTCCATAAATATTTAGGACAGAGACAACTGTTTTCTAATTTTGGTTCTGTACATTACCACAATGAATTTTAAATGAAACAACTCAGATGCAGTTGAAGTGCAGACTTTCAGCTTTAATTCAGTGGGGTGAACAAAACGATTGCATAAAAATGTGAGGCAACTAAAGCATTTTTTTTAACACAATCCCTTCATTTCCGGGGCTCCAAGGTTATTCTTCTTTTTATTTTGATTTTATTTTTTGTAGAATCAACTCTGGGCAGCAGCCAGCAGGGTGGCCGTGCGGCGCATGTGTACGGACGCTGTTCTTATCCTTATCACCTTCACCATCACTTCCTCTACTTCTTCATATCTTAAATCATTCTTAAGGCAGATTGAAGAACAATTAAGGAAAACGTACTAAGTAATTGCAACACAAACACTGATTTAATCAGTTTTAATGTGAAAAGATGCCGACGAAAGAAGAGAAGAAGCGGGCTGCTAGGGTGGAGAAAAGAAGATCTGCACAGGAAGCAGCAAGTACATCAACCTCTGAACAAACGAATGGTAAATGTACAGAGGAAGAAATGAAAACTAGGAATGCTCAAGTCAAGTGTGTTCACTGCACGTTATCGTGCAGCGCACCGTTACTAGTATCTTTATATTTATTGTTTCATTGCCATTTTGCTTTCCTTTTAGGCACCAGCATTTTATTTATGGGTTACCCTGCTAACAACTCGGACGTGTGCAGCCCTATGATTTCATAAAGACAATGGTCAAAAATTTGGACACAAGTGTCAGTAGGCTTTGCGCCCTAAGAAGCAAGATACCCAAACTATTCTGTAACATTTCAGTAATTATTTACCACTCTGATGCTGATCTTTCTGATCATAAAATAGGTCATTAAGACAAAAATTGATTAGAAGAATTCATAATTCATTTCAGAATTACAGTATTTGAGGGTTTCGTCTTTCTCTTGTACAATTTAGATCAAAAACTAATAAGCACATCGTCCTCTCATAATAGGCTTAATTTTTGAGTTTGGTATTTTTCCTTCCAGCCGTTTTAGCTCTAGTCCATCCTCAAGAGACACACAGACACAGACCCACCTTCGAGATATCAATGTTTTCGTTATTAGGGGACCCTAAAATGTCGAGATCCATTGAAAATCAGTGATCAAAATTTTTGATAAACTTAAAGCTTTCGCTCCTCCCCCATAAATAGTAGGTTATGGTTGGGGGGGGGGGTGCATAAAGTAAAAATTTCACCAGTTAAGCCACGTCTTTATCCGAGATTTTTGTTTGTATTTTGGTAGCAGATTTTTGACTGATTTTCACTTCACGTCATACGGTTTTGGTGCCTGATATATTGAACTCCCAGTTAAAATGTTTTGCTTGCCTTCTGACAATATCTCTTCTTCTGATCCTTTTCTCATTGTATGCGATTTCCACCTTAGCACAATATGGCCGTGGATAACTGGTAGGTTCACCACCATGGCATACTTCGAATGAAGGTGAGTGCCCCAGCTGTCCACGAGATCCTCTGGGACAAAGTCTGGAAACAATGAGAAATGATTTAAGCACATTAACTCTTTCAGGGAGGATGCTGAATTCAGGGGTAGAGGATGGTAATCAGCTGTAAACTGTGACAAAACTCACCGTTATGTTTTAGTTTGACTCTCTTTAAAGTTAGTTTTGTTGATTTGACTGAGATTTCCTGTGCGTGCATGAGTAGCAAAGAACAAACACCCCCTGAAATGGCATCGACATCTGGTGAAAGACCAAAGCGAATGCGCAAAACAAAATACTCTGTGGATGACGTTTTGCGTGTCATATCGCTGAGTCGGACTCTGAGTTGTCAAGTGATTTTTAGATCGAAAACTAAAGTGAAGGGAACAACGTCAGCTGATCGTGGTGCTGAACATGTCCATGTAGCTAATGTGCCTACGTTCACCCAGGAGGATCGCCTCTTACGATGACAAGAGGTACAAACCAGATTGCGTCACACTGCGACTACTACTGCTGCACGAAGACAGCCAGGCAGCCGGCCCACCACGTATACCTGCTGGTCATTGAGCTGCTGGAGTTGCCGAACGGGTGCCACGGCATGCAGTAAAGGACATTTTAAATTGATTTCTATGTGAAACCATTGCTTTGTGTGCTTTTCAGAAAACTGGAAAAATATTCAGCCCTCAAAGAATTAATGTTAGGTAGAATACCCAATTGGGGGCTGGGTGGTCTTCTGTCTTTCGGACCTGTCACACATGTGTTCTAAGGGACACCTTCAGGGTTCATCCAAGGTATGCAGTACCCCACCGGGATGAGAGGGGGCAATACCTCTAGCAGTCTCGTCTTTTTTTTTCTCTTCTTCAACAACAAGAAGACACTTCTTGAGGGCAACGAACCTCGACCCTTCCACAGGGACAGCTAGAAAAGCCCGACACATCTAAATGTCGGTGTCATCATTTGGACTCTTAACAACCCTTGGGAAGAAACTCCAAGATCTCTGCACGTTCACAAGAGCTGTCCATTCTAAGAAGCAGAAAGGAGATTTATGTTCTGTTTTGTTGTTTACTTGCCAAAATATAAAGGGGCGAACCAGCAAACACCCCAACACTTTATTCGGGCATCATGTATTCCTTCCACCCATCTACAGACCCTTGCAGATTTTGTTTTTTTCTCTAGCTTAACTGGAGATTTTTTTGTTGTCCTACTGGCCCTATGAAATTATCATCATACTCATCTGTAGAGACTTACAATATGATATTACATATAAGGACGCTACTTTTCTACTAATTATATATCTATGTTATGTAAGCTTGTATGGATTTATTCAGTACTAGCCGTCCCCAGCAGCTCCGCCCACGTAGTAATGAAACAGGACAAATTTTAAAAACCACTAAACAAACAGGTATCGTTAGCTAAACGGAGGCAAGGTACACTCCAAAACGCAGAGGTACACCGACTCGAACGGAGGCTGGCGTGTGAGTCACGAGGACCCTGCCCGGCTCCCCACTCCTGATGTCACGCTTCCCTCTCCCCTCAGGCCCACAGCCTCTCTCTCGGATTAGCACAAATAAATCGCTTCTGTAAGAGAACTATGATTCTTAGCATGATGAGAGAAGTCGCAAAATCAACCGGAATGTTCAAGCAAATTATAGAAAAAAACTTGATCTAAATTTGTTAAGTAGTTGTCTCGTGAAAAGCAAAAATACATACAGACAGATTTTTTATACAGAGAGATTATTCTTACCAAATTCTTTTTTTGTAGCTGTTTCTTTGACATATTGTAAAACACTTTGAGCTACATCCTGTATATGAAAATGCGCAGTAAAGCATTGCTTTACTAAACCTTACACTAAGTATTTACACTGGCAGTGATGTACCTCAGAACTCCATTCCCCATATTGAATGTTAATTGTTATTTTATTAACAATATGTTTGCATTCCACTTCTCTTTTTTAATATTTGTGTGAGAAATATGCTTGAGCAGAAACAAAAAAACTTATTTGTCTATGTATGACTCATTATGGTCATAATCTTCTTCTTGGGTCTCATTATAGCATTGAGTCTTTTATTTGGGTCTTTGCCCATTTTGAGACTAAAGTAACAACCCCAACAGCCGTCACCCACCATGCAATCACTGTGCAAGGACAACATGTATGGCGAGTGTTCAGGACAGTGAATAAATGGAACACTGCTCACCCTGATGAAACACCTGGCAGTGTGCTCAGGGACTGTGCCTACCAGCTGGCAGAAGTCTTGGCCAACATTTTCAGCCTGTCCCTGTCCCAGCCTATCACAACCTCAACTTAAAGACAGGCACAATAATCCCAGTGCCACAGCGGTCTGCCATCACTTGTTTAAACAATTACAGGCCAGAAACACTCACACCCGTAATTCTGAAGTGCTTTAAAAAATTAGTTCTGAGGAACATCAGAAACAATGGACCAGCCCCGATACACTTACACTGCAATGAGATCCACAGAGGACGCCATAATCCAGCATTCCTCAACCTTTAAGTATTTGCAACCCGAGTTTTCATAACAGTTTTAATCGCGCCCCCCTAACGTTTTTTTTGAAAGGAGCCCACTAATACCAATTTGTTATTTTTTAATTAATGATATATCATAGATGAATATTTTATTACACCTACTTAACTTTTATCGACATTTATCTAACTCTACAGTATATTTATTTTTCTAGTATCAGAATGTAGTTTAAGTTAATGTGTTTTGGTTTCAATAGATGTATTTGTCATATTTTCGATTCTTGTTTTCTTTTTTTCTAATCTTCGCGCCCCCCTTTTTGTTACAAACGAATTTGCGTGTCTCACAGAGGCGACTCCAATTGGTTTCACTTTCCACTCAGAGCCTCGCAGCTCAAGACAAGGCGGCGGGCTGGCAGTAATTATCAGAGAAGACTTAAACATTAAAAGAATTCCAATTGACTGTCCATTGTCTTTTGAGTGCCTGGCTCTTAAACTAACAACGGAATCAGGTCCTGTCTCACTCATTGTTCTTTATCGTCCCCCAAAATACAATGCATCCTTCTTATCCGATCTGATTGAACTTTTGACCCACCTAAGCTCTTACTCTCAGAGAATTATGCTTCTTGTTGATTTCAACATCCATATTGACACCCCCACATCTAAACTGAGAAATGAATTCCTATCCTTACTGGACTGTTTTGACTTGACACAACATGTTGATTTTCCCACCCACTCTGGTGGTCGTATATTGGACCTGATCTGCACTTCTGGACTATCTGTTGCCAACATTTACAGCACTGATTTTGGACTCTCTGACCATAAAGCAGTATTTTTCACTGTTTCATTGCCTTTCCCTCCTCTTACCTGTAAACGACAAATTTCTTACAGAAACCTTAAAAATATCTGTCCTTCTATCCTTTCTGGATCCATTTCTGATCTTTTACTGTTCTTCATCTATTCCACCAACACTAGATAGTCTTGTTGACCACTATAACTCAGCCCTTCAGCATTAGATAAAACAGCTCCTTTAAAATATAAGGAGGTTTCCTATACACGTTCAGCTCCTTGGTATAACTCAGAATTGCGATCTATGAAAGCAGCTGGCCGACGCCTTGAGAGAATGTCACGTAAGACTGGCCTCACCGTGCACATCCAGGCTTTCTCTGACCACCAAAGAGCTTACAGAGAAGCACTAACTTCTGCCAAGAACACCCATTATGGCAGAATAATAGAAAGTGGCCATGATAACCCAAGGGTTTTGTTCTCTGTAGTTAATAAACTACTCGAACCCGCATCTGGTCCAACTACCTCTTCTACTGAAGTCTGTGAGGAATTCCTCCACTTTTTCCGTAACAAAATTAAAGATCTAAATAATTCAACTAACATAAATATATCATCTGTTTATATCTCTCCCTGTTTTCCCACTCCATCCAGCTCCTTCTCTAAGTTCTCACCAGTCACATCTGCGTCTGTTAATAACCTGCTTTGTAAGATGAGGCCGACTACTTGTATACTAGACCCCATCCCCACCACACTACTTTAATCCTGCCTTCATGCCATAATCCCGACTGCTACAACAATAATAAACTCATCCCTTGACACTGGCTCTGTGCCGCTCACTTTTAAAATTGCTTCTGTAACCCCAATGTTAACAAAGTCTGGCCTTGATGCTGACAATCTTAACAATTTCTGGCCTATTTCCCACTTACCTTTCCTGTCAAAAGTTCTTGAGTGTGTTGTAGCTTCCCAACTCACCAATTACCTAACCTCTAATAATTTGATGGAACCCTTTCAGTCTGGTTTCAGGGCGCGGCACAGCTGTGAAACTGCTCTGCTACGGGTAACCAATGATTTGCTTATGGCAGCAGACTCTGGACAAATTAGCATATTAATTCTGTTAGACCTCAGTGCAGCATTTGGCACTGTTAGACATGACATCCTACTGTCCAGAATGGAGAACATGCTGGGTATCTCTGGCACTGTCCTCCTGTGGTTCAAGTCCTATCTGACTGATAGTCAAGAGTTTGTTAGTCTTGGCAACAGCAGATCCAGCTCAGCGCCAGTCACACAAGGAGTCCCTCAAGGCTCTGTCCTTGGTCCTCTGCTTTTCTGTATTTATATGCTTCCCCTTGGCCATATTATCCGTAGTTATGGATTGGGTTATCATTTTTATGCAGATGATACCCAGCTCTACTTCAATGTTAAAAGTGGAACTTCATCAGAGCTTTCTCAGCTCACAACCTGCCTTAGTGAAATTAAAACCTGGATGGAGCAGAACTCTTTAAAATGAAATTGCAACAAAACTGAACTCCTGCAAATTGGGACTAAAATGCAACTTAATAAAATGAGCTCCTTCCCAGTCCATCTTGGCAGTGATCTCATCAGACCTGCCTCTACTGTAAAAAATCTTGGTGTCATTTTTGATTCCTCCCTCACTTATTCCACCCACATAAATCACATTAAGAAACTTTCTTACTTTCACCTCCGTAACATATCCCGTGTTCACTCTTTCCTCTCCTTCTCTAATGCTGAGAAACTTGTCCATGCTTTTATCACATCCTGCATCGATTATTGTAATTCCCTACTGGCAGGTGCCCCTTCTAATCTTATATCACAGCTCCAGCTTATTCAAAACTCAGCTGCAAGAGTCCTTACTCGAACCAGCAGCAGCGAGCACATCACACCCATCCTGTTCCGTCTTCACTGGCTCCCTGTGTCTTACAGAATCGAATATAAAATCCTACTAATAACCTACAAAGCTTTAAATAACCTCGCACCAAACTACATCAGTGACCTCCTCCATCACTATGTGCCTGCCCGCCCACTAAGGTCCTCTGATTCTGGCAATCTTGTTGTGCCCCTCACTAATCTACACTCCATGGGTGACAGGGCCTTCAGCTGACTCCATGAATTCTTTTAAAAAACAACTCAAAACTCATCTGTTCAGGAAGGCTTTTAGCTCTATTTGACTTTATTACCTTTCTCTCAGTTTACTTCTCTGTCAAGATGCTCATGTAACCTGTGTGTGTGTGCTAGACCATCAATTATGTTGTCTGTTTTTTTTTCGGAATTCACTGTCTTAATCTTCTTTATTTATTTATCTGGTTTGTACAATGCTATATACTGTATATTCTGCCATTCTTTATTATATTCTGTAAGTGCCTTGAGCATGGGAAAGGCGCTATATAAATAAAATGTATTATTATTATTATTATTACTTCACGCCCCCCCCTAGGGGGACCCGCCCCACAGATTGAGAACCACTGCCATAATCAATGCCCTCCACGCCATTGTGGCTCATCTCAAGCAGAATAGGACATATGCTCTTCATTGATTACGGCTCAGCATTTAATACTCTCATCCCAAGAAGGCTGGTCACCACATTGCTCAGTTTGGATATCATCCTGTCAATGTGCATGTGGACCAAGATGTCGCTCACAAGCAGTCAGATTCGGCCTCCACCTCCTTCCATCCTGATACTCAGCACTGATGTCCCACAAGGCTGTGTGCTGAGTCTACTCCTCTATGCTGTGCACACATACAGTAAGAGTTAGTACCTGCACGTGCCACAGACACAATTATTACATTTGCAGGTGATACAACAGTGGCGAGGCTAATCTCAAATGGGGATGAGACAGTTTACAGGGACAAAGTCTGTAAATTTGGCAGTATGGTACTCAGAAAATAACTTACTTAATACCAAGAAAAGAACAGAACCTGTCATCGATTTCATGAGACACTGTGATGACTTACTGCATCTCCTCTTAATATCATTCATCTTTATTAATTAGCAGATGCTTTTATCCAAATTGACCTACAGAAGAGGTCAACATAATCAAGTAACATACATCTGAAGGACTGTTTGGGAACACGTGTTAGAGGACAAGGATACAAAATTGATCATCACAAGTGGAGAGCTCAAAACAAAAATAGATAATAACAATCTAACAGGTAATATCAGTTAGACAGGAATGTACCGAACAAGAGAGTCGTCAAACACTTCTTATACACAGCAGTTAGCAGCTGGAGTCCTGATTGACAGGTGGCATCACCAGATGAGCAGAATCAAGTAGTTGAGAAGGAGCGTAGGACCTCTCAGGTGTCTCCACATATATACTGTAAGTGCAGACCCACTGACTACTCTGTAGGCAGGCATCAAAGATTTGAACTTAACACATGCCACTCACAGGATACCAAGGTAGTGAATCATCTGCATTTGATTCACCGGTTTGGTGACACATGCTGGTACACCTGCCAGGAGAAAGCTGCAGTATTCCAGATGCTCAATGGAGACAACACGGAGGGGAACCCACATCACTGAGGAACTTACATGGTCAATGAGAATTATCACTCTGGTCAAAAAGGCATTGCAGTGCCTCTTCTTTTTAAGGACCCTTAAAAATGAATGTTGTGCCCCCTGCTGCTTGTGTTCTTTTGACATTGCCCTGCAGAAAGAGTCCTGACATACTGCATCAACGGGTGGGACGCAAACTGTTCAGCTGCACAGAGGATAGTCCTTCAGAGAGTAGTAAAGTCTGAGCAGAAAAGAACTGCACACCATTTGCCTTCAGTAGAAGACATTTTGCAAATCCAACAACGGCATTGTGAAAGACACGACTCCCCTTTGCCACCATCTTTTTAGCCTTTTGCCTTCTGGGAGATGCTGCAGGGCCATAAAAATCTGCAGGTCAACTTGAAAATAAGTTTTTATTCTATAGCCATCAATAAACTGAACTTAGTACAAAAATGACCCCCCCCCCCCACTAATAGCTCAGCCTTACATGTAATTTTGTTTTTAATATGATATGCTGTTGACTGTACAATCTACAATCTACTTCGTCTGAAGTAATGCCCATTAATGTTCTGGTCGTTTCTTGTTTTACCTCTTCGACGTCAGCAAAACGCCTTCCTTTCAAGTCTTTTTTCATCCGAGAGAACAAAAAGAAATCACACGGAGCTAAATCCGGTGAGTAGGGTGGGTGGTTCAGGGTTGTCATACCGTTTCAATAACAATAGTTTCTGCAACACTTTCTTCAAGAAGAAAACAAAATTTCACTGCCGCGCATTGCTCACGATAATCGGCCATCGTAAAAAAACGACGCTTGCACAAAACTACTTTTACAAAAAAATTCACTGAACACAAGCACAACCTTCCAGACTGATGGCACTTGGCAGACTGACTTGTGAGGAGTGTAACTAGATCGCCCTAGCGGCACAACCACGTACTACAAGTACCAACCTAACAACAACAAAATTCCGGTTATTTTCGGGTCCCCCCTCATATATATATATATACACACACACATATATATATATATATATATATATATATATATATATATATATATATATATATATATATATATATATATATATATATATATATACATATATATATATATACATACATACAGTATATATATCCATCCATCCATCCATCCATTTTCCAACCCGCTGAATCCAAACACAGGGTCACGGGGGTCTGCTGGAGCCAACCCCAGCCAACACAGGGCACAAGGCAGGAACCAATCCTGGGCAGGGTGCCAACCCACCGCAGTATATATATATATATATATATATATATATATATATATATATATATATATATATATATATATATATATATATATATGTATTTATGTTTTGTTTGTGAGTGTTATTAAATTCAGTTTTAGCAATGACAACCCCTGCCCTACAGTGAAACTCATACTTACACATCTAAACAACAGGGAACACGTTGGCACTCTCTAGTGTTGTAGTGGTTGCTGGCCTACAAGTTGGCATAATTATTTGCATCACCCCCTCATGGATCCTGGGCAGATCTACCATCAGGCTGTCCTGTGGATGCCTTCACTATAATGTTCAAGTGACAGTGTGATGAAATCATTACAGGGGGCAGTGGACTGCCCACTTGCACATCGAAATAAATATTCAACATAGCATTCAAATCTACAAGGGGCTCTTGTTTCACCAGGGTACCCTGGGGCCTGTGGGGAATTGGTTGAAGTAAAATCAGATGCCCAGTCAGTGAATGTGTGGACTTTGCATGTTCTTTGTAGGTGTGATTTTCCCACCCTAGGTACCCCACTTTGCCAAAAAAAACTTTCTTAGGTAACTGGAGACCCTAAAGCGGCCCTGAATGAGTTGGCAATGAAAAGGATTGGCTTCCTTTCCAGCACTGGTTCATGCCGTGATCTTGATGGTGCAGAGTCTCCAGCCAAACCCACCTGTTTGCTTGAATGAGATTAGGGGTGTTTGAGTGGGTCTGCATGGGGTCTGCATGCTGTTACTTCTAGGTACCCCTTCTTCAGGGGCGTAGCCGGGGTGGAGGGGCTGGCAAGCTGATAGCATCCAAGAAACAAAACATAATTAGTGCATAGTGTCTGTAAAATATCCCTTACATTTTATTATATATTTCAAACCATACAGTTTAACAATCTAAATTTAAAACCGCTACATACCAAAAACATGCTTAGCTGATATGAATCAACTGGTGTACTGATGGCACCTTTGTAGCAACCATTCATTTTCAAAAATGGAGCGAGAGAAGTGTGATGAAAGGTTCCATAATATACTGTAGAACAGCTAATCCAAAATTCAAGAACATAAGGTTGAGTTGTCAACTAGACTTTTTGTATTCTGCAGTACATTATTAGCTACAGTATATGTCATCTAATTAGCCAGTGCCATTAGGTTGCAAAGAGTCGAGGAAGCCACTGTCTAACATCTGCGTATATTTTGCTCCTTAACATAAGCTGTTGTGACTTGTCATACGCGAAAATGTGGAATCGCACATCGCAATTCCAAAAGAACACATAATATTAGAGTCAGGGGTGTAATATGAGGCTGGTAATCTGGACTGGCAGAAGCATATGAAACGCTGATCATGCCAGAATGAACTACATAAAAAGGTAATTATGAAATAAATAATCACACGAAAACATGCAAAGATAATTGGGAATAAGCCACTCAATTTTGAAGAATTCCAATGGTGTATATAAGATTGATTGATTGATAGACGGCAGGCAATGCCAGCATGAAAAGAGTCCTTTTGAAATAAATAATAAGCTATTATGAAATGTGCTGTTTGGAAAAATAAAATGTAAACAGCCTTTATAAAAAAGCTAATTTATAAATAAAACATCAAATTAAAAGTACATTATGGAAACTGAATTAAATGCTGATGTACCATTTCATAATGGGTACTCTCTTAAAATCCTGTTCTTTAATGCACTTTATGCTTCTTTACGGGTTGTGTGGCTCCTCGCAGCTCCACTGCTTGACAGGACCATTTCATTCTGAGAGGGGTTCTTTGCATATGAAGGTGGTTCTCTGTGCTTCACAAAACTTCCTAATATGTAGAACCTACCTGAAGTCTTTGATGTTCTGTATGGTAGGCAGAGGACAGTAACAGATTAGGAAACCTGGACTAACCCTGGATTACTGGACGTACGCAGCAAAACTCCTTTTAAAATCAGGAGTCATTGGTATTTCACAAATCAGTTACCATCTGTTCCTGTTTACTTTATGCAGCCTTTTACAGATCTAAATAAATAAAAGGATCATTCTGGAACCTTCATGTGGAAGGTTCTTTTGGAATCCAAAAATGGCTCCCGTATGACATCGCCCTGAAGAACCAGACACATGTTAAAAATAAAGGTGCCAGAGCAGTTCTTCAGAGCAGTGCTATAGGGGTCCCCAAAAAAGTGTCTCCTTCCAGGAAGAATCTTTATTTATTTAGATCTGCAGCAGACTCCATAAATAACCATAAACAGATGATGGCACATTTGGAAAATAAGGAAATCAGGGCTTGTGTCCTGGGTATGGCATGTGTGGAGTTTGCATGTTCTCCCCATGCCTGCAGTGTGCCTGGGCAGGTGGCACAGTTTCCTTCTATTGCCCAAACACATGCAGATTAGGTGAACTGGCATTGCTAAGGTGGTCCCTGATGTGTATGTGTGTGCGCACGCACGCGCATGTGTATATGTGAGTGTGTGTGCGTGCGTGCGTTTGTGCGTGTGTGATGGCGTGTATGTGTGCGCATGTGCGTGTGTGTGCGTGTGTGCGCACGCGCTTGTGTATGTGTGTGTGTGTGTGTGGGCGTGTGTGCGTGTGTGTGGGTGGGTGTGTGTGTGAGAGAGATCGTGTGTGTGTGGGCGCGTGTTCACCCTCTGATGGACTGATGTCCCGTCCAGATGTCGTTCCTGCCTTGTGCCTGGTCATCGCTAAAAGGGACTTCAGATGCCTTGTCCTGGATAAGTGGCCAGAGAAATGGATAGATGGATGAATGGAGGGACGAGAAGGTTCATGACTGCAAAAGGACTCTGACGGCCTCCAATCACTCGGGCTAAGGTCAGGTTTTCTTCATTTGTTGCAGTCTGCCATAGGTAGCCGACTGTATATTAAAGCTGTCTGACCTGTCCATGTGTTAGGAACCTTTACAAAGCCCAAAGAGTCAGAATGAAATGGTTCCTTCTCAAGCAGTGTTTTCAAAGAGGAACCACATAACCCAGTAAAGTGCCGTTTTACACTCTGAAATATTCTGATTCTTTAATGGCACTTTATGTTTCTTAACGGTGCTTACTGTCCTGCGCTTACATGTTGAAGCTGAGGGGCGATCGGGGCTTTACGGTGGATGGTCCTAAAGTTGTGGAACGGTGTGCCCCTCGGAATAAGATCGCCTCCCACACTTCATAGTTTTAAGTTTCTGTGAAAAAAGCCTTTTTATTCACTTGCTTTTTAGCTTATGAGTTTGAGTGTTTAAATCTTTCTATTTATATTGTTTATACTGTGTTCATCTTATGTATGCATTTTATTTTGCATAATATTATATTTAAGCTACTTATGTTTGTGTGTTGGTAGATGTTCAACCACAGGTTCAACACGCCCTCGACCCTCTGCAGTTTGCATATCAGGAGAAGATGGGAGCGGAGGATGCCACCATCTACATGCTTCCACTTGGACAGAGGCAGTATTGTTGTAAGAATTATATTTCTAGACTTCTCTAGCGCCTTCAACACAATCCAACCTCTGCTTCTTAGGGACAAGCTGACAGAGATGGGAGTAGATTCATACCTGGTGGCATGGATCGTGGACTATTTTAAAGACAGACCTCAGTATGTGCGTCTTGGGAATTGCACGTCTGACATTGTGGTCAGCAACACAGGAGCGCCACAAGGGACTGTACTTTCTCTGGTCCTGTTCAGCTTATATACATCGGACTTCCAACACAACTCGGAGTTCTGCCACGTGCAAAAGTTCGCTGACAACACTGCTGTTGTGGGCTGCATCAGGAGTGGGCAGGAGGAGGAGTATAGGGACCTAATCAATGAGTTTGTTAAATGGTGCGACTCAAACCACCTACACCTGAACACCAGCAAAACCAAGGAGCTGGTGGTGGATTTTAGGAGGCCCAGGTCCTTCCTGAACCCCATGATCATCAAAGGTGACTGTGTGCAGATGGTGCAGACCTATAAATATCTGGGAGTGCAGCTGGATGATAAATTAGACTGGACTGCCAATACTGATGCTCTGTGTAAGAAAGGACAGAGCCGGTTATACTTCCTTAGAAGGCTGGTGTCCTTCAACATCTGCAATAAGATGCTGCAGATGTTCTATCAGACAGTTGTGGCGAGCGCCCTCTTCTACGCGGTGGTGTGCTGGGGAGGCAGCATTAAGAAGAAAGACGCCTCACACCTGGACAAACTGGTGAGGAAGGCAAGCTCTATTGTTGGCATGGAGGTAGACAGTTTGACATCCGTGGCAGAGCGACGGGCGCTCAGCAGGCTCCTATCAATTATGGAGAATCCACTGCATCCACTAAACAGTGTCATCTCCAGACAGAGGAGCAGCTTCAGTGACAGACTGCTATCAATGTCCTGCTCCACTGACAGACTGAGGAGATCGTTCCTCCCCCAAACTATGCGACTCTTCAATTCCACCCGGTGCGGTAAACATTAACATTATATAAAGATATTGTCTGTTTTTTACCTGCATTATTATCAATCTTTAGTTTAATATTGTTTTTTGTATCAGTAAGGTGCTGCTGGAGTATGTGAATTTCCCCTTGGGATTAATAAAGTATCTAAAGTATCATTTCATTCAGGAAGACTTTATTGCATATGAAATTGGTTCTTTGTGCTTTGAAAAACTTTCAAGTATGTAGAAAAAAAATCATTAATGTATGGTGGGCTGCAGGGCACAGACAGATGAAGAACACTTGGATTTAGAAAGAGTTACTGCATAGAGTGAGAGTTAATTTAAAATCAGGACCCTTCACAAATCTGTTACCATCTAGTTTATGTACAGTGCCCCCCACTATTATTGGCACCCCTTGTAAAAATGAGTAAGAAGGGTTAGAGAAAAGTCCCTTTTTGCTGAAGAACTGTCATCTTGCACTGAAATAATGAGAAATATCGGACTTTTAACTGAAACAAGTTCATTCAAAGAAAAACAGCCCTCATCAAGAAATAAATACGTTTAGCAAAAACACATGTGCCACAATTGGTGGCACCCCTGCATTTAATACTTTGTACAACTTCCCTTTGCCAATATAACAGCACGGTCTTCTCTTATAACCTTTTATAAGGTTGGAGAATACAGAGCATGGCTTTTGAGACTATTCTTCTTTACATAATCTCTCCAGACCATTCAGGGTCTTAGGCCTTCTCCTGTGTACTGTCTTCTCACTCCACACGTCTTCTGTAAGGTTCAGGTCAGGGGATTGAGATGGCCATGGCAGAACTTTGATTTTGTGGTCAGTTAACCATTGCAGGGTTGATTTGGACATGTGTTTCAGACCATTATTCTGCTGGAAGATCCAATGATGACCCAGTTTTAGTTACCTGGCAGAGGCAGTCAGGTTTTGATTTAAAATCTCCTGATATTTCATGGAATCCATGATGCCTGTTTCCAGGACCTTTGGAGGAAACACAGCCCACAACGTCACATAACCTCCACCATATTTCACAGTTGCGACAAGGTCCTTTTCATTATAGCCATCCTTCTTTTTACATCAAACCCACTTTGTGTGTTTATTTCCAAAAAGTTCAATTTTTGTTTCATCAGACCATAGAATATGCTGCCAGTGAAAGATGTAGTAACGTTTTACAAACTCTGTGTGCTTACGTTTGTGGATAACTGACAGAAAAGGCTTCTTTCTGGCATACCTTCCAAATAATCTGTTGGCATGGAGATGCCATCTGATGGTAGTTCTGGAGACTTGGTAATCCCATATGGAGCTTGTCAGTGATCTACATAAATAAAGGGTCTTTCTGGAACCAAAACTGGTCCCCCTATAGCATCACTCTAAGAACCACACTGGCACCATTATTTGTAGGACTGCAGTAGTATTACCATTGTAGTATTGTTGTTCTCTTTTCTAGTTATTTTACAAGGTTTACTAATCTCCTATACTGTATTTAGTTCAGTTGCAAACAAAAATATTGGTGGCATTGAGCTTTGAAATTAACACCATTTTAATACTGTTTTAAGAATTAGAATTAGAGACAAAGCTATACACTGAGTAATAAATGGCTCTGTTTCAGTAAGTCTGTGTTGTTTATTTGAACGTTTTCACAAGAGACCCTTAGGCCAGGCGAAATATACAGTATATCAAATATGAACAAAAGACCCAAACCACCAGGGGCTACACCCCTGAATTTTTCTTGCTAGCTCCCCAAAGTGTGGGTAGGTGGAATATAGCACGTACATGCAGGTGCCCTTCATTTACAGGCGGCCCCTTGGCTCTGCGCCCGAATCACCCCATGCACTGTTAAGGATGAAGATGATGAGGATGGTGTACTGTTATTCTAAATGATATCGAACTGCCAGACCATGCGGTTGCTAATTATTGTTATGGCTATTACTATTAACCTTTCCAATTCTGGTTTTTCTCATTGCTTTCATTTTACCTTCCCATCTACCGCCCGCTCCTTCCAAGCCTTACACGCGGAAAACAAGCAGCTATAACAAAAAGTAAAAGAAGCCCTAGATGAGCGAACTCTTGCACTCTATCAGCAGGGTGTGCCACTTCTCTTCTTATGCAACAGCTCGGCTCCGCTGCGGAGTTTTGGACATTTTTGTGCCTCCCACACCCTCCGAGTGCGCCGCCGCAGCAGCTTGCGCGCCCGCCAGAGCTAAAATTACAGATGACAGCACAGCTACCTAGATGGGTGAGTGGGTGTGGGCTGATGAGGAACTCATTTCAGATCCGAAAACGTAGTTCATCCTGAAAAATGACACCTCGCTTAATTGGATGTACAGATGTGCCTCAGCCGTCAGCCCGACCAGTTCTGCTAGTTTATGACTAAAGCGTCGCCACGGAGGATCGCAAAATTCTGTTCACCTTACAGAAAAGGAGATCGCGGAAAAGAACAGGAAAGACCCGGCGTGAGATAAGATGTGCAGTAAGTGCTATTCGCTTCCTTCCGATTGCGATTATTACTGTGATTTTTAACTTTTGATTATTTGGTCTCTTGTTACGAGACACACGACGAGTGCGGTCTGCGCCGCCGAACCGAGCCAACAGATTGGAACCGAGCCGCTCTTTGCTGGCGTGCTTCATAAAGCTGTCTGTCTGTGGCTGCCAGTCTGTCGGAGACATCTCAGGTTATGATGTTTTTCATAACATTCTTTAGACCAAAGATCTTTGTGCACTTCGGTAATTTACTCTTGAGCGCTGATTCGCGCTCCTCATGCGACCCTCACTGATTCATGGACATTACCAGTGAGTGTGGCGCTGAGGTGTCACCCGTTGCATGCCTGCGCTCGGGTCCTAATTTGGGATCCTGAGGTTGTTTATCGTGTGGTGGGTGCTGCAACTTTTTAGGCTCCACCAAAAGAAAAAGTATTTTTTCTAGTAGAGCCTGCGTTAATTCTATATTGGAAAAAGTGAAAATACAAACACTTTTTCTATTTCCGTCCTAGTGTATGGGCACAACGGGCACCGACTGGGGGCCCCAGCAGCATAAGGGCTCACAATGTTTCTGATGGCAATGTATGTTTCTGTTTTGCTATCAAAACACAGTCCCCACTTTTCCAGGGGCCCAATGATCCTCTTTCCACCCATTCCACCATTTTTCCACTGTTTAACTTGCGTTTCCGTAATCACGGAGGTTTTGCTGAGAAACTGCTTGTGTTTTGAAGGATTTATCTGGCATTCTGTTCTGAGGTGTGTGTCAGAACTTGTCATTTAGCAAAGAATCTGGGAGAACAATATGCCAAGTGTTTCACCTCTTGTCTTTCAATATAGACGAAAATGGAAAATACGGTAAAAGTGAAACTGCGTTTTAGTGCTTCATTGAATAAAGATGGTCTGCTCGTTTGAATATGTATGCGTCTGCCAATAATACAGAACATTCAACCAGCATTCGTTTTTTGAGCCATTACAAAGCTGCACAGAGCAAGAGTGCCTGCTGGCCGGTGCCCATCCAGGATGGGATGCCAGGCCATCACGGCACACACCTCTACAAACCAAACTTGCATATCGTTATGCAAAAAATAGATAGATAGATAGATAGATAGATAGATAGATAGATAGATAGATAGATAGATAGATAGATAGATAGATAGATAGATAGATAGATAGATAGAAAATATTTTATAAAATACATGCAGGTGTCTTTCTTTCTTTCTTTCTTTCTTTCTTTCTTTCTTTCTTTCTTTCTTTCTTTCTTTCTTTCTTTCTTTTCCCTCAGTCTACTTGTCACTGTTAAAGGTCACAGTCATTCTTTGTGTCTTAATCCTGACCTGAAGCACGTCCACACTGCACAGACTCGCTTGCTCTTTCACATTCTTCTTCTGATTGAGGTGACAGGTGTCTCATCTGTCCAGCTCTCTCTCTCTCTCTCACTCACTCACTCACTTGTGTTAAGATGGCTCTTTCTCATAAACCCCAGTTTTGAAGACACTTTCCGATTTCCTTCTCGAAGATGAAGTTGTTCTTTTCTGTGACTTCTTTTCTTGATTGATCTTCTTTTGTCTTCAATGCTGATTTAGCCATCACTCCCCCCAACCCACAGTGTGTTATTGTGCCTGTGCTCTAATTGTGAGATACATTAGTGGCCATTTGCAGTGTACCTCTGTAAGTGTAAAGTCTTACAGATGGCGTCTCACTGTTAAAAGGCACTATATAAATTAAAGGTTTTTTGTTTGTATCATTGCATTTTCTTTAATGGACTTTGCAATATGAAGACTTAACAGAAGAGAGCTGTGGCTGAGCCTCGACACCTTGTGTGTGTAGCGCCTTGACTCACTTGGCTACAGTGGTCTTTATGTCAATGTTCCGAAGTTTCCAAGATGATACCACTTGAGACTTGGGCTGGCTGCTTTGCCCATATAAACCTTTCTCTGCTTTGAGGACCACCATCTCAGTTCCTGTTTATAGGAGGGGTTTGGATGTCAGCTTTTCCAATCCAAGATGAAGAGCTGCTTTTCATCAGCTCTGTCAATGACTGAGAAGGGCGCCCATCACATGTGACAATCTCCTTACACTTTCTCATGCCCACTCCTTGTCACTTTACTGTTCACACAGGACAGTGCTCTGGATGTATTGTTAAGCTTGATTTTGTTGGCACGGATTATGAAAGGAGTGACTGCCTGTGCTTAAGGCTTTGGAGTTTTAACCCCGAGGTTGTGGATTCAAATCCTGATACTGACACAGTGTGACAGGAGCAAGTCAGCTTCACTTGGCTGTGCTCCAATTGGAAAAAAACAAAAAAATGTAACCAATTGTGTGTGAAATGTTGTAAGTTGCCTTGGAAAATGGTGTCAGCCAAATAATAAGCAATAATTACATAAAATGAAACATTATTGATTGACTAATTGCTTGCTAGAAGAACAGATGAAGATTCTTTGAATTGAAATAAATGACCTTAACTGCAGGTTTGTGGTAGAGCAGCACACACAGACAAAAAGCCATTGGGTAGCAAAGTGGTGGAGCAGCTAGCGACCACTGCTTTACAAAGAATGGGCTCAGACCTAGTGCCTGCTGTTTGTCTGTCTGGAGTTTGCATGTTCTCTCTGTGTTCTTGTAGCTTTTCCTTCCATCTCCACAAAGGCATGTCTGTTAATTTAAATGGCCCTGAATGTACAAGTGTGTAAGTGTGGGAGTGCCCAGCGGTGAACTGCCAGTCTGTCTTGGGTTATCTCTTTATGGTATGAGAGGCTCTTGCCCCCGTGGTCTTAAATTTAATTAAGTGGGCTTGGGAATGTTGTTATATGACAGATAGAAAGATAGAGAGTGAAAGGCACTATGTGATAGATAGATAGATAGATAGTGAAAGGCACTATATAATAGATAGATAGATAGATAGATAGATAGATAGATAGATAGATAGATAGATAGATAGATAGATAGATAGATAGATAGATAGATAGATAGATAGATAGATAGATAGATAGATAGATAGATAGATAGATAGATCCGGTTTCCTCCCACAGTCCAAAGACATGCTGATTAGGTGGATTGGCGATTCTAAATTGGCCCTAGTGTGTGCTTGGTGTGTGGGTGTGTTTGTGTGTGTCCTGCGGTGGGTTGGCACCCTGCCCGGGATTGGTTCCTGCCTTGGGCCCTGTGTTGGCTGGTATTGGCTCCAGCAGACCCCCGTGACCCTGTGTTCAGATTCAGCGGGTTGGAAAATGGATGGATAGATAGATAGATAGATAGATAGATAGATAGATAGATAGATAGATAGATAGATAGATAGATAGATAGATAGATAGATAGATAGATAGTGAAAAACACTATATAATAGATAGATAGATAGATAGATAGATAGATAGATAGATAGATAGATAGATAGATAGATAGATAGATAGATAGATAGATAGATAGATAGATAGATAGATAGTGAAAAACACTATATAATAGATAGATAGATAGATAGATAGATAGATAGATAGATAGATAGATAGATAGATAGATAGATAGATAGATAGATAGATAGATAGATAGATAGATAGTGAAAAACACTATATAATAGATAGATAGATAGATAGATAGATAGATAGATAGATAGATAGATAGATAGATAGATAGATAGATAGATAGATAGATAGATAGATAGATAGATAGATAGTGAAAGGCACTATATAATAGATAGATAGATAGATAGATAGATAGATAGATAGATAGATAGATAGATAGATAGATAGATAGATAGATAGATAGATAGATAGATAGATAGATAGATAGATAGATAACAACAACAACATTTATTTCTATAGCACATTTTCATACATATAATATAACTCAAAGTGCTTTTCATGATGAAGAAAGAGAAAAAAGACAAAATAAATAAGAATTTAAATAAGGGAACACTAATTAACATAGAATAAAAGTAAGGTCCGATGGCCAGGGAGAACAGAAAAGACAAAACAACTCCAGACGGCTGGAAAAAAAAAATAAAATCTGCAGGGGTTCCGGGCCACGAGACCACCCAGTCCCCTCTAGGCATTCTACCTAACATAAATGACATCAATCAGTCCTCATTGTATTCAGGGTTCTCATGGAAGAACTTGATGATGACAGTCATGTGGACTTCTGGCCTTTAATCCATCAATGATGGGACATCACGTTGCTCTGATCAGGTGGTGGTGGCGCAGGTTGCCACCCCAGAAACCCGAAAAAAGAACAGAAGAGAAAGTAGGGGTTAGTACGGATTTTGAATATGAATACCATGAATAATAATGATAATTAATTGAATATACAGAGGCTCAGGATTAAACTATGATGAAGCTATGAGAAAGACATGTTAAAGTAATGTGTTTTCAGCAGTTTTTTAGATAGATAGATAGATAGATAGATAGATAGATAGATAGATAGATAGATAGATAGATAGATAGATAGATAGATAGATAGATAGATAGATAGATAGATAGATAGATAGATACTTTATTAATCCCAACTAGTAAAGGCACTATATAATAGATAGATAGGTAGAACTCGACTGAGCCCCAAAGGGAGGTTTCCTTGCCACAGTAGCAATGTAGAACATACAGCATTGTGCAAAACAGTACAAAGAGGTTTTGTTACCTTTCTGTAATGCGACTCTTCTGTATAAGCTCTATTCTTTATGTTCCTTTTACACCTGATATGCATACAGCTCAAGTGACTTCCTTAATTCTTAGGATTATGTTCTTTGATTTCTCATGTGCTTTTAAACCATCCAGCCAGCCAGACTGGGAAGTAAGCTCTCAGCAATGCAGGTGGAAGCTCCTCTCATTTTGTGGACCATAGACTGTCTGACGGGAAGGCCACAGTATGTGTGGCAATAGGGCTGTGTGTCTGACAGTGTGCTGTGTAAGCATTGGTGCTCCACCAGGGATGGTTCTATCACCGTTTCTTTTTATCTTGTACGCTATAACTGCTATCTGCAGAAATTTTCTGATGACTCTACAATAGTGGGAAGTATCAGGCATGGAGACAAGATGAAATATTCTGTAGGAGGGTAGTGGGCAGTTTTGTTGACTGGTGTGAGCTGAATCAGCTACAGGTCAACATCAGTAAAACTATACAACTGGTAGTGGATTTGAGAAGATCACAATCTCCAGTTACTCCCCTGTCTATTAAGGGTGTGGATGTGGAGATCATTCAGGACTACAAGTATCTGGGGGTGCATATGAACACAATAAGTTGGGCTGGTCTAAGAACTCACTGGCCATTTATAAGAAGGGTCAAAGCAGGCTGTATTTCCTACGAAGACTCAGATCTTTTAGGGTCTATAACACTATGCTGCTCATGTTTTATGAGTGTGTGGTTGCCAGTGCTGTCTTTCTCGCTGAGGCCTGCTATGGGGGCAACATGACAGTAACAGACATTACAAGGCCAAGCAAACTGATTCAGAATGACTGGCTCTCTGGTAGGAGTGAAACTGGACAGCTTGGAAACTGTGGCAGATCGGAGAATGCTGTGTAGACTTTGGTCTGTTATTGAAAGTGCTAATCACTCACTTCATAGTGCTGTGGTTGGACAGAGGAGCGTTTTCAGAAGTACACTGACCAGCATAAAGTGCTCCACTGAACGTCACAGAAAATCCTTCCTCACCATCAGACTCTGAGGCTACGGATCTGCGCTGGTATCCAGAAGGTTGTTGGTTCAAATCTCCTTCACTGTCAAAAGAGATTCTACTCTGCTGGGCCCATAACGTAAAATTGCTCCAGGGGCGCTGACCCTGTGCCAAGGGGTATGCGAAAACGAACACATTCCTAATACAATAAACTGTATAAGGCGAACAAAAAAAGAAAAAAAAACCCAACTCCTCTTCCGGTCACTCATCCACACAATAAGCTGCTCCCTCTTTCCTTAATGGATTTCTCAGAGCATTTTTCAGCTACTTGGATGTGCCATAACTTGTCTGTTGCTTCTCATGTGAATAACAGAATGTGTGATATTTCACTTCTATATGCAATGTTGTTACGTGAAATACATCCTGCTCAGTGTGCTATTACTGTTTAGTAAACTAGGGATTTTGTAAAAGACTTAGATGTACAGTGTGTAGTATATTTAATTCACAGCATACATGTAGAGCATAGTGAATGAGGATTTACAGTAGTTTATTTTGATATTTATATTATTCGCTTATTATTTATATTTGCTCTTCGTGTTGCCTGTGCCTTTGTCTATTTGTATTGTTGTAACATAAGTCATTTCCTTCGGGATTAGTCAAGTTTTTCTGATTACTGTCACACTCTTAATCAGTAACTTCGACTCCAAGGTCCATTGACTTAACTACTAAGCCACACAGCCTGCCAGGCGCTGCATGTTCCTCTTGGATTTGTCTCGGCCCCCCTACCAGGCGACTTCAGTTTCCTCCCAGAGCCCAACGCCTCGTTGTTAGCTTGACTGGCAACTCTAAACTGGCCAGCGTGTCAACCAGATTATGATCTGTTATAGCAGCACTAATTTTACGAACAATGAGACAGATCTCTGGATTTCCTGTCGCATATTCAAAAAGTGTAACCTTTTAAAGAGAAGTCGTTTCTCCATTTCCTGCTTTTCTCCAATGCACTCAGGTTTTAAGGAAAAACGAGCCAATTATATCCTGGTAATGTTATCTTTCGTTCAAAGTATGCATTCCAATGGCACTGCAGTTGGAAACGCTTCTCCATGGGGCCAGTGAGCTTGGTTTAGACCTCAGCCAATTCATGCGTGGGAGGTCTCAGCATCTTCTAGTTTCCTCTCACACAGATAGATAAACAAAAATATCAATTACATTTAAAAGCAAAGTTTATTAAATTTGTAATGAAATTCATTAAAACCACAAAATGTTAACATTATTAACACGTCCACAGTGAGGACTTCCAAATGATCTCATTCTGTCCTTTATTCATTACATAAATACCCACTCAAGCCCTAAAATCTCTCCCTTTTGTGCTCTCTGGTCCCCACTCCCACTCACCCCTTACAATATTGATTTTTGTCATAAATACGATCAGGTTAGAATACAAATACTGTACAAACAGGGCGGAGAGGTGGCTCTGATGCTAGGGATCTACACTGGCAATCAGAAGGTTGCCGGTTTGAATCCCGTAAAATGCCAAAAAGGAACTCTGCTCTGTTGGGCCCTTGAGCAAGGCCCTTAATCTGCAATTGCTGAGCGCTTTGAGTAGTGAGAAAAGCGCTATATAAATGCAAAGAATTATTATTATTACAAATTGCAGTTCATCATTTTCATATTTACAGAGTACACTATTCACACACCATTTATCCTAGAACTGTACAAGATTCTGAGTAGAGTGATGCAAATTCAAATCCACTCCAATCCTACTGTCACATATCATTTTAAATAAAATCCCAAATCAGAAAAAGCTGTGACAATATGGAAACTACAAATAAAAAAAACAGTATTCTTAAGTTAACTTTGACTAAGTATGAACCCAGGATGCGCGTATTTCATGTTTTGTCAGTCAACTTCATTTCATTTTTTAATACACATCCATTCCTGCATTTTAGGCCTGCAACACATTCCAAAACAAGTTGGGACGGTAAAGCAATCACCGCTTTGTAATGTCACCATTCCTTCTCACAACACTTTTCACATTAAGGATACCTATTGATAAAATTTTCAAGTGTTATTTTATCCTATTCTTCCGGCAAACACTTCTTAAGATGTGCAACAGTACCGAGTTGTCATTGTTGCATTTATCGTTTCAAACTTCTCCACACATTCTCTACTGGGGACACATGAGGGCTGCAGGCAGGCCAGTCCAGTACCCGTACCCTCGTCTTCCACTGTCACGTCTTTGTAAAGTCTGCAGAATGTATTTTTGCATCGTCTTGTTGAAAAATACAAGGATGTCCCTGGATGTCGTCTTGAAGGCAGCATTTGTTGCTCTAAAATTTCAATGTACTTTTCTACATTAATACTGCCATCACAGAAATATAAATTATTTTTGCCAAGGGCACTGACACAACCCCATACCATGGCACACCCTGGCTTTTGGACTTGTTGCTAATAACAGTCTGGATGGTCCTTTCATCTTAGGTCTGGAGCACATGACATCCATTTGCAAAAAATGTCCATGTCCATGTCCAAAAAAGATCTGGAATACTGATTCCTCTGACCACAATACACGTTTCCACTGTGTGGCGGCCCATCCCAGACACCACCAAGCCCAGAGAAGTTGACGCCGCTTCAGGACATGGCTTCTTTTTTGCACAGTGAAGTTTGAAGTGCCATTTGTGAATGTATCTCCATATTGTAATGTTTGATAAAGGTTTCACACAGTAATCAGGCCTTGCCCATGTTGTTCTATCAGCTGATTGAGTGCCAGTGCCTGCCGACTGAGGGATCGGAGATCACGGCTGTTCAGTTTAGGCGTGCGTCCCTTGACTCACTGAAATTCCTGCAGATTCCTTGAACCATTTAATGATATTATGCACTGTAGAGGGAGAAATATGCAAATCCATTCCAATCTTCCTTTGACGAACATTGTCTTTAAACAGTTCAATAATAGGCTTCTTGGGGTGGAATGGTGGCTCTGAGGCTAGGGATTTGTACTGGGTTTCCGGTTCGAATCCCGTAATTGCCAAAAGGGACTCTGCTCTGTTGGGCCCTTGAGCAAGACCCTTAACCTGCAATTGCTCTGTCCTGGGTATGCAGGGAAAACCTGGGGTTTGGTGGCAGAACTGGCACTCTAGCCACCATAAAAAACCTCACATTGGTTCTAATCCATCTGAACTAGTGTGGTGCTGAGGTGTCACCTGTTGCATGGCTGCACTCGGGACCTAATCTGGGATCCTGAGTTGGTTTGTCATGTGGTGGGTGCGGCAATGTGCTGTATCAGTGTAACCTCCACTGTTGACAAGCTCTTAAAGCCTTTCATGAATTTTGCTTTTGTAGCAAATCCTGCTTGCAATCACCTGTTTGAAATCACATCATTATTGAATTATTTTACTTCATTACTGGTCCTAATTTGCCCCTCCAAACTTCTTTTGGAATGCATTGCAGGCTTGAAATGCAGGAATGGATGCGCATTAACAAGTGAAATGAAGTTGATCAGACAAAACATGAAATATCTTTGATTCTGCAATGAAATAAAGATCTAAGTAAAATTTAAGAATCACTTAAAGAAAATCACTTAAAGAATCACAAAAATTTGCACGTTTTTTTTTTTTGCATTTTCCATACTGTCCCAAACTTTTCTCGTCTGGGTTTGTAGTATAATGTAATCTGTAGTGCCTGCTCCCATAACTTTATTTTTCTGAGTTTTCCAAATTCCCAATTTTGACTGTTCTAAAATAAGTTGACCACTTGTCCTTGTTCTTTTTTTGTGCTCTTCATCACAAACACAAACACCATCCCATTATAAGCAACCCCCAGGACGTCAGTTAGCTCCTGTTTCATTCTAAAATCAGATCTGAAGCTTTCACAGTAAAGCATAGTTTCTCACAATACACAGAAAGGACAGGTATCTCAAACCCCGGGACATATAATTGATAAGAAGGAGGTCACCTATACTATGCCAAAATATCCTGCATGCCTCCATTATCCTGCTGGCTAATGATGGTCTACAAAGCGCCCTCCATCTAAGCAGTGTTCCTTCAGTAAAACTGGTCTTCTTCGTCCAGAGTGTGATGTCCCTCAGTGCTTTCAGCTGACTTTGATGTTTCGCTTTCACACTGATCTTGTTGAGCTGATCTCTTGTGATAGTGCAAGTCTCTCAGATCTAACTCATCTCCTGCTGGAGACACCACAAGTGTACTAAAGGCCTGGGTCTTTATCTGGTCTTTGAAGATGGTCTTGTACTGAGTGCACTCCCGTGTCTGCTGATGCCATCTCCTCATTTTTCTCTGTTCCAATCGGTTGCATGTCTTATTTGGATCATATTATTCCTACTAAGATTGGAAACAGTCCTGATATTCAGATTAAGTAAAATAGGCTCAATCAGAATCCAAAATAAAGAAATGTCATCACAATCTCTTGGAACTGATAACATTTGACACTTATAAAAGTCAGTCACTTGTAAAGTCTCAATCCCCTCTAGATGACATCATGTCAGCCTCATCTGTCCTACTTGGTTAAAAAAGAGCAGTGCTAAATTCATCCCGGCCTCCTGCTCTGTGGAATATAAAGGTTTTTGCAATGATTGAAGGAGCACAATCTGACAGAATTCTGTTTTCAATGTCTATAATCCCCTGCCCACATTGAGGAGCAAACTCATCTTCAGCCATTGAAGAACGCCCCAAAAAAAATTGATGACAGCCTCTTGAATCTTCTTGATAAGTTACGGCAGAGTCTCCAGACTCATACACCGGTACCACAGACTGGGCATCACTAGATTATTAATCACTAACATGCATATGACATCTCAGGTAGTATCAACTTCCATCTGGCCAGCCGAGTTGTCACTTTCTTCAACAGTCCATCTCAGATCTTCTGGATGTACCATTCCAGGTGAAGCCAACCTTCTGTGCTCCATTGCAGACCCCATTATAGATGCTGGTGGCTTGTATCCAGCCCGGTTTTCAACTAATAATGCAATGTTTTTAGTCCATTTGATTTCTGCATTTCATGTCTGTTTCTATTGCTGTTGAAAATCAGTAAGTTTATCAATGTCCTCTTGATTTGAAATAAAAGCAACAATATCACCTGCATAGACAGTGACTTCTCCCAAATTCCCACCATAGTGAGGTATGGAGAGACCAGTCAGCACTTTTTGGAAATTCACCAAACCATGGCTCTAAGGCAGGGTGTACAGGAACCCTGATAATCAGCAGCCCTGATTGACATCTCTTCAGAGGCTGAAAGGAGCACACAAACCACCACTGACCTTGACTATAGCAGAAATGTCACTACATAACAGCTGGATGAACTTTATAAATTGTTCCCCAAATCCAAATGCTTTCAGTGCATTCCATTACTAAGAGTGGCTGACTGTATTGAAACTATTCAAATAAATACTGTTCTAAAATTCTAAAGTTTTACTGTGGCAATAATATATCAGATAAAAAAATATTGTTAATAATTGATTTATTAGGTTTGCAGTAGTTCTGGTCCAGATGCACCACTTTCTCCAACACTGAGCGCATTCTGTTGGTCAATGATTTAGAAGGAATTTTATAAACCATGCAGAGTAAAGACATAGGCCGCCAGTTCTTAATATGGTATTTGGCAATATCCCCCCCTCCAGGGATTGTTCCTGCCTTAAGCCCTATGCTTGCTGGGACTGGCTCTAGCTCCTCCATGACCCTGCTCAGGATAAGATGGAATTCATCTAACCTACTTGTCTTTGGACTGCAGCAGGATATATAAGGCATATACACAATATGAGATTGAAAAATGGACCAACAGACTGTGTGGTGTAGTGGTTAAGACTTTGGACTTCAAACCCTGAGACTGTCGGCTCAAATCCTGCTATTGACACTGTGTGACCATGCGCAATGTCACTTGACCTGCCTGTGCTCCAATTAGAAAACCAAAGGAAATGTAACCAGTAAGTCGCCTTGGATAAAGGGGTCAGCCAAGTAAGTAAATGCACTATATATTAGACATGTTTTTGAAACACACTAAATATAAGAGACAGAAAGATAGAATAGTATAAAAAACTATACAACAGAGGTCAAATTGTCCAGGCTGTCAATATATGAGAAAAAGAAATTTAAAAACATTATAATAAGCATGTAAGGACTACATAATAGATAGCTACAGTATATTGACAATGTATTGCTTAACATATATAAAGCACTGTAGACAGATAGAAGAGACACTATATAATACAGGAGATATTAAAGAGATAACAAGATAGACTGGTGTGAAATGCTCTATGCATTAAGAGATAAAAGATACATTTATGTATTTGGTTGACTCCTTTATCCAAGGTGACTTACATCATTTCAGACAGAGTCAATTCCATTTCTTTGTTTTTTCCAGTTGCAGTACAGGCAGGTGAAGTGACTTGCTTATGGTCACACAGTGTCAGTAGTGGGATTTGGGTTTGAAGTCCAAAGTCTTAACCACTGCATCACACATATAAACTACTAACAGATAATGATTGGATAATTGAAGCTAAGAGTTGGTAGTGCCAAACATTGTACCAACAAAGCATCCATTTTTTGAAAAATTAAAATAGATATTGCATGTATTTGGATCAATAAAACAAGATTAAAGATTAGATAGATAGATAGATAGATAGATAGATAGATAGATAGATAGATAGATAGATAGATACCGTAACTGAAGAAGAGGTTGAGGACACCAAAAGAAAGGTTAGGGCACTATCTGGGCTACCCATTTTAATTGATAAATAAAATAAAATAAGCAAACAATGCCTAGAGCACAAAAGAAAAGGGGCTTGGGTCAGCCTTGCCAAAACACAAGGAAGGGTCCATCAGCAGGTTCAAATGAATACTGTTTGTTTTTATGGTGCCTGAGGTGGAAAGGGCGGGGCCAACTCTGGGTGATGTGGGTGGAGTTAGTTGTTGTTGGGTTTTTACAATTAGACAAACAGTAAACCAATGCACTAATAAAGATACATATATCAAGTTCCAGCAAAAACATGCACGTTTATACCAAAGTGCAGGCACATCACATATTCTATGCAATTGTTTGGTAACATAAAATAGTCATAATATTTAGTCTGAAATTCTCACAAATACATAATAGGTGTTCTCTGTGGTCTTCTCGTCAGAGTTGTGTTGGAAAGAAAAGAAACATTTAGCACCAGCGTGTCCTCTCAGCCTGAAGTGGCAAGGAAGGTAGTCCACAGACACTCATGTATGATAAAAGATAGATATAAAAAGTGGAAGTGGATAGATAGATAGATAGATAGATAGATAGATAGATAGATAGATAGATAGATAGATAGATAGATAGATAGATAGATAGATAGATAGATAGATAGATAGATAGATAGATAGATGTGAAAGGCATTATATAATAAATAGATCAGTCCATTCATTTTCATAACCTGCTTTAGTTCATTTTTAATGAGACAGAATTTTTAATAAGATGGCCTCGTTTTTGTATCCAGCAGTTCATTCTTAGTCGTAAAGTGAATGTAGTTATTCATTGGCAGGCACCTGATTTGGGACCACATGCCACACAGATCAGCCCTTTAGCTCCTTAACCACCCTTAATGAACACAGTTATTGTACAAGTCAGAGCGTATCTTCTGTTTACACTGAGATTTGTATGAGTGATTTTTTTCTGTGTTTGCCTCAAGCAGCGCGTACATAAATGTAGTAGTCATGTCACTCTAATATTTTTTTTCTAATGGCATTTCATTGATGTCCTGTAATAAATTTGTGTCAACTCTTGTGATCAACAAACTAGCTCTGTTAACGCCTGTAGAATATGTGAAACTGCAGCAGGGCTGATTTTAATCATAGGGGATTGAATTTCACTTTGTGAATGAAGGATACAAAGAAACTTTGTTACTTGTGAGGAAAACTGCAGTGGAATCCATTTTGGGGAAAAAAATAAAAGTCTATTTTGAGTATTGCCTTAAGAACATTGTACTCATATTTAAGCTCATGGCTGCCTAGTAGGCATGGTTGAAATTATTTTGGTTCCTTCAGATAATCATGGGATAATAATCAAATGACTTGAAGTGTTTTATAACAATACCTGAAGTCTTTTAAAGAGTATTTAAGTTGTCTATTTTTGTGTCTGAGTTTCCCATGAGAGTGTCACAGAAGGCCAGCGGCCAAGCTGGCAGCAAAGGGTGCATAGGCCAGGAAATGACACTGGGCAGAATGCCAGTTCTTTTAAACAGAAGCTAATAAAACAAAGTCCATAAATTTTATTTTAGTGACTTTCTTTTTTGAATATAACAGAAATAAATATTTACATGTACTGATTTTGGAAAAGATAAGATAAGCAATGCATAGACCATCTGTGCACTGTAATCCGGTAACACACAGTATTAAAACAGATTTTTCTTCCATATGTCTATAGGGTCCTTATTGTCAAATGTACAGAGTACTGTAAATGTCCTACTTGCACATTCTCATCAACATGGAACTCGTCATCACTCTCCAGCACCGCAATTAGAGTAACACTCCTACATTGAAACTTCTGCCTTCCTTACCTTAAATAACTGCCTAACTTTGATACTTGTGTCTTCTTACCTACGTATAGTAATCTCAGAAGACATTTGTCATAACCTAGATAGAACATGACTGAGATGAAGCGATAATTAATCAACGTTTGATGGCTTAATTTTTTTGTGCACTCAAAAAAACTTCCATGCTGTCGGAATTGAGAAGATGACTGTTTGATAGAAGTGTGTCCACTGCTGTAATTATTCTTCACAGACACATCAGGTATATGGCTACAAGTAATTGTTTTTATTCTCTTTATCATATACTGTAGATGTAGCCATTCTTCTTCTTCTAAAGCTTTTCCCACTTTCATGTGGGGTCTCTATATCGGATTAGCCTCCTCCACTCTTGTTTGTTGTGTACTTCTTCACCTTGCATCACCATTTCTCTTTAGATCCCCCTTCACAGAGTCCATTCACTTTCTCTTTGGTCATTTTCCCTTCTGTCCCGACACCTCTGTATCCATGATTCTTCTCCCCACATTGTTTACCTCTCTTCTTATGATATGTCCTTACCACTTTAACCTTCATTCCTGTATTTTCCTTCAGATTTCCCCAACGTTAACTGCGCCTCTGCTTCTCTCATTCCTAACCTTATCCATCTTTGTTTCTCCACACATCCATCACAACATCCTCATTTCTGAAGTATCCAGTTTCCTTTCATGCACCTTCTTAAGGGCCCAGGTTTCTCTTCCACACAACAATGCTGGTCTGGCTACTGTTACTTTACCTTTTACTCCTGACACTTTTTTCTAGTTTTTCCAACCTGATTGCGTTCTGCGGTTTGTTTCCAGATCTTGCGCTCCATTTGCTGCTATTCTTGATCCGAGATATTTGAACGTTTCCACCCTTTTAGGTCTTGCCCCCTGGAGATTAACTTCACCATCTTGTTCTTGTCTCTTAAATCTTAGATATGCTGCCTTTTTCTCTATCCTCTATAGCTCTTCCCCAGTGCTGTAGTCTCCTTTCCATAATATCTTTAGTGGTGCAACATTTCACAATATCATCCACAATGCATTGTGGTGCCTAATCTACTATTCCCCTAGCAATAACATCCATAACTAGAGTGAACATATATGGGCTTAAAGAAGATCCTTGATCTAACCCACCTTAACTGCAAATCCATCTGTTATTCCTACACTTTTCACTTGTGTGTAAGCACCTTCATACATATTCTTAACTTTCCTTTCATACTTCTCCGGTTGCCCCTTCTCTCTCCTACATCTCCACATTTCTGCCAGGGGAACTCTTGTCACTGACCTTCTGTAAATCGATACCAAGTGCATTCCTTTCTGTTCCTCTCTGTATTTTTCCATAAAAATTTCCAAAGATTGCATCTGTTGTGCCTTTTCCTGACATAACTCCAATCGGTTCTTTCCCTAAAATCATCTCTCTCCTCAGCATTGGATCAGTTATCCTTTCCTATATTTTCATTGCATGTGACATTAGGTTTATGCCTCAATAATATTCACGATCCTGGATGTCACAATTCTACATATACTGCATGTAGGTACAATCGCCCTGCTTCTTCTCCACTGCTCTGGCACTTACTCTTTTCAAAAGATCTTTGGCATCACCTCCCATAATAATCTATTCCTTTCTCCAACAGGCTCCTCCATAATTCAGTTGGTATCCCATCTACTCCAGTTGTCTTCCAATTTTTCATTCTTTCCAATGCCTTTTTGGCTTCTTCCCTAGTTATTCCTATTGTTATGCCCTCATTTGGCACTCCATATTCAAATATGACTGTTGGATTTTCCTCATTTCACAGTTTCTCCAAGTATGCATTCCTTCTTTTGTTACTTTTATTTGTTTTACTTACAACAACTCCCCATTCTGCCAAAAATTTAAATGATTAAGTTTATTTGTGTTAACTGCTCAAATAAGTAAAAATAATTTGAATTCATCTTAGTAGGTAGCGGCATCTGTACAAACATCATGGAAGCTGCTTTGTTCTGTTTTAGGCCAAAAAATTCTAAAGAGTAAATATTAAGCATTGATTTTGCCTTATGTTGGGCAAAAAGAAAAAAGAAAAAGAAAACACTAAAGTTGTGCCACACTGATGTGCCTTCCTCTAAAGCTGGTCTTCAAATCGTGGCCTGTTGATGTTAAAGATGGCTCAGAGTCTTGAAGCTGGGAGAGGCGGGGCTAGGGGTGGGGCCTGGAGGTGTGGTTTCCTGTCTGAGGATGGAAAAGATCCTTCCTCTGTGCACCCTTTAAATCAGTCCCCATATAAGGCACATATGACAATTGCATACTTTACAACATTTGTATACATCAATACACATATTATATTAAATGTAACATAAAACCGAGCAATTTAAAGGACTGACATAAATAAAATTCTGATAACGTGAAAAGAAACAAGTAAAGGTTATTAATGGGCTTGAAAAAAAAAGAAAGTGCAGCAACATCTTGGCAGTGTAGCCTTCATCACACTGATTATCTTAATTTTTCTCAGCCTCAGAATAACTTTTACTTTCCTCTCCACTGGTAGTCTTCGGCCTACACGAGCATACAAGGGGTGCTGGCTCTTAAATTTCAAAGCACCTATTTAATCTTCCAAAATATACAAAAAATGCACAAATGTGCCCTTCTATGGAAAGGAGCCATAAAAATATTCTGGCTTGGAATGACAAGGCTAAAAAGAAGTCTTGTTTAAAGTAAAGATCACCAAAACTCTGGTCTAAGGCATTCCTATAAGGTTATAGTCTGCTACAACAGACAGAGTCAAAGTCAAAGTCAGGCAAAGTCACACTTGTGATAAGTATCTGGCTGCCCAGCTGTTCACCCCATCTCTGCATTCTACCATGTAATGAGCAGTACATCACGTACACCCACGGACCCAGAACTGCACCATTTTTATTTATAATATCCCTATGCCACAGACCTATAGTGCTGTGCTACAGCAACTTAAAAGGAAAAAGCAAGTACCATATATAGGAGAGGAAGGAGGGAACAAAGCCAGAGCAGACAAAAAGAAGGAGGAAAGGTGAGAGTAGGTGAGAAAAAGCTGCCATTAGAGAAGATTAAAGAGTTAGTCTGTCATTAGGACCTCGAGAACTGTGTGACCCCAAGCTGATTAAGGTGTCAGTCATAGGTAGGGGTGTCACGATACCGTGATTTTAAACTTTGATACAAAACTAAGAAATGTATTGAAATTCGATACCATTTTCAATACCCAATACAGTATGTAACTCAATAAGAGATTCATTTAAGTAAATTGCAATTCTATATGTATTAAAATC
Organism: Erpetoichthys calabaricus; assembly: GCF_900747795.2. NCBI lineage: Eukaryota > Metazoa > Chordata > Cladistia > Polypteriformes > Polypteridae > Erpetoichthys > Erpetoichthys calabaricus. Next base: position 38,148,730 of record NC_041395.2, read on the forward strand.
TTTACATTGATGGAAAAAAATGATAGAAAATGTAGTCATTTAATTCAAATGATTCAAGTAGTGCAATCTTTTGTAAAAGATAACAGTAAAGTTTGTTAAACAGCAACTGTTTAAGTCTAGTAAAAGATTTTTTTACATTGATAAAAAAACAAATCCTGTTACTAAGGTAGTAAAGAACATGAATGTGGTCTTTTGTAAGCAGTTCTTCAGAGAAGCAATACACAAAGACACCACTAACACACTTGAAGGCTTTGTATAAATGCATACAGGCCACATTGCATTTTTGTGTATATAAATTACGATGTCTTTGTATCTTCCATATTTGTGTGCAAGAAAGAATAGCACATCAACGTGCTCTTCCATGAGGTGTGCCGCAAATAATTGCTGACGTACTAAATTCACACTCTGAAGCACAGTTGGCAATATATGAGCACAAAAAGGAGTAGCGGCACTGTTTATGCAAGTGAGCTTTGAAAAGTTACAGCACCTTACATTATATAGTAAAATGTGATGAAATATAATTTTTAAATCACTTGTAATAAAATAAAAGAATGCACTACTGGCAGCACACTTAGGGCCAGTTTATACTTCACACTCAGAACACTTACGCGCATGCATCATGGCTACCACGAGTTCCCAGCAATGTTTGGACACATCCTCTGTGCACGTCGTCAGAAATTAACATGACGCATGCACGAGTTGGCAGTACCAGCAAAAATATGAGTGGCGTGTGTGTTCAAATTTTGGTACGTGATGTCAGCATCGTTGTTTGCTGTCAACATGTAATGGCAAGCCGCACTGCAGCTCCAACAGGATCAATCTGAACGCTTTGATATTTGATGAATGGTTTGATGTGGTGAAGCAAATCATCAGATTTAAATGCTGACATGCAAATGTGCTTTTTCGCATAGGCAATATAAGAGTTGCATATTCCCCATCGTAGTGACGCAAAACATTTAAATGTCTCACGTACCATCTGTATTGCTGTTGCACCTTCGAAACAGCATCAAATGCCAGAAATTTTTATTTTTAACATCTTTGACCCTCAACTCATCGTGACGATGTCTCATAATGCCACCTGGTGGAATCCTCTGGATTTACTTGCAGTATGTGCACAAGTATAGACAGTAAAGTTCTTGCATAGCAGCAGTGTCCTCAAACGTACATGTCACATAGCACTTTAGAGGCGAGGGGATGAAAATCTAGTGAGCAACAGAGCTCTTGTGCTAAATAGTGCTGAATGAACAGCGCAGAATAAAACTGACCCAGAGGTAAAATAATTGCAGACTGTTGTCTCGATGCATTGAACATTTAACTGACTACATAAAATGTTTACATCTATAGAAAAAAATAAAAATCACATCCCTACATCAAACCCAACAGCTTACAGATTTATACTTAGAAATGTTTCTGAAATTTGGAAATAAGATACCTCACAAAATTCTTTGTATTAACTCTCGTGTCAGACCTTGAAGCGTTTGGCTAAATCAGTTGTGTGAGCCCCTTTATTTGGTTTTGTGCGGGAGCAAATCTCACATATAGCCTTGCATGTATTTTGTGGTTTTCTGTTCCATTTTTGCCGTAAAGACAAAGTATTTCCAGAAACCATTCCAGCTGCCCTCCAATTAAACGGACTGGTGAAGGCTCTGACAGAGCTGAAGCCGCCATCTTAATAACACCTGTGAGTGGGTGGAATGGGGATTGCAACTGTAGTTAAGTCACCTGATAGCCGACAAGGCTCAACTCTCAAAAGCCAGAGTGAACTGGAAATGCATTCGCAACATACGTTGTAGAGTCGATACCATGAAAATAATGAGTACTGAAGCAGATTTAAAATGTTAAAATTGATACTTATCGCTATATTTCAATACTTTTGACAGCCCTAGTCATGAGTACAATGTCTGTTAAATGTCTCTTACATTTGTGGCGCACATTTTACCTTGTAGGACAGAGTTTTGAAACTGCCATGATATGTTAGAAAAGCATGTGGGAAGAGCAAAACATTATTTCGCATTCATTTTCGTGACTGCAAAACTCAATAAAAATATATATTTTGTGAAATGCAGGCAGTGAAGACTTTATACATTTGTATTGTTGTTAAGATCTGTTTTGTGTGTTTGATTGATTTGAACATAATAATATTTGTTCACATTATTTCCAAAAATAAAATGTATTTATCCCACCGTTGTTCCGAGGATGTACTCAGTGTATCGTAGGAGTATTGTATTGTTTAAAACTTGCATCGCAATACAAACTGCATGCTGAAAAAGTGTTTGAACTCATGCCTAGTAAGGATATATAAGTGGGTTTAGTGGGTGGCAAGAATGTGCCTTGCCTCAGGCGGCATTATTGAACACGCCGGCGCAGAAGTAACCTGGCTGGCTTTCCTCTGGGATGACCTCCTCCACTTTAAGATTGGGAGCAGAAGGCACGTCAGAGGTTGTGTAAACTTACCAGACCCTCGCTCCAAACACCTCTAATGTGCAACCTTTAATCCATCCCCATGGAATACTCGCCATGCTCAATGCTGGCATATTTTACAGTTGGTGAATAAGCAGGTTAAGAGATTTGCTGAGGGTCACACAGTGGATTGTGGGCAGGAATTGAACCCGCAGCCTTGTGGTCCAGTGTCCCAGTCTGTAGCCACTATGCCATCTATCCCATTAGACAGTGCTGTTGTGATTTTTCAATGTGGGTTATGCAGCTGAGCCACTGACAGAACTGAAGTCACTTATGAAATGACAGGGATGACACCACAGCTCATCTTAACTTGCATTGTGCGTCACCCGAACCCAACAACATCAGTAAGAGCTCTTACTTCCTCTTTAATTAAACCAGTCTTTATCTCACACCTGGAGTTTAGAGAACACCACTTAGATAAATGTCACTGCCTTGGTGGTCTAACACTTCACTTGGCACTGGCAGGCTAGCGACAGTGGCCTTTAAAAAGTTCATTCGGAGCTGCAGAATCTAAATATCCTCCCTCTTAAAGTCCATCCTCATTACAAAATGTATGCCTCAATGCCCTGTTTTCTTTTCTGGCACATACTGAGGGTCCCTCTGAGTGTAAACTCGAACAGAACCCCATTGATGAAGTCAAAGAAGCCTTTCAAACTGCAGTCACTGATGTTTGTTTCATAATCACACACTGCCAAATGGATTCTGTTGAGAAACTTGATGAATGGCAGCAGGAGTGTGGCACAGTGGTCTCTGCTGTGGCCTCAGCACATCGGCACTTGGTTGAAATTTAAGTTTGGCTGCAGTCAGTGTGCATTTTTTGTTTGTTCTGTGAATAGTGCAGTTTTATTCCCATATCTCAAAGTGTCACTTGGAGACTCTAAGCAGGCCTGGCTTGAGTGAGTGCCAGGGTGGGTGAGTGAGTACGTCTGCTTCTGATGGACTGGGTTGGTTCTGCCCTGCTTTATATCCTGGCTGTAATGCCCCATGAGTTTGAACTGAATTAAAGTGTTTAATGGTGAATGGATAGATGTTTGTAGTGCCCTGAGACAAAGACTTAACTCCTGGCTGCTATCGGAACCCTGAAGTCTTTGAGTTTTCTGGAACACTCCTGCCATGCAAATCTGCTTCAAAACCACATTTTTTTATTAATTAAGAATTATTTGTACCTAAATTCTTTTACCTTGGTTCCAGATGCTATACAGTGTCCATAAAAAAGTATTCACTGCACTTGGAAGTTTCACATTTTATTGTCATACAACATTGAATCATAATGGATTTAATTTGTTTTTTTTAACACCGAAATGGAAAATATTTTAATGTCAAAGTAAAAACAGATCTCTGCAAAGTGGGCTAAATTAACTACAAATAAAAAACACAAAATAATTAATCACAGAAGTCTTCACCCTCTTTTCACACGTCACCCCTAAATCATCGCTTGCTTAGCAAATTGGTTGTAGAAGTCACATAAATAGTTCTGTTTATTGTAATGTAAATGCACCTGATCTGGTAGGTCCACCTTATGGACAGCCAGTATGGTGGCCTAACCTACCCAATGAAGACAAAAGAACACTCCAGGTAGGTAACTCCATGAAAAGGAGAAAACACTTGTGAAAACACAAGTCAGGGGATGGACACAAGAAAATATCCAAGTCACTGAATATCCATTGGAGTCCAGTTAAATCAGTCAGTAAGGCTGATAGATCAGGCCGTCGACAATTGTGCAAGAAGAAGACAACTGAGGGAGACCAGCAGGAGACCCATGAACACTCTGAAGGTGTGATAAGCTACACTGAATGAGACAACAACTGCTGCCCAGGTGCTTCACCGATGTGGGAGAAATATTAAATAAAGATAGAAACATAATCCTCTACCAGGACAAGTCTGATAACACCTTTTTGAGTCAGTAATCAGGCAGGAGAAAGCTTGTCCATCTCCTCATTATTTATTCACCCCTGCAGCTCCATGTTGAAGAGGGAGCATCCATCACAGCAGTCTGTTACAGCATAGTCAGAGAAATAAGAGCAGACGTCTATTGTATAACAAATTAATTTGCATAACAGTGCTGAATTAATGCTTACATAACATACTCTGATGGGTTAAAAGACATGAGGTATTTTAGCAGAGAGCACAACTAGCCTAAAATAAGTCTTTCTCCATGATATCCTTCTTCTTCAATATCTCTTTAATTCAGCTCTTATTTTGTAATGAAAACTGTATTCGTCTTACATCTCGCCTGAAGAAGGGGCCTGAGTTGCCTCGAAAGTTTGCATATTGTAATCTTTCTAGGTGTCATTCTGCTTAACTTCTCACTACATCCATAATGGCTAACACGGTACAACACCTTAGTACTACGTGCCAACTAGCAAGTCTTACTAGTCGCATAAAAGAACATTACATCAGCCAGTCTCTTAAACCATCCCAATGGAACATTCTGCTTGTTTACTTGAACATCTTCATGATGTTTCTAAAACAAATTCTTATATGTTTCACTGTGCACTGCAAACCGAAATACTTAACAACTATTATCTCTGAATTATTCTCTCATGCCAGTCGCAGCTTTATGGACGAGGAGCAAATAGGTAAAACACACAGGACGTCTCAGCCAAAAGCACAATGGGACACTTTTTTTTTATAGTCGTAGACCAACATTGAGCTTTTTGGCTATCAGATTAAACACCATGTTTGAACTCTGCACAGTATCAAAAGCATACCATCCCCAACACCCTGGAGTGTGATGGTAGTCATCTCAGGCCATGATGATGCGTCTCTGTAGCCAACCCTGGAAAGCTTGTGAGTACAGAACAGCCGTTTTCTTAATTAGTGACTCGTTTTTGCTTCTAATTAACTTCATTTAGCCTATTTGCTATTTAAGACTATTTGCTATTTAATCACAGCCGAGCAACGTCGGTCCTGGACGGCTGCAGTGGCTTCAGGTTTTTGTCCCAGCTCAATTGCTTCATGAGAGATCATTCATTGCTGATGAAGCACTTACTGCTCAAGTGACATTTTCTTCTTCGTTTTATTTGTCTTGCTTGTTAAGATTTTGAACCCTTAATTGCTTATTTTAGCCTTAAACAGCTGTATTCGTTGTTTTAACTCTCGTTATTAGCAATAAGATGCAAATGACAAAAGAAACCAGCAGTTCTCCATTTAGCTTGTCTCCATTTCCACCGTGTGTATTTATCATTCTCTATTTGGTTTAATTGAGTACTCAGAAGGAAATTGAAGAGAAAGTGAAGAACTGAAAATTACTCATCCATTTTAGGATTCACATCACTTGTATGATACCTGTATCATTAGAAAGGAAAAACAATCTATGATTTAAGAATGAACTGACATGGTAGAGTTAAAACACTAACAAGCCATGAAATTAAATTATTGGTGAGGATTGGCTTTTTATTAAGCAACTGGGTTGGAACAAAAACCTGTAGCCACTACGGCTCTCCAGGGGCCTCATGCATAACGCCGTGTGTAGAATTTGCACTATAACATGACGTAAGCACAAAAGCCGAAATGTGCTTACGCACAGAAAAATCCAGATGCAGGAATCTGTGCGTTTGCCAACTTCCGTGTTCTTCCGCTACATAAATCCCACTCAGCGTGGAAATAAACGCACGTGCACGCGCCTGCTGTCCCGCCCCAACTTCTCCCAGAATTACGCCTCTTTGAATATGCAAATCAATATAAATAGCCCTTAAGCCCAGCATTCTGTGAAAAGGCAATGGCAAAAATACGAGGAAAAATAGAAGAATTTCAGCGAATACCAAATGGAGGCAAAGAAAACGTACTATTTGTTGGTTTAAACTGTTATATAAGCAACAAAAGGAAGTTGATAGAGTGACATAGCATGTCGGAGAAACTCGAAAGCTCAAGTTCACAAAGTCGCACAGTGCCCGAAATACAAAAGAAGTTGTCACATATCAAAGTCGGAGTGAAAAGGCGACTCATAGCCCACCGTCTGAGTGTCATATGAAAGCTTATTAGGGTACAGAGAAAAAAAAGGCACACAATGTGAAAAAAGCACAAAATGTCAACTTTAATCTCGAACTTTCCACTTTCATCACGTAGCTTATTTTGTCATTAAAGTGGAATATCATAAACGTCATCTTAAAATCATTTAATTTACTAGTTTCTCAAATCCCATCGTAACTAAACTAGCACGTTAAATGCTTTGTTGTGTATTTGATCTTCTATGTGCTCTATCTGCCTGAATCACTACGTGCTCTTCCTCCGACAGGACACAGAATCCATTACGTCTGTAATATTACAGCTCTCTGAGTAATTAAAATACAGAGATGTATACGTGATATCATTTTCATGATGATGTGAGTTAAAGCATGTTATTAAACATGGGAACACGGTGGCGCAGTGATTGTTCATGTCTTACAGCAAGATGCTTGCTGAGCCATGCGCGACTTTCAATGAAATACTTTATTGTAGCAGTACTGTCTTTTTCAAACGTACTAACCCCCAATTCCTGTCCTTACTTTTCTTTCTCCAAATACCCAATCGCCACACAATCAGCTCTGTAATAGACGTTAAGCCATCTGTAAGCTTAGAACGCCGATTCTTCAAAACTTTTAAGAAACATCGAAATATCTTCGTAATGTTTAATTATTCTATCCATCTATCCTTCCAGTGTCACGCCAGCCACAGCATGAATACAGCGCGAGGAGGAACAAACCGTGAACGAAGCTCAAGCTCGCTAGCGCTGCGGCACCGTGTAGTTAAAGTTTTATCTGTATAATATAATCAACATATTTTGCTGCATTTCATCTTAAAAATGATATTGTCATTATATGTAAATACGCGCTTTATAAAGTGGCTCAGGTTGTGCAATATTATAACTGTATCATAAGTACAATTACCTCACAGTAACTTGCAAGTACAAACAGTTCTACAAGGAGCACTTAATGGACTGATTGAGTGCGTTTAGAGTTCTTGGGATGAAACTGTTTGTGAACTGCGAGGTCCGAACAGGAAAGGCTGTGGAGCGTTGGTCGGATGAGAGCAGTTCAAATAGCGAATGGCTGAGGCAGCAAGTGCTGTATACCAATAATTCTCTTTCCGATCGCTGTAGATCTGTGATTTACACTCAGATACAGTGATATAAATACTCCGAGTGGTGCAGTGAGAGTAATATGGAACAAGATGATCCGCTGTGGCAACCCCTAACGGAAGCAGCTGACAGAAGAAGAAAAAAGTGCAGTGAGAGTAACAACGCTAAAGCAGTTATGGTATTTAGAATAGTTTGACCATTCTGTGGACCATTATATTGTTACAGGTTAATTACAATCAGATGCATTAAATTTATGAACGATATGCGGTTAATTTCAGTGTATTTGATAAAGCCGCCGTCGTGGATGTGGATCTAAGAAAGGGTAACCACACAGGAACAGTAGCACTGCTTTGACGCTGGGTGCCGCCAGTCTGCAAAACCGAGCGGAGAACTTGCATACAACAGGGTATGAGGTACTGTGGAAAAGTGCGTGGCTTTACGCCAAGTGTAGGTTTTATACATCGCGATTTGAATGTGGAAACGATCTTACGCAACATTTCTGTGCGTACGCACCGTTTATACATGAGGCCCCAGGTTCGGAGTTGGCCACCCCTGGTATAGACGGTATAATGAATAGAATAAAATATGGGGACATCCTGGAGGAAAACCTGTTGCAGTCTGCATTTAACCTGCACCTTGGGAGAATATTTGTCAACAACTCCAATCATAAAGCCAAAGCTACAGAGGAAAAACGTGATGAGAACAATGTTAATGTTGTGGAGGAACCAAGTCAGAGTCCAGATCTCAGTCCAACTGAGAATCTGTGGCTGCGTTTGACAAGGGGGGATGGCACGGTGGTGCAGTGGTGGCGCTGCTGCCTCACAGTAAGGAAAGAAGTGTTCACGTCCCGGGTCCCCCCTGCTTGGAGTTTGCATGTTCTCCTTGTGTCTGTGTGGGTTTCCTCCTACAGTCCAAAGACATGCAGATTAGGTGGATTGGCGATCCTGAATTGGTGTGCATGTGTATGTGTCTGATCACCCTGTGATGGATTGGCGCCCTGCCCAGGGTTTGTTCCTGTCCTGTGCCCTATGCTGGCTGAGATTGGCACCAGCACCCCACACAACCCTGTTCAGGACAAAGCAGGTTAGAAAATGACTGACTTGACAAAGGCATTTCACTCACGATCTCCATGACACCTGACAGAGCTTGAGAAGTTTTGCAAAGAACAATGGAGAAAAATGACCAAAGTGTCCAAATGTGCCACACACAGACTCAAGGCTGCCATCTACTAAGTACTGACCTGAAAAAGGTGAATGTTTGTATAATTAATTTTTTGGGGTTTTCATTTTGTAATTAATTTAGACCACTTTGCAGTGATCTTTTTCCACTTTGTCATTAAATAGTAGTGCCAGGAAAGCCAAATTAAACCCACTGTGATCCAATGTTGTATAACAATACAATGTGAAAAGCTCCAAGGGGTGAGTGCTTCTCGCAGGCACTGTCTGAGCCGACTTGTACTGTTACTCTTGTGTTATGCCATATGGCGGGTTTAAACTCCTGCCTTTTCAATGAAGTCAGTGGCTGTAAATAGCACTTCTCCTCATCACGATGAACATCAATTCAGTTGGCGTGGTATTGTAGTCTTCAGAGTAAAGTCAGCTGATTTCCACTCTTTCTTTCCAGCAGATCTCCATCCATCCACCTTTTCTCAGGGAAAGTGAGTAAGTCAGGAGTCAGCGCCGGGTGGCGTGTTTGTCAATGGCAGGACAGATGCTTCCCAATGATAGTCTGGACTGTGAACAATTTAGGGTTAAGTTGTACACTGAAAAAAAAAATCGCATGTCAGATTAAAATAAAAAAAATATGTACATCGGTTGCAAATAATAAAATTGTTTTGATCAAAAATAGTTTAATTATGCTTAATGCACTAAATGAATAGATAGATAGATAGATAGATAGATAGATAGATAGATAGATAGATAGATAGATAGATAGATAGATAGATAGATAGATAGATAGATAGATAGATAGATAGATACTTTATTAATCCCAATGGGAAATTCACATATATCCAGAAACATGATATTTTTATATAAAATTAATGAAACTTTTTCATTCTCTGTTAAATTAAGTATGTTATGTTAAATTAACATATCAATAAAGCATAATATAATTGTTTTATAATTTATTTTTAAAAATGCACCTCATCGAGTTACTTAGCTATAATCTTTTTAGGTTGTCAATTATACTTATTCCAATATCATTTTATAGTTCATGTTCAAAGTTATTAATAAGAAAAACAGGTCTGGTTATACCAAAACTAGTTTTATGTAAAAACAATACAAACCAACAAAAAATACAAAAGATGAAATGTAGAACATTTGTACAAGAACACTGCTTCTTTGGCTGTGCCAGAATGCCATGACCAATGTATAACTAAATATGAACACAAAATGCACCTTGGATAGAGTGTTACATTATAAAATACATTTATTTATATTTATGTCACTGTATATATTAGAGAATAAAAGTTGAATATTAGTAAAATATAAAGTGCAAAAATTGTTGCTTGGCATCTTCTTTCACAAAATATATATATACTGGGGGGCAAGCCCCCCTGGCACTTTCGGCGGCCAACCCCCAGTTGTGGCCAGAATATTTGTAAAATCTGTAAATGTACAAAAGAAAAATGATTATTTATTAGAGTCAAAATCACGAAATTCTATAAATGCATAAAAGAAAAATATAATTATTATATAATGGAGTAAAAATCATGAAATGAGTCCCGTTAAACTGAGGTCCACTATGCTAGATGAGTATTTATAAGAGACTAAATAAATGATCCATTCGTTTTAACTAACATTCTTATTGATAAAAAAACTTTTTGTAAAAAATTACTCATTTAAATAACAGGAACAATCACGTGAAAACTAAAGTGGTATGCAGTGGGTCATCATAACTCAACCTTCAGCTAACTAAATCACCTAAATACAAACATTGATCCTGTGGAAAGAATGTTTACTCGATCAAAAATAAAAACCACAACTTTCTTGATATTAAAAACCATAACTTTCTTGATATTTTAGTTTATAGTTTAAAAACGTAATAAGAATCTGAAAATCTAACAACGTCACATTAAAGTTAGATAAATTCTGAAAAGAATGATGCCAAATATATATATACAGGTTTTAAAATAAGCCCGATTTAAAGCGTGACATAAAACGTCACATAAAATCGTTGCACTTTTAGGCTTAGGATTTTATATATAGAGAGTATATATATATATATATATATATATATATATATATAGAGAGAGAGAGAGAGAGAGTATATATATATATATATATATATATATATATATATATATATATATCTCCAACTATCCATTTTCCAACCCGCTGAATCCAAACACAGGGTCACAGGGGTCTGCTAGAGCCAATCCCAGCCAACACAGGGCGCAAGGCAGGAACCAATCCCGGGCAGGGCACCAACCCACCGCAGGGCCCACACACACACCCCAAGCACACACTAGGGCCAATTTAGAATCGCCAATCCACCTGACCTACATGTGTTTGGACTGTGGGAGGAAAGCGGAGCGCCTGGACGAAACCCATTCAGACACGGGGAGAACATGCAAACTCCACACAAGTAGAACCCGGGAAGTGAACCTGGGTCTCCATACTGCGAGGCAGCAGCACTACCACTGCGCCACCGTGCTGCCCTATATATATATATATATATATATATATATATATATATATATATATATATATATATATATATATATATATCTACTGTATATATATATATATATATTTTTTTTTTTAATTTTCAAAAGAGCAAATGCAACTACATTGTTTTGTATTTGGGTGTATTATTTATTTGTCTGTATTAATAGTATTTATCTGGTTGAGCAATGTTATGATAATACTAATACATATGTAGCCACCAGGGGACATCCCCATCTGCTCAGTCTGTCACATTAAGTGGAAAAGATGGGGACATGAAAGAGAGAGATGTACACCAGACTCAGGAGTAGGTAACCAATTCCCCAACTTTGCAATGACGTCGAACTTTACAAACACTCCCAATCTTCGACTGTGATTACTCCAAGGGGGACAAAAGCAATATTCAATCATGTTCAACACTCCAATGGGGAAGTTCGTCGATTTTGATGCTTACATACAGGGGGCAAATATGGTCTTTGATCATGTTAAACACTTTTAGTGTAATTTGTTAACCTCTAACCTTTATTTAGCTTATAAATCCACCATTGTTAATTGGGCTGAAGGTACGGCCTCTTGGGAAACTCCCACAAAACACATGGCACATAGTATAAGACGCTTAGACATAAAGAAACTACGCAATCAACAATGTTAGCATGAAGAATGAACACAATAGACAGAAAAGAGACGTTTGAACCCCACCATACAAAGTTGTATACAAAGGCTCTGAGACCTCCAACAAGTATATAAGGCATTTATTTAACAAAAATGTCTCAAGAGTATACCAAACAAGATAATGGTCTTGCACTGTGATTGCAGATATGTTAAAATTCTTTGTTTAGACAAAAGCTTTTATAGATGGGAATATGCATGAGCATCTTTAGCATATAGCTGAAACATGTAAATTATAGGCAAATACATTTGCTTAGAAAGGTAATGAAGGATGATCTGATCATGAAAAATGGAATACATTCATGGTGCTGAGAATGAAGCTCAGGGGCATCTTCCTAGGGAAGTGTCTGCACAGTTCAGTATAAAGCGTCTTTCTACCAGTTAACGTCTCATAGAACATCACTTGCTTATTTAACATTTATTTTTTAAACTTTATAAGCCTAAGAGTCCAAGGTGCTGAAGGAATATTAAAAGATTTTCTCCAACTCAGTCTCAGATTGGTTCAGTTTTCATGTTCTTGCCATGTCTGTACGTGTTTTTCTCTGGGTATTCCACTTTTTCACTCACATCTTACAGTTTTGGTTACCTGGTCACTCTGAATTGACTATGGGTGGCACACTGGGCCCGTTTTTCCTGTTGTTTCCACACATCCACAGGTGACTGGGTTTGGTTCCTAGTCAGTTCAGTATCTGTTTTGGGTTTTCAAGTTCTCGCTATGCTTGTGTGGGCTTTTCTCTATGTACACTGCTTTCTCGCCACATTTCATAGACATATCGTTTATGTGAAATGCCAGCACAGAAATTAGCTCAATGTGAGTGAGAATGCTAGGTGATGGACTGACACCCAGTTTCAGATTGGTGTCTGCCTTTCCCTCAGTGTTATTATGATAGACAACATTCCCCATGACCCTAGTAGGTGTGCCATGTCCCATCCAGGGTCTCATATTTTGCTTAACTCTGGATTCCCACCTTGTATTGGAAAAACAGATTGATAGAATCTAATGGAAGGGCTACCCAAAGTATATAGGCCTGCAAAACAACATGAAATGAAATTTTTATTTGCATTCATTAGTCCTTTTAAAGGCTAATATAAATTGTATAATTGTTGAGTTTAACATCACAATATGATTTTAATAATAACTTAAAAATCGGTAGGGGTGACCCATAGACCTTCTCATATACTCAGATATGGGGATGGATATTTGAGGAGTAAACCGCAAGACAATGATTATATTTTCGTATTATGTACATTAAAGAACCATCAACAACAAATCAGATCAAATAATAATTGATTATTATTATTAAAAATTAATAATATTTTGAACAATCATTATAAAAGTAAAGTTGAATAAATCGGACTCTGCAGTTGCATAAATAAAAGGTAAAGTACTACTTCCAGTTAGCAGAAATAGCCCCAAAGTTGACAGAAATCTACATTTTGTACCTAATACTTGTATGCAAAATTTGGTTGACCTAAGTGAAAGCGTACTCAAGTTATCGTGCTTACATACACACACACAGACAGACACAGTCAGACTCACAGACATAATTCCAAAAATGACTCGGGAGGTCTAAAACATCATCAAAATCTTGAAAATGGAATTATTGGAGGATTCCAAAACTTTCCCTGTACTTCATATATGAGAAAGTCAGGGAGGTCTAAAATGTCAAGATTCTTCAAAATCTCAACATCGAATTTTTGGACGATTACAATACTTTCCCTATACTTCATATACGAGAAAGTAAAAAAGCACCTGTGAAGGTGGCACAGAACATTACTGGCACCCATTTGCCTTCTGTTCAGGACATAACACACGCTGCCGTAGATCGGTGGACAATTTTATTACAGACCACAGCAATTCACCCCAATGGCTTTTCTCACTCCTCCTTTCCCTGCAGATGGTACAGGGTCATTGGCACTCACTGCAAATAGATTCAGGGACAGACGGATTGCATCTACAGGTTGGAAAGCTGCTAAGCAATCAATCACCACAATACAAATATTGTGAAACAAGGGTCGCTCCGAAATTAATGACTACCATATATACTCGCAGATAAGTTCTGCCACGGATAAGTTGGGACTTGATTTTACTGTATAATTTCTGGTATTTTATAACGTCAGTCATATAAGTTGAATGCTGAAAACTCACCCTATTGGTCCAAGAGATTATGATATGCTAACGCCCACCTGAGAGAGTAGCCACGGAGCACATGGCCTTTTTTTTCTATGTATTGTGCCTACGTGACCACACGGTAATACCTGAACTATTCAGAAGCAACGTTTGCACTGTTTTGTGTTTTTTGTATCTCACACCCATCCATCCATCCATTTTCCAACCCGCTGAATCCGAACACAGGGTCACGGGGGTCTGCTGGAGCCAATCCCAGCCAACACAGGGCACAAGGCAGGAACCAATCCCGGGCAGGGTGCCAACCCACCGCAGTATCTCACACCCTCATGCACCTTTATCATAAGAACATCCCTTATCTATGAAGGAGCGTTCGATCAGAAGAAAATATGAAGCTGGTTTTAAATTAAACATCGTTGAAGTAGCGAAAGAAATTGGTAACTGCACTGCAACAAAATTTGATGTGTCTGAGAAACCGATGAGAGATTGGAGGAGGCAAGAAGATGTAAAAAAAAAAAAATTAATAAGTTGGGGTCTTGTTTTATGATCGATTCTTTGGGTTTCAAGACCTGACTTATATGTGAGTATATACGGTAACCATTTTTTTGTTTTAATTAGGAGTTTCGATATTTGAAAAAACAAGTGTGACATCTTAATGTACGCATCTTCATTTATTTTTCAACAAAATCTCAATTTATTTTTCAACAAAATCTCAATTTCTTTGGATGCATTTTTCCGAGAATCCTGGTAGTCTGTGCATACCCTTAGGTTAGAACTCCATTCCATGCACCTGGAGACCCTGAGGTACAGCGTGCTGGATTGTCACCGGTGCTCTCGCAGCGTTATCCTAGCATCTGGCCCTCCAGAAAAAGTTAGTGATTGGAGGGTGCCAGTTCAGGACTTTAATTTAATTTCTTAGTTTCTTCCAAGTTCTGATGAGATATTTTTGCGTTGATGTTTGTTGTCTTCAGTCAATAAACATTGGACACAGAAGGCACATATGTTCTGATTTTCTAAGCTTTCAAATATCTCCTTAATTGCATTGTGTCTCATCCTTAGCTCTGCCACTATTTCTGTCAGTGTCACACCTGTTATCTCGAATGAGCACGTTAACTCTTTCCTTGTTGTTGAGCAGCTACATGTCAGTGTAACCATCTTTGAAATGTTTCACCCAAGTTCTCACAGTACAAGCAGCCATTCACACATCTCTGCTTACCATCTATAGTGAATGTCAGCCGCAGGAAATTTACTCTTTAACAAAACATTCAGTCAGAGTTTGATGATGGA
The DNA here is from genome assembly GCF_900747795.2 of Erpetoichthys calabaricus. Taxonomy (NCBI): domain Eukaryota; kingdom Metazoa; phylum Chordata; class Cladistia; order Polypteriformes; family Polypteridae; genus Erpetoichthys; species Erpetoichthys calabaricus. Next base: position 38,164,001 of record NC_041395.2, read on the forward strand.
ATGATGCAGAACGGTTGGTCATTTTGTCTAACGTCTGTGTGGTCACATGATTGGCATCATTAGTAACTCAAGGGTGTGTCAACAGATGGCACTTCCTGTCAAACAGCATTCATTAGCATTTATTGCTAAATGTACATGTGTCATGTAACATTGCTCTTTTATTTTGGTAGACCCACAGGTGTGTACAGAGGATTCAGAGGATTCTTTTGCACACTTTATTTTGTAACAGATTTCATTTTAAATAGATAGATTTGCCATTTTTGTCATTCAATCTTCACTCACTGTGTGATTTTGGGCTATACAAAAGTAAACTGTATTGTATTGTATTGTACTCAATAACCGATAATGACAAAGTGCAAACATGTTTTCAGAGAAAATTGTACATTTATTAAAAGTCAAAACTTTAAATCTCTCATTCATGTTAAGTATGACCCTTTGCTGTGGCAATCCAAAATGTGGTCAGGCTCATCCTGTTTGTTTTAATTCTCCTTGAGATATGTCCAGAGCCACCTGTGGTAAACTCTATTGAGTGTACATCGTTTAGAAAGGCACACAGCTGCATTTATGAGGTCCCACCATTCACACTGCACGTCAGGACAAAAACCAAGCCAAGGAACTCACTGTAGACCTCCGTGATCAAATTGTGGTGGGGCACAGATAAGGACAAGGCTATAAAATGATTTCTAAAGCTTTGAGTGTTCTCAGGAGCACAGTGACCTCACTAATTGTGACTTGGAAGAAGTTTGGAACCACCAGGACTCTTTGTAGAGTTTGATGCAAAACTGAGTAACTGGGCGAGAAGGACCTTGGTCAGGAAGGTGAGCAAGAACCCAGCGGTCACTCTAACAGAGCTTCAGAAGTCCACTGCTGAAATGGGAGAACCTGGTAGGCATTAGGCAGGTGATGCCCCCTGTATTGCGGGTGTCCATACAGGATGTACGTCAGAGGGATGTTGCCACCCAATGTACTGTACTCCCCGTATCCATCCATTATAATGGCCTCCGAACCAGGAAAGTTACACCTAACCACCAACCCAGTCAGGATGCTTGTCCACCCACATCCTTCTATTAAAAAGGCCTCCCAGCCAGGTAGGAAACCATCCGTCCTGGCCAGGATGCCAACCAACCCATGTTGTCTAATACAACTTGTTATTATTTATAATTTTGATTTATTTGTTATTTTAACACCATCATTATCTGGGTAATTTCTTGCTGGGGAACTTTGTAGCCATTTTGTTTTGGTCATGTTGTTTGTGTTGTGAGCATAGAAGGTGTTTGTCCTGAAGAACTTGATAAAGAGGAAAAGAACTGGGAAATGGATTATATAGAGAGCAGGAAAAACATGCTGAGATCAAAACCAAAAGAACAGAGAATCACTAAAGCACAAAATGCAAAACAAAACTTGCAGTCGTAAAAACATTGCCAAAGATTCCTTATTATCTAAATAGCCTTATTCTAAAATGCTAAAAAAAGAATCTTGAATTCTAGTGATATCGTGGGACTCCCTTAAACAGTCACAGGGTTGATAACATCTTGTCAGTACTGGCATAAACCACAAGACCCTCAACAATGTCATTGACAACAACAAAACAAACAGTGATGTCAACAAAAAAAACAAAAGATAACAGTAATATTAGAAACTGGTTAACAAATGCACACAAATTTGTTCTTCAGTCCAGAAAATAAAATTCTGAGCACAGCTGCCCTCCTAAGGTGGAATTAAAATTGTCTCAGAAGACAAGGGGGGTGAATTTCATTAACTAAATCCATGAGCAACCATCAGGGTCCAAATAATTGGACCAAATAAAACACAGTAAAGCCACATCATGTGCAATCCAACATTTTCTGTACTTCATATTTCTGTTTGCCATCAAACAATATGTCATGTATCTGGGTGAAGTCATGTGTATTTTATGCTGTATCGTTTTTGTGAATCTTGGACATACTTAGTTTTTGGTGGTTTTGTATTGTAATTATCACAAAGGAATGAATAACTCCTTCATGCCATTGCAGCCATTCCTGTAAGGTTAGTTTTATAGGTAGAGGGTTCTCTGTTTCCCACATCATAATTCTGCTCTGCTAGAAACAGTTTCTAGAATAAAACGCACAGGGGTGAAACACTGGAGTAAACTTGCCCTAACTCCTACATCTGAAGCATCAACCACCAGTTCAAAAGGGAGTGAAATGTCAGGATGAGGAGAATTGGTGTTGTGGTAAATAATTGTTTAAGATGGCAAAAAACTGTAGTGATTTCTATGTCCTTTAAAATCTGTGATTAGCTTATTAACTAAATGTATAAATGACACTACAATTGAAATGAAATTTTTAATGAAATAATTCAAAGAATTTGGGCTTCTCCGACTGTGAATTTGGAAGAGTCCACACTAAGACCTTTGTATAAAATTTGGTACCCTAAAAATAACACAACAGACCTTTGAAACTGAAATGTTTCTAATATCACAAACTGAAATGTGTCTAATATCACATATAAATGATTTCCCTCAGCCTAGTAATGACCTTCTTCACGTATAGAATGTGACAAGCCATATCTTTAGAAAAGATCAAATATCATCGGTATACACTCAGTGCATAATATCTCTGAAAATATTACTAACAAATATTTTAGAAACAGCTGAGTCGTTTGCATGCCCATAGTACATTACAAGATATTCCTAATGCTGTAAGGTGGTATAAAATGCTGTTTTCCATTCATCCTGTTCCCTAATTTTAATTGGGTTGTATGCACTCCTATGGCCTAATTTTGTAAGTACATTTGAATCAGTGGTTTTGGTTTAATAAAGATGAGCTTAATGGGAGAAGATAATTATTCTTAATTGTTATTTTATTCAGTTCCCAGAATTCAATACATTGGCATGAAGATTTATCCTTTTTTATCAATGAAAACATCCTCCAAATCTTTGTAGTGATCTTGAAGTGTGTTTATGTTAAAATAACTTAAGAGAAATTTCTATTACAATTCCTAAACAACTGTTGAAACAATTATTATTCTAAGAGCCTGTTTCTTATTTTTCCAGTCCTCTTTGGTTTTGTGTTTTGTAAACCTAGGATAGCTGAGAATAATTTTTCAGACTGGACTATAAAATTTAAAAAAAATATTTATTTTGTACATGCAAGCTCTTAATATGTAACTCTAAGGTCTGAATGGTGGCTCTCTGGCAGGGTGGAGTGGTGGCTCTGTGGCTAAAGAATCTGGGTTGATAACTCAAAGATTACCAGTTTAAATCTTGGTAGTGACATAAGGAATGCTACTCCACTAGGCCCTTCAGCAAAACCTTTAACCTGCAATTGCTCCGGGGTGCTCTACAAATAGCTGAAACTGTGTTCTGACCCTCAACATTTTCTGGAGAGTAAGATGGGGAATGCAAAAAATGCTAAACTCCTAACACAAGAAATTGTATGTGGTGAATAAAGAATTAAAAAAACGCTAAAAAACAAAAGTGATGGCGAAATGAATTCTATGAGTCCACTACCTATAGGACTGCCATCTGTGGAATGAAATCTTATTTTATTTTTATTATGAAATGGCTTTATTTTTAAAATCCTGACATAAAATGTTCTGTAGTACCAGAGTCAAGCCCCAAGATTTCAAATAATCTAACTTAAACAGGGAGGCAGAATGCATTAGAGTGATGGGTTCATAACAACTGGCCATATTTGTCTGTAATTTACAGCAATCTGCACACAGATGTCTCAAATCACCATAATAAAAACATAAGCCTTGCTGTTAACACCGAGCATCTCTCAGGCTTGGAATTAATGAAAACATCTCAGGCTTGGAATTAATAAAAACCTCCTGGCTGTTAACACCAAGCATCTCTCAGGCTTGGAATTCTATATACTGTAATTATTGTTAATTTCGAGTAGTGCTCGGGTTAATCAATTTTGATGAGATATGGAGCATTAAGCCTGAACAACACTCAGGAAAGTATTCTGATACTATCTTGTAGATAAAATAATATCATACTTCATAAAAATCATTAATTTGAATATGTGTTATGCCTCTCTATGGTAACTCATCAATATTCACGAGTGGGACAGAGCCTTCCCCCAAAAAAAACACAATGGCATATAAGTGAAGAACTGTAAAGCCAGTTGTAGAACAAACTGAAACTGAATTGCCAGTTGAATCAAGCGATAGTGATGACATTTTGAATTGGTAAACCAGACGTTGATACAGATATTGAAACTGATGCATATGGTGCTGTATGACCAAACTGCCATGATATCCAGGGTGAATCTGGTCCAGTGAAGGTTTACAGTGGTTCAAGTAGCTTCATGGCAAAAAAAAGGCAAATGACTTCAATCAGAAGTACAAGAAAGACGTTAACTTCCTAAGCACTGTTCATAATTCAGCAACTGTCAATGTTCGTTTCAGGTGAAACGTGGAACTCACTAAGTCTGGTACTGTGGTAGCCTACAATAACACAAGGGGTGCTTCGATTGTGTGGATCGCTCATTCACATTCTACCGTCTCATGTGTAAACAACAGAAAAAATGTATGAACAGTATGGAAAGAAACATGCTTCTACTGTTCTTATTACAGCATTGGGCTGTGTGATGACACCTGTTTCAAAATATCACATGAAAGATGTGCACTAAATCTGCATCAGTACAACAGTGAACACCCGACATACCATTCCTGTGGTATCTATGCTGACGTTTTAGTATTTACATGTTTCTGTTGTACATGACATTTTTTTCTTGCTATTAAATGTTCAGTGTTAAACATAACACTAAGGAAGTGAAATCTTCACCTTGTTCCACAGGACTTCATTTCCCTTTTACTGGGGCTTTAAAATGTCGTGAAGTATCATTTGCACCTAATTTCTTTATTTCTAATGCCAGTGATAACATCTCATCAGATATATGAAAACATTTTAGTTGAGCCTATGAATTATTTCTTGTTGTTTCTCCATCTGACCCTGAATTAAATCAATTCTGTTAATTAAATGCTCCATCGCCAGTATCTGTTTTACATGGTCCTAGATTATTTTTTGATCATGGGATATGCTCTTCTCAATGGAATCAAGAAGAAGAAAAATCACCAGGAAATGAAGCACTGGGGTCTAGGGGAAGCAGGTAGAAAGCTGGAAAAATGGGCTGAGATGAAAACTAGTAGGGCAAACAGCAAAGCACAGGATGCAAAAAAAAAACAAGACTCAAAGTTGAAAAGAGTATTGCAGAAGGTTCCCTCATGTCTACATATCTGTTCATGAACTAATAAAAACTGCAAAAACTTCATTAATTTTAGCCAGAATCTTGGATACTAGCAATAGTGCAGGTCTGCGGGAGTCTCTTAAGTCGTCAGTACTGGAAGGATGATTCTCTGAAAACAAACGGAAACTTGCCAGCTTTCTTGTCAAAGAGTTTCCTTTTGGTTTTGAACTTCCTGCTCCATTTTTTTTTGAATAACTACTTTTGCCTCTCAATGTTCCAGCCTTTGTCTGTCCTCTCAGAACTTCTTTTCCAGCTCCTAAATTGTTTAAAACTGCTGTCACCTGGTTGTGCTGCTCCTTTTTTCACTCTTGTGGTACTCTTTTCTTGTAAAAGTTTCCATAACAAGTGGAATGAGCTACTAAGACATTTAGTTCACATTGACAACTTTTACAAATCTACTGAACATGAAAGTGGAACCATTTAATTATTAGCGATGAGAGCAATCTTGATGAACCGGAAGATTTTCTCTCGTCTGTTAAATTACTAAATGCATGGCATGGAAAATAAAAAAAGGATTTAGATATGATGAGACAAAGTTCAAGTTATTTACCTTATGTTTTGTACTGGTCACTGAGAGAAAAATATAATCTAATCTTTTCATGCAGAATGAAAAAGTAATAGAAGTCAATAGTGACCAATGCTGTTCAATGGAAAATCGTCCAATGAAAAAGACAAAAGAATCTTGTTGCAGGTGTTGCATAATCCACATGTCCATTATCCAGTCGTATGCTCAAAACGTGCAAAACCCATTTGCTTAAATATTGTTAAATAATTAATTATTAACAGACATCATTAACAGGAGATTATGGCATCATATGAATGAATATTTGAATTTGTAGGACATATCTCAGGGCGTATGAGAACATGAGGGCAACCATAAAGAAGGTTATTAGAGAACCTAAAATACAGTTAGAGAGGAATAATGCAGATAAGGTGAAAGGCGACCCAAAGAGATTCTCTCAGTATTTTAGTAGTAAAAAAAACAGTCAAGGAGAAGATGAAGTGCACCAGGAATAGTAAAGGTAAATTAAGAAAAACAGACAGCGAATTAGTGGATGCTCTAAATGCACATTTTTCTGAAGGCTTTTCATGTGAGGAAGTGGATAACCTCTCAGTGGGCAGATCCAAGCAACTATAAGTTAATAAGCTTAACATAGATGACAGGAAAATTAATGGGAGGAATTATTAAGGATAAGATTGAGCAGCACATGGCAAGAGCAGGAGTTTTACTGAACAGTTAGCATGGGGTCAGAAGATGGAGGTCATGTTTTACTAACATTCTGGTATTCTATGAGGAAGAATCAAAAATATATGATCAATGTAGAACATATGATATTATTTATCTTGACTTTCAGAAAGCATTTGTTAAGGTGCCACATGTGAGGTTGGGCATCAAACTAAAAGAAGTGGGAGTTCAGGGTGATGTTTTTAGATGGGTGCAGAATTGGCTCAGACACAGGAAGCAGAGGGTGATGGTGTGAGGAACCTCATCAGAACTGGCCGATGTTAAGAGTGGTAACCAGCAGGGGTCAGTGCTAGGGCCGCTGCTATTTTTAATATATATAAATGACTTAGATAGGAATATAAGTAACAAGCTGGTTAAGTCTGCAGATGATACCAAGATAGGTGGATTAGCAGATAATTTGGAATCCATTATATCATTACAGAAGGACTTGGACAGCACACAGGCTTGGGTAGATTTGTGGCAGATGGAATTTAATGTCAGTAAATGTAAAGTATTACATGCAGAAAATAAAAATGTTAGGCTTAAATATACAATGGGAAGTCTAAAAAACGAAAGTACACCTTATGAGAAGGATTTAGGAGTCATAGTGGGCTCTACACTATCAGCTTCCCAATAGTGTTCAGAAGTCATTAAGAAGGCTAACAGAATGTTAGTTTATATAACACGATGTGTGGAGTACAAGTCCAAGGAGGTTCTGCTCAACCTTTATAACACACTGGTGAGGCCTCATTTGCTGTACTGAGTGCAGTTGTGGTCTCCAGGACATGAAAGGGACATAGCAGCACTAGAAAAGGTCCAGAGAAGAGCAGCTACATTGATTTTCAGGGCCAAAGGGGATGAATTTTGAAGAAAAATTAAAAGAATTGAGCCTTTACAGTTTAAGCAAAAGAAGATTTAGAGGTGACATGACTGAAGTGTTTAAAATTATGAAGGGAATTAATACAGTGGATCGAGACTGTTATTTTAAAATGAGTTCAGCAAGAACACGGGGACACAGTTAGAAACTTGTTGAGGGTAAACTTCACACAAACATTAGGAAGTTTTTCTTTACACAGAGAACCATAGACACTTGGAATAAGCGACCAAGTAGTGTGGTAGACAGTAAGACTTTAGAGACTTTCAAAACTCGACTTGATATTTTGGAAGAATTAATTGGATAGGACTGGCGAGCTTTGTTGGGCTGAATGGCCTGTTCTTGTCTGGATTGTTCTAATTTTCTAATTGAAGATCTTTCCCCTAATTTGTAAGCCCTGCCATCAGTTCAGAAAGCATGTGTTTTGCATTTTTTGTGCACACAACTGGATAACAGACGTGAGATTTTTTTTTCTTTTATCTTTGAATGTTTTTCACACTGTTTTTAAGTTACATGTCTTGTTATTGTTTGTTAATTATTTTTGGCTGTTTTCAGTATTAATATTTTTGCCTTGTTATTTTATAATAATAATGTGTTGGTGTTACCGGTGTTCCCAGAAGGAGGTGTTTCATCTCGCATGGCACCCTGGATATCATCGAGAGGAATCACAGTGCATGGCTCAATGGCAACTCTGGTCTAGACCAGGAACTGAGAAGGATGGCTGCAAGGGCTCTGAGGGCAGATAAAGAGGCATTTGTTAGAGGAGTCTGTGAGCAAGTGACACACCATCTGTGGTCTAGCGACCCACGTCCTGCTTACAGAGGAATCAAAGCATTACACACATCCAGATCTGTTCCTTAGAGAGTCAGGGCGGCTGATGGAACGGTCCATATGGATGACACTGCAGTTATGACCTGCTAGACTGGCTACTTTTAGCAGTTGTTCAAAGCTGATCCTCCAGCTAGGACGTTGGATATCTCTGGGTCCACGGTCCTTCAGCCTGATCCTCCAATTAGCTGTGAACCACCCAATCTCACAGAGACTGCACAGGAGGTGAACCAGCTGAGGGGAGGAAAGGCTGCAGGGATCTGTGGTATCTGGGGTGAACTTCTCCAGGCTGGTGGTAAGGCTATCCTCCTGGCATTGCAAGCAATCTTTGCTTCCATTTGGGAGACTGGCATCATCCCAACTGACTGACTGAACAGATCTGGAAAGGGAAGTGTGATTGCCTGGATTTCAGCAACTACAGGGCGATAACACTGCTCTCAGTGCCGGGTAAGGTCCTTGCTAGGGTCGTCCTCAATAGGATCCATGATCACTTGCTCACCTACCAGCGACCGGAACAGTCTGGTTTTACGCCTAAGAAGTCTACCATCGACCGCATCCTGGCACTGAGGGTTCTCATGGAGTTCAAATGTGAATATCGGCAGAGTTTCTTTGCAGCCTTTGTCGATTTTAGCAAAGCGTTTAACTCAGTTGATCGAGCTGCCCTGTGGGACATCCTGAGGATTCGCGGGAATCCCCTCAAGGTTGCTGGATATCATGGCTGGTTAGTACACTAGTACTGTGAGTGCTGTGCAGAGTTAAGGCAGAACCTCTGCGTTTTTCCCAGTTGATTCTGGGGTCTGTCAGGGGTGTATTCCTGCTCCTACTCTGTTCAATGCTTCTATGGACTGGGTGTTGGGCAAGGTCGTGGCTGTGGGGCATCTGTTGGTGAAGAAAGATTCATGGATCTGAACTTTGCTGATGATTCTGTGATCTTTGTGGAGTCAATGGAGGCTCTGATCGGGGTGCTTGAGAGACTGATTGATGGAGTCTGAGTGCCTGGGCTTTCAAGGGTCCAAACTAAAAGCTAAGATCCAGGCCTTTAATCACCTCTTGGGCACAGCCATCAGCAGTGTGTCTGTCTGCAGAGAGAGTGTCGACCTTGTCGAGAGGTTTACTTACCTTGGCAGTGACATTCATGTCTCTGGTGACTCTTCCTATGAAGTCAGTAGACGGATTGGGAGAGCATGGGGAGTCATGAGGTCGCTGGAAGGGGGTGTGTGGCGCTCCTAATATCTATACATAATGATGAAGGTCCAAGTCTTTAGAGTCCTGGTGCTTCCTGTCTTGCTATATGGTTGCGAGACATGGATGCTATCCAGTGACCTGAGACGAAGACTGGACTCCTTTGGTACTGTGTCTCTTCGGAGAATCCTTGGGTACCGTTGGTTTGACTTTGTGTTGCTCATGGAGTCCCGAATGAGGCACATTACCTGAATTATGAGGGAGCATCAGTTACGGCACTACGGCCATGTGGCGCGATTCCCTGAGGGTGATACAGCTCGTAAGATCCTCATTGCTGGGGACCCGAATCGCTGAACTAGGTCAAGTGGTCGCCCACATAACACCTGGCTGCAGCAGATAGAGGGGCATTTCTGGAGGGTGGGACTGGACCGCATGTCTGCCTGAGGGGTTGCAAACCGGGATTCCGAGTTGTTTCATCATGTAGTGGGTTTGCCTTTTGGTTTCTCCATCACTGCTTTTGGTTCTTGGTTTTGACATCTTTATAAATGTATAAATATAAAGTAACACTAATTTTGTTATGTTGAGTCAGAGGTCTCACGGTTCTACTTTCTCAGTTCTGGTATTTTTGAACTTTAAAAGCTTTAGACTCATTGTTAGGCATGTGCAGGCCAAGTGCCTGCTCTTTAAGTCTAGGAAGAGGCCAAAGTTTTGGTTAGGTTTCACTTGAACTTTGAGACCTGTATGTTTGAGCTTTTTTAACAGGGAGAATCACAACAGCTAGTACTCAATTTGTCAAACTCACAAGGTCCCAGTCAAAAGTGAATCCATCTAGTAGTCATTAAATTGCTGTCTCTGTTGCCTGCTTTGTACATTTTCATTTTAAATTTAGATGGTGAATTATTTTCATTTAGCATTTTGTTTTAGTGTCATTGCCCTCAGGTACTGTAATTGGGCTATGCTTAATAACTTGAGTGTTACAGATACCTGTGTTTGCTTCTCTTATAATCAGAGTGGTAATAGATAGCATTCTGATCTCAGTGTCTGTAAGGACCATGTCTCATTAGGTGACTATTCCTGTGATTTTTAGTCATAGCCTTCATTAACATAATCTTCGTTGGTCAGAGGCAGTCAGTGACGTGCTATCGTCAAGCCCATTAACTAATGTGACATGCCCCATGACTCACTCCAACTAGTCTGCATCTCTTTCTGATTAAATCAAACAGGTCTGAAGTTCTCTTTAGTCGGGATGCAGACTTGAGAGCTGACAACCAATGAATTTTCATCTGAGAGTACAATGCATGCATCGCAGCAACAAAGAGTGAGGAACAGATGTTTTGGACCACACAAACAGAAGAGAAGCTTGCCTGTTTGACGTCTCGTGTTGTTTAATACCACAACAAAATGGGAAAAGGAAAAGTGGGGCTGCTCAGGACTGAACACTTCTGAATATACACCATAATGAGATGGACGTCTCCAGTTCACCTCAACTTCTTGGAAATTTAAACAAAGGTCATGGAACTGCTTGTAAAAGAAGTACATTGAACTAAATGACTGCTTGTTTAATGGTTGGTCTGCATGATTGTGAATAAGATTTTTGTATTGTTTTGCTTTAATATTATTAAGATCATGTTCACTCTTTGGTTTCTTCATTGCCTTTAAAACATTCTAGGGACCAAATTGCTCAGCCAGGTTCTATTTGAAGATTTGAATGAGTGCATCTTTATTCTAATTGGTAATGTCAAAGTGACAGCACCTATCAAACATCAGGCTTACACATCCATCTATTATCTAACTTGCTTTATCCAGTACAGGGTCACAAGGAGCAAGAAACTATCCTGGCAGGTCCCCACAAGTGAACATGGCCTCAGACACTACAGTGGCCTACAAATGTGCTCCACTCATACTGGGCCAATTTAATTTTGCCAATCTGCTTGACCTCATGTCATTGGATTACAGGGATAAGCCAAATCCATCACAAGGAGAACATGGTGACTGTTGATTGAAGGCCTGCCTCTGTGCCTCTTTTCTGTTCCAATTTATAATTGATTGATCATCCATCCATTTAATGTTTCTGAGAAAATAGTCCTTATCTACTCTTGGTTATGCGTTTTGTTGTGTTTATCAGCCACTTAGCTAAATCCATTTGTTCTACCGACATATTGGCCTAACCATTTCCTAGTTATTGGAAATGCCAGATTGGATGGACTAGCATCCCAACTGGGGTTGGCAATGACTACCTGTCTGGCTAGGAGGCTATAATGGATGGATCCATAGATTGGAGACAAACAGGATGATCAAATAAGTGGATTTTTTGTCCCCATGACAAAAGGTGCCAGTGCTGCCCCGGCTGGAATTTACTATGATTTTGATTGCCTGGGTATTCTACTCTGGAAGGGCAATCCTGTCCTGGTCTTTGGGAGCTGCTGGGGGAGTGGGGCTTGGGGATGGATGTGGGGGAGAGGGGGTGTGTGCACTGTGAAGAATGGATATCACTATTTTGGGGAGCTTCCATTTGACCCAGAGTGCTTCTGGCATGCAATGCCATGACACCCAGGACCGACATAAAAAGAGCTGCTCTGCCTCATCCAGGGGTGAGAATCAGGATGTAGATGGCAAAAGCTCATGTGGAGGAGTGAAAGGAGATGGGAGAGGAGAAGGGGTCTTTATTAGCAGCAAATACTGCATGGGACTGTTAAAGATAAATATATTTATGGGTAATAACAAAAAAGAAACTCTTTATTTATCCCTAAACTGTGTTTGGTGGAGCTATGTCTGGTGTTTGGGGTTCTGTGGCACCCCCTTGTGGTGACAATATGTCCAAAGTTTCAAAGTTTCTCTGTGTTGCTAATGTAAAAAACTCTTTTGCTTTGCAGGGACGTGTTGAAGATGCTGAAGTTTTTCCCTCATCGTTTGCCAAGACGAAGAAAGGATTTTCACTCTTTGTGAGGGACCGACTTGCTACATATAAATGCATGTATTGTGGAGCAGACTCACCATGGAAACCTGGCACTTCTAAATATTTATTTAATATAAAGAAGATTTGCATTTATCTAACTTAAGAAATGTGCTAAAAAAAAACTTCCTGGAATATCACTTAACATTACTTACGTTTTTTTTAATACTAAAAAATGAAATTGTCTAATTGGAGCGTGGGAGCTGGTTACAGCCCAGAAAACATTATCAGCTGTGGCTTTAATGGACTGCCACGTTTACATCTAAATATTTGGCTTTAGTTTCTGAAATACTAAGAAGGCACGTCTGGATCACTGCCCACAACAGCCTACAAGACTACTGCCAATACTCGTGGAGATGTCAGTTTAAAAAATCTGCTTGTTCTCCGCAGATTTGTTGGGATTTCCACTGCCATTATTACGGGCTCTAGCACGCCACACTCTGTGCACGAATGGAACTGTCCACAGTAAGGACCACCACAGTGATAAGCAATGAGGGAGCCGCCCCACAGTGGAGGAGTAGGGAACCTGTACCTGTTGTCTGCCAAGAAAACTACTACCTAACCCAGCAGCACCCGGCCACAGTGCTAGCAGAATTCATCATCGTTGGTTTCTTCCTCTCCCTCGTCATTATCTTCTTCAGCTTCAACAGAGTAAACAGCCTTCAGCTAATTCTCTGCCTTTCCTCCTTACATTTCTTAGTGACTTTAATTCTCAACTTATTTTACTTCTTGCTTCACTTGCTTAATTCCCTTCTTTAAGAAACATCATCATCATCATCTTTCCAATGTGGGTCACGGTAAGAACAGGCTGACTTGTGCTGAACAGAACAGCATATTCTCAGCAATGTCTTCATTTCCTCATACACCTCCCGATATGAGACACAAATTACATACCTAGACCACCTAAACGGACTCCTTTCTATTCAGAGAAATGATGTTCTTCTCCAAGGTCTTCCCATATTGCTAAGCTCCTCACCTCATTGTGGAGAGAGAGCCCAAGAACCCAGCACAGGAATATCACTTTGACTGCTTGTACTTGCAGTCCCATTCTTTCAGTCAGTACCCAGAGCTCACGATCATATAGTAGGCAACGATGGGAATGTATACAGAGTCCCTCTGTACCACCATGATTCAGTACAATGTCCACAAAACTACTGTCACTACCCGTTTATTGGTCATTCTCACAATCCCCTTGTCCCACACTCTTGGAAATATATGCTGCATTTAATGGAATAATAATAATTCCTTATTTATTTAGCACTTTTCTCACATCTTAAAGCACTTTACAAAGTGATTGGGGAGCCACTTCAACCACCACTAATGCATAGCATCCACCAGGACGATGCGACGGCAGCCATTTTTGTGCCAGTACACTGACCACACATTAACTGTTAGTTGGTGAAATGGTGAAGTAGTGAAAGAGAGAGATAGCCAATTAGAGACAGGGGATGATTAGAGGGCCAGAATGACCAGGCCGTACTGGGCAATTTAGCCTGGTCATTGGGATATGCCCTACACTTTACCAAGAATGCCCAGGGATCTTTTATGACCATAGAGAGTCAGGACCTCGGTTTTACATCTCATCCGAAGGATGGCGCCATTTTTACAGCCCAGTGTCACCATCACTGCACTGGGGCATTGGGGTCCACATTCAGACCAGCTGGCCTCACCAACACCTCTACCAGCAGCAACCCAAGCTGTCCCAGGTTGGTCTTCCATCTAAGTACTGGCCGGGCCCAACATGCTTAGCTTCAGGTGGATTATCTATTACCAGTGCATGTGGTATGGCTGCTGGTAGAGAGGCAGGACAAAGATTTGACTAATTAGGACCAGAAAACGAAACATAAACTTGGAGTTAAAAAGGAAACCAAGACGTCAAAAGTAAAAACTAGCCAAAAGTCTTTCTCAAAAGTTCATTATTTTATGCTCTTTTAAAAACACTTACATAAAGCAATACAAGTTTTGAATTATTTCCACTGTTGGGCAAAGCTTGACTCACACTGTGGTCTTAAATAACAGTGTGTGTTTGATGATCCACCACATTTAAAGGTCATGTTATATTACACAACTTTTCCAGTACTTTTCAGCTGCAGACTTCATTTACGTAATCTTAGCGAGTGGAAGGCAATCACATTACATTCCTGTAACCACCTCTCAGGTAATTTGACATTCCCAGTGGAATGGAAAAATAGAACAAAAGAGCCGAGATTACAGCTAAACTCACTGTCCCTGTAAAGCCTTCACATGGACATCAGCTCTGTCAGGCAGCATGCTATTGGCTGTAAAAAAAAAGGGGGGGGGGGGGAATGTTACTTTGGAAATGTGAAACTGTGCTGGAAAATCATCATTCAGATTTACTGTATAACTTGACATACACTGTGGTTTCTAGTCATGTAATCTGACATCCTATGGGTGCGAGATCAGCAAGTCATTAAAGTCTGACATCTACTTCAACTAAACATCATGTAATGTGACATCAGCTTTAGGGATAAATATATAAAATAAAGTTCAGTATACCGAATTAATGTAGTGTGAGGTGAAAATGAGGGAAAGGAGAACCACAGAAAAGCTGGGGTGCCAAACAGACCACCCTCTTTACTACCAGTGTCCAAAACAAAGAACAAAAATCAGAGTGCGGTGGCTAAACAGCAATCAAACATAATATATGCCATTTTGGCTTCTCAGAATTATCATCTCTCTTGAGCGGGTTTGGCTCGGGGAGCTCCATCATATGGGACAGTGTTCCTCAGACTGAGATGCCATCTTATGTCTTATGTCATCCCAATCCCAAAGAGGCTTGGTTTAATTGAGTGGGAGTGAGGCTGAGGAGTCCACACGGGGCGGCTCCTCAGAGCTATGGAGGAGAAAAGAGATGGCATTACTAGCGCTGGCACCCCCACTTGCCCCAGTGGGGTATTGCATACCTATTCTGAGTCTGGAAGGTGATCCTTATGTGATGACAGAAAAACTACCAAATCATAATAAATTATTAATGCTTCCGTTGTCCGTTCCTGCAATTACCATTAGTAGGTATGAAGGAACCTACAAAAAGAGCAACCACAGCTTATACAAATTCAGCTTTATGCAAACTGGCAACAGAATATAAAAAGAAAATAAAATGATGCAAAAATAAAATTTGGGTTAGCACACATGCTCACACTCTCTCACACTCAAACTGCAGACGATGGTTCAGGAAAGACTGAGATCATTTTCTCTTGGGCTATTGCTTTGACTCACCCACCCTGGCACATAAGATTGTGGTTCTATTCACCTTATGTGTAGATGTCATCTTCCTAACTGTGATTATTGTGAAATGGAGTCTTTTATAAGTCTCTCAGGTAACTGTATCTCTATTGACCACAGCACCAGGGAGGCCTGAATTAATGTAAGGCCTCACCCCTATTTTTCTGAAATCTAAAGAATGTAATTGAGGGTAAGGAACCAGGAGCAAACAAAAAACACTAATACGGTTCTAATATTTATTCGAATTAACCTTACTTTTATATTTTAACAAAGTTTGGATGATCACTTGATCAAACTGGCTGCTGTGAAGTTACACAGAGCCAGACATGATTCTTCAATGAGAACACACATATGAGGACAACTCATTATAAAGTTTGTAGGGGATAGCAGCAAAATCTACTAAAAAGGCCCCACCTACAGGGTTTCTTGCTAAAACCCTGTCCCCGATTTACACTTTGAAATACTTCTCCTAATGTATTAGACAAATGCATAAAATAACTGAAAAGAGCAAAAGGAACTGAACCAAAGACTTGATGGCAAGAGAAAGTAAAAACTTAAACTTGCTATTATAAATTCAGAAACTCAGTAGCACAAGGTAACTGAAATTTAAAGATTGATTTATATAGTATAATGATCAAGGGACAAACAGACACACACACATGCAGACAAGTAGACCACATTGGAGAGGTTCTTCTGTCTACTATAATATCTTTCTGTCACTGTGACTGTTGTATCACATATGGCATAACAATAGCAAATACAGTTTAGATAAGCATTGTGTTCTATGGATATGCTACGTTTTAAGGCACTGCCGCTATACTCTGACATGGCATGTTTGCATTTCTAATTGGACCATAACGTTAACTTACTTTTCTTATTGGATTAGACATGCATTCAGAAGGTGTATGCATTGCAGCCTCATCCGTGGTTTTGATGGAGTCGTGTCAGTGTCAGTTACATGTAATGATTTGGGTGTTTTGAGTGCTGAAATGTACATCACCTGCTGCTCTGCTTTATCAGCTCACTTAATAGCTGCCAATTCATTGCAATCTTCCATCAATCCTGACCAGAGGTGGGTAGAGTAGCCAAAAATTGTACTCAAGTAATAGTAGCGTTACTTCAAAATAATATTACTCAAGTAGAGTAAAAAGTAGTCATCCAAAAAATGACTGCAGTATTTTCCAATAAAGGAAAAGATGAAAAATGGATTCTCTTTTTGCACAAAATGGACACTGGCCAGTTGTGGCAGCTTTAACTGTATATAGAAAGGAGTTGGTGGCCAAAGTCAAGTGTAGAATTCTCCATTCCAGGTCTCCTGGTTTTGTGCTGGTCCGATTGCTGCGTTACCCTGTATTCCTCCCTCCACCGTGTTTCCAGCAAGTCCCTTAACGATTCAAAAAAGGTCACTTTTTTGACACACCAAATCGAAGAATATGGCAGGGTCTATCTGTGCAGTTGGGAAGGCATATGCCCAGGACCTCATGTCCTCATTGATCAGATGTGTTATTTTTAAAACCCTTTTACTAACAAGATGCCTCATGTATAATTGGTGCATACACACAAAAATGTTGCATACTCCCGTTTCCACGTTCAAATCGTGATGTATAAAACCTAAACTTGGCGTAAAGCCACGCACATTTCCACGGTGGAGTATGCAAGTTCTCCACTCGGTTTTGCAAACTGGCGGCACCCAGCGTCAAAGCAGTGCTTTTGTTCCTGTGTGGTTTCCCTTTCTTTTTTAGATCCACATCCCTGATGTGGCTTTATGAATACACTGAAATTAACTGCATATTGTTTATTAGTTTAAGGCATCTGATTGTAATTAACCTATAACAATATAATAGTCCACAGAATGACCAAACTATTCCAAATACCATAACTGCTTTAGTGTTGTTACTCTCACTGCACCTTCTTCTTCTTCTTCTTCTTTCAGCTGCTGCCGTTAGGGGTTGCCACAGCGGATCATCTTTTTCCATATTACTCTCACTGCACCACTTGGAGTAATAATAATAATAATAATAACATTTATTTGTATAGCACATTTTCATACAAAAAAGTAGCTCAAAGTGCTTTACATAATGAAGAATAGTAAATAATAAAAAAAAATATAACAACATAAGAAATTAAAATAAGACAATATTAGTTAACATAAAAAAAGAGTAAGGTCTGATGGCCAGGGTGGACAAAAAAAACAAAAAAAAAACTTCAGACGGCTGGAGAAAAAAATAAAATCTGCAGGGGTTCCAGGCCACAAGACCGCCCAGTCCCCTCTGGGCATTCTACCTAACATAAATGAAATAGTCCTCTTTGTATTTAAGGTTCTCACGGAAGGACTTGATGATGATGGACATGCAGACTTCTGGCTTTTAATTCTTCACTGTTGGAACATCATGGTGTTTTGAGTAGATGGTGGTGGTGAAAGCCACCACCAAAAGGACACCGGAAAAAGAAACAGAAGAGAGAGTAGGGGTTGGTACAGATTTTAGAGCTACCATGGATAGTTATTATAATGAATTGGATATACAGAGTATCAGGATTAAATTTCAGTGAAATTATGAGAAGGTCATGTTAAAATAATGTGTTTTCAGCAGTTTTTTAAAGTGCTCCACTGTATTAGCCTGGCAAATTCCTACTGGCAGGCTATTCCAGATTTTAGGTGCATAACAGCAGAAGGCCGCCTCACCACTTCTATTAAGTTTTGCTCTCGGAATTCTAAGGAGACACTCATTTG
Organism: Erpetoichthys calabaricus; assembly: GCF_900747795.2. Taxonomy (NCBI): domain Eukaryota; kingdom Metazoa; phylum Chordata; class Cladistia; order Polypteriformes; family Polypteridae; genus Erpetoichthys; species Erpetoichthys calabaricus. The sequence goes on from NC_041395.2 coordinate 38,182,274, forward strand.
AGGATCTGAGATTACGATTTGGAAAATAAGATGTAAGACATTCTGATATATAAGATGGGGCGAGATTATTTAAGGCTTTATAAACCATAAGCAGAATTTTAAAGTCAATCCTGAATGACACAGGTAACCAGTGTAGTGACATCAAAACTGGAGAGATGTGCTCGGATTTTCTTTTCCTGGTTAGGATTCTAGCAGCTGCATTCTGCACTAGTTGCAAACAATTTATGTCTTTTTTGGGTATTCCTGAGAGGAGTGCGTTGCAGTAATCTAGCCAACTGAAAACAAACGCGTGAACTAATTTCTCAGCATCTTTCAATAATATAAGAGGTCTAACTTTTGCTATGTTTCTTAAGTGAAAAAATGCTGTCCTAGTGATCTGATTAATATGCAATTTAAAATTCAGATTACAGTCAACAGTTACCCCTAAGCTTTTTACCTCCGTCTTGACTTTTAATCCTAATGTATCCAGTTTATTTCTAATAGCCTCATTGTATCCATTATTGCCAATCACTAGGATTTCAGTTTTCTCTTTATTTAGCTTGAGAAAGTTACTATTCATCCATTCTGAAATACAAGTCAGACATTTTGTTAGTGAATCAATAGAATCGGGGTCATCAGGTGCTATTGATAAATACAGCTGTGTGTCATCAGCATAGCTGTGGTAGCTCACGTTGTGCCCTGAGATAATCTGACCTGATGGAAGCATGTAGATTGAGAAGAGCAGCGGACCCAGGATAGAGCCTTGTGGAACACCATATAGGATATCATGTGTCTTTGAGTTGTAATTACCACAACTAACAAAGAATTTTCTCCCTGCCAGGTAGGATTCAAACCAATAGTATTTATTTCACTGTATCTGAGTGTGGAATCACAGCTCTACAGGAGCTGATCGGAAAGAGAATTATCGGTAAACAGCATCAAGCACACGCTGCCTCAGCCATGCTGTCTATTGAACTACTCTCATATGACAAACGCTTCAGAGCCTTTCCTGTACGGACCTCGCGGTTCACAAACAGTTTCATCCCAAGAACTATAAATGCACTCAATCAATCCATCAAGTGCTCCTTGTAGAACTTATAAGTACAATCACCTCACTGTAAACTTGCGATACAGTTTTAATATTGCACCACTTGAGCCACTTTATAAAGCGTGTATTTACATATGATGACGATATCATTTTTAAGATGAAATGCAGCAAAATATGTTTATTACATTATACAGATAAAATGTTAACATCATTAAAATAATCTATATTTTTAATAATTAAACATGTAAGGACACGGTGGTACAGCACTAGCAAGGATCTGATACCCCATTCAGGGATTGTTCCTGCCTCAAGCTGTATTCTTGCTGGGGCTGGCACAACACTGGAAGGATAGATGGATAGAATAATTAAACACGTACTGTGAAGATATTTCATTGTTCCTTAAAGGTTTTGAAGAATCGGAGTTCTAAGCTTACAGACGGCTTAACGTCTATTACTGAGCTGACTGTGTGGCGATTGGGTACTTGGAGAAAGAAAAGGAAGGACAGGAATTGGGTGTTAGTACGTTTGAAAGAGACAGTACTCCTGCAATAAATTATTTCATCGAAGGTCGCGCATGGCGCAGCAAGCATCTTGCGGGAGGCACGAAGAACAATCTCTGGATGGGGCAGCAGCTCGTCACTATCACTGTGCCACCGTGTTCCCATGTTTAATACATGCTTTAATTCCTAGCATCATGAAAATGATATCAAGTGTACATCTCAGTATTTAAATTATTCAGAAAGCTGTAATATCACGAATGTAATGGATTCTGTGTCCTGTCAGAGGAAGAGAAAGATCATTTAACACTAGAATTACCAGAGCCAACAAAAAAACTTGTAACTCCGGCCCACCTTAAATCCCTTTGCACCTCTCCGTCAGCATCTTTTGTCTTCTAAATCTGTCGATAAGCCCAAGCAGCGTGCTATACCATCCCCACCACCGCCTCAGAACGTGCAAGAAATTCTCCCAGTTCCTGTCTTGATTAATTATCTGGGAGTGAGCTACCCAGAACTGTAAGGGGAAATCATTTGATGTGTGTTTTGTGTCTACAACAATCTATTTAAACGCATTGTTAAAACAGAAATATTTTTCATGTTTTAGTAATAAATGACAAAATGTAGACATGAACTGTATAATACGTGAAGGCTGATGGCCAAATATCAAATAAACACTTTTACAAAAAGTGCCAGTACAATACAACAGCTTCTGTGGTGCAGCGGTAAGATCTGCTGACTTATAATCCAGAGGTCGTTAGTTCAAAACCAGCTCCCCAGCAATTTTCACTATTTTGAGCAGTGAGCTGCTCTTATTGTTAATATTATACAATAAAAACATACATTTGATTTGTGTCTGTAAATGCCGGTGAAAATTTATAGCACTTGTAAAAATTTGCGTTTTTTTTTTCACTTTTATTCTCTCAGTCACGTTCACGATACAACACTCCCCCGCCCCCCCCACTAAATCCCGCCCCCCCCCATCCCCAGATCTGATGTGGTTACTTTTTATCTGAAACTGGGAATAACTGTAGATATGAGTCGTGTTTTAAGTCAATGGAACTGGAAATTCTCTGATCAGGAGGGATAAAAGCTGACACACAAATGCTGGTGAATCTGCCTTCTTCATATTTCACCGTCACTTGAATTTTTTTTTATTCAGTTTTATTGAGTGTTCCTGCTCACGCTGAATTAGTATGCACCTTATGGTCCATGATGTCAAAAAAACAGAGACATAGGTATATATGATATTTGGAATAACTCATTTTATGACCTATATAGCACATTTTGGAAAAGATTGTGGCACTGATGCAACATTATTCATATTCTTCATATTCATTCACATGCTTTCTTGCGCTTGTAATCAGTGACCGTGTTTTTTGTTTTTTTTTGATCTTGCCAGCGGCATAATTCTGGGAGGAGTTGGGGAGTGGCAGCAGGTGTGTGCGTTACTTTTCATGCTGACCGGGATTTATGTAGTAGAAGAAAGTGGAAGTTGGCGCACGCACAGTTTAATGCATCTGAATTTTGTTGTGTGTACGCAAATTTCTGCTTTTGTCCATACGCCATGTTTTAGTGTGCATTCTACGCACGGCATTATGCATGAGGCCCAAAGACTGAAATAAAATGTTCAGAGACTAGACAGCATACTATTCCAAACAAGGGACTCCTCTATGAGCCAAAAAGTGCTGTCAGGTGCTAGTTTTGTCCTCTCAAACGTCAGATCTGTAGTGCTGTTCAGTAGAAAACTGGTAAACCTTATTTAAGTAATTTGGCAAAGTGTATCAAGAAAAGCTATTTATCAAAATTTACATTTCCTACCGTACAAAATAATGCAAATGTCAGTTCCCTGCATGGCAAACACTCTGGGCCAGATGAGAGCCTCTGCAGTGCTTGCAGTCTGAAAGCCTCCAGCCTGCTCATAAAGCCGATGAGACCCTGGCCACCTTCATCTTCTGGCTAATACAAGATACTGCGTTTAATCCAGCATAAACCATCCCAAAAAAAGTCTAAAATGATTTTCTGAAGAGTCTTAATAAAGAAATCTGGAGGATCGGCACACCTTAGCCTGCACCAGAACATGGAGGCCAATAAGTGACTTATTATTAACACTCTACCTCAACATGAGATTTCCTGTTTAAGGTATTTCCATCAGTTTAATCTGGCTTGCACCTTGTCGACCCAAGCAGACCAATTTTCCTCTGCTGTCCCATCCTGTCCCAGATTAACTCCTAAATATCTAAAGACCTTCCTGTGCCATTTACAGTAAGGCCTCCTGGAAGATCAGGAGGGTTGATGGTCTTCCAGTCACCAACCAGAAACATGTTGCTTTTTTTCTAGTTCACTTTTGCATATGAACATTTTTCAAAATTATCTACACATTCTTTAATGCCTGAACATCCAACACATGAGAATTAAAAACAGACCATCTGTATAAGCAGCCACGACGAGGTGTAGATTAGGGCACCAGGGGATAGCGTGGCCCTGAAGATTCAGTCTTAGCTGTTATGACAAAGGTTCAATAGACAGAGAGAAGGGCATCCCTGAAAGAGAGCAACCCTGACAATTCCTCTGGTCACCAGAAATGGAGCTATTAATGTCCCGTTTATTTTCAGAACACTAAAAACATTTTGATATAGGAAGTGAATATCTCTCTATATATAAAATCCAATGTCTGCCTGTCTGTTCGCTTTTCATGAGAGAACTATTTAACGGATTTAGGTTGGGTTTTTTTCTATAATTTGCTTGAACATTCTGGTTGATTTTGCATCGCGCTAAGTATCATAGTTTGCTAGCAGGACTAATTTATGCGTGCTACTTCAAGACAGAGGCTGCGGGCCGAGGGGAGGGGGAAGCATGACGTCAGGAGTGAGGAGCCGGGCAGGGCCGTCCTCACTCACATGCCAGCCTCCATTTGAATTGGTCTACCTCTGGCCACATTTTGGAGTGGACCTTACCTCCACTTAACTAGCAATACCTGTTTGTTTATTGATTTTGAAAGTTTGTCCTGTTTCACAGGGGACGGCTAGTTCTTAATAAAACAAGACCCAAATCCAAACGCCTTTAGGACTCTTAAGAGGTACCTGTGATCCAGGCTTGGGGTCAGTTCAGGAATGAACTAAGCAATTCCCATTTAAACAAGAAAATTGTTAAGGAATTGGAATTCAACAACAACTACAGGAAACTAAATGGGAACTGATTTGGAGTTTCAGGAATTGGAATTCAGTGAAATTCTACCGAATTCCATTTATTGCTGTTTCTGAGCATTTATTTGGGATTGCGTGTAGGGACATACATGTAAACTTTATTTATGGTGCCTTACAAATACCAAATAATGTATGAAAACAGTTGATGAAATGTAAGTAAATAAAACAGAACTGTACTTTAACAATAGATAAATAATGAGTGACATGAGCCATAAGTATCTGATTAAACCGTTAGTACCAGTATATGGCTACCAGTTCAATGTGATAAATGCTACCACATGAGATATCTCTCAAACCACAAACTAATAAGTCATGTTCATTCATGTACTTCATTCACTCATATTCAATTTTTACTGCATTAAATAATCATCATTTCCTGAAATTTGGCATCACTAAGATTTCATCTCTCAGGCCTAAATATCTTGCCAGCAATACTGATAACACCTTCCATGGAAGCAGATGAGGCAGGAGTACCCAGATACTGACATGCAATTTGAGCTAAATACTGTAGATCAGACACCTCAGTATGGCATGGTAGGCTTAGCTAACTTGGCATCTCCTCTGAGGCTGGTAACTGTGTAAATGTGGATAGGACTTGGGTGCCCATAAATGCAAAAAGTTTTGCTCTCTTTTTTGGTGGTGAAGAGCAATTGTTTGTAATTGCTACTTTTGGTAAAGAGAGTGAAAGGTCCTTCTTGAAGTTTTGGCTTTCTCTACCCATGCAATCCAGAGTTCTTTCACAAATCAGATCCTCAAAACAGTCCAAGATCATACAGAAAACGCAATCCAAATTCAAGCAACACATTTACCGTCAAATTCACAGAAAATCTCCAATCTCATTCCTTCAACGTGGGCCTTAATTGGCTTTCATTTATACTCATGAACCTTCACCTTGCATGGAATTTTGGGAAAATTTGTTTTAAGTAATTTAAGAGAATATTGTTAGGGACATTAATGTGCAGAGTGACACATGCAAATGAGACAATCAAATTTCATATTTTAGTTTTTATTTATAACAATGATTTGTGAAATTAACATGCATAATGTATAAAGCATACATTAGTCTTTTATTTCTTTTATGTGTTTGTGATTTATGTGGTTCATAATATTTAATGTACTCGACTATTTCGAAAATCAGCTGAAATTATCTTAGAAAGTGAAATTTATTATGTTTCCTGACATTCTAATTCAATTCCCTTCAGCCGTGTACAATTCTAATTTCAATTCCAGGAAGTGAACTGGAATTTACCATGCAGTCTCACAAATGGCCCAACCCTGTTGTGATCCACCCTGTCAAAGGCCTTTTCCTGGTCGAATGAGAGCAGCCCTGCCTTAATAATAATAATAATTCTTTGCATTTATATAGCGCTTTTCTCACTACTCAAAGTACTCAGCAATTGCAGGTTAAGGGCCTTGAATGAGAAAATTTTAGAAGCATTGATCACATCATGAACCAAGAACACCTTATGAAAATTAGATCCGTTGGGCACACAGTATGTCTGCTGTTATTTTATAATGAACCCCATGATATTTATCAACTGATTGGCCAGGGGTTTAGACAGTATCTTGTAATCAGTGCACAGAACACTCACTAGATGCCAGTTTTTCATTTTTGTTACGTCCCCCTTTCTCGTCCTGTGACATGAGAGTGGGAACTTCTTAACTTTCAGGCTTTCATAAAATACTTGCATTAAATTGGCCCTAAAATGAATCCGAAAGGCTGTGAAAAATTCTGCCAGTAGGCCATCAGTTCCAGGCATCTTTCCTGTGTTGAAGCCGCTTTGTGCTACCGTCAGTTCATTCAAAGTAGGCCTGTTTTCTAGAGAGCCCTTCTCACCGACAGGAGATTTGTTTAGTTCTCAAGAAAACATGATCGCTCAGAATAATCCTTATTTGCTTTCTGTGGAAAACAGTAAAATTGTTTAGCCAAGGCCCAAATAGCCTCAGGCTCCTCAAATTGTTGTCTTTTACTATGTTGTAGACAATAAATTACTTTACTCTGGCATATTTTCCTTTCCAGTCCAAAAAAACCTTGAGTGGGTGCATCCATCTGTGAAAATGATTGTACCCTGGAGCGGATGAGTTCTCCATGAACAATCAGGTCCATCAGAAATTATTTTTTGGTTTTAAGCACTTCAAACACGTTGTTCTTGAACATTGTGCTGAGTACTGAGTGGAACTCTTGAATGTCTCACTCCGACTCTTGCACTGCTGTGTTCATGTTTGTTGTAGATTGCTCAGTGAACTATGATACTTAGCGCAATGAGAGAAGTTGCAAAAGCCACATGAATGTTCAAGCAAATTATAGAAAAAACTCGATTTTAATCCATTAAGTAGTTCTCTCGTGAAAAGCGGACAGACATAAAGACAGACAGATGTTGGATTTTATATATATAGAGATTTCTCCTAGTATAATGGCACTCTGTGAAATAACATCCTTTGGGCTTTGAAATCCTTGCTATCTTTTCAACAGCTGTTTATAATGATTGAGTACCTCAGGAGCCACTTTGGTCGAGTAACAGAGGCATTGATTTAAGGCTCATTACTGCCACCTCACTAATTCAGACCCCTTGGTTCAAACCCAATGTCTGGATGTTGCCTTTGTGAACAGCCAGTGAATTCATTAGGAGGCATATGCGGCCTCCTAGGGCACTGTCACCCAAAGGGCACCATTTATGTAATTCAAGTGACACGCACTCATGCTTAGGGCACCAAGGAGCATGGTTTTGATAACTCAAGGGGCGCGCACACCCAATAGGCTCCATATAGGATTCAACCGGCTCTGTTTGATGGGTTTTCCTTGTGGGTGCTACTGGTGTTCCAAAAACATGCAGAAAAGGCTAATGGGAATTCTAAATTAGCCCAGTGTGTGTTTGACTGGACTTTTCACTGGGTTGGCATCCTGTCCAGAGCTTTTTCATAATTTCCATACAGTGTTGCCATTCTCAGTGCAGGCCTCTCGTGAATTTGGATTGGATTAAGCAGGTCTGAGACTGAGATGAGATACTAGTGGTGCTACAAAGTAAAGCTTGTTTGTATGTGACACACTTTTCATGCAACATTCCTTACAACAGCCATCTCCCATAAGTAAGTCACATGGCCTTTGAGTGCTTCAATGATCAGACGCACAGAATCAGCACTGCTCTACTGCAGCTTTCTAGTAAAATGCCTAGGGGATTGCGCTCACTTTAGGAAATCATTGGATAAAGTTACTTTAATAATTTAAACAGCCTTCTTGTTTATAAAAGTTCAATCTTATTTTTCACATTACTGTCATAGCAGCTATCTATATGTAGTGATTAAACTACCAGACGTTGGGGCCCAGTAATAAAGACAATGAACTGTAGCTTACAAAAGATCTCAGTTCAAATCCACACACTGACTTAAAGTGTGACCCTGAGCTAATCACTTAGTCTGCTATTGTTTTGCATGTAGAAACACAGAATCAGTAATACTATAGCAGCCCTTAGGATGATGTTTACTACAGAGATGAGTTTTAAAGTATTGTTTATGACAGCCTAATTGTTTTTTATTTAATTTCACAACAGTTTTCTGTATATCTGGATTACCTTAGCAGGGTGTGTGTTCTAGTGTTTAAGACATGGACTTATGGATCAACAATGTTGTTTCTGCGATCCCCATGTCTGTGTGATCTTAAACGCATCTCACTGCTAAAATAGAATAGCAAAACAATAGTCCTGGTGCTCGTTTCTTAAACTGTGGGTCTCACATTCCAAATCAGATTGCAGACATATTTGTGATGGGTCACCACATTATTGTGTAGTAAAGTTGCCTATTTCAGCCAAGAACAAATTCTGTACTGAGTGATATACCACCCTGCATTTAGCACAATACTTGCAGAAGAATGTGAAATAACACCATTGATGCATCACCGAGAGGAGAGCCTTCATTTCTATGGCATGGAACTGTTAAAAAATATTAGACACCACATGCCAGTGGAACAATCAGACTGAGATGACACACAAGCAAAGGCAAAAATTAGAAAGGGGGCAAGAGGGGGGAATGACATAGACAAGTTGTGACGTGAACGGTCCACAGGGCTGCCATCAGTGGATTAACAAATGCAATGCATATGTCTCTGTTATATGCCATTTGGTATGGGATTCGTAAAAAAAAATGTGTGTGGTGTGCCGTCTGTTGGAATAACAAGTGCAATGCATTTAATTATTATAAATGTTTGTAAAGAGCCATATGTTGGAATGACAGAGACATAGCAACCAGCCAGACACAGAGATACACAGACACACAGTCACTTATCGTTTTATTAATATACTAGCAAAATACTTGTGCTTCGCAGTGGAGAAGTAGTGTGTTAAAGAGGTTATGTAAACATATATATACATATATACATATATATACATATCTACATATACCACATATCTACATATACATATATATACATAATATATATATACATATACACATCCACATATATATACATATATATATACACATATCAACATATATATACACATACATATACACATAAATATACATATCTACATATATATATACACTTATATATACATATCTACATATATATATATATAGACATACATATATACATACATACATTCACATATATATATATATATATATATATATATATACTATATATACATATCTACATATCTACATATATATATATATATTATATATATTATATATATATATATATATATATATATATATATTTATATAGCCAAATCCGCATGCTTTGCAGCGGCGAAGTACTGCTTTTAAATGTTTATTAAGAAGAAAAGAAAACCTTTTTAAATTGAGGGAAAATATACCAATAACAATTTGTTAAGGATCTGTTTTTTAGTGAAGCTGCCTTTACACAGCCTCTCCGCTGTTTTATAAACGAACGCCATATAAGGCCGTCCTTTCTCCTTGCTTAGCGGTTCTGTATTGTTTTATTGTTCATTTATTACGATTGTTATAGTTATTGTGTAGGTATTTGAGACTCACTTTTCTGTTCAGGTTCCCATTTCCTTTATGTAATCCGCGGATTCTCTGCTATTTTTTGTTCGTTTATTACGATTATAGTTATTTATTGATTCCTTTCTTTAGCTGACTGCCTGCTCATATAAGGCGCTCTGTTGTTTTTTTGTGAAGCAGCCTTTACACAGGTTCTCCGCTGTTTTATAAACGAACGTCATATAAGGTCACCCTTTTTCCTTGCTTCGCCAAGGAAGCAGCCTTTTTATTTAATCCACGGGTTCTCCGCTGTTTTATTGTTCGTTTATTACGATTGTTATAGTTCTCTTTGTATACCACGTTGTCAGTTCAGCACTCCGGTTGTAATATGACCAAGCCGTGCAAGCTTACTGTTGAGAATGCAACATATAGTTGTACAGGAGAAAAGCAATCTTGCCTCAAATCAATGGCAACCTTTTGTAGGTCTATGAACTTAATTTAAACTTTAGGTGTACACGGTGCTTTGTTTCCGAAGTACCTGCACTCATGAAAATGTCTATATGCGTCAGTCGCTTCATATTCTTTTCCTACATTATCAATTGTGTAATGTGTTTTTTGAACAGGTTTGATTCATTGAAGTGATCACTCGTGCTGCGTTCAGTCAGTTCACGTGAGCCGATCTCTTGTGTGATGTTGCGATGTCCACGGCTTTATTTAATGGTAGCTAAGACCCGGCACTTAAAAGTTTCTCGCTACAGCAATTTTAACTCCGTTACAAAGTGATCCAAAGTCTCGTTTATACCTCGTGTCTTCTCATTAAACTTGTATGTCGCGAATATGGTATTGCGAACGGCAGCGGGAGCGTTCCTATAAACATAATTTAAACTTACAGTTTACACCGTGCTTTGTTTCCGCAGTAGCTGCACTTATGAATATGCTTGTATGCGTCACTCGCTCGCTTCTTATTGTTTCGCTGCCTTCTCAATTGTGTAATGAATGTTTTCTTCAGCGCTCTTTGGGGCTCTTCCTTGTTTTCTACGTACTGCGTTCACAGTCAGTTCACGTGATTATGTGGGAGGCGTGATGATGCGATACGCAACTCCGCCTCCCACGGCCATCGAGCTGCAGTCTATTACAGTATATGGACAAAAAAGAGGTTCCAGTTATGCACCGTTATGCATAGAATTTCGAAATGAAACCTGCCTAACTTTTGTAAGTAAGCTGTAAAGAATGAGCCTGCCAAATTTCAGCCTTCCACCTACACGGGAAGTTGGACAATTAGTGATGAGTGAGTCAGTCAGTCAGTGAGTGAGTGAGTGAGTGAGTGAGTCAGTGAGGGCTTTGCCTTTTATTAGTATATATATATATATATATATATATATAATATATATATATATATATAGTTTTTATTATTATATGGACATTTTTATTTGTCTTTAGTTCCATTTTGATTATAATCCTCTTCTTGGGTACCAGTATGGTAACAATTACATTTCTGGGTCCTCAGTCTTGAAAGTTTAAGATCACTTTGTAGGAAAGGTACTGTATAAAATGAAAATTGGCATCTCTAAGTTTTGATTGCCTTAGCTTAGCCTAATAATAACTGAACCATTTCATTCTCATCCAGCATTGTTTTATTCACCTTTTCCCCAAGTCTTACTCTTCTTTACTTATAGCTCTGTGCTTGATGTTTTTGGGGTTTTTTTTGACCCAATTGTCATTGTGGTCCGATGACCCCCTCAAACTAGCTCTTATTCTTCCTCTGGGTTTTTTGCAGTCAGCCTCGGATCACCTGGTTTTCCTGATCACCGTCTTCATTGGACTCGGCATTTTCATTGTCCTTTTCATCCTTCTGTTTTCGGAAAATCTTTACCAGAAATGTGCGTTGCTCGTCTCTTTTTTGAATTGGTTCATCCTCACTGCTGCGGCCTTCGTCTTCATCTTTGGAGAAGCACCTGTCACCGCATGGGATCAGGTAAGGTGGGGCAAAGGGAAAATAAAAGGGAAAATAAGGATTTAGAAAAAACTTCTGACATTAATTGAGGTGTTTAGTCTGATGGCCAAAAAGCTCAATTTTGATATCATCAGACTGTAGAACCTTCCTCCAGTTGTCTTCAGAGTCTCTTCTGGCTGAGGTGTAATGTGTGTGTTTTTCCTACAGTGGCTTTTTCTTTGCCACTCTCACATAAAACTTCGATTTTTGAAGCACTCCAGTAGCAGTTGTTGTCTGCACAGCCTCTCTAGTCTCAGTCACTATAGCTTATGAATCTTTCAGAGTTCTCAGAGGTCTCTTTGTGGCCTCCTTCACTTGTCTCCTGCTTGTATGATCGCTTAGTTTTTGTGGATGGCCTGCTCTAGACAGATTTAAAGTTGTGCCATACTTGCTCCATTTTTTTATGGTTGATTTAGGTGGACTCCATGGGACATTCAGTGATGAGGATATTTCCTTGTCTTTATCCCCTGATGATTACTTTTCATTCAACTTTCAATGAGTTGCCTGGTTTGTTTGTTTTGTCTACTTTGTGTAGGTTAGGCCACCATACTGATTCAACACCAGCTGGACCTTCCAGATAAGGTGCCTTTACACTACAATAACGGAAACTCCAGACAGGTGCACTGAACTAATTCTGTGACTTCTAAAACCAATTGGCTGCAACAGAGATGTTTTATGGGTATCATATTTAAGGGGGTGAATACTTACTGTATATCATCAGTTATTTTGGATTTTATGATTATATTTCAAAGGTGACTCACTCACAACATTTTCTTAGACACTAAGGTATATGTTTTTGTGAACATGGAAGGACTGATGGAAAGTGGTACTCAGTCGTGTTTTGTCTTGGTAGAGTAATATAGTTCTCTATTTTCCCCTGCTGTATTATTAATATGTAGTCTCTGTGAGAACGCCTCAAATCTGACAAACTTACCACTGTTTATAAGGTATTGCACCATAAAACTTCTCCCCACCTTCCCTTCTACATCTATAATTTCAGGCAATTAGGCATAGTAAAACACGAGCAGGAGTTAAGTTACACATAAAATAATGTATTATTGATAATATTCATAAATAATAACAATATGCAAAGTACATTTGAATATTGGCAACCATACAACCTGATAAATGTTGATGTGTAGTTTCAGGCGGCACACAGACTTGTTAGTTACTTAAAAATGTCTCTAGTTAAGGCATCATTGGTGGTAAGCTTTCTTCAGAACAGGCCGCATTGCCTGTCTCAATATGGCTGCCGAGCTGTGTTTTTCATTGTGTTGTCCTTTTCAGTTCATGGTGTGAGATGGTCATTCACCAGTTTGGTAAGCGAGAGAGTGAGAGGGAGTGAGCAAATTTATAGATTCTCTGTCCAACCCCTAGAGCTGATAGGGAGTCATAGTACTTAAAGGCTTCTGATACAAGTCAGTTCCAAACAGCCATACTTCAGACCAATGGGGGAATAGAACACCTTCACACCTGCCATCTCCCAAAACCATATGTTAAGGTAAAGCTTGGCAGTCAGGCAGCCTGGCTTTCATATGAGGGTTGAGAGACTTCAGAGAAACACTTACCAAACTTGTATTAGGCATTTCCCTCCAACTCAGACGTAAAATTCACTTTCCTGACTTAGTTTTGCCGAAGTTACAAATAAAGACATACAAAATATTTATCAACTTGTATGCAAAATATCACATCACAACAAGTCGTAAATAGAGCCTCTTTAAGGAAAAAAAATATATGACGTGACTGCAATAATTTTGAAATGCAGGCACATATATGGAATCACATACACACACAATGGTTTTATGGCAGATGCATACACAAACAAAGAAAGACGACTGCTAACTAGTATTTGAATACATTGTTGGGTATGCAGTGTCTGTGAAGCACCGTGCTCTACTCTCACAGCTTGCTCCAGCCATAACGTGTCAACTTATGTGTTCTCCTTTCACCGTATATAATTGAATCTGGCTGTGTAGTTTGTACCCTAACATTTTTACTGCTATACAAGTTACTTGTCACACATTGTGCAGAACATAACTTTTTATGAAGTTATTCCCAAGTCAAGCAAACACGATAATTCTGCCATTATTTATAGATACAGTATTTGCTGATAAAAATAACAAACATGTACTAAACACTGTTCCCTATTTGGAGAAGGATCACACATGATTATCAAGGGAAAAGCAGTCTACAATGAGGAAATGTCACTGATGACAATATTTTCATATCACTAGTAAATAAGCTACTTGCCTAAAAGACAAGCTTGTTCCGTACCAAGCTGTTCACAGAATAAAACAGGAGCTGCCATCCCACCGTGAAACACAACACAAGAGATGGCCAAGGAATCAGACACCTAATAAAGTGCAGAAGCAGTGCCAGGTGAGAGGATGCACATGCAAATAAACAAAAGTAAATGAGTGCAGACTGCTGTTGTGAATAGTTTTATATTCAGTCCATCATGCCGCTGACCGTTTACCTATATATTCTGTAAAATATGTAAGTATAGCTGTAATTTTTATACACTAAATAGACAGAATACCCAATAGACACAGAAAAGAGTCTGTCTTTCCCAGTGCCCAACAGCAAATGCTTCCACCTTTTATTCTTTGTTACTTCACGTCTCCCAGTTGACACACAGAATAAAACACAAAAGTAGCACAAAAAATGGGGACCTTCCGTTTATGTTATAGCATAACTACATTAAATGTTTCTTGTTTTTCTTTCATTTATTATTTTATGTTTCCAGGTGATTGCAAAGTATCGTATTGCTTTTAAAAATGTAATACTAAACTGTATTTGGAATGGCGCTTGTGTCACAGCATCCCTGTGGGTCTACCTCTCTTGTGGTAGAACAAAGCAGTGCAAGGTGGAATGCACACGCAATGAAACACAAGAAACTATGCAAAGTGTCACCATAAAGATGGCAAGAATCTGTGATGACTGCTGATGTGGACTGTATTTTAATAAGCCTACATGCCACTTGTCGTTAATAAATTGTTACATATCCACAGAAATGTGTTAGTATGACTATATATTTTCAAGCTCTTTCTACTTGACTTGCTACTTTATGTGTCCTGCTGATTGAAATCTATTGCTGTGCTTTTCACGAATTAATACTAATAAATACTGAAGCGGTTTTCTACCCAGCAGTTGCATAACCCTGGAGAGTTTTTTTTCTAAACTGAAAAAAAGTTTCATTTTATAGTGAACAGTATTATACTATATACAGTATGCAAACAATAAATTATTTGTTTTTATTTTCATTTTCAAAAATCTGTATTAGGCTCTCCGTGGTTTTTGAGGGTAAGACCTTACGAATGCACTATCAGGATGCTGAGCTGACAAGCCTTTAGTGAGAACAAAGGATTCAGATGCCGCTTTGAGCATAAGAACATAGGAGACCATTCCACTTGGTGTAGTCTGGGCTGTGTAGTGCTAAAAAGTGTGACAGTTATAGGGCGGAAACTGCTAATTTAACCAAGTGTTACATAAAAGTGTGTCATTGGATAATAAACCAGTAGTGTTGTTGTGTATGTTTAGATGTTTCATTGTTGTTTTTTGTTATTTCTGAGCTGTTATGTGTTTTTTTATTTATTATTTGTTACGTTTATAACTGTCTACTGTCACTTCACATGTAGTTCTGTTCCATGTGCGTTGTAGGTGGAGTCCCAACAGGCAGGACCACTACATCACTACTCCTGCAACCCAGGGTGTTTAAACTGAGTGCAACAGCCTAGGAATGGGAACCATTGTCATTTACTGCTGTTGTTTTAGAAGTATTGCTATTTATGGTTTGATTTTCTGGTTATTGTCGATGTCTGGTTTTCGTGTGTAGCGGATTCTGATTATTGGACTCTATTTTGGCACTTTTGCCTCTGCTTTAGGATTGTCTTTTTAGAAGCTCCTTTGTGCCTATATTACTCTCATGAGCTGTTCTTTGTATCTTTTAAATTTTTGTTAACAAATGTTATTTTTATAAAGATTCTTTGCTTGCCCTATTAATACAAGCCAAAGGTTGATGGTTACCCTTCTCCTTGTAGGGTTTTTCTTATGGATTTTGAATTTTTTTAGAGATGTTTTACCAACTCCTCATTTTTGGGCCTGCACCAGCCGAAGCCAGAAAGTTGCCTTGGGGGGCCTGGCTGAAGTCGAGGTTACCTGAGATGAGTACACCAGATAGTTTTCTAGAGTGTTTCCTAGCTTATTTTGGATCCCTCACACCTGTTTTGCTCTGGTGAAAAGTTGTTATATATAAGCCACCTCTGGCTGGGGTTCAAAGCCCTTTTTATGTCTTTTTTGTTCAATTTTGAGTCGTTGAGGAATGTTAATGTTACTTGAGGTTATAGTCTGCTTTGGTTCTGTGCCTGTGCTATGTTTCGAGTATTTTTGTGGGGTTCCCCAAGAGAGGGCTCAACTGTCAATCACCACCAGGAACTGCCCTCTAAGTCTGGAGGGTCTTCCACAGTTCCTGATGGTTCATTTTGGATGCACTAGGGAGTGGTGAGTTTACTTCTGTTTTTGGCTCTGCTTATGCTAGTTATGATTTTCTTCATTGTCAACCTTCTGCTCTGTTTTTTGACCTTTCTTTGGATTATGTGTTGGGACTTGGTTTGTATTGCTGCCAGCTCCCATTTGCATCTTGTGCTGTTCAGAGCTTCATAATATGACAGAACATTTTTTTGTCAAAATAAACTTTTAATTTCATTAAGGTGTTCCGTTTGCTCAACTACTAGCCAGTGTTTAATGGTAAATCCCCACAGTGAGGATTTTTAGAAGTTTTTTTTGGGGACTTAGGTGCTCTGAAACTCCTAGTTATAACACAAGTGGCATCTTAAGTGATTGCACATAAAACAAATCATCAGACAAAAGCATTGACTCCTCCAGGGCTCTGTTTACTGCAGAAGACCTGACACTCACACTGGCTTTCTAATCGGGCAACACGTTACTTGGAAACTGCACTTAGTTAGTGCTGTAAAGCTGATGGCCATGACATGTCATGAGCAACAAAGCCGTGAAGGTGAGGAGCAGCTTATGGAAGTGGCTTCATATCTATGAAATGTAAAATATGTCCATGCCAAAATCAGAAAAAAATGGATCACTCTATACAGAGCAAGTCAGAAATGTAAACATTTTTAGAGACTTTTTTTTAACATGTCTCCTCTTTTCATTTTGTTGTCAGGTGGCATTCATCATCTTTATCGTCCTCTTAGTTTACACACTGCTGCCTCTCAGTTTGAAGGCAACTCTCATCCTTGGAATTGGCACCTCATTGGCACACGTTATTGTGATGAGTATCTATGTGCCAATACAAAGCAAGACACTGCCATTCCCACAACTACAGGTGAGTCTTTCTGGATGTCCAAGTGAAGTATTTTCATAAAGTGCATGAGCGTGATTTCTTCTGTCTCTGCTGTGTATCTCCTGCAGGTTCCTTTGGTGTTTGTGTTTTTATTTACGTGAGCATTTGTCTTTTATAGCTTTGTCTTGGTCACTCAATGTTAAGCGTTGTGTCAGGATGACCGTGAGTTGACTGGCTCAGATCATTAGGGATTTCTGGAGTTTCTGGCTTCCTCATGAAATTTAGCACGTCAGTTTTGGCCTTGCCCTGTATATTCACGTGAGAGAAAAGGTTCCCATTTAATGCATTAATATTTGTTTTACAAAATCTTTTTTAATTATCATGTTTGTTATTTGTCTTGCTTATACTTATTATTGTCATTTTCATTACATGATCTGCTCCACAGCTCCATTTTTACTTGCAGTTTCATGTGACCAACACATTTTGTGTGCCACCATATCATTTACACCAATGTTACTGGTGCTAGCCAAGATGGCAGTGCACCCAGATAGGACTTCCCAAAATGGCTTGCTTGTTTTATATTAAAAAAAAAAAACAATATTAGGGAATGGTAGGTTTCGACTATCTATTTTTGCATTGCATCTTGGCTTGAATAAAAACCCAGCCACTGGGATCTCACAAGCCGGTGTGGTCTTAGTGCCAATCCCAAACCCAGGTAAATTGGGAAGGCTTGCATCAGGAAGGGCAACCAGCATAAAACCTGTACCAAATCAAACATGCGGATTAGAAACAGAATGTCCATACCAGATCGATCGAGGCCTGGGTCACCAACGACCACCACAGATGCTGCTGTCCAGCAGGGTATCAGCGGAAACTATGCTAGACGAAGAAGGCAAAGAAGAACAAGAGGGGGAAGTGGGTTCAAAAACAATGGGAGAGGAAGAAGAGAAATAGTGCTGAGCTCAGAGTCAGAACTTTAAATGTTGTCACTATTACTGGTAAAGGGAGAGAGCTGGCTGAAATGACAGAGCAGAGAAAGGTAGATGTACTGTGTGTACAGGAGACCAAGGGGAACAAGAGTAAGGCCAGAAGCACTGGAGGTGAGTGTAAACCATGGTGTAGATGGGAAGAGAAAACAGCATAGGTGTAATTGTGAGGGAAGAGTATGTTAGGAGTGTTTTGGATGTGAAGACAATGTCTGAGTGATGAGCATAAAGTTGGAAATCGAAGGGGTAATGTTATCAGTGCATATGCTCCGCAAGTGGGATTTGAGATGGAGGAGAAAGAAGATTTCTAGACTGAGTTCGACAAAATGATGAAGAGTATACCCAAAGAAGAAAGAGTGGTGGTTGGAGAGGACCTTAATGGGCATGTTGGCAAATGGAACAGTGGTGATGAGGAAGTCATGGGCAGGTATGGAGAAAAATGTTGAAGGGCAGAAAGTGGTGAACTTTGCTAAAGGATGGAAATGGCGGTGGAGAATACATATTTTAACAAGAAGGAGGGATACAGGGTGACATCTAAGAGTGGAGGAAGGTACAAACAGGTGAACTATGTCCTGTGTAGGAGATGGAATGTGAAAGAAATTAGTGATTATAAGGAGGTGGCAGGGGATAATGTAGCTAGATGCCATCGATTGGTAGCATGCCGGGTGAATTTTGAGGTGAAAAAGAGGAAGAGAGTGAGAATGGAACCAAGGATAAGGTGGTAGAATCTGAAAGAAGAAGACTATTGTGTGAAATTCAGAGAGGAAAGGAGACAGGCACTGTGTGGCAATGACGACATGATAGATGATTGGAGTACCACAGCTGAAGTGGTAAGGGAGAGAGCTAGAAAGGTGCTTGGTGTGACATCTGGACAGAGGAAGGAAGACAAAGAGACTTGGTGGTGGAATAAGGAAGTACAAGAAAGGATAAAGAGGAAGAGGTCAGTGAAAAAGAATTGGGATAACCAGAGAGATAACAAAAACAGACAAGAAAAGAGATGCGGCAAAAGCTGAAGAGAGAGGTGGCAAAGGCAACACCACATACAATCCACCCAAGTCCTGATGTTATAATAACAATAATGCATTACATTTATATAGCGCTTTTCCCAGTATTTAATGTCTTATCCACACTGGGAGGAACCGGGAAACAAACCCACAATCTTCCACAGTCTCCTTACTGCACCACCTGTGAGGCCCCTAATCACTGGCAAATCATCATTGGAGGTAGAAACAGCAGAAATAGTCACTGCACGGGTAAATCAATACACATTTTAGCTTTACCTCCAAATTGAAGGGCCCTTCACAATACTGGCACCCAGATGACGTGCACCACACACACCGATGGTGTTGTTATTCAGCACATTTTTTACTCTTTTCTCTGGGTCGGAACTGCTTGTTTTTATACATTTTTTTGGTGAGGGTTTTAACTCTTTAAGGGCTAATTATTTTTTTTCTTTTGTCCCAGGGCTAAATATTTTTCCGAAAAACTCAATGGTTTCACGCATAAATCAACATCAAATACTTATTTATGACAAATGTCACTCTGTTTTCTGTTCCAGGAGCCCCTACAATATGCATATTCACAAAAATTATTACATACGTGTTTGTCCCATCACTCAAAAGCTGAAAGGTACTTTCTGGTAAAATAAAAACAGCTTGAAGTAGTCGAGTGGCTGCTAATCTGTAGTGTCTACCAGCAGGCTGCGTCGTTTGGTGAAGTCCAGTTGCCAGTTTGTCTCCCACAGATCAATGTCTGTGTAGTCCTCCCCGGGCGAACGTTTTTGTTGGCGCATCAGCTGCACAAGTGTGTCCAGCACTACGATCAGCTGATGTAGGCACCTGACTTTTGTTTTTGATCTCCACATCACTTGCATCAAAATCGGAGTTCGATAAGTCAGAGTCTGATTCAGCAATAATACGCAAAAAATAAATAAAGAAATAAATAATATGCACAGAGTATTTTTTGCTTTGCACATTTGCTTCGCTCTCTCACCCGATATTGATGCCATTCTAGACGTTGCATATTCTATGCTACTCATGCACAGGCAGGGTTTCAACATCAAGTCAGTGAGTCTAACAGTCCTCCGAGCAAAGAAGGTCTGCATATAATGCAACGGTGAGCTTTATCAACATTGTAACAATAGCGTTATATAGCGCCCGACCCAGCACAGGCTGACACCAGAGGCAACACCAAAACAACACCAAAGTTTACTTTTCTTCTATGTGGGCGCATGTCTTCCCCGTGACCCACAGGCAATACACAGTCCCAATTAAAGCACCAAAGTCAATCACCTTAACACACACACGCCTTTCTGGCACCACCACTCCTCCCTTGAAGCTTTGTCCTCTCCTCCCAACTCTGGCCCCTGAGTGGTGATGGCTGGCCCCTTTTATAGCCCACCCGGAAGTGTTCCAGCTGTTTGACCACCTGGTTCCAATTGCACTTCCAGGTGGGGCTGAAGATTTGTCTAGCTGGGCTGTGGAATCCATGCAGCACACCCTGGCGGCCACACCAGCTCCCAACCGGGCTGTGGAGGACTCCATCTCCCATGGAGCCCTGCAGGAGGTTGAGGCACCACCGGGGGAGGTATTGAGCTGCCCATGGTTGCTCCCTCGAAACATATGCAGTAGGTGCGTCCCGGTCCCCCACCATAACATGTACAGCTTTCTTTCGCCCTCTGCCACTGATATCCATCCTCAGCCCCTTGTGTTGACAAAAGTCGACATCTGCCCTTAAAGAGTTAAGATTCAGGGAGTTTGTATCTGAGGATTTAAGGTTGCTTCAGAGAAACCTAAAATTACTTTATGTATTTTTGTGACGTCATTTTTGTTTTCTGTGGGCACTGCAGTTTCAGATGGGATTTATGTCCGCTTCTATCCCCATTGCTACCATGTGAGAATCACCACGAGTCATGCCACATGATGTCACCATAGCCAAGTTATAAAGGTCAGCGTCACACAATTCCTGGTTGTCCAACATTGGATTCAGAACAACAAACATAGGAATTCTAGCGTGTCTGTTTGTTTGCAACAGATAGATAGATAGATAGATAGATAGATAGATAGATAGATAGATAGATAGATAGATAGATAGATAGATAGATAGATAGATAGATAGATAGATAGATAGATAGATAGATAGATATTCTTGGCTTAAGTTACTGATAGGAGTTCTCCTAGTTCTGATCCTAGCTAATGTTTTTTGACTACGTCTTTGTCTTCCATTCTCCCCCTGGATTCTCATGCTTGTTGGGCATAACAGGAGGCAGAGAACGGGTGTCCTCAGATAATGAGGAAGACTAATATCAGTACAACACTATGGCCTTGTCAGTGTCTTATATGGTTGATTGGTGATGATATCAATCACAGCGATAACCAGTTTAGCAAGCAGTACTACAACATGGCCGCTGACAGATGAAAAAAACAGTAAAACGTTGATTCAAATAACAAAAAGGATTCTCAGAATTTCGTTGGAATGACATCACTCTCTTAATGCAAAAAATTTGCAGTCCTGAGGTCACCCAACTGGACCCCATCCACCCCTTAGCTGCACCTGGAAATTCCATCCATAACAATTATGAACAGATTCAGTGACAAAGGGCAGCACTGGCAGAGCTGCACATCTCCCAGCAAAAAGTCTGACTCTTGCTCAGGTTCTACAGGGACAGAATACCCCATAATAGCAGGCCTGATATCCCATATTCCTGAAGGTTGTATACCTTATCTGAGTCCATAAAACACATGTAGACTGTTTGGGCTTACTGCCATAAACCCTCCAGAATTCTCATGAAGGTAAAGAGCTGGTCTGATGCTTTCGCAACTGGGACAAAATCCCCATTACTCTCTCAGAATCTGACGTTCGACAGACGGACCCAGGGAGGCTGAGTAGTGCAATCCCCTAAAGTTGGAGCCCACCCTCCAGTACACACTTCCAGGTGTTTTTTTCAATATGGCTCATGCTGCTTCATGCAGTTGGGGGTCTCAGAGCTCTGGCGCGTCACTTCAAACACTCATCTCTCCTCTTGTTCAGGTCAGACATGACCATGCAAAAAAGTAAGTAGGGCTATTTGTCGAGACAATGATGATAGTTGTAATTATTGCCGTCGTTTGTTCGAATTTTCATTCAATACATACAGAACCTGTCCCCACTTTGACATTTCTTCTTTTTTGTCACGCAGCTGGTGCCAAATGCCTTCCTTTTCATCTGCATCAATCTGGTGGGGGTATATCACAAAGTGCTAACAGACCAGGCCTTGAAGCAGATCTACAGCGACACATTCAGCTTTAACAAGTCGAGAGCCAAGCTTGTCAATGAGAAAAGGCATCAGGTGAGGCTCCTCATCCTCCATGCTGGTTATTCATATTTTTCTCAAAATAGCTGAAGAGTCATTGTGACAATGAAACTCTGGTTTTCTCGTTTCAATTGAGTGGTTTTAGTCACCATCCTCACTGTGTCACCACTTCCATTTCATTTTCGTTTCATGGATCCCAGGAGCACCTACTGTTGTCAGTCCTACCCGTTCACATTGCCTTTGAGATGAAAGCTGAAATCATCGAGCGGCTCAAGGACAAGCAGGAAAGGCAGCCACACCCTGAGAATGCAAATAATTTCCACAACCTTTATGTCAAGCAGCACAAGAACGTCAGGTGAGCATCCCCTCCTGCAGTCAACTGTCAAGTGTATGCTTTGGCTTGACAGGGTCATGGTGGGCCAGAGTCTGTACCAACAGCATTAGACACATGGTAGGAAGCACCTGGAACAGCGTGCCAGTCCACCACAGGGGGGGTTTGTTCTGTCATTTTTAAACTAACTGTGTCTTAATATTAAATGTCGTCTCCATATCTGTGTATTTTCTGGGTAGATTGGTGTTCCTCACACATCCTGGAGATGGACAAGGTGGGCTATTTGACTGCTCTAAATTGGCGTCTAGTGAGTGTAGATGTGCAGTGTGTCTGTGCATTGAGATGGCCTTTCCAGGCTTGATAATGGTCTTGTACCTGACAACAAGCCAAGATAAGCTCTGACTCCTTAATAAATGGATGTAGGGCTGGACAATGCCTAATTTAATAACATCTGTTCTATGAGAATCTTTCATTCCTTTCTCTGTTGTTCAAGAATGCCAATTTAGTTTTAGTGCTACTGCACAATGGCCGTGAGCTCAGAAATCCCTGAAAAGAACTGCATGGGATGACAGTTGATTTACAAATGGTAATCAGGAGACACAAAGAGGGCTGAGGTAAACAAGCTGAAGTTGCAACTGTGAGCCAAAGAATCTAATAGACAGGGCCTGGCATGTGAAGCAATAGCCATTGACAAGAAAAGGAGTGAGAGGATCAGAAACCTAAAGTTCATGTAACTGGAGCCAAGACATAAGATGTAAGACGTAAGACAAGACATAATAAGAGTGTGATGAATGCTCAGAATTCTAAAGCATGTAAGTCCAAAAGTGCCACCTGGGTGTGGGGAAACACCATAAAAAACCCCTGCAGGACACAAAGAGGGTTTTGAAAAATTTTTCTAAAAATCAAAGATTTATTTTTAACAAAAATAAAAGCAAGCTTGTGGAGCACCAAAGCATTGAGTTTTGAATAACAATTATTGGTACAATTAACGGTACAATAATGCAGCAATACCGAACAATAAATACTAAACTACAGAGTAAAAAAGTGCTGTGCAACACCTAATAACATATCGCCTGATCTAGTAACGAAGTAGAATATGGCAGTCGAGTAAAGTGTTACGTAAAGAGCCATAGTCACTGTAACAGCTAAGAGATAAGCAATAAAGTGACAGTTCAGAGATTCAGTAATAATAATAAAGAGAAGGGCAGCACGGTGGTGCATTGCTGCCTCGCAGTATGGAGACCAGGGCTTGCGTCCTGAGTAACTCCCTGTGTGGAGTTTGCATGATCTCCTCTTGTCAGGGTGGGATTCCTCCAACTTCCTACCAGAGTCCAAAGACATGCTGGTGGCCCAAATGTGTGTTTGCTGTGTGTCTGTGTGTGTGTGTGTTCACCCTGCAATGGAATGGCAGCCTGTCTCCAGGGTTCTTGTCATTGCCGTTTGGTTCACTCAGTCAATCGTACCCCCTTCCTTGATTTAACCCCAAGTCCCAGTCCCATTATCATGAATTGATTAAGATCATCTCAGAGGCACTTTAGCCTCCTTGGCATCATTCTGGGTTGACCTTTGACACAACTTCCTTTTCTCACTAAGGATTCCACATTTTATCCTTCTCCTTATTCCATTTTTATCACATCTAATCATTTTTGTTTTTTTGATACTCCATTTAGAGTTTTTATTTTAAAGTAGCATAATGTACTTAGCTCAGTCATTGTAATGTAGCCCAGTGGCTTAGGCTCATGAGGATTTCTATTTGAATTGATGAGTTTCCTAATTTTTGTTAACTTTAACTGTTACATTTCTTATCATCATTAATTAACACATTTTTTGATAATTATTAATTATTTCTGCACTCTTCACAGCATACTGTATGCAGACATTGTTGGTTTCACACAGTTGGCAAGTATGTGCTCACCTGAGGAGCTGGTCCATATGCTGAATGAGCTCTTTGGAAAATTTGACCAAATTGCCAAGGTAAGTAATAATTCTTTTAATAATAATAACAATAATAATAATTCTTTGCATTTATATAGCGCTTTTCTCTCTACTCAAAGCGTTCAGCAATTGTAGGTTAGGTTAAGGGCTTGCTCAAGGGCCCAACAGAGCAGAGTCCCTATTGGCATTTATGGGATTTGAACCAGCAACCTTCCGATTGCCAAATCCCTAGCCTCAGAGTAGCTTGTATAGATCAGTGTTATAAAATTGGCCAAGGTTTGGGTTTGAAAGAATTAGAGGCATAGATAGTGGACATGGAAACAGAAGGTTGCCAGTCTACCTCAATCTCCCAGTCCCTCTGTGACCCTGAACATGTCACTAATGGTGTACTCACACTAGGCATGTTTGCTCTGTACCGTGCCCAAGCATGATTGCACCCCTCTCCCTACTCCTCACACTGCACTTAATGTTCTGGGCCCGGGCACTCTTTCGTCATGACCATGCAACTTTGTAAATCCAAAACAAGATCCGAACACGCAGTGACAGCATGCTTTTCAAACTGATTTTACTTATTTTGTTGTTGTTCTGGAGTTGTGTGGGCCAGGATAACGCTGTACCCTCTTACAGATTTATTGAGTGTGCAGCACAGTGTTTTGCTGTTAATCGTGCTGTTTTACTGTGACAAATGATGTTAAGGGATGAATTTGCAGCTTTGCTTGACAACTGCAATTCACATTCATGGATAAGGTGAGAATAAAAACTTGTTTTTAACTCAAACGATACTGAATGAAATGAGAATTGAACTTGTCGCATAATTGACATCATGTCTGTTATCTGGGCTCAGGCATGTTTAGTGATCACATTGTTCCCGAATGCTATTGAACCGCGCTTGGGCCCACTTCTAAGCAGGCCTTCCAAGCAGGCCAGGGCTAGGAATGGTTGGCCCAGCACAAAGCAATCACACTAGTCCTGGGGTCCTCAATCACAGTCCTGGAGGGCCGCAGTGGCTGCAGGTTTTTATTCCAACTCATTTCCTAATTAGAAAGCAGTCCATGCTGATGATGAAACTTGGTATTGGACTGTTTGGCCTGTTAATGCTTGCATTCATCCAAGAGCAATTTTAATTGCACTGTCGAGTTTTCTTCTGTGAGAACATTATCCATGTGTTTTGTGGACCAGAACAGAATTAAACATAATGGTCCTTCCAATTCCCCATTTTTTAATCACATATTTCATGGTAAGCACGTTAGCTGGAGAGCTGCTGGTTTATTGGTTATCTGCATCTCATTATTAACTAATGTCTGATTAAGAAAAACAGGCAACAATGAAAACTTAAATGCAGCTACTAAAATCTAAACTAGGCAATGAAGGGTTCTGAATGGTAACAGGCAAGAGAACTAAAATTAAGACCAAAAACGTATTGCTTTAGTAGTAAATAAAAGGGTTCTGATTAATAAATTGGTTAAAGTGAAAACCTGCAACCATAGCAGACCTCCGGGACTGTAATGGAGGACCTCTGATCTACAAAGTAACTAAAATTTGTCTTTGATGAATAAAGGCACTAAGAAGGCACAGAGTTAAACACCAACTTCCATTATCAGCAAGAACGAAGTTCTAATTAAGACACTGGCTGAAATGAAAACCCGTAGCCACTGCGGCCCTCCAGGACCGTGATTGAGGACCCCTGCACTAGTCAAACAAACTGGACTTTGTGGGGTTACTTTGCGGACAAATGTGCTCAGGTATGGAAAGAATTGCCAGTGTGAGTACACCCTTAACCTGCCATTGCTCTCATTGCAAGAAGTGTATGGAGACAATATTAATGTGTGTGAACTTGCCAAATATTCAACAATAATAACAATAATTCTTTGCGTTTATATAGCACTTTTCTCACTACTCAAAGCGCTCAGCAATTGCAGGTTAAGGGTCTTGCTCAAGGGCCCAACAGAGTAGAGTCCCTTTTGGCATTTACGGGATTTGAACCAGCAACCTTCCGATTGCCAGTACAGATCTCTAGCCTCAGAGCCACCACTCCGCCTCTGCCTAATAAAACTGACAAGCATTTTCTAATTCCTGTCTTGTAGGGCAGGAGGTCATCTTATGTAGGCTCTTCCAATCAATCTATAATAATCAGAGTGTTCATTCCTGTATTTTCTGAACCCTCTTCTTCCAAAGTCACAGGACGCCAGAGCCTACGCAGGTACCATGGGGTGCAAAGTGCTCAAAGCAGGCCTTACAAACTTTTGAGTAATCATATATACATTTGATTTGATGGGCTCCAAGTTCAGATGCTTAATTTTTATGTTTTAGTACTTCATCCAATAAATCCCAGCTGTTTTGATACTTGAATTGCCTTCATCTTTCATCGCTTGAAGGATTGACTACTTACTTGCTTCTCATGATTTCAAATCTACAGCTCAATAAAATCACTTTTATGGGGATTTTCATATTTGTAGGTAAAAGACATACTTAATTAGAGATCCAAAAAAGAACATTTGCTCTAGTTGATAATAGATACAAGAAACACCTAAGACATTTGTCACAATGGGATCATGGTGCAGTTGGTCACTTCTGCCCTTTTTTCATTTTTCCAGGAGAATGAATGCATGAGAATCAAAATCCTTGGAGACTGCTACTACTGTGTGTCTGGACTGCCTGTGTCCCTGCCGAACCACGCCAAGAACTGTGTGAAGATGGGTCTGGACATGTGTCACTCCATCAAGTACGTAGTCTGAGACAAGGACAGCGATGCCCATCAGTTTAGCCAATGACAAACATAACTGACGCTCTGGCCCTGAATTGTCTTACGCCAATGAATAAACTTATGTTTATAATATACACTGAGTCAAATTAGATTTTTAAGAAATCTGAAAAGTTTGCAATTGATTAAAAAAATACAGCTTTTAATTCGAACTCTTCTTTCTTCTCAGTAAGCTGAGGGAGGCCACAGGAGTAGACATCAACATGCGGGTTGGAATTCATTCTGGTAACGTTCTCTGTGGAGTTATCGGCCTGCAGAAGTGGCAGTACGACGTGTGGTCACATGACGTGGTCCTCGCCAATTACATGGAGTCCGGTGGCCTTCCAGGGTAAGACTTTCTTTATTTCTGTCTGAGTTTCAAAGTGATCTTATGCGCCAAAGTCTCCATGATGAGATGTTTGCATGTCAGGTTGGCATGTTGGTTAGCAGTGATCTGTCACAGCTCTGGACTCCCGTATGCATTCCATCAATGTAGTTAGAGCTTTATTTCAGGATGTATTGCTAGGTTAACAAGGATGGGGATTGGGGGGGGGGGGGGGTGTTCACTTATATGCAACATTAAATTTTTGGAGGGAGGTATGCATGTCATTAGAACAGTTTTGATGAGAACAGATCATACAGCCCTCAAAGCTTGTGTATCATATCTACCTAACTTCATCAGAATAACGTCAAGTCAAGAAGTTCTCTAAAGTCCTACTGTCTATAACATTATGTGGTAATTTATTTCTCTGTGGGTCTTTGTGCAGAGAAAAACTTTTCTAACATTTGTGTGGAATCTGTCCTTAAGAACTTTCCCCCTGTGTCCTTGTGTTCTTAATTTAAACTAATAAACAGATTCCATTGTACTAACCCTTTGATTTTTTTGATTTGATCTGAAATACTTTGTAAATCCTGTCTTTTGTATAAAAAATTAGATTCAGCGGTTCCATTGTATCATCTGTTTTACTACAATCGCTTAGTTTAAATTGAAAAAAAAACTACAACAGTCACTTTTCATTATTTACCTCCTTCCCATTGGTAATATCTTTCGTAAATATAACATTAGCTTCCACTGTTATGCTGATGACACCCAGATCTATCTCACCAGCAAACCTATTGCTTCCTTTCCACCCTCCTTACTTATTAAATGCATAGCAGAAATCAAATCCTGGTTTTCTCTCAAATTTTCTTAAATAGTGACAAAACTGAGGTTCTCCTCATTGGTATAAAATCAACATTATCCAAAACTGATCATTTTTCATTTGTTATTGATAATTCCTCAATCTGCCCTTCCCCACAGGTTAAGCGTCTGGGTGTCATCCTTGACAGTACTTTATCCTTTCAGTCCCACATCAATAACATCTCCCTGTCCACATATTTCCACTTGCGTAACATTAATTGTATTCGCCCCTCCCTCACTCTCCACACCACTGCTATCCTCGTTCATATCCTTGTCACTTCTCGTCTGGATTATTGCAATTCCCTTTTCTTTGGTCTTTCTCGCAGATCTCTTTATAAGCTTCAACTGGTCCAGAATTCAGCTGCCCGCATCATTACTAGAACCCCCTCTATTCACCATATCACTCCCATTTTGCAGCAGCTTCATTGGCTTCAAGTTAAGTTCCGCATTCAATTCAAAATTCTTCAGCTAACTTTTAAGGCTCTCCACAGCCTTACCCCTCCATATCTGTCTGACCTCCTCCATGTTGCCATTCCCTCCCGTACCCTTAGATCCTCTTCCTCCATCCACTTGACTGTCCCCTTCATCCGTCATACCACCACTTAGCTTTGGAACTCACTCCCATCTGAGCTCAGAAATATTGAATCATTTTCACTTTTCAAATCTAAACTTAAACTCATTTGTTTATGACTGCTTTTTCTCTTTGATTACAATTGCTCTGTCTGATTTTAATTTTTGTATTTTAGTTTTGTTTATAATTTGTGTTTTATCTATTGTTCGGTGTACTTGAGTGTTTAGAAAGGCTCCTACGAATAAATAAAATGTATTATTATTATTATTATTATTATTATTATGACCTCATTGGACCTAGTTAGAACCCTATTAAGATGGTGCTGCTGGTCCACTTGCCTAAAAATGTCTCAGAAACATTCCTTTCTTCTCTTGTCTACAGTTCTGACCCATCTTTCTCCAGCCATATGATCCCTTGCCTTAACTCTCATAATGAGCTCGTGTTCAGCTAGACTATGAGTTTCAGGTGATTTTAGGCCCTTCCCTCGGTCACTTCCAGGTGCAAATGTCCTAAACAATTCTGAAGTCACAATTGTGTTGTGGAGCTTGGAGGCCATCCTCCTAGGCATCCACCTAACAGCCCCCAGGTACGTCTTGTTAGGTTTCCATTTCTGTCTTATTGTTATTCATATATTTTGTCGGTTTTGTTATTTATCCACACTCCTTTGCTGATGTTCTGTTTTTATTTTTATTGCATTGTGATCATGTCACATAAAAAAACAAAAAGGCAGTGCAGACTTCAAGCTCAAAAAAACACAAAGCCAGGCCTGAACTGCATTATTAGAGGAGCCCACAGCCTTAGGCTGTACATAAAGGGACAGGGCGAAGAACAAAGAAAACTAATACATTTTAACATAATAGAAAATGATTAATAACATAACAGTATAAAAATAAAATTCAGAAAAGGTGAAAGCAAGATCATAATGAATAACACAATAAACAAAATTTAAAGAAAAACAAAAAGATTAAATAAACAAAGAACACATGAACCAGGAAAAGGACCCTGACTGAACTATAACATCTTGTGTTTGGGATTTTGGCAAATCGAGGTCTCCGGTTTGGGGCAGCTGGACGCAAGTACTTAAGACAGAACACCAGCTGCCTTAGCCACAGTGCTGTGGCATTAGCTCTAGGAGTGAAGTCCTTCAGCTCTCTTTTCTTTCTTTCTTGCAAAGGTTCACTTTCTTTTGTCGTGTAATATTCTGGGTTTTGACTTGGCTCACGTTATTAGGATTTTGATTTTGTACTTTAGATTGTTTGCTTTTCTTTTTTTTATTTTTTCCAGTTTATTTTTTCATAGTTGTTCTTGTCCTTTGAATATTTATTTTTTTTTGCAATTTGAATTTTTTGGAGTTTTATATTTTTGTGAATTTTGATTGATGGCTATCTTTTGAAATTAGGATTATGTTGATACTATTAGTTTTTTTTTTTTACTATTAATAAAAGTTCTGTTAAAATTGACTTGCATGTATGGAATGTTCAGGCAGTTAGTCATTGTCCAACCTGCTATATCCTAACACAGGGTCACGGGGGTCTGCTGGAGCCAATCCCAGGGCGCAAGGCAGGAACAAACCCTGGGCAGGGCGCCAGCCCACCGCAGGACACACACACCTACACACCAAGCACACACTAGGGACAATTTAGGATCGCCAATGCACCTAACCTGCATGTCTTTGGACTGTGGGAGGAAATCCACACAAACTCCATGCAGGGAGGACCCGGGAAACGAACCAGGCCTTCTTACTGCATGGCAGCAGCGCTACCACTGCACCACCGTGCCACCCTGCATGGAATGTTTTTTGATTTAAAAAAAATAAAATATTAAAAATAAATAAATAAATAACAGTTTGGTATGTTGCAAGGTGTTTTAACGGGTTTGACCTTCTCCATTTGGGAGTAATTTTAATACTCCTGCAAATCTGAGCCACAGCTTGTGATGAATCCTAATTATGGATCCATGGAATGTTCTGATTCTTTTTTAACATTGTTTAATATTTTTGTCCCTCTGATAGAGAGCTCATGTTAAAGCCATTTTGTGAATGTGACGCAGAGATCAAATGCCTTGTCTTGTCGTCATGTTCCACCTACTATGTAAAAGATGCTGACATGCGGCCACATGTTATCAAACTGTCAGATTCATTTGTCAATTTAGATTTTTTTTTCTGTTCTGATGATTGATTCAGTTAGTTTTTTATTTCTCTGAACCCATCCTGTTTTTGACTACAATTTTCCCATTATGGGCTTTACCTGTTCTGGTATGTAGAGCAACTTTTATTTTTCCGGGTGTTCCCAAAACATCTCCCACTTAAAGGCCCATGTTGGCTGTAGCATACATTTCGTGCAGATTTCTGACTTGCTGAGATAGTTTCTATAGATTCTGTAGGCATCATTTGTATTTTTTTTCTTTAATGGATTTATTGTATATTGTTTTATATTCACATCTCATATTTCCTTGATGACATTTTTGGGTGCTACCACCATGTTTGTCATCACGCCAAGTTACTTCCACTATAAATGTGTTGACAAGTAGTGTGCTGGTATCCCTTGGCGGATATTTCTTTTCAAAAACATGAAATTCTTTATTATCTTAATTAGCTTCTTTTCATGTGGGCCTTGTGTCAGGATTTTGTTTTGCTTTTAGACTTCTCTGTCTTCCATGACCAGTTTGATTTTGTCAGGTTGAGTTTCAGACTGGTTGGACTGAGTCGCTGAGGATGTTAGAAGATACGACTGCCTTCGACTCAGTAAGATTATGTCAATGAAGTGTGCAACTGAAAATCAGGACCTTTAGTGGGTCACAGACAAATTTTACCTCATCACATTACTTCATATTACAATCAGTCACTCATTATGCCATAATATAACAACGTTTGCCATCCCTGAGGGTATTAACTTGTGGTTTTTAAGACAAGGCCGGCTACCTGTCGATCTCAGGGTCACATCCTCAGTTTTAAAGCCCATCCCTTTAGCCAGTAAATTGCACAATGTTCAGCTGTCATGGTTCCTTGGTATTCTTATTAATGTTTACTCAGAGTTCTGATATTTTTTTCTAATGTCTTCAATCCTTTTGAATTCTGGTTCCACTTTAGGTTCACTCTTTCATTTTGTTTCAAGCTTGAAGTTTTATTTGTTGTTACTATTTTTTACTTTGATCGCATAGCAATTTTATTTTCATGGACACTGCAAGTTTCCAGTTCAGCTGCTAGAATATTTGTGTCCATCGCTAGTGAATGCTTTCCAGGAATTGATATGATTGTAGTTAAGCCGGCAACATGGTAAAATATCCAAGTTGGCAGAATTCAAAATGTTTGTGTGTGCTTTATTATTATTATTATTATTATTATTGTTTTTATCGTAGCTGCATTTACCCAAAATCACTAAAGTTCAGGAGCTCTAGTTTGCAAAATGTAATTCAGTGATAGCTTGACACGTTGAAATGATTCCACAGACAAGATATCTTCGTTTTTAAAAGTTTTAGCAAAAATTCAAAGTGAAACTGTTCACACAAAAAAAGAAAAAAAGTGATATAGTAAAGAAAAGTGAAGATCTTGTTTAAAAAAAGTTCTGTTTAAAGCTTATTGATCTTGTTTCATTCTTTAAGTTACTTATACAGTTGAACCATTTCAGAAAACTGTACGCTTATCCCATTTGCAATCTGTAAAATGTGTCTTTTCATACAAATTACTGATTATAGCAGGAAAGCTCTATTTTATATTAACTTCCAGGGGGGTAAAAGACTATACCAAATTCTAATAGCCGTATGAAGATTGTATTCTATTCTATTTAAGCAAACACTAGTATGAGTTTAACTTAAAGCATCAACTTTCTAAGATTGGCTCTTAGAATTATTATTATTATTATTGATTTTTTCTGTCTGACTCTCTAGTTAGGTTTTGAGCGTCTGATTTTTTGATTGCATGCACACTTTAGTCGCATGATCTGTCAGTCTTCCAGTAATGACCCTGCTAGTCTTTTTGTACTTCTCTGCTTAAACTAGTGGCCGGATCAGTTTCCAACAACTGGCAGAGCAACAAACACCTCACATCGGACACTTTTAATCATTCTGTGATTAATAAAGACAACTTTAGTGTCCTCCGCTGTAAATGTTACAGACAGTGGTTAGGAAACCACAAAGCTGCTGATTCATCTCCAGTGTCTGACTCACTTTATGTCTCTGAACAGTCAAGTAACTTAACCTGCCTGTGCACCTTATGAGAAATACCATATTTATGGCCATAATTGTACTGTGTCCATATCTTGTAAGTCACCTTTGCTGACAACATCTCCCAAATGTGCAATTAGAATGTCATTACATAAGTATGCATGCATTTTTTTGAGATGGTTTTCTTTTTTTTAATCTCTCTGGATGGTTGTGAGGCTCATCTCTTGGTCCTAGCATTTGCCCTGCTGTTCTGCACATCCAGTCTTCTTGGCTCAATCCAAAGCCTCCCGGGGGTTGGCATTGTCACATCCCATATCTTCCTTAAACTGGTTCAGCCACTGTTTTTTTTGGCCATCCCTGTAGTCCTGATCCTTGGTGGTTAAAGTGTAAGGCTATTCTCACAACTGAATCCTTGTTTCTCTGTAATACATCGCCATACCTTTGTAGCCTACCAACCTCATCTTCTCAACTATCGACACAACATTCATCCATTTTCAAACATCTTCGTTCAGGATGACTGGAGAATTCGCATTTCCATCACATGCAGGGCTTACTCGTGCTTCACTATCACTGGTCTACATTCTAATCCATATTGGACAACTGGGCAAAAGACAGACTTCTAAATCTTCTCCTTTAGGCTCTCAGACATTCGGAGGTCACAAAGGGCACCGTGACTTGGTGCCACTTAATCCACACGTCACTAATTTGCACAGAAGTATCGGAGAGTGAATCACTGACACTACAGATTTTCAAGCCTAGGTACTTGTATTATGTGATTTTCTTCGGATGTTCACCACCAGTGTTGATGGTGCCATCCGTGGAGGAGCCACATTCCATAAATTCAACCCCAATGATCCCTGGGGAGTTGCCTAACGGTGAGAGTTTTTGACATCAGGTGGAGCAACATGCCAGTTGAAGTATTTTTTTCAACCATATCTTAATAACCTAAGTGACATACAATTGTCATGGTTCATTTATACGCACAAGGGTTTCTGCTGCCACCTAGCAGCTTCGGAGATCTGAGATCAGTCAATGAGTGCATAGTTCATTCCAGGGTTTTCATGCAGGATTTCTCTGGTTGCCTCCCACAATCCAAAGACAGTCAATTGACTGAGCTGAGCGAGTATGGATGCATTTGTGTTGAGTTGGACTGCTGATTCCTCCAGAGTTTCCTTTTATTCTTGCACCTGATGCTTCCCAGGAAGGCCTGAGTCCCATGTGACCTTATAATTTAGAAAAGCTAATCTGCAGAAAGGAAGTAGAAATGAAGAGTAGTGCAAAAGTTAGAGCAGAGACCTGAGTTTGATGGATGTCATAGTTCCTGTAGTGTTTATACACTACATATTTTTTCACATCCTGAGCATGTGCATACTGGGATGGTTTGTTACTTAACAATTTATATGGCATAAATGACTATTTGCCCTTCCCTGTGTTAGGATATGAGTACACACAAAGCCTTCTAGAAGCAAGCCAAGCCAGGCAAGTCGTTCCCTGCCTCCCTAGAATAATCCTTTCCCTGTGCAGTTTGATTCCCAAACTCCATGGGCTGGCTTGACCTGTACAGGCCTAAAAACCTTGAAATGGCTTTTACATTTCAAAAATAAAAGGACAGAGATAAACCGTAAAAAAAAAACCCTCTGGTTTAAGAGATTTGAAAGTTGCAATATTTTTGACTTTTGCTATGCTGTTGTTAGGCAACGTCAACCAGAAGTGAGTGGTACGTGACATCACAGGGTCACAGGAATAGAAGCCAGCATAGAAGATTTCCTGATTATCTGAAATTCAACATAACCACTTACAAAGACATGTCAGTGCAGTTTTTCTTTGCTTAATTTTCTATTTCATAATTCTCTGCAAGTGTTTTGTTGACTAAGACTTTTGATTTTGTGTTTGGGGTTAGACACCACAATTTATTGATCTTTTGGTATCATACTTGGCCTGGCTTTTTTGATTATATTTCATCTGTCCACCTTTCATTCAAAAAGTATACCTGCTTTAGCTCCAGGTGGCAGAACAACTAGGCAGGGAGTTGTGCCATTATCTTTAGCAAAATGCTGTACAATCTAACTTAAAACTGTGTGCACCCTCACACATAAGCACCTCAGAGGGAGCACTAGTCTGCTTTAGGCTTTAAAAAAAGGAAACAATAGATTTTCATTGTCATCTTAATTGTATTTCAGTTTGTTTTTGTAATGTCTGCAAGCAAGGCCGCCTTAATTATACATTGTGCCCCTGTACAGTGTAAGAAAACGCTATATAGCGCCCAACACAGATTTGACACGGGAGGCACTCGTAAAATAAAATAAACTTTTTATTTTCTTCAGCTGGAGGGCACGTCTCCCCTGTAATCTCTCCAGCCACAACACAGTTCCAAGCACAAGACACACAATACAACTTTCTCTTTCACCACCACTCCTCCACAGGTTTGTCCTCCTTCCACCCGACTCTGGCCATTGAGTGGTGGTTCCTGGCTGCTTTTATGGCCCACCCAGAAGTGCTCCCGGTGCTTGATCACCTGTTTCGGGTTGCACTCCCAGTTGGGGCTGAAGATTAGTCTATCTGGGCTCAGGGACCCATGCCGCGCCCCCTGGCAGCCACCCCAGACCCCAACAGGGCTGTGGAGAACTCCATCTCCCATGAAGCCCTGCGAGAGACTGAGGCACCTCTCCAACCCAGGGGGGCTGCCGTCCAGCGTCCAGGGGGAAGTACTACACCGTCTAGGGCTGCTCCCACTGAATACAAATTGAAGGGGTATCCAGGCTGGGCATGGGACATGGCCATCCACCACAACAGACACAGTTGCCCTAAAGGATGCATCCAAAATAGAGTCCATCTTTAGATCCACCCGGCCAGATCCATTGTTTTCCCCTTGGACATTGGCAGGCTTGCCATCACATATGAAATCGACAAGCAGGAAGGGTGGATCCCCATTAGAGATGAGCATGCTCGCAATTGTATGTATGAAACGACTTTTGGGTGCCCCTAGGCTGGCACCTACTCAGTTGAGCCTCCATTGTCTGCAAGCAGACTGAGTTTGAAAGGGAGCCTGGAGAAAAGATGAAAGCCAAAACAGTATCAATATCAGGAGATCAAAAAGAGGCCAAAACGTCAAGGCAAAAATGAGAGACAAAAATTGTGGTCACTAGTACCAAAGATTGTTTAGCAAAAAGAGTTTGAGAGAGTGATTTGAAAATCCCCAAATTTTTCGAGGAACTAATTTTCTGGAGGACCTTTTAACCCATCACATCATGTCATGAAGTCAGTGGAAATGCCACTAACAATGAGCACATTTGCTCTAATGATGGGAACTCTAAAAAAGATGGCACACATGGTGGATGGAATGATGAAAAACATTAACTTTCAAAATGAAACCAGGGAGAATTCCTGCAGTTGGATGTCGGAATCAGACTCGTGACTCAAAACCCAAAACGAGTGTAAGATTACCAGAATTGGTTCAGTAGTACTTGGGTGTTGTGCCGTGTTAGCCATTATGAATGTAGTGAGAAGTCAAGCAAAATGACACATTTTATTGGCTAACTGAACAGATTACAATATACAAGCTTAAGAGGGCAACTCAGGCTCCTTCTTACATCTTGCCTGATACAGAAAGAAGAAGGCACCCAATCCTAAGAGTTTTCAAGTGTCTGGTTTTAATCAATTTCCTTTTGGTTTTTCATTCAGCTTTTAGTTTTATTTTTATTTTGTTTCTCAAGATACCTATTTAGTTGTTTACTTGCAGTTGTCATTAACAATAATGACCTTGTGGCACACTGGTGAGCTCTGCTGCTTGTCAGTTCATGGGCCTTTTTGAGAACAGCAGTTTCCCCACATAGTCAACAGATGCCCCAGGTGAAGCTACGTCAATCTAACTTTAGTTTATGGACTGCAGAAATGCATCTTCTACTCATTTATTGTTAAGTAACAAGACCTTAACAAAGGCTTCTTTGGGTCCTCATAACTCTTACAAAGAATCGTTTAAGGGTTTCTTCATCTCTGCAATGTGACCTACTAACAAAACCTGAGGGGGCTTAACTGAGACACAGTTCTCTTGATGTTACATATTTAGTGTATGACCTGTCACCCCTTCAGATTAATAAGTCATTTTACCATCATGTCAATATGCCACACTGCACAGAGTTGAATAACTGGTCCTTTTATAAGGGGTATGAAGACCACAAGAAGCCTTTGTTAAGGTCTTGTTACATAAGAGTACATGAGTAATAGATGCATTTTTGCAGTACCTAAACTAAAGTGTTACCAAACATTATGTAATATAACATTCTCATACCCACTGAAACCATTTTAAGATTATAGGGGCCATGGTTTGCAAAGCAGGAAACAGTGTTGGTCAAGGCTTCATTCCTTTACAGGGCCCACTCGTACACATTCATGATCCACATTCACACAGAGTCACTTTACAATATCCAGTTCACCTAACCTGCACATCTTTGTAAATGTAGAAGATGGACCATAGTACCCAGTAGAAAACTTACAC
Source organism: Erpetoichthys calabaricus (assembly GCF_900747795.2). NCBI lineage: Eukaryota > Metazoa > Chordata > Cladistia > Polypteriformes > Polypteridae > Erpetoichthys > Erpetoichthys calabaricus. The sequence goes on from NC_041395.2 coordinate 38,219,924, forward strand.
GGCTCTGGAGAATATACAAACTCCGCAGAGACAACAACAGGATAAGAAATTCTAACTCATAATGAACGATCACTGAGCCACCTGAGTCAATATGCCGTCCATTCATCTAACAGAAATGGCCAGTTCAGGAATTGCAATACATTGACGTCATCCGTGCTGAATCTTCCTGGGTTTGCATTTAGGGGCTGAATCAGATTCGCCTACTGCTGCTCCTCTAAAAATTGACATCGTAACGCTACCTTTGATTATAGCCTTGAGCTAATGATGGCGCTTCACACAGACAGGAGCCTCCACGTCACCCGACAAGGAGCCGCACCCTTCCCGTTTTCACACAGCCAGTTAAATGGCATGTAACTTTTAAGTTCGATTGACGCAGCTTCAGAAGGATTTGTGACCTCACCTGGGGCGAGCCTTACCTTTTTCTTTTGTCCAGCATTGGCTTTTTATAGATTGAGGTGTGTTCTGGAAACTGCTAATTTATATTTAGATGTGTGCAGTGCCTGTGTTTTAAAACAGGATGTACAGCTTTTCATAGAGAGAGCAGAAACAGAAAGAAAGAAAGAAAGAAAGAAAGAAAGAAAGAAAGAAAGAAAGAAAGAAAGAAAGAAAGAAAGAAAGAAAGAAAGAAAGGTCTTGTGGCACAGTTTACTTTGATGGTGGTCCTCACAGGTGGTGCAGTGGTAGTGCTTCTGCTTTGCAGTAAGGAGACTGTGGAAGATTGTGGGTTCTCTTCCTGGTTCCTCCCTGTGTGGATAGCGGTTTGAGTACTGAGAAAAGCGCTATATAAATGTAATGAATTATTATTATGGCCTCACAGATGAGCACAAGCATTTCTGACAGTTCCAGGCACATAGAGACAACAAAGCGAGAGAAAGTTCATTTTTGTTTTCATTTTATGATCCTGTTTAGTGCACATACAAGTTCAAACCGGATACATGTTTAACTGAGACACGGTGCAAGTAAGATTCAAGGTTGATAGTAGGAATGCCGGAGAGCTGGCTGAATTGTGGCTATCAGATGGAAAATGCCATCAACAGACACTTGGACGTGAACCCAGCATGTGCAGAATAAATAAGAAGAACATCCACATATTACGTAAGACTCTATGACCAACACCCTCCGAACTCCACTTTATTAATCCATCCCTCCTTACACCCTTCCTCATTTGCTATATATATTGCTTTTGATTCCTGTATGTCTAATCATTTTCCTCTGATGATGACTCCTGGTAGGGTTTGAAAGCTTAGGAATAAAAAAACTTTTTTAAGATATGTGACTCATCTTCTCCCTTTGTGGATTGCTAGCTACTGTAAAAGCTAGCCCGGCCACAGACAGACACGACAACGCAGTGTCCACAACACACACGTTTATTTACAGCATTATTTACATATATTTACAATTCACAGTCTTTGGCCGCCTCCACTCCTGTCCTGCAAGCTCCGTCCTCCTTGCACCTGACTCCAGCTCTCCGAATGGAGTGAGGCGGCCCCTTTTATCCACCCCCGGATGTGCTCCAGGTGCCTGATGATGGACTTCCGGCAGCACTCCCCAGTGTGGTGAAAGTGCTGCCCTTGCACCCGGAAGCACTCCGGGCATAAACCATCCCTGGTTTGTCAGCACTTCCTGGTGTCCCAGAAGTGCTGTCCCCCAGGGATCAAGGACCGGCCGGGCACCCAGGGGACAGAAGTGCTGCTCTCCTGGTTCCTCCTTCCTCCAGGCATCCTGGTGGGGCAGGGTTCCTGGCCGTCTTTCATACTACAAATATCCAAACCATATCACAAACCTTCGCATCTAATTGTATGACATTGTAAAATCAAGAACCAGCCCTGGATGGGGTGGTGGTCCACACTCACTCACACTGGGCCACTTCAGAGTCATCAATTCACCTTCCAATTGGAATGTAAAAGGGTCGACACAGTGTACTGTACAGTCCACCTAGACAGTGACTAGGACGGGACTTGTAGCCAGGTGCCCAGAGCTGTGGTCTACAATTCTAAACACTGTGCTGCCATAGGGCCCCAAAATGCATTAATCTGTTTATTCCTTTCAAATCCTGATTGTTCCTTTTCAGAGTTTATGAAGTTTGAGCTTGTCTGGGCAGCTTATTAGGCATGAAGCAGGATATAGTGTTGGATGGGATACCAATCTATCACTCAATCAAGGCCAGTCAAGAGTCAGCTGTGCAATGTAATGGAACACCCAAGTATTCTGGGACACTTCACACAGATTGTGGAGTAGCTTAGGCCGAAGCCTCAGCTAGTAGTTGGGGAGTGACTGAGTTAGGATGAGCCTCTTCTGGGCTGGCCAGTGAATGTCCTGGTCTGCTTTTTTAGTCGCTACAGTCTGACATTTTAAAATCAGGCAGGACCAGCCCTGGATAGAGAGATGGTCCACACTCACTCATACTTCTACCCTTTCTGCCGTTTTCCTAGTGCCTAGTCCAACTGCGGTGTGTGCTGTTGCAATGGTATGCCGTTTCCACCACACAAGTAGACAATGTGAATTTTTCGACTGGTGGAGCACTAGCAGAATAACTGATTCCCTAAAAATGAGTAGAAGCAGGGAAAGAATGTGCAACATTATGACCAACGACTTAACCACATGCTGACTCTGCTTACCACAACTTGCAGAGCTGTCTGTTGTGATATAACATATTCATATTCTTCACAATTTAAAGAAACGTGAAAAACAAATAAAAAAAAAAAGATGTTATTCTTAAACTGTACGATGCAAGGAAGAAGGAGTTAAACTTATTTGCAAACTCCTTCTGATCCCACGGGCACAGCTACCAGAGCCTTTTCCAGAAGTACAGGGCATAAAGTGATAAGGGAAGCAGCTTTGCAAAGGGCGCCAATCTACTGCAGGCCACATGTACTCAAACAAACATACTCACCAAAAGTTATTCCCAATGTCAGTTGTAATTAGCCTAACCTGCATATTTTTGGGAATTTGGAAGAAAATCTACACTGACACATTGAGAATATGTCAAACCCAAAAATGACAACAACCAGGCACAGGACACTAAAAACCATAAACTAGAAACACAAAACATTGTGTGTCACCATTCCTCAAAACTCAGTCATATTTGAAATATTGCATGCCATTTCACTATAACTTAAGTAATGTCTGGTTATGGTTGGAAAATCCAGATAAGGAAAACTAGATACATCCACACATGAAAGAGCATGTCCGTCAACGAAGGCTAAGCATAGTCGATTTATACAGTGTAAGAATGGACGCTGTATAGCACCCGACCTGACACAAATTGGAAACGGGAGGCACGTGTAAAGTAAAGCAATCTGTTTAACTTTCTTCAGCTGGAGGACACGTCTTCCCCGTAATCCCTCCAGCCACAACACAGTCCCAAATAAAGCACAGTACACCAAGCACTCTCTGTCCTCTCTTCCACCACCACTCCTCCTCAGCAAGCTTTGTCCTCCTCCTCCCGACTATGGCCGCTCAGTGGTGGTCGCTGGCCCCCTTTTATCAGGCACCCGGAAGTGCTCCAGGTGGTTGATTGCTGACATCCGGCTGCACTTTCGGATAAGGCAAAACCAGTGCCCAAAAGGGGCCAGCCGCTCCTGTTGCAGCACCCCCTGGCGGCGCCTTCGGAACCCCACAAAGCTGCACAGAACTCCAACCCCCATGAAGCCTTGGGGGAGTCCGAGGCACAACTGCAACCCAGGGAGGCTGCCATCTAGCGTTCAGGGGAGATACTGGGCTTCCCACCCTTGTCCCCCTGACAGATGTGGTGAAGGGGCATCCCGGCCAGGCATGGGCCCCGGCCATCTGTCACAACAGCAAAGAAGACATTTGAAGTCCTGAAACGCTTCATCCAAATGGAACGACATTGAGCCTGCTCTGTATACAGTATGGGCATCTTCTGCCTTTAGCAATAATGCAACTCCTTTCATTCAGTTGTTTTTTGGTTAATGACAGATAGTTAACTGTCTAACTGTCTAAGATAGTTAACGCTAGGTGGCACTGTTGCCCCTTTAAACCCAACAGGCAGACACTCAGGACACCAGGTAAAAGCACCATTAATTCTTTTCTTCTTCTTACAGTGCCCTCTAAGCACCACAGCCACAATAACCAGCCAAGAAATACAATAATAAACACAATTCTCTCACTCTCTATCTTATCCACACTTCCTAGCAAGCTTCGTCCACCATCCACAGTCCTTTATCTATGGTCTGACCCTGCAGTGCTTCTGTCCTTCTGTCCACGTGACTTGCCAGCACTTCTGGGTCAGATGGAGAACAAGTCTCCATGACCCGATAGTACTTCCGGGTTATGTAAAAAGTATAAGTCCCCAGGTCCTCCTGCAGCTCCTCCTGGTGGCACCCTACGGTTCCCAGCAGATCTGTGAAGCCGAACTCCATATCACATGGTGCCCTGCGAGAATCCAGGGTACCACTGTGCTGTAGGGAAGTCACCATCTAGGGTCTTGAGGGAGGCAGTGTCTCACAGTAGCTGCATTCCCCCATCCTTCCAGTTCCTGGGCATCCTGGCCAGGTTGTGCTGCCAGCCGTCTATCACCACTGGTACCTTAATTATTTCCTCGTTTCTCAGATTCAAGATTCAAGATGTGTGAACAAGGTCAGGTGGTTATACTAATGTATTCAAAAATAAGAAATTATTGCATTTAAAGTCAGATTTAATAAAAGCAACTCAAGATGTAGTGACTCCAATGACTAACATAGACTCTTAAATACTGGGGATAATTATCAAATAAGAAGGCGCATGCCTAAATTCCAAAGTAGGACGACTCACCCTTGTAAAATACACTCCAGTCCACTGCACCCACACAGAGAGGAGGGCACACAGCGAGTCCCCCAGCAAGCCAGTGAAGCACCACTCCATAAAGCAAGGCCGGCCCTCCACACTAAAGTAATAGAGAACCAGAGATCAAGCAGACATGTCAGTAGTGGTAATTTTGCACAACACAGTGACTAAAGCCACCCAAAAATCTTACCCAACACAATTACTCAAAAGTATTTAATTATACTTATTAATTAAATGAGTAATTAAAAATTATAATAGTAATTTTAAAGTCCCTCCCTTTCAAAGATCCCAGAGTACATTGGGAAAATTATCTGTCACTAAACATCTCAGAAAATGAATGGAAGGCAGCCACACACAGAAGTCACTCGTGCTCCATAGGTGCAAAGCATACAATCATTCAACTCAAAATCTTTTATCGAGCACATCTGTCTCACTTAAAATTGTCCAAAATGTTTCCAGAACAAGATCCAACCTGCAACGTTGCAATCAAGTTCCAACCTCACTGGGTCACATGTTTTGAGCCTGTGCCAAATTAACATCATTTTGGACCAAAATCTTTAATTGCCTTTCATACAGCCTTGGTGTCACAATCCCTAATAACTCACTAACAGCTGTGGTTGGTGGACTTCCAGATGGGCTTAAAGTGGACAAACAAACTATGATTGCCTTTACTATACTATTGGTACGGAAACTTATCTTGCTTGAATAGAAGAATCCTAACTCACCTCTTTTCAGTCAGTGGGTAACTGATGTTTTATACTATTTGAAATTGGAAAAAATTAAATACTCACTTAGAGGATCTGTTCAAAACTATTTTAAAACCTGGTAGGATCTAATTTTAGAATAAGCATTTAAACTGAGGAAGCGGATTTTCTCCCCTTTTTATTCTATTTACTTACTTATCTTTTCTACTATTAAAGTTTTACTACATTGTCCAACCTCTCTTTCTCATGGGTGGTGGTCGACTTGACTTGAACCTAGTTTTGTAAAATTTGACTTGCTTGTATGGAATGTTGTTTGATTTTAATAAATTAAAAAAAATGATAACAGTAAAATTAATGTCAAAGAAAATACAGCAGATCCTTTCAATAAACCAGCAATAAAGAAATGAAACAAATGAAGATAACTGTTAATAAACACAACACACCACAGAAATAATACTTAAACAAAAGATACACAAATCCAAAATCGGAAATCCAAAAAACATCAAAACCAAAAAGACTCCTAACTCAAAATGGACAAAACATCTTCAAATGGAAGAAGAGCGAAAAGTACCCAAAAACATAGTTAGAAAGAACTAATGCCAGCGCAAAGAGGTTGTGGCTGCTGGAGTCTTCAAACAGCCCTGAGGTAACTGCTGAGATTATTAATTTAATTAGAGGCAGACAAAGTACACAAAGGGCAAGTGAATGAAGGAATAGGACCAACATGAACAGAGGTGATGCAAAGTAAATGTAATGGACTCAGTAAGGAAAAGAAAGTTTATTTAAACAGGTCTGGGATCTGAAAGCACATCTACAAACAAGTAAAAAAGAATGAGACAGAATGTCCATATCCAAAAAAGGTACTAAAAAACAGGAAATTAAACAAAATGCTAAAAAACTAGGCTAAACTCAAACACTAACACTAGAAAATATACAAACATCTAAAGACACGGACCTCAGGATGGATCGTTGTGATGGTAAGAAAGGCAATGCTTGAGCAAACCTCCTGTCCCAGATTTCACTCTTAACACACTTAGCCCCTCCATCATATGACCACCGCATACCAAATATCACTATTGATCTACCAGTAGTGGTGAAAGAAGGCAGGTAATCATGATTATAAAAGACCAGTAGATGAGACATACCCAGAAACCATAATAAACTGAATAGGCTCACCAGAACCAAAATGCTAATCAAAGATCGAAATACTAGAATGCTGAGGATCGATACATGAGAAGTAACATTAAACACACATCGCGAGTCTTCTAGAAATTATCCACAATCAGTGAATCAGTGCCGTCCCTAGGGTTGGTCTCACCAAGTGCAGTAAAAGAAGGCAGGACCAAGACCCTCAGAGACCTCTGGGTGTATTGATAAATAGAGATCCTCAACAGAGAGTTGCTCTTACTTTAAACAATGCAGTCTGAAGACAGCCAGCCTATTAAGGCAGCTGGCAAAAAGAAAGGCACTTAGCTGGACTAACATGATGTACAAGGGCTTGGAAAAGAAGGTGCGGGAGGCACACCAAGATATAAATGTCTGAAAAACTGCCATACCCCTGACCCCTCACATAACTGTCAACACAGGTAAACCTTTAATAACAGTCTACACGATAATCATGCACTTTGACCTACAAAGATGCCAGGCCTCAAATTATTATTTCAGCAAAACAAGAAAAGCAGGTGTACAATGACTGAAAACAAATATGAAACCTTAAATGCTCTCGGAAAAGCTTAGCTGAAGAATTTTCAATTGTGTTCCTAAAGCATGCTGCCTGTAGCAAAACTGACTACAATAATCATGAAAGGAGGAGACATGACAGAAGGATCAGTGCTTGAGATCTTGGATTATTAGCTCTATTTTTGATCATTTTTCTTAGAAAGGTATTCAGGCACCTGACTAATAAAACAAAAGGCTTTACAATAATAAGATAAAAGTTATTGTATCCAATGAAAATAAAATATACTCCTCCCATCTCACTGCTTTGCCAAAAGGTGACGAAAATGACAGTCAACAGAACAGAGTGGACCAGAAGATGAAATGTAGTCACAAAATAAGGAATGAGATGATTACTATAAAGCATAGTTTCTTAACCTATGGGTCACGCAGGGATGAGACTCATCCGCTGTACTGATTGGGAAAGGGTCATGTAAAGGTTTTTGAAGTGTTTTATGACTGTCTTGTGGCAGTTTAGCAGTTGACATGACTCCACTATGACTGTCAGCGATTCTCCAAGAGAAACGACCCACCCTCTCCGATCTGATGGTCGATATAGACTGGGTCTCGAAGGCACTAAGAAGGGCAAGATCTAGTAATGAGAGGTTTAAGAAACACTGCTACACACACACACACGAGATCAACATGACAGGACACAGAATTTCAAATAAACAGAAAGAATACAAAACCCTGCTGTCTCTCTAAGGCCTGCCCATAAGTACAGTGTCTTGGACTCTGTGCTACTCTGGTGTAGATGACCCTCTTGCCTTTATAATGTCATCCAGCTCTTCTCATGACCTGTTATCCCTCTCTATTCCTCCTTCATTCTGTCATGAAATTGCTTGAGTTCTGAAAGCACAGCTGCCAAAACACTTCCAAAGTTGCATTCTAGAAGGGGCAAATACCATCAAAATACCCCACAAGAACCAAAAAGGGCACAGACAAATCTTGATAAAATAAAAAGGTTTATTTTCACAAAGGCTATGCAAGCCCCAAAGCTCTGAAGAGCACAAAGAGAAGCCTGAAAAGGCAAGGCTTAACACAGTAACCAAAGTCCTAATACAAAATCCAAAAATCGAGGTCAAAAGCAGAGCAGAGGTTCAAAAAATATCAATCAACACAGTCCCGATACAAAATCGAAAAAACAAAGTCAAAAACAGAGCAGGGGTTCAAAATACCAGAAAATCGAAAAGCAGTAACACAGCACACCAAAATCACAATAACTCTCCACTCCTAGCGCGTTCAGTGAACCACCAGGAACTGTGAGAGGCCCTCCCTTAAATAGGGTGGAGGGCCTTACCTGGTGGTGATTGGCAGGTGGCTCCGCCCATCCTGGGTCTACCCACAAAGCACAACGGACATAACTAAAGCCCTATCCCTTTTCCAACATACAGCTAGAAAGATGTGCATCATAGATGAAATAAACATTAATACAAAGATATTGCATAAAATAATGAAAAGGAACAAAAACGTACATTCTGAACTCCAGCCAGAGGAGACATGGTGGCTAAAACCTGATACATACACATTCTCAGCCTGGGCCGCCATCTTCTCATACTGTCCTCCTTACTCTTGATTGAATTACATTTCTGACTCAGTGTGGACTTTGAACCTTCTTCCGGGTTAACTTCAGGATACAGAATCACTTCAAGGGTCAGAGGCTGTCCTGTGTCATAATTTAGTCAGGATTTTATCCCCGGCTTAAATACATTTTCTTCTAATTTAATATTATTTAAATCTTATTTTTAAGTATGTCACATAATAGATTATGTTTTTGGTCAGCTTGTATTTTATGTTTTGAAAATTGTTGTGTGTAATAATTATTCTTTGCGTGTTATGTGTTTTTATGGATTTTCTGTTATGTGCCCTGTCCACTTTATGGAGAGGCTTAGGGGGCGGGGCCACCTTAATAAGATCCACCTTCTAACTACAAAGACTAAACAGAGGATCAGAGTCTTTAGAGTGGCCTTGACAGTTGGAGTGGAAATGTTATTATTCCGGGCACTTCTGTGGATTTTCTTGTTTTTGATTCTTTGCTATGTTTTTATTTTGGATTTTTAAATATTAGATTGTGGATTTAATTTTTTTTGTTTTTTGTTCGCTAATATGATGAGTGTTATTTTAATATGCAGTAAATCCTAGCCATCTGCGGATTCTGTTCTCACAGATTTGTCAGTCTGCTATTATAAAAGTGTAATCCATTTCATAACATCCAAAGGACCATGCATCTTCTATTTGTTGGAGGTCTTTTGCTAACCTTACATGGCATTAGACAGTCCTATGAGTAAAATCACTCAATTTCTGCATATCTCAGGAGGACGTTCTTGCTGCCAGCAGGTGGTCAGCACTCTTGACTGCACACACATTCAAATCTACAGTCAGCTTGGGCGCCTGCCTTCTAGCATCCTTTTGGAGCTTTGCATGTTTCCACCCAGGCCACAGCTAACTCTTTCTCTCTTGTATTGGAGCCCATGGCTAATGCCCTTCTGGGCATAGTAGCATGTGTAAAACATCTTCTGTTATAAGCTGTGAAATGAACAGCATCGACACACACAAAAAGGTTTGGAGCAGCCACCCATATATTGTCCCTGGCTGCAAAAGAGTTTTGAAATAGCACTCATGAGCATCGAATGGAGTCCTGAACTGATCTGATGTTAAGCAGGAAAGGTTTTAAAGGGTCCGGACCGTAAGTGACGTCATCTTGGTGCTGGAATGGGAAGTGATGTTGTCCTTGCTGCCAGAACCGGAAGTGACATTGTCCTTGGTGCCGGAACTGTCGTCATCAATGTGGAATCAGACCGGATTTCCCATGTTTGGTCAAAAGAGATAACAGAATTAGGTTTAGTGTACCCCTCCACCCCTGTCCTGGCAAGGAATTACCTTCACATGGTCGTTTCAGCTCCCTCCTCGTGTGACAAAGCATATTCTGGACTTCTTGTGGACTTCTTCTGGGGGATTTTAGCCCTGTTGTGAACATGATGGTGCCCTTGATCTGGCAGCTACTTGTCTGCTGGGAGCCTCTTAACTACAGATAGACATAAAAGTTCTAAATGAAGGATATAAAAAATATAGATATAAATAAGACTATTTCTGTGAAAATTTTAATTTCAATTGCTATGTAAACCTGATAGCCAGTGTGACAGTGGAACACTCTTTTGCCAACCTAACGTAGAATTTAAAAATTCAACAAAACACAAAGATCTTTATATATAATATGCTACCGTGGCTGTTCGTTTGTCTGTCCAGGATTTTAAATCACCTGTAGCTTGCAAACCGTTTCACCTATTGAGCTGAAATTTGGAACACATATACTATGTAACATCTACTATCTGCTTTTGGGGTGATGATTTTTATTACTCTTTTTATTTTTATTTTATTTTATTGTAGAATCAACTCTCGGCTGTGAGCAGCAGGGTGGCTGTGCGGTACATGCGTACGTGCATCGTTCTCATTTCCTACCACCTTCGCGGTCACTTCCCCTACCTCTTCATATCTTAAACCATTCTTGAGGCAGATTGAAGACTTAGCGCCAGCTTAAGTGAAAAATTAAGAAAAACTTACTAAGTCATTGCAACACAAAAACTAACTTAATCAGTTTTAACGCGAAAAGATGCCGACGAAATAAGAGAAGCAGCGGGTCGCTAGGGTGGAGAAAAGAAGATCTGCTCAGGAAGAAACAAGCGCATCAACCTCTGAGCAAACGAATGGTAAACGTACAGAGAAAGAGGAGGAAAACTAGGAATGCTCAAGTCAAGTGTATTCACTGTATCGTGCAGTACGCCATTACTGGTATCAAATAATCACTCAATTGTAATGTTAAGAATCAGGAGACAAAAAGCACACAAGAAACTAGCCAGGTCATTATCAGAATGTCAGAGGTCTTTTTTTAAACCGAGCCAAGGATGTGAGACAGAATTCAGAGCTAAAAAGAACAGAGTGAGAGGATCACAGACCAGAAAAAGCACCTAACCAAAGCCAAAATGAAAGACACAGAAAGGATTCATAACTAGAAACGGTAAAGTTAATATTATTGAAACACATGCTAAATTTAAAGAGTGCGGCACTGTCACAGTAATGACATCAGGTGTCCTGCCTGGCAGCAAAGGCACAAATAACACAATAACACTGCATTATAATTCAATTTTCAGTTTTTGACTTTGTCAAGAAGGCATCTACACAAAGAATACATCTGACTATTGATACTCTGCCAAAAGAAGATAAACAGCAGTCCTCTGGGGAAAAGGTCCAAAAATGAGCATTGCCAAAAAACCCAGAAAAGCAAGAGTAAGAAACACCTAAACCCAAAAATGTGGAAAAAAATCAAAGTCAGGAAACAATTGTAAGTTCATAGCTAAATGATAGCTGGATGATAAACTGGACTGGACTGCCAATACTGATGCTCTGTGCAAGAAAAGGACAGAGCCGGTTATACTTCCTTAGAAGGCTGGCATCCTTCAACATCTGCAATAAGATGCTGCAGATGTTCTATCAAACTGTTGTGGCGAGCGCCCTCTTCTACACGGTGGTGTGCTGGGGAGGCAGCATAAAGAAGAAGGACGCCTCACGCCTGGACAAACTGGTGAGGAAGGCAGGCTGTATTGTAGGCATGGAGCTGGACAGTTTGACATCTGTGGCAGAGCGACGGGCGCTCAGCAGGCTCCTGTCAATCATGGAGAATCCACTGCATCCACTAAACAGTGTCATCTCCAGACAGAGGAGCAGCTTCAGCGACAGACTGCTGTCACTGTCCTGCTCTAGTGACAGACTGAGGAGATCGTTCCTCCCCCACACTATGCGACTCTTCAATTCCACCTGGGGGGGTAAACATTAACATTATTCAAAGTTACTGTCTGTTATACCTGCATTTTTATCACTCTTTATTTTAATATTGTTTTTTATCAATATGCTGCTGCTGGAGTATGTGAATTTCCCCTTGGGATTAATAAAGTATCTATCTATCTATCTATCTATCTATCTATCTATCTATCTATCTATCTATCTATCTATCTATCTATCTATCTATCTATCTATCTATCTATCTAAATAATTTGAAACCTGAAACACTCTACATCATGCTAGAAGTAGTCAGACTCGGACTGGGAATGGGCTGAGGCTTCGTCCACACTACAACTTTTTCATTTAAAAATGCAGACTTTACTCTCCGTTGTCACCTTTCATCCACACTACCTCAACAGTTTTAACCCTGGAGACGGAGACATATTAAAACACTTTCGACAGTTGTATACTTCTGAAAATCAACTCAACTCAACTTTTTTTGTCAGTTACCCACATACTGTACATAGTATATGGTTGAATGAAATTTCGTTCCTTACAGTCCCCGATGCATAGGCAAAAACAACATACATTTAATATATACCACAACATTACAAAATCCAGTGCAACAATACAATATAACAAGACAAAAGACACAGGACTATGCAGTATCCATATTAAAGTGCAGAGTGCAAAGTGGCAGTACATAAATGGGGGAGTGTTGTAGGGATACAGTACTGGGTGACATGTAGCAGTTCAAAAGTCTGACAGTTTGGTTAAAGAAGCTGTTATAGGACCTGGCTGTGCTAGTTCTAAATATGCGGGATCTTCTAGCTGTCAAACAATGCGTGTGACAAGTGAGAGACATTTTTCACAATGGTGTAGGCTCTACTCAGACAGCGTGTCTGATAAATGTCCTGGATCAAGGAGAGAGAGACCCCTATGATGGCCTGGCATTGCAATGTGGACTGCTGAAAGCATAAACGTTTTAAAACACAGACTCCCATCGCTCACTGATTTGTTAGTGCTTATTACGTAGCACTTTCCTGATTGGATCCTGTTTATTACAACATCTCACCCCCTGATTCGTTACTCTTAATGGAAGGAAACCATATTCCAACACAACGGGCAGAGAAGAGTTACTTTCAATGGCGTTTGTTGAGTTGCTTATCTGTATGCATCTAAATTGTGTTTTGCACAGTTTGAAGGCAATTCTGCACCCATCCACACAAATCACCCTGAACTCCCACTTCCTTTAGTTTGATGCCCAGCCTCTCATGTGGCACCTTATCAAAAGCTTTCTGAAAGTCAAGATAAGGAGTAAGTCTTATATATCATAGGTATGGGTAACATGTCTGGCCTTAATATACTACTTATTTTTGATACCTTTGTGCTTTTCAGCTCCTTTGCTCCAGGATAGGGTGCCCCATCATGACAGACGGATAAAACTGTGATCACCACACAGATGCTGCAGAAAATTTGTATTTTCATAAAACAGCTGGCATGGCTTTTACCAGAGGCCTCTGTTTTAAAGGTTAAGCTAACCACCTGTCCCACTCCTCGTGGACCCTGGAGGTCCTGCTACTTAGAAATGAACAATTGATTTCTTGTGTGGTAATTTATGAAAGGCCCTTTGAAAATGGAGGTATGTTAACATCATAGCCCTTATCAGCAAATTCCTTAGAGGTTTTGTCACAAATGCCAAGAATGTTTTTTTTTTTGTTCAGTTCTCTCCTTTAGATGTCCATACTTATTATCTTGTAATTGAAAAAGTACTAAAGTATGGACTACGGTATTTTTGCCAGTAAAGCTGCATGCCATTTTGTCGACTGTATTAAACTGTTAGAATAATTAACACAACCTTCTCAACATTCCTAATGCAGCTCAGAGCCTGCCCTGGCAGCACTTGAGTGCAATGCAGGAAACAGCCATAGAGAGACCACCAGTCTGTCACATCTCCTAGTCACACACAAACCAGGCCAATACGCAGTCTCCAATAATTCTAATGTGCCATTTGCAGAGAAGTGGGAAGAAAATTGAGTAGTCACTGAGCAGACACTTTTCAAACATGTAAACCTGACACAGACGACATCTGGATGTGGGGCTTAAACGCAGGGCATTGAACCCATGACGTGCCCCCATTAAGCTGCCGACAGCAGTTACACAACTTCCAACATTTTTGGTAAATATAGTGGCTTCAAAGAGACAAAAGGTGTCCTAAAATAATCTGGGTGTCTAATTCTTTGTTGTTTTCATTACTGAATGCTGCACAGAGCTTGGTGTGAGCTGCATGTATATACAGTACTAAACTCTGACAGGTTATGCAAGAATATTCAATAGATCTGGAAAACATGCAGGTGAATTTAACTACAAGAGCAAAAAATTAAAACTTAGTTTTCAAGCTTTCATTTTTTAGTTTTATCACAATAAAGTGGGAAAATATTTAAAGTGGGGTCAATGTGTAAATAGAGACTACTTTCAGTTCCAGCTCTTGAAGTATCCTAGTTTCCTTCCACCTCCCAAAAACACACACATCAGGATAACTAAAGACACCAGGCGGGAGTGAGTGTGACGTTCACCGTGTTCTGGAGTTGGCCTCTGTCCCAGCGAGGGCTGGTTACTGCCTTGGACACAGGGTTGCACAGGTGGGCTTCATTCTCCACGAAAATACACAGCGCCAATAAAAAGTATTCACCTCTTGGAAGTATTGACATCTTATTGTTATACAACAGTGAACCACACTGAATAGAAAATGACTCTTTAATGTCAAAGTGAAAACAGACCTGTACAAAGTGGTCTAAATTAATTACATATACAAACATCATTAGGATTTGCACAGATCAGGGTCTTAGCGCCCTCTGTGATTTTTGTGTGCAGTCTTACTCGAGGGTCTTTCTTGAAGTTACGTAACTATCTGTCCATTTTGGCCTTTTATGCTATGATCAGGGACTGAATCAAATAGGATAGATAAAACAATCAGGAGCTTAATGATATTATTCTCGTTTTGCTAATCCTGCATTTGTCATACAGAGCAGCTGGGAAGTCAAAAGTTGCAATTCAATCATTTGTGACCTCCACACTTTTGTTATTAAAGTTGTTCTTCCAGCAACAAACGTTAACTAATAGTTCTATAGTCTGGAGCACATTGTACAAACTGTAGCGCATATCAAGCTAACATTGGTTAGTCCGTTACCGCTCATTCTGGTAGTGTTAACGCTGACCTTCTCAATATTTAGTATTATGGATTGAGGTGATTCTTTTAAAGTAAATTCTCCTATTAAACAAATGAAACCTCTAAAGTGTTGCTATACTTACTGTTCACGGCGTACTTCACCATTTTGGACTGAGTTGATAATCTAAAGTTAGACAAACTTTGACGTAAAAGTCCCAACCCGCTTTTGGGAGTAGTAATAATGAGTTTGGGGTGCATTTTCTTTGCATTTTTGGAGTTCAGAAACTGTGAGTTCCACATTTTAATCAAATAATCAAATGAAGCATCAAACCTCTAATGAAAGGATTCTTCACCAATGAATGAGAAGGAGAGGCGGATCATCGATTCAAATGCCCAGCATAGTGGGAATTGCATTTTTCCTGTCAACATTCAAAACAGAGTTTTAAGGAAGTAACTGTTAGTAATATTTTAGCATAAAGTGCACACATTTTGCATGTTCTGACCATACAAATGGAAGTCGGACGTGTGTATTATGAAACATGATCTACGAGAGAATATGTTATATTTTTATTTCTTGGACATTTTTCTTATTATTTTCCGTTATCCAGATTTGGTCATTGCAGGGCCCCATTGAGTTTGAATATTCAATATGTTACTTCTTCAAGAAAACATTAGATTAAAAATTTTTCTCAGCCAACACTACAAATTACATGAGGTAAGTAACATTTAACCTCCTTAGCGTTACATGTTTTCTCGAAAAAACGTGTAAACAATGTTGCGTTTTTGAAAAATGATACTTTTATTAAATCTCATCTTTCTACTGTAAAATGCACACAACACTAAAAGTACAAAGAAATGTAAAAAGTATAATAATAATAATGATGAATAATAATAATAACACCGTATATACTGTCAAAAATGTGCAAAACACTAAAAATACAAAGTTAGAAGTGCAAAAAGTATAATAATGATACAAATAATAATAATGATGATGTATAATGATAATAATAATAATATAAAATGAACAATAATAACGATTATGATGTTTGAATGGGAAAACCGCTTAGGTGTACAGTCCTTTCCCCAACAGTGTTCAGCATAACGTTTCATCTCAAAAACAATTCTTTCGATCACGTTATCATCAAGAAATAACTTCAGGTAAGTAAGTGGATCTTGGCTGTCAACGTTCTCTTTTATTCCTAGCTGACGCACAAAATCAAATCGAGGTGGTGCTGGGTCAACAGAAACCCAAATGCAATTGAGCGTCACTTTCGGATTCATCAGAATTGCTGTCGGTTTCACTGTCCGTTTCAATTTCACTGCCTGAAGACAGACTCACTTCGTCATCACTGCTGAAGAGAGGTAGCTCAACATCGCTGCTCGTCTCACTGTCAGGAGCATGCAACACCTGGGCTGCGGAAAAACAATTCTTACCAGATGCCATTATGTTATTACGAAGACCATCACCAAGGTAACGCTCAGACCTAACACTTACGTAAGACACGCCTATGCTTTTACCTGGGTAATGCTCAGGCATACCACTGTTAGCACTTTTACAGCCCCAGTAATCCTCAGGTCTGTCGCTTACGAGAGATGCTTCTATACGGTTGCCTGAATGACACTAACACTTATAACACTGTTTTCACAACCCGAGTGACACTCGGGTCTAATGCTAGCGATGTTAAAAAGATATCTTGGAGTATTCCTTTAAGCAGAAATCAGACCCTGGCTAAAATATCACAAGTGCAGACCTTTTTATACATCTCACTATTCTTGTACTTAAGTCGTAGGCAGCAATGATGAAACTATGTCAACTTCGATTTTCATAGTTTTGCCATATTGACACTAATATTTGTTTTCAGGCGAAGGATCTTTTTTCTTTGGACTGCTGTTCCCTAAAGCTTCATTCGCATGTCCACGTTTACCAGTGTTCTTTACTGCAGCTGCGTCAAGCATGCAATCTGCAAGCCACCTGTCAGCTCACTTCTGTTTATGCGTCTCATTCACACATTATGTCACATAGGAGTGCAGTGTGGTTTTTAAAAGTATGATGTGCTGCATATTTTCAACACAAAGTAACGGCAGAAAAACATCATCATGCCCATTGCTGTGTTTTTTTTCCAGGAAAACGCAGTATGCGGGACGTCACCACTACCAAAACATGCCGTCCCCTCTTACCTGGCGGTTCCATTACCTTAACTTAATTTAAAATTTTTTTTTTATTTAAATACTAAATGACAGACAAATGCAAAATGAATGCCTGTCAATGCTTCTGGATAGTAACTAAACGCCTTTCCTCTTGTGTGAGCAGCACAAATTCTGCTGGAAGTCAAACACAATTTATTTTGTGAAGTTTTTCACAAAACCGAACACTAAGTTTAGCTGCTGCGAATCAAGCACAAAACACAGACAAAGAGTTGGGGTTACCAACATGATAACCCCGTATGCTTGAATCTGGTAAGTGAAAAATAAACCGTCTTTACAGACGGAACTCATAACAGAACTGAGGATGGTGACAAAATGGTGGATTTCTATGGCCGGTTGACAGGAAGGGGCCGGTCCAGAGAAGCAGGAACCGCAAGTGACGTCAGCGGTGGAATGGTCAGTCAGATGGTCTGCAGAGCGGGAGAGAGAGAAAGCATTAGAGGACAGTGCCAACCCCTGGTTCGGCAGGTAATCCCACTTATTCGAGGCCTGACGCTGTCTCCTGTGTGCAGGTGTGTGACACTGAGAATTCAGTCCCGCGTGAATCATTTCCTTCATCTCCGTTAAGAGGCGTAACAAAACAAATGAATCACAAATCAGCTCCATTACTCATGAAGGCAGACTACATGCTCATCTCATTGCGTACCTCCACCCAACCATAATTAGGGGGGAGCCACAACATAATTTACACCCTATTAGCTGCAATATGTTCTTATTTTTTTCCATCTTGAATTTATCGATTATTTGTGGATGCCTGAGGGAAGAACAGTTTCTACCTTCAGAGTCTTGGACATGCTAACATTAGTATCTTTTGTGAGTCAGAATTTTATTAAGTGTCTTGTAGGCGACTTAGTCAAAAAAAAATAATAATAATAATTCATGTAGTGCATCACCTGTTAGTTAATAGAGCCAAATCTACAAAAACGTAATTATAATATACACAGTTAAGCCCCCCTGTGTACAGATCTGCTTAGAACTCACTGCAATGTTTATATTGTGATTGCAGGAAGAGACTGAGTCTGATAAACATCACTAGAGCACTGATAACCCAAGCATTTTCTTTTAAGTGTTTTCCATAGACTGAGGTCAGGCCCGAGTGAGTCACCTGTGATGAGCTGAGCGCTGTGGAATGTGCCAGTGGCCTCCACACTTCACAAGGGACTCATTTCAATTTGCGGTGGTCCGTGTGAGGCTGCCATTTTAATCACTGGAGGCCTTTGACAGCCCACACCTTCATCAAGGACAAGTGTTGCAGGCGAGAGGTAGCTCAAAATTGTGAAAAAAGAACTGTTTTTGTCATCCTGAAGATGTTAGGAAATAACACCTATGGATTGTGTGTGTTTTCTTTCTATTTACTCTTCTCATTATTATTATTGTTATTTTTATTTATTTAGAAGACACCTTTATCCAAGGTGACTTACAAAGCAAATTGTAATACATAGAAGAATGAAGGTGCAAGAATCAAAGCAACACAGAACAAGATACAGAAGTGAGCACAAGGAAGTAGAACTACTATCTAGTTAACAACATCATAGGCCCCCGGGTAAAATAGTGCACTGGGACCCCTGTTTTGACAACAAAACAGAAACATCCATAGACATCACAAACTTCTCAGGCCCCTAATCTTCTGGGGCACCCCGGCCAGTGCCCATTGTGCCCTTAATCATTCCTACAGCTAGACTAAGACATACATCCGTATCCTAAACTCTTTGTCAGTACAACAACGGCTACCCTGTAGGAGAGAAGCTAAGCAGGTCCAAAATATTTAAGAAAAAGATTAACTTTCAAAAGTCACCTAAACACAAGGAAATTGGGTGCAATACGAATAGAAAAAGGGAGATCATTGCACAGCTTTGGAGCTGCTCCCTCAATCTATAGTTTTGAATCTAAACTGAAATTCCATTTCGAGATTTTGATGAATCTCAACGTTTTAGACCTCACTGACTCCGAAAATACCATTTTTGGAATTGTGTGTGTGTGTGTGTGTAAATATGATAACTTGAGTACGCTTTCACGTAGGTCAACCAAATTTTGCATACAAGTATTAGGTACAAAATGTAGATATCCATCAATTTTTGAGTTATTTCCGCTAACTGGAAGTGATACATAACCTTTTATTCATAATGCTGCAGAGTCCGATTTATTCAACTTGACAAACTTTAAAAATCAATAGACGTTGGCACAATATCTGATCGTGTTCAGCTCTGACAGGAGAGCGTTCCTAGAGTGGGGAGAAAAGCACATGGCCGTGATATCTCTGGCAACCAGCAGCTACCCTCTAAAACACATGGAGCTCTGCTCTCTCAAAAACGTCAATTGTTACTCCTTAACAATCTGTAGATGATAATGTCTGTTGTACAAACAGGTATCGTTAGCTAAGCAGAGGCAAGGTGCACTCCAACACGTGGCGAGACCTGGACCAACTCGAACAGAGGCTGGCGAGTGAATGAGGGAGGCCCCACACCCTGTTCTCGGCTCAAAGCCATTCTCTTGGATTTGCATAAATACATCAGTAATGCAAATGAACAATGGTACAATGAGAGAAGTCGCAAAATCAACCGGAAAGTTCAAGCAAATTATAGAAAACAACCAGATCTAAATCCGTTAAGTAATTCTCTCATGAAAGTGGACAGACATACAGACAGAACGCACTTGGACCACTAAATTTTTAAAAGTTTCTTAGCGAGCACCTATGGGCCAAGGTGTAACCTACATTCCAAATTTCAAGTCCCAAGTCCTCATGGTTCTGGAGATTTCATGATGAGGGAGTCAGTGGTATTTGGCTTTTATATATAGAGATTTGATTTGATGGTTGTTGATGGTTCTTTAATGTACATAATATTTAAATATAATCATTGTCTTGCGGTTTACTCCTCAAACATCCATCCCCATATCTGTGTATACGAGAGAGTCTAGGGGAGACCACTCCCGATTTTTATTCACTGGCTTTTGGTTCAAAGTAAGGACTTATTCTTGTAATGTTTTTGGACTTATGTACTAATGATGTGCGTAGTTTTCTTTAATTATTTATATTATTTTATTAATTTTAGCTTCTGTGGACTGTATTTTTATTGGATGTTTGTTGTTTTTTGATTGTAAAGTACTTTGGTCAACTTGTTGTTGTGTTAAATGTGCAATATAAATAAAGCTGACCTGACTTGATGACAGTGGAGAAGCATTGTCCAGCCTTGGCACGTCTGGCAAGAGGGGGAATGAATGGTCAGCAGACTTTATCTTTTAAATATCACCTTTGTGACCACTGGGGGGTATCACTGAGCACCAAACCGTACACACAATTACTCCAGTCCTGGATTCAAATGACTGTTTCTTTAAAATAACATACCTTCAAAAAAGTTTCCTCTTCCATAACCCACAATACAATCTCTTTTCTTAATTCTTTTCTCTACCCAGCAAGCTCTGTCCACCTCCTTTCCCAATTCCGACTCTCAGAGCTCTGAGGAGGACTCCATTTTGAACCTAATCCCCCCAAGAGTTTTTGCCTAGTCACTGACTCCAGGTAGCACTTCAGGGTCAGTGGGGACCACCCTAAGACAGAGGGCTTACCTCCCAATAGCTCCCTCTGGTGGCACCTGCTCAACCCAACAGGGCAGTTCTACAGAACCACAAATCCCATGCTGCCCTGCAGGTATCCAAACAGGGATCTGGCAGAAGGGGATGCTGCCATCCGGTGAACAGGGGAGTGACAAGAGCACAGGAGACAGCCTCCTAGTGCCCTTCACTCACCCTGGATTCCAAACTGGGAAAGGGTATGGTGGCATTTCCTGACTGGGATGCCCCCACAGTGTCCATCTGTTATAATGGACACTGGCTGGGCAAGCACATCCCATCCATCCCTATTGGAACCAGCGGCACTTTTTGTTCAGCTGGCCAAGGTCTTATTGGCCTCCCATTCAGGTAATGGAATGGGGTCCGACTCTACTGGGACACCCGTCCACCCATTATAACTTGTAAATTCTGTTTGTGTCTTCTTTCTATGATTGTTTTATGCATTGCCTTTTATCATTGTATTTTAAGTTATTATCAAGTCTGTGTTTTATATACCAGGTTCCCTATTTGTTGACTCTAAGGGGACAGGGTTGTGGGTCCAACCCAGAACCACATACAGGAGGCCTGGGGATATTCAGAGCTTTAAGCATTATTAAACACTTTTGTTCATTATCGCTCTATTTTCAGATGTTGTATTTTTTAATTCTTACAGTGTTTCTTTCTCTTCTTTCTCTGGTTTTATGATGTTTGGTATTTGTGGCAGAAATGAGAATGTTAAGATGGATGTGTGAAGTTACAAAGAATGACAGAGTAAGAAAGGAGACAATCAGAGGTACAACAAAAGTGGGAGAGATAGCTAAGAAAGGCTGAAGTGGTATGGACATGGGACTTAGATGAACTAGACAGTCAGCTAGCATGGAAAATTTTGAGGAGGGTGACATTTTTTAAAAGATTACAAAAAGGAGTACAGAATGGAGATCACTGATTCCTGGTACAATGGTCTTTAGTGGAGAGCAAGCTTGAACAACAGCAAACAATATCAAAGTGTCCATGAAAAAATCTCAGGTCACACATGTTGCATAATCCCAATATCAAGTAATATGCTCAAAACGTCACCAGCACAGGTATTTTGGCTAAAATTTTGTTGAATAAACCACTTCTATAAAATGCTCTTGTCTAGGACAGAGAAGCACATTCAAATGGAGTGGAAGATTCATCAGACCCCACATTCAGTGGTCATCACGCCACAACAGCAGTTCTTCTAAATTTGTGAACCATGGAATTGACTTTCCGCTTGGCAAAGCACTTTGCGTATGCATACATACGAGACATATTCTCCAACTTGTAATGTTTTCATGCACTTTTCTCTCACTTGTTTATACACCCCTCTCAGACAACACTCTACAATGTTGATACCACAACACATGGAGCATCTCGATAGAAAGCTCAGTCCCATGTGAATGCACATCTCTCTCATGTGCAAGAGCATATTCCAGAAGTGGTTTATTTTAATAATATTTTAGCCAAAATACATGTATTTGAGCGGATCTGGATATACCCTCATGAAGACCACCCTAAATTAACAAGTCACTTAGTGTGCTGAGCAGAGGGAATCTCCTGGTGGCCACAGACTATCTTCTTCTTCAGCATTGTGTGACTAAGTTGTTGTATTGGTCTTGAAAGATTTCTACTCCTTAATACTGGTGGCATGAAATCTTTAGCATTCTCCACCTAAGGTGTTCCATGAGCTCCTGTTCTGTGGTCTTTGGCCCCTCCAAGTGCTTAGCTGAGTTCTCTGTCATATCCAAATGTCTTTTCTTGTCTTTTCTTGAAACATATGAACGTTTGTGTCCACAGCCGGGTCCATATCACAGAAGCTACCTTATCCCATCTGGATGGATCATATGAAGTTGAAGAAGGATATGGCGAGGCAAGAAATGAAAATCTTAGGGGAATACGGACATTCTTTGTCATTGATCCCAGGGTGAGAACAAAACAAAAATAAAAGAAACTAGTGAGAGAGCACCATGATGATGAAGAGGTAGAGGTAGAGATGCAGGCAGTTTTCACCCATAATGTCATCCATTACAAGTATTTTTATATGTGGGAATTTGCAGTTGAGTCCTGAACATTGTATTTCTAACACTAAATAAAATGATTTTTCTTACTGCAGGGAAATGTCTTTAAAAACTTGTCCTCAGTTCATAGTTGTTTTTCCAAGGAAAAAACAATTGTGCTAATTTCCCACACATTCATTCCAGTTTGGCCATTTTTGAGATGAGTCTGGTCATCCGTTCCTGGAATATACTCCAAGTTTATTAAAACAAAGCCAGCAGTCATTAGCACTGTAGACTAAAAGTGTCTTTAATGTAGGAAACAAACAAAGTGGTTAGGAAAAACAGAATAGACATTTTTTCCATACCCTTTATTGCTATCTATCTATCTATCTATCTATCTATCTATCTATCTATCTATCTATCTATCTATCTATCTATCTATCTATCTATCTATCTATCTATCTATCTATCTATCTTTCATTATCTATCTTTCTATCTATCTATCTATCTATCTATCTATCTATCTATCTATCTATCTATCTATCTATCTATTGATTATATAGTGCCTTTCACATCTATCTATCTATCTATCTATATATCTATCTATCTATCTATCTATCGATTATATAGTGCCTTTCACATCTATCTATCTATCTATCTATCTATCTATCTATCTATCTATCTATCTATCTATCTATCTATCTATCTATCAATTATATAGTGCCTTTCACATCTATCTATCTATCTATCAATTATATAGTGCCTTTCACATCTATCTATCTATCTATCTATCTATCTATCTATCTATCTATCTATCTATCTATCTATCTATCTATCTATGATATAGTGCCTTGTCTCCCTTTCCCCCCAGAGACAGATAAAGTTCTATCTATCTATCTATCTATCTATCTATCTATCTATCTATCTATCTATCTATCTATCTATTATATAGTGCCTTTCACATCTATCTATCTATCTATCAATCTATTATATAGTGCCTTTCACATCTATCTATCTATCTATCTATCTATCTATCTATCTATCTATCTATCTATCTATCTATCTATCTATCTAGCTATCTATCTAGCTATCTATCTAGCTATCTATTATATAGTGCCTTTCACATCTATCTATCTATCTATCTATCTATCTATCTATCTATCTATCTATCTATCTATCTATCTATCTAGCTATCTATTATATAGTGCCTTTCACATCTATCTATCTATCTATCTATCTATCTATCTATCTATCTATCTATCTATCTATCTATCTATCTATCTATCTATCTATCTATCTAGTCCATATGATCAGTTGCAAAAAAGTGCCTTCTTTTTCTGTAACATCTGTTTTTTTCTACACAGGCTAGGACTCTCCTCCTTAAGAGTTTATTGTGCCCTGATTCAGGGGAAGGCTCAAAGGTTCGAGCATCTCTTCGTATGGCACGATACCTAGAGTCCTGGGGAGCAGTGAAACCATTTGCACACTTGAATAAGCGAGACAGCATGGGATTACTGCCTTTTCTAGACTCTACTCAGGTGGTAAGTGCATCATCTTTTTTTTAATTATAAATAAAAAACCGAACATTTTCTCATTGGCAAGAATCCTTGTGTAACTTTCTATGTCCTCCTTTAAGGATGGTGCAGCTGAAAGTGCGACACACCAGGACTTAGAACGGTAAGAGAAGATCTGATTGTGATCGATTGCACACCAGCTGTTTTTGATCAATAATGATTTCTTGTATATCTTCATAGGACTCGTTCACAGAATCCTGATGATGTTGCAAATGATACGATGGAAAGCCTGAACTCACACAAGTAAGTTTGACAGGGGATGAGGTTTTGAACTTACAATATGATCCTGGTGCTCACAGTTAACCTTCTCTGGCATCCTGCTGTCTAATCTATCTGTCCTATCAAGAGACAGTTCATAACAGGCCACAGGATTCATACTCAGCACCGGTGACCTACTCTGGCTGCTGGCTTTCCTTTCAGTTATTATATTAAACAGATACCAATTTCTAATTTGAATGTTCCTATAATTCTAGAATTCCAATACAGCCTTTAATTTCCCTCAAAAATTATTTTCTGCTCCTTTATTACAGACAGTGGTTATCATCTGAAGACTTCAACTGGTTAACAATGCTTTTCCGTAAAGTATCCATGGAAAAAGAGGTAGGTGTAACTTTGTGGTCTGTTTGTATGTGTAAGGAGGCATACGAGTTGCTTAATGTTTGCAACCAGGAGAGAGATGTAGAGAAGACAAAGTTCAATGCCAGTAAGACAGCTTGAAACCTAAAACACTAACTAAAAATAAAAGTCAAGAAACAAAACAAGAAGTCAAATCCCAAAAGACTTTAAGACAATCACATCAATTACCAGAGTTTTGGGTGTGAAATTCGCAATCTCGGATGATCAGGAAATACTTGCTACCGAGTTTTTCATGAGATATGTTCCAAGTGTGTTCCCCTCCTCACCAACCCCCCCACCCCAACCTAACTTCACTGTGGGTTCACAGCTACCCGAGCACATCAGTCCATTTGCTGTTGGCAGATTGTGTCTGTGAGAGCAACAAAGAAATTCTTCTGATGGTAACTGGGACTAATAATTTTTTCTTCCTTGAATGGTGCAGATCTCTCTTATATCATAATCTTTCTAATTTCCAGACACTTTTAATAAAGCTAGCCTAAAAATGATGCTTTCTTAAACAAGCGAGGAAGGCCTGTTATCAGAAGAGATTCTTCTGGGTAGTTCACTCCCATGAATATCTCTGCATCATAAATGAGGGAATTGCAACACTTTGCATTGTGATACTTGCACACACGCATGCCTTCACAAACTGTAGGTGCAAAGCTGATGGTTGACCTTTGTGGAATATGACCCGGACACAGACAGGCAGACACATTGTAAGTACCCCACATACGTTTATTGTGGTCTTCCATAATACAAAAATCACTCACAACACCAATACTCCTCAGTCCAGGCCAACACAATGCCTTCTCTCTCTTTCCTTCAAACTGCCTCCTTCTCTCCTCCAGAGACCTTGTCCATTCTTCCACCTGACTCAAGTCCCCCTCTGAAGGGAGGCGGCCCCTTTAAATAAGCACCCGGATGTGCTCCAGGTGTGTTCCTGGCAATCTCCCACCGACACGCCCCAGTGTAGCGGAAGTGCCGGCTGTCTCCCCGGAAGCACTCCGGGTGTCCCTGTTCCTCTGCCCCCCAGCACTTCCTGGTGTGGCAGAAGTGCTGAGGTCCAGGGTCCTCCAGGTATTGGGGTCCCTCTGGCGGTGACCACGGGCCCCTACAGGGTTGAGCTTCCCAGCTCTGTACCTGCGGCCCCCAGGGCGGTCACCTCCTCAAGGTCTGGAGGAGGCACAAGTCCTCCTCCGATCTTCTCAGGAGTCCCAGCTGGGTACCACCCCCATCTGGGTACCACACCTTTCATACCTAAGTGGTTGCCATATTGTTCACAGATGCGTTTTGACGGCGTGCAGAAATACAGATCTGCATACGCATCAGGTGAGAATCGCCCATTACACTGCAAATGTTAGACTTTGTTCACACTGCGATGGAAGGCAAGGATGGGCTGGCATCCCAGCTGGGGTGGATGATCACGTACCCAGCTAGGAGGCCCTCAGGATAGCTGAAGAATGTCGATGGATGGCTCTCCTGCTGGAGTGGTTGGTGCTCCCTTTCCCAGTATGGATGGCATAATAGAAGTACAAAGAGAGACTGACTTGCAAGACTTTTTGCTAATTCAATATTCCAGCTGGCAGCATACCTCTGCTGGGATTCTTGTAGTCCTGGTGGGCAGTCCTGCTGGGTTCTATGGATGCCACAAGGGGGAGTTGTCAGGCGAGCTTCTGCCTAACCTGGAATTGCTTTCTGGGTGTAATTTTATGGCACCAAAAGTACTCCCAAGTCTGGCATTAAAGAAGCCACTCAGCCTCACCCAGGAGAGTTGGAAGGAGGACAATATTTGCCTGGGGAGGATTAGAGGAGGAAAAGGAAACCAAAAATGTTGCTTTTGTGGAAGACACCTGCTTTTCATAAGGTATTTTGGTAAAATAAAATGTCTTTTGAACCCGGGACTGGTGTCTGTGATGTAGTGTTTGGGGAATTGGAAACCCCAACCCCCTAACCCCCCCCCCCTTTACAGGACATAACACATACAGTATGTCTAGCCTGGAAATTCTTAACCCATTTTGTTCAAAGACACAAAATCACAATAAATTCCTGGGATAATGTGCATGTGTGCGTTGTTTAGAGATACCAGCGCTACACGTTTTAATGACAAGTTGTCCCAGATCATTAAAAACAGAGAAAAACATGGACCTCTGGTCTTCCCAAGATCAGGGTTGCAAGCCCCTGTGGTTTGAACCAGCAGGTTGCAGTGATGCATGTGGTTGATGCTTAGCAGATTATTAATGCTTCTCCTTCCTATCATATAATTTGGCTTCTGAAATTTGCTTCATGCTCAGCAGATGTCACTGCTCTCTTTTAATCTTTCTGGCATTGTACTTTCTTAATCAGTTTGACTACTGTATTTAGTTTGCTGTAAGAAAGACACATGTTTTGCTTCATTATGTCATAAGCTTTGCATTAAGAGAAAGATCAAATTGGTGACATACAGATACATACAGACATATTTAGACACATTTAGACATTATTATATTATTATATTATATTATCATATTATTATTAATAATATTATTATATTATTTAGACACATTTAGACATATTTAGACACATACAGACAAATGTATATGACATACAGACATATTTAGCATGTAATATACAGATAATCCAAGTAGACAGAAGAACATAAGAAATTTGACACACAAGAGGATACAATTCAGTCCATCAAGCCCGTTTGTTTAGCTAATAGCTAAGCTGTCCTAACATCTAATCCATATACTTCCTAAAAGTTGTCGAGGTTTCTGCTTCGACTGTATGTCTCAGTAGTTTGTTGTAGATTCTGTTGAATCAGGCTGACACAGCAGGGGTGCCCTCAGCCCCAGTGAAGGCACTCAGAGACTTCAGACCAGACAACAGAATTAAGCGTTATTGTATGGCGCACATACTGACTCACTTAAGATGGAACAATGAGACCAAAAAACTAAAAGCAGCTCTAACATTTATTACAAATCTTGTCACACAAGTCATTATTCATCCTCATCTGACTCCTCAGTATTTCACTGCTCAAGTTCTGCCCCTAATTAATGTACCATTATCTCTCAGCTGGGTGGGTGTCAAACTCTTTGCTGTCCATCATATCTGTCTGACAAGCCCTAACTGCACCCCCTTCTTTCCCAGCGCTCACCAATTACTTACAACCCAAGAATTTACATTCCCCTTCTTATCAAGGGGCCCATTTCTTCCAAACTCCAAACTTGTGAGATAATGGTGGTCTTTGGCTGTCACAGGGTAATAAAATATATAGGCATGAGCTTTTTAACTCATAACTCTTACATCTTAATAAAAAGTGTCTACTTTTCTCATGTGCTTATAATACTTTACTAATACATACAGATTACCAATTTTAAGAATACAATTTTCTATAATTCTCACAACTCGTGCATAAAGAAAGGCATTCTGGCTTTAGTCCTGAATGCATTTCCTCTTAATTTCCACTGATGGCCTTAGATAAACAACACTGAATGGAATTGTTGGGCTTTTTTTTGTCTTTGGCAGTTTCGCTGTTGTCCTCTACCAGATTTTCACCTTTATGTTGGCTGTGCTACTATTATTTACATATCCAACTTTTCTGTACAGATGTTCAGCTCCACACTGTAAGTATCTGTGTAAAAAAAAGAATGTCCTGATTAAAAATGTTCAGAAATGCATAATATACTGCTCAAAAAAATTAAAGGAACACTTTTTAATCAGAGTATAGCATCAGGTCAATGAAACTTGTGGGCTATTGATCTGGTCAGTTAAGTAGCAGAGGGGGTTGTTAATCAGTTTCAGCTGCTTTGGTGTTAATGAAATGAACAACAGGGGCACTAGAGGGGCAACAATGAGATGACCCCCAAAACAGGAATGGTTTAACAGGTGGGGGGCACTGACATTTTCCCCCCCATCTGTTTTCTCACTAGTTTTGCATTTGGCTACGGGCAGTGTCACTACTGGTAGCATGAGGTGATACCTGGACCCTACAGAGGTGGCACAGGTAGTCCAACTTCTCCAGGATGGCACATCAATATGTGTCATTGCCAGAAGGTTTGCTGTGTCTCCCAGCATAGTCTCAAGGGCATGGAGGAGATTCCAGGTGACAGGCAGTTACTGTAGGAGAGCTGGACAGGGCCGTAGAAGGTCTTTAACCTATCAGCAGGACCGCTATCTGCTCATTTGGGCAAGAAGGAACAGGATGAGCACTGCCAGAGCCTACAAAATGAGCTCCAGCAGGCCACTGGTGTGGGTGTCTCTGACCAAACAATCAGAAACAAACTTCATGAGGGTGGCCTGAGGGCCTGACGTCCAATAGTGGATGTTGTGCTCATTGCCCGGCACCGTGGAGCTCGATTGGCATTTGCCATAGAATACCAGAATTGGCAGGTCCACCACTGGCGCCCTGTGCTTTTCACAGATGAGAGCACATGAGGTTCACCCTGAGCACATGTGACAGAAGTGAAAGGGTCTGGAGAAGGTTATGCTGCCTGTAACATCGTTCAACATGACCGGTTTGGTGGTGTGTCAGTGAATGTCTGGGGAGGCATATCCATGTAGGGTCGCCTCTACAGACCTCTACAGGCTAGACAACAGCACCTTGACTGCCATTAGGTATCAGGATGAAGTCTTTGGACCCACTGTCAGACCCTATGCTGGTGCAGTGGCTCCTGGGTCCCTCCTGGTGCACGACAATGCCCGGCCTCATGTGGCGAGAGTATGCAGGCAGTTCCTGGAGGATGAAGGAATTGATACCACTGACTGGCCCCCACGCTCACCTGACCTCAATCCAATAGAACACCTCTGGGACATTATGTTTTGGTCTATCCGACACTGCCAGGTTGCACCTCAGACTGTCCAGGAGCTCAGTGATGCCCTGGTCCAGATCTGGGAGGAGATCCCCCAGGACACCATCCATCGTCTCATTAGGTTCATGCACCAAAACGTTGTCAGGCATGCATACAACCAAGTGGGGGCAATAAAAACTACTGAGTACGATTTGGAGTTGCTGCAATGAAATTTCGGTAAGATGGACTAGCCTGCCACATCATTTTTTCACTTTGAATTTTGGGGTGTCTTTGAATTCAGCCCTCTGTAGGTTGATAATTTTCATTTTCATCAAACGATGTGACATCCTTTCGTTCCTAACACATTACCCAGTCCATATCAGTAGAGATGGCCAGCAGGATTTTTTTCCCATTGAGATCTGATGTGTTTTCAAAGTGTTCCTTTAAATTTTTTGAGCAGTTTATATTGTATGAGATAACTATAATTGTGAAATACTCTTGTGAGTGTGAAATATCCTGCTGTATTAGGCTGCTGTAGTGCTGGTCACTCAAAGTTAGGGCAGTGGGGCTCAGAGGCTTAGGCTTTGGGTTCAGCTTCTGTGTGACCTTGAGCAAGTCGTTTAGACGGCCTGTACTGATACAGCCACACCCACCACATGACGGACCACCTCAGGATCCCAAATTAGGACCTGAATGCAGTCATCCATCGGGTGACACCTCAGCACCACCCTAGTTTGAATGGAGTGGAACAGTGTGAGGGTTATAATAAAAATACGTGTGAACAGTTGTATTGCATCGTATTTATTGTAAGTACACTTTCTAAGAAAAAGTATTCACCCTCTTGAAAGTTTTCACATTTTCTTGAATTACGGCAGCTGATTTAATTTGTCTTTTCTGACACTGGTCAACAGAAAAAGACTTTTTAATGTCAAAGCGAAAACAGATCTCTGCCAGGTGGTCTAATTTGATTACAAATATAAAACATAAGAGAATTGACTGCATACGTATTCACCCCTTTAATATGACTCAACCAAATCATCACTGGTGCAACCAGTTGGTTTTAGACATCCCATAGTTTGCTCAGTGGAGATCACCTGTCTGGGGTTCCAGTTCATTGCGTTATAAATGCTCCTGCACAGCTTGTGGCGAGTCAGTATGATGGCCTGACCTACACAACGAAGACAAAAGAACACGCCAAGCAACTCTGTGAAAAAGGGGATTGAAAAGCACAACTCAAGGGATGGAGACAAGAAAATATCCAAGTCACTGAATATCCCTTGGAGTCCAGTTAGATCAATTGTGATGGACGGTTGTGGTTCTTGCCCGGCCTGGAGGCCAATATACTGGAAGGACTGGGGGAGCAGATGTGCACAGGACACGGCCTCCCCTGGGTTGCTGTGGCTCCATGGATTCCTGCAGGGATTCATGGGAGTTGGAGTTTGGGACAGCCCTGTTCTGTTCCATGGGGGCTCCCAGGGGGAGGTGCAGACCCCTACTCTGGGCTCTCATCACACCTGGAAGTGATTCCTGACCTCCCTACTGAGCCACTTGGAGCACTCCCAGGTTCTGCTTAAAAGGAGCCACCTGCCTTCATTCCAGAAGCCAGAGTCAGGAGGAAGAAGGATGAAGCTTACTGGAAGAGGGGTGGAGGCAGAAGGACTGGGAAACGGAAGAAAGAAGAAAAGTGTTGTGCTTATTTGACTGGACTGTGTACAGTGCTGCTGTGGGGAGCGAGGGAAAAGCGCTTCTCATCTTATAAATAAAACGTGTGGTGTGCTACACTTGTGCCTAGTGTCTATCTGTGTCGGGGTTTGGGAGCTGGTGCGCTCCTGTTTGCCACACAAAATGGAAGGAGTATGGCACAGCTGTAAATCTGCTACAGAAGGCCATCCACAAAAACTGAGTGGTTGTGCAAGGAAAAGATGAGTGAGGGAGGCCACCAAGAGGCCTTTGAGAACTCTGAAGGAGTTACAAGCTACACCGAGTAAGATTTGAGGGACAGTGAGGACAAGTGTTGCTCCAGGAGAGTCACAACTCACAGGTTTAAGGGAGAGTGGCAAAGAGGAAAAAATGCAGAGGATATTTCAGCAGAAGGCACATGGGAGACTCTGAAGTCAGCTAGAAGAATGTTCTATGGCCCAGGTCAGGTTAGATTGGGTAGCATGCACTGGTACAGCATGTTGCCGCACTCACTACACGACGAAACAACTCGGGATCCTGGTTGGCAATCCCCCAAGCAAACACACAGTCCAGTCCCACCCTCTGGAAATGACCCTCTAGAGATGATCATCATGCCGGATAAACAAGACATTCCATGCGTCTATTTGGATGGGCCGCCTCATTGGGACCTGAGTGCTGCTTTGCAGCTCAGCACCACACCAGCTCTGATTCCCGACAGGCCTCATTTCATTGGCTCTCCGACAGTTTTGACTTTTCCGGGGATGGGCCACTAGAGGGCTTTCCCCCATCCCCTTCATAATGCGAGCAGCCTTCGTATGGGCAGCTACACCAGAGCTACTCCCACGGAGAGCAGAAAGGAGTCCTGTCTGTCATCTCAGAGCTGCGTGAATTTTTTTTTTTTTTTATGGTGGCAGGAGTGCCAATCCTGTCACCAACCCCCATGATTTCCCTGCAAGTTGGAGGACCGCTTGCAGTGCCGGATGCAGTTTAACGTCATACCCAGGACAAAAATTGAGCCTTTTGGCCCTTAAACTAAACAATATGTTTTGTGTAAGATAAACACTGCACATTGTTAAAAACAAACCATCCCTACCATGAGGTGTATTGGTGGTGGTAGCATCATGCTGCAAGGATACCCCTCTTCATCTGACCCTCGTGAGGGTAAAATGAATGCAGCAAAATAAGAAATCATGGAGGAAAACCTGATGAAGTCTGCAAGAAACTTGTACCTTGGGGGAAGATTTGTTTTCCAGCAAGTCAACGACTCCAGTCATAAAACCAATGCTACAGAGGAATGGCTTAAAAACAACAATGTTCTTATCTTAAAGTGGCCAAGTCAGAGAGCAAATCTCAATCCAATCGAGAATTTGTGACTGGACTTGAAAAAAGGCTGTTCACTCCTGATCATCATGCCAACTGACAGAGCCTGAGCAGGTTTGCTTTGAAAACTGGGCAGAAATGGCAGAGTCCAGATGAACAAAGCTGATGAAGCGAGACAGACCTGTTCTCACAGACCTAAGGATGTCATGGCTGGCAGACTTGCATCCACTGACCAATGCAATTAATTATTTTGTGTTTTATATTTGTGAGGGTGCAAATTGCCCTCTATGTACTGTTGGTATGTTCTCCGTTTATTCACTTTCACATTAGGTTAATTGGTTACTCTAATCTGACTTGGTGCATGTGTGAGTGAATGAGCTCTGAGATTAACCGATGTCCCTTCCCACGTGCAGTGAGTCCTGCTTAACTCCTGATGCTAGAAGAATATTTTATGACTCCCAGTAACCACCTTTGAATAAAGCATTTTATAAAAGTGGTTGGATGGAAATTGAAATTATTTATAAAGTACAATAGAATGTTGATTAGTGTGACTGTATCACAGTTTAAGAGTCTTAACTCTATTCACAAGCTCTGTTCAGTTTTTGTGTGGTATCGCCGTATCTTCATGTGTCCCCCCAAAGACTTTCAAGTTAGATTTCTCAGCGACTCAACGTTGGGCTGCCCAAGTGTATCTTTTCCTCTCTCCAGTACTAGGTCCTGCTTTGTGTGCAATGCTGTACACAGTCCAGAAACTGAATGAATTACTTTTGAATGAGATAGACAGACCCATCTTCTTCATCTATGGCACCTACATTTGACACATCCTCTCTGTGAGAATATTAATGACATTTGCATTTCCTCCTTTAGAAACATGCAACTGGGAATCTCCTATGGTGTCTCCTTTTTTCTTCTTCTGCTACTGCTGTTCAGTAGCTTCTCTGGACATCTGGCGGTAAGCAAAACTCTAATGGAACTGCAGCTGGACTTAAGCAGTTGCCTGATTAGTGGTCCCACTGGTGGTCCTCAACATTGGGGGAATCTTTGTTATCAAATCAAATGCTTTTTTTTTTCCGCAGAGGTGGACGCAGAAGGGCCCAAACTTCTTGAAGTGGATCCCGTCCATCTCAGCCGCTATTGTTCATAAGCCAGTCCTTCGGGTCATCCTTCAGATCATTGTGATTCTTGTGGTTCTTGTCATGGGTATTCTTAACTTTGTAAGTACACAACATTAAAACAAATGAGTAATGCAATAAGCAGCAGGAGGAACTCTGAAAAGTAGTGGCCTCAAGAACAGAGAATGAGACCCTGTTGAAAAAAGGGAAACCACTTGAAAGGTGTGAGGGTGGGACAATACTACACCTAAAAGAAGGGTAGGCTCGAGGGGTTGAGATAGAATGAGAAAAGTGCTATATAAATGTAAAGAATTAATTATTATTATTATTATTACTAGAGGGCTTTGCCCCCTGCTCGCTTCCACTACGCACTAGCCTGTTTTTTGGTTCTGCCGCTCACATTTCGGGATGCAGATATACAATTTACTAACTATTTTACATTACAGCGAGTAATTAACCATTGTCATGCACGCGTGCGTGACACCATATTAAAAAATATTAAAATGTAATAATTTGAATGTAAATTATGTTTCATGTTGCGTTAGAGTTATTCATTGTGTAATACGATTTAGGTCTATTTGGAATTGAAATTAACACGCAAATACTTTTTAAACTTGCATTTTTACAGTAAAAAATTTTTTTTTAATTAAATTTTTGTCAATATCACATTGAATTGTGATTCTGTGTTTGGAGTTTCATCGTGACGCTACGCATATCTGCCCGTGATTGAATTTCGTTTCTTTCTCTCTATTAAATAAAACGACTTTTTCGATTATTTGGCTCTGAAATTTGTAAATTGTCTTTGCAAAAGCTATTGTAACAGGACTCTGTAAACGTTTTAATACGAATGGCATTTCAAGATCTCCTTTGTTCTCTAATGTTATCCCCTGAAGACGTACTACATTACCTTTCTTGGATACATCCTACTACAACAATTTGTGAGGAGGAAAACTGGACGGTGTTAACGGTTGTACATATTCTCCGGAATATTGTTTTCATCTTCCACATGATCACTACCAACTGTTTCAGCATAGTCTATTGATACACATTTAACCAATTTGCCGTGTAACCGATCGTCATTTTTGGTATTAGTTCGTTTGACTTAATTGTTTCTCGGTGATAGGATTGCCCGTGTACTCATTTTTACTGTTGATAATCCTTCATGATGAAATGTCTCATCTCATCAGAGCAAGGACTGTGTCTGTCAAAAGCATTCACATGAATGAGAGGTGAGAGTACCGTGTGCGTGGTTTTCTATGGTTGAGAGGCGGGCGTGACTTGAAAACATCTCATAGCCTAAGTCTCAACTCGCAGGACTTGAAAAAATCTTTCAAAAAAGTCTCGTCTTCCCAAAAGTCTTGTCTCAGCTCAGGATTTTTTTTATTATAATAGAGAGATATGTGCCCAGGTCAATGTGCATGCCCCATTGGTAGGTTCCTGGGTGCATCAGCTCGATCAACTACTGGGTTTGGTGTTTGTTTAGAGTGGAGCTGACTTCCTCAAGTCCGGTGACTGAGCTGAAGTCATACTTGGTGTCTCCTTTCATTAAGATGAAGCAAACAGAACTAAAAGAGCAAGGCAGCTCAAAAGATGGACAGCATTGCAGAGCACCCACTGCTGTAAGGTTCAGAATGGAGTCCTGCCTTTCAATCCAGAAGGAGATGGAGTTGCAAGAAAAAAGTAAGTCAACCCTTTGCAATTCCCTGGATTTCTGCACTGATTACTAATAAGATGTGGTCTGATCTTTGTCTATGTCACAATTCCAGACAAACACAATCTAACTAAACTAATAACACACACAAAGCTGGACTTTACATGTCTTTATTGAGCACATCAAGTAATCCTTCACAGTGCAGACTGGAAAAACTACTGGAACTTTTGATTTCAATAAGTTGTTTCTTCTTGCTCCTTTAACAGCAATGACCTCTATGAAACATTTCCTGTTGTTGAGGGTGAATTTTTGACAATTCCTCCCTACAACTCTGTTCCAGTTCATCAATATTTCTGGGTTGTCTTGATTGCACAGTCTTCTTCAGGTCATGCCACAGCATCTCAATCAGGATAAGTTCAGGACTCTGACTCAGCCATTCCAACACACAAATCTTCTTTTTCAAGCCAATCTTTAGTTGATTTACTTGTGTGCTTTGGGTCATTGTCTTGTTGCATCACTCATCATCTCTTAAGCTTGAGGTCATGGACTGTTACCCTAACATTCACCTGTACAATTTCTTTGAATTCATTGGTTCTCCAACCGTGAAGTATCAAAGCAGGCCCAAACCATGATACTCCCTCCACCATGCTTCACAGCTGGAATGAATTTTTGGTGTTGGTGTGCGGTGCTCTTCCTCCTCCAAACATAGCGTTGATCATTTACAGTATGCAAAAAGTTGAACTTTTGACACATCTCTCCACAAAACTGTTTCCCGGAAGCGTCTCATCCAGGTGAGAAGTGTTGTGATGTTTCCTTTTTTTTTTGACAGAAGTGGTTTCCTTCGTGGTGTCCTTCCATGAACACCATTCTTGTCCAGTGTTTTTCTGATAGTGGACACACCAGCAAAGACTTTCACAGTTTGCTGAGTTTTCCGGAGGTCTTTTGCTGATACCCTTGGATTCTTAACACCTCTTTTAGATTTGCATTTTGCGCTCTTGGAGTAATCTTTACAGGATGCCCACTATTAGCTGGATTAGCTACAGTCTACAGGTTTCTCCATTTGTAGACACTTTGTCTTAACAAGAATTCACAAACATCCAGGTTTTTAACAATGCTTTAATAGCCTTTTCCAGCTTCAGACATCTCCATAATGCGTCCCCTAACTGTCAGTGATAGTTGTTTGGATCAAAGTATTGTTCACACTAACCAGTCTTTCCTGAGAAGAACAGATTTGTCAGTAACCAGGCTTTGTTCAATCCACTAGATTAGAACATTAGAACACTCTAGACGAGAACAGGCCATTCAGCCCAACAAAGCTCGCCAGTCCTATCCACTTATTTCTTCCAAAAAAAACATCAAGTCGAGTTTTGAAAGTCCCCAATGTCTTACTGTCTACCACACTACTTGGTAGCTTATTCCAAGTGTCTATCGTTCTTTGTGTAAAGAAAAACTTCCTAATGTTTGTGCGAAATTTACCCTTAACAAGTTTCCAACTGTGTTTCCAAGATCTTGAAGAAGTCATTTTAAAATAACAGTCTCAATCCACTGTACTGATTCCCTTCATAATTTTAAACACTTCAATCATGTCACCTCTTAATCTTCTTTTGCTTAAACTGTAAAGGCTTAGCTCTTTTAATCTTTCCTCATAATTCAACCCCTGTAGCCCTGGAATCAGCCTACTTGCTCTTCTCTGGACCTTTTCTAGTGCTGCTGTGTCCTTTTTGTAGCCTGGAGACCAAAACTGCACACAGGACTCCAGATGAGGCCTCACCAGTGTGTTAGAAAGGTTGAGCAGAACCTCCTTGGACTTGTACAACATATCAAGGCACTATATAACCTGACATTCTGTTAGCCTTCTTAATGGCTTCTGAACACTGTCGGGAAGTCGATAGCTTAGAGTCCACTATGACTCCTAAATCCTTCTCATAAGGTGTACTCTTGATTTTCCAACTGCCCATTGTGTATTCAAACCTAATATTTTTACTTCCTATGTGTAATACTTTACATTTACTGACATTAAATTTCATCTGCCACAAATCTGCCCAAGCCTGTATGCTATCCAAGTCCTTCTGTAATGATATAACGGATTCCAAATTATCTGCTAATCCACCTATCTTGGTATCATCTGCAAACTTAACCAGCTTGTTACTTATATTCCTATCTAAATCACTTATATATATTAAAATGTGTGACTTGATTTAAAAGTCGAGATACCTGTGTAATCCACACATCTAATCTCATCTTCTGCATTGAAGCACCTTTGTCTGGTCAGCTTTTGGAGAAGTCATTAAACAAGGGTTCATTTACTTATCAAGCATTCACTGTGAATGATTAATCAATGTGCTCGATAAAGTCATGAAAAGTCCAGCTGTGTGAGTGTTATTAGTTTAGTCAGATTGTGTTTGTCTGGAATTGTGACTTAGGTGAAGATCAGACCATATCTTATTGATAAACAATGCAGAAATCCAGGGAATTGCAAACATTACAATGGTGGGTGCTTGGCAATGCTGTTCATCTTTTGAGCTGGCTTGATCTTTTAGTTCTGTTTGCTTCATCTTAGTGAAAGAAGACACCAAGTATGACTTCCTCGCACTCACCAGACTTGAGGAAGTCAGCTCCCTCTGAACAAACGCCAACCTAGTAGTTGATCGAGCTGACGCACCCAGGAACCTAACAATGGGGCTGGCACATTGTCCTGGGCACATATCTCAACCCCTCAAGCCTATCTTCCTTTTAGGTGCTCCTATTGCCAACTGTGTGTGTGTTATTAGTTAAGTCAGATTGTGTTAGTCTGGAATTGTGACTTAGTTACATTTTATTAGTAATCAATGCAGATATCCAGGGAATTCCAAAGGGCTTGCTTACTTTTTATTCCAAATGTATCTTCTTCTGGATCTAAAGGCAGGGCTTCCTTCTGAACCTTACAGTGGTGGGTGTTCTGCAGTGGTGTCCATCTTTTGAGTTGCCTTGATCTTTTAGTTCTGCTTGCTTCATTACCATGAATGGAGGCACCAAGTATCAGCGGACTTGAGGAGCACCAACCCTGTAGTCGGTTACCTTCTTAAAATGGACAGAATAGGCTTGCAGTCTATGATTGTTGCTTTTGGTGTTCACCATTAAAGAAGCTACCTGTATGTAAAAAATAGGTGAATGAAACCTAATTTGTCAAAGGTTTTTTGGATATTTTTCTGCTATTAATTGTAATCTTAAATCATACTGCGTCTGTTTCTTCAGTTTTTCATCTTCAACCCTGCACCAGATTGTCCTATGGCATCCCAAACATCTACCACAGGCCAACTCTACGCCTTACCGGTAAGTAATTTTTACTTGCAATTTAAAACTACTTGAAGAAATGGAGAGTACACATCCAAACACTTTTAGGATAAATTGTTCACCTGGGATTGTTGGAAGCTGTTTACATTGACTAGTGGGCAGTAAGGCAAAGGTGATCTGTAAAACGTTGAGACAATACAATGGCATAGGTTTTTAAGTTCTAATATAAGTGACCTGGACTGCAAGATGATTGTTGGTGCCAGATCTGTCGGTAGAGTTTACAGAGAATGAATTAGATAAATGAAAAGCATCCTGAGAATGGCAGTTCTCCTTGTTTATCAAAGAGGTCACAAGAGAGGCTAACAGAGAGGCCTCAAATAACAGTGCAGAAGGACATATCTGAATTCATTAAGAGGAGGGTGTGCTACAGCAGAAGACCACTCCTGACAGCTAAAAACAGAAAGATCAGACTACAATTGTTATGTTTTGCCATGAGAATAAAAGGATAGACCAGGAGGCAAACATGAAAACAAAGCAAAAGTCGTAACCTGAAGACAAGAGACCTATATGACGAAAACCTGAAACTAGCCCAGAGAAATGAAGAGATCAAAAAAACAGAAAAACATGAAAGAGCTTAGATCCACAAACTCTGATAATTAAGTGACCCCAGGTAAACAAATTTATCACCTCTGACCCCTGACATTAGTTTGTTTGTGACCTCTGATTAGGCTAATAATAACTGCATAGCAATCAGTAAGGAAAACCTTGCAAAATGGCGACTCCAATGCAAAACAATAAAGCATCATAGGAGAAAATAAATATATAAACATGCCAAAACAACCCCAAACTGAAAAACAAACATCAAGAATGTCTGCACCGACATATAAAGAGGTATAAAGTAACTTTCAGCAAGGAAACAAATGAGACTTTTTGGTAATTTTGATCACGTCTTCTTTGAATTTTCATATTATTGCAGAAAGATTTAGGGTGGGTCCGAGTGCCTTTGGTATTAACCAAAGTGTGTTTAAGATAAAATTCAATGGGGAAGTTAACAAGAATATAGAGCCCTATTTAAGTTGTTTTACAGAAATTTATTCATGGATGTTTTGAGCTCACGGCTATGCCACTAAGAATATTAAATTAAGACCTGTAATTAACTTGATAGTCATTGGGTCTCATCATGTGTATAAACCAACTGTATATTGATTTCCATCCTTCAGATCCACTCTAACAGATTTGCACTGAGCCTTGGTGCATAAGGCAGGAATAAATAATTCCATTCAATTCAAATAAGTTTATTTTTGCATAGTTCTCTTCACTGGGGACAGGAGCAGAGTCCTGTGACAAATTCTCATGTAAAATGCAAGTGTAAATTTTACAAATTGCTAACTTCAGAAGTAGTACACATAGAGACACAGTTTTGCTAAAACATACAAAAACAAGGTAGAAACTGATTAACTCTTTGAGGACTCAATATTTTTTCCCAAAAACGCAGTTTTCTGAAAAGGACACAAAGCAATAGTTTCACACAGAAATCAACACAAAATATTTGTTGCTATTTGAGCCATTCACGATGGCTAGCAGGAATGTTTCCGTGGTAAGGGCAGCAGTCATGGTACCTCTTGTCATTGTAATTGGCTACATGAACGTATTTAACGCCACTATCAGCTGTGGACCGATCAGCTGATGCTGATACCTCACGTTCATTTTCGATTGCATCAAAATCGGAGTCTGACAAGTCAGAGTCAAATTCAGCAATAATATGCTGTGAGGGATTGCCGGCCATATATTCCGGCCAACATCTCCAAGCCACCAGATGGAGCCCTCCTTGCAGCATGGAGGTGCCCCAAATGCCAGCAGGGAATCATGGACATTGGAGTTTTTCTTCACAGCCTGGCTGGATACCATGGGGGCTGCCAGGAGTCGCTGCAGGGAGGCCCAGTGATTTATGCTTTCCGTATAGCCCGGAAGTATTTCCAAGTCACGGGAACATAAGAAATGATATACTTCTGGGCTGAAGAAAAGGAGAAGTTTTTACCTGACCCGGAAGTGATAGAATGTCACATGGACTGAGGGACAGAACCACTTCTGGGTCAAGGACTATAAAAGGATTGTGGGAAATCCCAGACGTTGAGCTGAGCTGGGTGGAAGGGTGGCAAGGCGTCTGGGAGTGTGGAGGATTGTTATTGATTATTGATTTGTTTATTTATGAGTATGGTGGAGTGGAGGGTGCTTTGTGCACTTAATTATTATAATAAATATTCATTTTGGACTTTTATCTGGTGTCTGATGTCTGGTCTGAGGGTTCAAGGGGTCAACATGCCTCTATTTGTCACAATGCAAAACGTCGTTCACTGAGTATTTTGCTTTGCTCATTTGCTTCGATGTGAGCGCTGGGAATCTCGTCGGTCAAACCAACAAAACTAACTTTTCTTTTAGCAAAGAGAGTCAAACTAAAACATAACAGTGGGTTTGGTCACCATTTACAGTTGATTGCCACCCCCAACCACTCCCCTAGACAAAAGTCGACATCCGTCCTGAAAAAGTTAATATTCTTGGAGCCCAGCAATATCTGCTCATTAACATTATTGTTGAACTATGGCCAGAAAGGAAAACAAAAACTTCAGTTAGCAGAATCACTGGAGAAGATAAACCTCTGGAGGTCTATAGTCAGCTATAAAAGAGAAACTCAGACACAGTCACAGTCCTGGAGACATCGGTCAGCTGGCCTCCCACCCCCTGTTGTGTATTCTACAGTGGAGTCTGTGCTGGGCCGTCCAGTCTGATGACAGAATCTTTACATCTGATAATTTCAATACTCTCAGTATCTCAGATGACTTTCAATGTGCAGGAGAGCACCTTAGTAGTAGAGCAGGGGCACCAAATGTCACATCAAGGTACAGAGAGGAGAAAAACAATAGAAGAAGGTTAATAACAATTTATAAATATTGTTTAACTTATATTTCTGTACAAATGACTAACAAATAGAGATACAGAGTGTACAGCTAATCAGCAGCTCTAGTCAGGGTATGCTGTAGCAAATTTGTGAGTCTTCAGACTGGATATAAAAGCTGA
This sequence comes from Erpetoichthys calabaricus, assembly GCF_900747795.2. Taxonomy (NCBI): domain Eukaryota; kingdom Metazoa; phylum Chordata; class Cladistia; order Polypteriformes; family Polypteridae; genus Erpetoichthys; species Erpetoichthys calabaricus. The sequence goes on from NC_041395.2 coordinate 38,261,909, forward strand.
GACTGAAGGGGCACCACTTATGTTAGCAGACAGACCATTCCACAGTTTCAGTAACTAAAAGCTTGACCTCCTACTAATCTTAGAATCTTAAACAGGCTGGTATCTTGAGACCTTAATACACGCTCTGCTTTGTAAAGTTCAAATAAGTAAGCAGGGCTTTGGCTATTTAAGACTTTATGTGTTAAAAGGAGAATTTGGATGTCATCCTTAAACTTAACTGGGAGCCAGTGTAAGGACTTTAGAACTGGAGTTATGTGTTTGTATTTTCTCGTTCTTGTAATAATTATTGCCTCAGAATTTTGAATTAATTTAAAGTTGCATAAACAACAATTTGAGCAGCCAGTGAACAACACATTTCAGTAGTCAATCCTACTAGAAATAAATGCACAAATTAATGCCTCAGTACCTTGAATATTTAGAAAACAGCCTATTTTTCCAGCTCTTTTGAGATGGGAAAAACATATTTTGGATAATTTTGTGTATACGCATTTTAAAAGACATGCTAGTGTCAAAAATAACACTTAGATTGTGTGCTGATTAAGTAAAACTAATTCTAATTCTAACTGAATTAAAAAGTGACAGAATGTTGTTGAGGTCTTCATCATTCCCCCTAGAAAATAAATAACATTTCATGGTTTTTTTTCTGGATTCAGAGACAAGTAGTAATCATCCATTGAAAAAACAAACAACCTGCATTTATTAATACTTTTTCCATTCTAAATATCCTCCTAAGTTCATATCGAGTATTCAGCTGTTTGCATGTACAGGATAAGTCATTTGCTTGGGGTCACACATTTATTTGAACTGACAGTCTTCTGGTTCAGTGGGATTGTCTCCCACCCCTAGAAGCCCAGAATTAGATTAAGTGGCATTCAGAATATTTGCATATAGGTATGTAGCTCTCTACAGATGACAAATAACTTGACAGACTGCTGCAAGAAGACTAGACTTGAATCCTGACATTACCTTTCCAAGTTTGCACAGGTTTTTTCCACATCTCAAAAATGTGCTATCCCTAAATGTCCTTGGCATGAGTGTGTATGTGTGTGTGAGTGTCCCCTTTGATGGAATGGCACCCCATTCAGGTCTGGGTATCTCCCCAGCTGCCAGCAGTGTACTTGCTCAAACAGGTCTGATAACGGATATATGAATAGATGGAAGTTGTGTTTTTTTGCACTAATAAATGAGTTCTAACGACTGATCCACGAAGGTGTTGTATGTCAGGCAGTGATTATTAATGGCTACTGTTTATCCCCCCAGTATTACCTGTACTGCTGCCTGATGAGCATGCTGTGCTGCTTGGTGTTCCTGCACATGAATTTTGAAGTGAAGATGATCCTGCTTACTGCAGCCATGGTGGTCTATGAGATAATCTTCCTGTACATAGATAGCTGGCTCTCGGACTGCTACATCACTCAGCTCTATGGAAACGCAAGCCAGTAAGGACAACTAAGACATGCTGTGGCTTTAATGTAAATTAATGTAAGGTCTTGCCCAAAAGAAGTATAAATAATAGAAATGATTAGATAATGAGGATCTGAAACCTGAAAGAATATCTGATGGACACAGGAGTCACAATGACCTTGTCAACATCCACATCTAATGTACTGAAGTGTTTAAGAAGGCTAAGAGTATGTACATTACGGTAACATAGCAGAGTAGGTTGAGAACAAGGGAAAAGGGAACTATATAAAAACTCCTGGCCCACAACAACAAAGCAGGTTTTTTTGTATTTAAAGATTTAGTAACAAAAGTTTCAAAAAACAAAAATTAAAAATAAGAGAAGCAAAAAGGTACCAAAAAACTGCAACCAAAACCAGCATATAATACAGAAACTGAGCCATACACAAAGATCAATAAGAATAAGCTATTACAAAAAGCAAAATCATAAAAGTAAATCCAAAGAAGAGCCCAACAAACATGAGCAAAAGCCAATACCTCAGCCCTGACCCTGAAGCAATCTCAAACTTATATAACCCAGGGTGCAGTCCCACAGCTGAGGTAACAGGGGGCCCGGCCCCCATGAGCTCCAAACATGATTAACAAAAACAATAATATGCAATAATATAGGGGAAGTAAGAACCAAAGTAATATTCCCAGCAGGAAAAAACAAAAAACATTCACTAGCAAAGTTTACAAAATAATATTTAAAATATATCAAATAAAAAGATACTTGAATTAGAGATGAGACCCTGGTTATAGCAATACAGACACATTCCATTAGCTCAGAAGGCTAAGTCATTTGTAGTTTTACTCCAGAAGAGGACTGGCCTGCATGGCCAGAACCTCAAAAACTGGTGTCATGCTCATTATTGTAGGTGCTGGAGAGCCCAGCAGTTATAAGGACTGAATTTGTTACACTGTGCAGTCAGCTTGTAGTAACAACCCTGCCATGAACAATGATTGCAGCTCTTCTTCAGTACAGTTGGCCGAGTTTCTTGTTTTTCTATTACATGGCTGGGGAGCATGACATCAAAAGTCTAATTTAGGTTTCAGAGCCCATCCAACCTGTGGTGGACACAGCAAAAGCAAGCCCATTGCAATATTGATTTCTATTCATGTGTGTACAGTAGTATATATAAATCTGTAAAGAAAAACACTGGTTCAAAAGAAATGTGCGGATCTTCTGTTATTTTAGAATGTGTTGTCTCATTTTGTTACTCCAGAATTTTCTCATTTTTTCCTTATTTTTGTAGGCCTCACGTCTTGAATGAGCCAAAGCTCATGGCTGGTGTATGGCTTTTGGTCTTCTTCTTCCTCATCTTTGTGCTTGCCAGACAGGTAGGAATGGCTCTAGATTGTAGTTATGAAGAATATATTACTCATTTTGTACATTCAGAGTGGTGGCTCTGAGGCTAGGAATCTGCGCTGGTAATCGGAAGATTGCCAGTTCAAATCCTTTAAATATCAGAAGTGATTCCACTCCATTGGGCCCTTGAGTAAGGCCCTTAACCTGCAATTGCTCCATCCTGGGTATGACGTTAATCTGCAATCAGCCCTGCAAGTAGGTAAGGGGTTGGTGGCAACTTCATCCTTTGTACTTTCAAGTGTTTTTTATTTTTACATGATTATTGTTATGACTGAATATAAAGAAAATGTCTTGAGTGTGGAGATAATCACAAGATAAAACAGTTTTATGGGAGCAGACAGAAATCATAGTTAAAAGAATGGGCCATGGTCAAAAATTCTGAGAAACAAACAACAAAAAGTAAGTGTTAGGGTAACAAAAAAAATGGTCTGAAAGCACTGTAAAATGTGAAGAATCCTAGCAAAAGTCAAACCCCAACAAAACCGCTAAGCTTGTCCTAATGATCTCACATATCACTTGATTGAAAATGACCACACAAGCCACAACCACACAGTGGCCACAGTAATAAAGGACCTGGTAAAATGACATAAACATTAAGAAGATTTGCTGTAAAAGTTATTTTCATTACAACTTTTCACTTGTGATATTCATATTGGATGGACTAGCATTTCATCTTTGATGGACAGTGTGTTAGAAGTCAAATATCTTAATTAAAGAAAGGAACTTATCCTCTAATAGGACAAGTCTGATAAAACATTTTGAGTCAGTCATCAGGCAGAAGAAAAGCCGTTCATTCTGTCATTTATTAGTCTTCAGTTAATCCTGAGCAGGGAGCGCTCTTTCACAGCAGTCTATTACAGCATAATCAGAATGGTTGAAATGTTAAGGGTATAGGTCTATTTTATAAGCAACCAAATTTACATAACACTTTCAATCAATGTATACATTTAGTCTGGTTGATTCATTGATCTGCAATCAAATTACATATAAAATAAAAGTCTTTTTTATTATATTTGTATTGTACTTATATCCTTTGTGTTGAGCCACCACCCTTGAAATATCTATGTATATCACAACTGCCCAATCCTATTGTTTGCAGGACATCTGACTTCTTTGTAAACTTTCAGTACATTTTGCATAATACATCTTTGTCTTTGTCATTCACTTGATCTTTGTCTCTTTTCCTGATTCTCCTGAACAGGTTTCTGACATTTATTAGCACTTTGTGCTGTTTCTTTAAGATGAATGCTATGTTACCCTAAAATTATTCTCTCACAAGACTGGATCCTTACCTGGCCGAGTGGCTATTATGGAAGGACAGTGTGAAAGAATGGTTTATTCCCCAGTTGGAGAGAAGAAATAATGAATGGACTGGGGAAAGTTGCCTACCAGTATGGTAGGTGGCAGTGCCCCCTGGCATGGCTCCAGCTTGGAAACTTGCAGGGATGCATGGGATTTAGAGTTCAGGAAGGTGGCTCTGTTGGGGTCTCTAGTGCCACTAGAGGATACTGCTGAGAGAGAGCTCCCGTGCTTCATAGAAGTTCAGCCTGACACAGAAGTGCTTCCTGGGTACAATGCAATGGCACCAGAAGTACTCTCGAGTCCAGCATAAAAGGAGACGGGAGCAGTGTAGGATGGCACTCACCTGTGGAGGTTTAGAGGGAAAGAAAATAGAGTGAAAAGAAAGATTTGTACCAGTGATGTGCGGTGAGGTTCATGGCTGGTGAGGCACTGACTCCTTCAGAGTCAGATTTACAAATACAGTATATGAACCCAAAAGAGTAGCTTATTCACTGACTGCAGGCTTCTTGGTAAATGTTTTTTGTGTCACAATATCCTGTGTTAGTCCAGACATTGTAACAAGTTGAGAACAAAAGGCATGGAAAGAAGTAAAGGCAGTTTCCACAGTACCACTCCGTTTGAAAAGAGCGAGTTGCCCTTTGTCCCTTAGTTTGAAGCAAACCTTTTAGTTCCAGCGTTGGTCTTCCTTTATTTATCATTTCCTGTTTTGACTGAAAGTCCAGTTTTGAGAAATTTTTAAGCTTACATTCAGTATATTATGTTCCATTTTGGCAGTCAGAACAAAAAATAAAAATAAACAGACCACTGCAGTGCACTTGACTTTCTGATATCGCTAACTTATTGGCGCCCAGAGTCTCTGCGTAGAAGAACAGCAGCAACGAGTACCAGTTGGGCTCACATCTGCCCCCTTCAGTGTGGCACGGTACTGTCTGCCTCACCTTGTGCCTTTCCAATCCGGTTTTATGTCCGATCAGCAAGACTAAATATGTCACACACACATTCATTAAAGATACTGTATTAGCCAGACTGTGGAAAGTCAAGGTGTATAATAAACGTGTCTACAAACACTATATTGGAAACATACAGAGGGACAGCAATAGGCACTCGCCAATCGTATGCATCAACCCAGTGTGTGATGGAGAGCGCAGTCTGAGGTGAGGCTCGGCTTGTCGCTGCCACACCTCACGTTTCTCCCCTGTATTGGAACAGGAAATGTGCAACTTCAGCGATTTGACTATAAAAATGATCAAAGTTATTGGAATCATACAGAAAACAAATTTATAGCAAAGACCAGTGGACAAATTTATTTAATGTTATCATTATCAGTTTTTTTTACTTCTCATGATGACCTGCCTCCTCTGAGCACATCCCTGATTTGTACGTATTGTCCTGAGTCTCAGGAAGAAACCTGTTTTAAGGTACTTTAAATAAAGAAAGAAATGCTTAATTTGAACCCCAGGACTGTCTTAGGTATGGTTGTGTCTGGGGTTTACGATTTAGTTATACCCCCTACAGGCCACACACTGTTCACATTTTTATATTTTAAAAACACCCATTCAAAAAGCATTGGCAAATTTTCAAAGCTTCCATTTTAAAACAGAGGACCATTCTGTGCGACTTCAATTACTGATTTACTGTTTCAGATTTACCATTTGAGATGTATATTTTGTATATTTTCCTTTTTTGCTCATTCAAAAATCTCTCCTGATGTACAGACTTCAGTGAGAGATCAGAAACTGAAGTCAGGTAGCAAAGTGAATGGTAAAAAAAGGAGATCAAAGACAGTAACATTAACCAAAATATCAAAGGTCATGTCAGGCTGGGGAGTATGCACTGGTACAGCATATTGCCGCACCCACCACACCACGAAACACACTGGGATCCCGGTTGGCCACCCCCCAGGCAGACACATGGTCCAGTCCTACCCTCTGGAAATGACCATCTATCTGCCGCAGCCAGGTGTTATGTGGGCGTCCCCTTGGCCTGGTCCACCCACTTGGGTCCTCAACAATGAGGATCCTGCGTGCAAGATCACCCTCTGGAAATCGCGCCACATGGCCGTAGTGCTGTAACTGATGCTCCCTCACAATGCAGGTAATGTACCTCATTCGGGACTCCATGAGGAACTGCTCATTTGACACAAAATCAAATCAGCAGTACTCAAGGATTCTCTGAAGAGACACAGTACCAAAGGAGTCCAGTCTTCGTCTCAGGTCACTGGATAGCAAGACAGGAAGCCCCAGGACTCTAAAGACAAGGACCTTCATCCTTTTACTTTCAGGAGAGCCACACACCATTTTCCAGCAGAGTCAACACCAAAACATTCTCAAAATAAAGCTCATAGTTCCCAAATAATGAATCTAATCTCAATGAATGTAAAGTGACCTTTATACAAATGTGCTGTTACGTCACCATTGTGCAACCCTGCTGCATTGTGGGTAGGATTCCCATGACAATAGGTGATGTGCAAACCACAAATCTAGTGATGCATGAAAGAAGAAGAAAATTGTGTCAAAAAACACCAGAAATAGTTGCGAACTTCAAAATAAAGATTTCTAAATAAAAAAAACGGACGCGAGAAAATGATTCTATAAGTCAGAAAGGCCCAGAAAATATGTATAGATTCATTTTATAGCTTCAGGAAAGCCTGAGAAAAATGAATGCAGAGAGGAGCTATAGCAACTGTTTCCACCTAGCAATAGAGGTGGGTCGTAATGACTGAAGTCGTGTCTCCTATTTTTCAGCATGAATTTTACTGTCGCCTGGATTTTCTGTGGAAGAAGAAATTCACACAGGAGAGGGACAGGATCGAGACAATGGAAAATCTGAACCGCATCCTTCTGGAGAATATGCTGCCAGCTCACGTAGCGGCTCACTTCATCGGGAGGAAAAGGAGGAATGAGGTGAGGAACAGGAGATCTGGAGGATGTTTCATGATCCGTGTGTACTTGTTAAAAGCACGACGGGGATGAACTTGACAAACATTAGTCCAGTAGTCAAAGTTAAGGACGTTGGTCTTCTGTGCTCCACATGACCCCATCTTACAAGTATGTAGAGTTGTTTTATGCACTGAAAGATTAATGCATAGCAATGTTCTAAAATGTGCAGTTGCCATGGAGACAGGCATCATAGATTTATTGTTACAGCGTCCATTTTATCCATTTCTGGGTGACACAGTCAACAAAAGTTCTCCAGGCTTCAAAGCCACATTCAATGTCATCTGTGAGCTTTGTCTTTTTAAAATAATGACCTTTACTAATTTAGTGAGTTTAAATTAAGATTTTACATACCAGTGTGTGTGTACAGGTATTTACACTTAAGGGGCTAAGTGGTCAAAGTGGCTAGTGGGTGCAAACCCAAAACTGACGTCAGTCCATGGCTTGACACACTTAGAAACACAGACATGGTTCCTCACACTAATCCAATTTAAAGGAACACGCAATAAACATAAATAAGTGGCAGCCAATTTAGAGTGAACATTTAATCAAAAAAGCAGCCAATGCTGAGCCTTCATTTATTGTAACGTGTTGTCATGGGCAGCTGGGTGCCATACCCAGCCGGGACGCCTATATAGCACCTCTGCCATGAGAGGACAATCGCTATGGGGGTCATGGGAACCAAGCTGGGAAGCTCAACCCTATAGGGGCCCGTGGACGCCGCCTGGGGGCGGGTATTGGATCCTGAAACCCTGGAAGCCAGCACTTCTGCCACACCAGGAAGTGCTGGCGAAAGGTATTCCAGGGTCACCCGGAGTGCTTCCGGGTGCTCAGCCAGCACTTCCGCCACACCAGGAAGTGCTGATGGAAGTTCGTCAAGGGGATGTATAAAAGGGGCTGCCTTCCAACAGTTGGAGAGCTACAGTTGGGAGGAAGAGGACAGAGCTCAGTGGAGAGGAGTGGAGGTGGTAAAGGACATGTTGAAGGACTCATAAGGGTGATTGGTGCAGGGGCACCATGTGCGGTGTGTAAGAACTTTGTAAATAAACGTGTGCTTTTGGTAGACATGGAGGTGTCTGTTTGTCTGTGTCCGGGGCTGGCTTCCACACTGTGAAAGGAAAACAAAGAAACAGGAAAAAGGTTTGGGGTTCCACCCTGTATATTTAAAATTCCTGCCAAGGAAAATCAATGTAGCAAATACTGAGTAATCTCTCAGGACTGTGTCCAAGATTGGACTGACTGAAGAGGAAAATGGCCGGATTTTAACACTAGAATTACCAAAGCCTACGAAATAACTCGTAAATCCGGCCCACCTCTCCATCGGTGTATTTTGTTTTGTAAATGTGTCGATCAGCACAAGCAGCAAGCAGACTGCCGTCCCATCCCCTCTACCGACGAAGCTCAACTCGGGCAAAAATCTCTCCCAGCTGAAGCCTTGTTTATCTGCGTGTGAGGTGCCAGGAGTTGTATAGGGTAGATAATATATCATTATTTGGAACACATGCATTTCATGGGTGTTCCGTGTCTACAATGATCTATGTAAATATAGGATGACAGGAAATGCGAGAAATGCAAGAAATGTTGAACACATACCTAAAACAAACTTTTTTTCATATTATAGTAATACATGAAGACATGAAGTGTACAATGTGTGAAGAATGAAGTCCACATATCAAATAAGCACTTTCACAAAAGGTACAAATATAACAGAACAAGTGCACTTTTATTCAACACTATAACCGAAGTTAAAGAAAGCGGGTTAGCGTAGGTTGCTAACATGACCACTAGGGTGGTGCAGCAGTAAGAACTGCTGACTCATAATCTAGAGGTCATGGGTTCAATCCCAGCCACTTCCCAAAATTAACATTTTGAGAAGTGAGCTGCTCTTATTGTTACTTTTATACAATAAAAACATACATTTGATTTGAGTCTGTAACATTTATGATATTTGTAAAGGTTAGCACTTTTTTTTTATTCAGTTTTATTCTCTCAGTCGCGTTCACGCTCCCCCCGATCTGACACTGCTGTTTTCAAATAAAAATGATGATGAGCAAGGCATGTTGAGCTTGCCAAGGTATCGTGCAAAATTCTGTTTGTGATGGTCTTTATATAAAAAAACAATGTATATGTTACTTATATAAAAGCCACATCAAATGTTATTTACCTGTTGTGGGGAACAGCCCGGACACAGACAGGCAGACACGATGTTTTCACCACACACACGTTTATTAATCCTCATATTTACAGTTGAAGTGCACATACCCAGTGCCGAAGCACCAATCACCCCTTTAAGTCCTGGCCACAACACAATGCCTTATTAGTCTCTGGACCGCCTCCACTCCTCTCTACCAAACTTCGTCCTTCTTCCACCCGACTCTTGCCCCCGACTGGAGGGAGGCGGCCCCTTTTATTCACCCCGGAAGGGCTCCAGCTGCATCCTGGGGCTTGTAGCCACACCCCTGTGTGGTGGAAGCTCCAGCGGTGAAACCGGAAGTCCACCGGGTGTCTCCAAGTCTCTTCCCCCCAGTACTTCCCTTCTACTGAGGTCCAACACTCCCAAGGCATTGGGGCACCCCCTGGCAGTGACCACGGGCCCCTACAGAGATGAGCTTCCAAGCTCTGTACCCGTGGTCCCCACAGCAACCAGGGAGGACGCCCCCTTGTGTTCTGGAGGATCCACAAGCCCTCCTCTGGTCCTCCTGGGCGTCCCGGCCAGGCATGAATGCCCGCCGGGCACCACACTGTTTACCTTGATTTTTTTACCTATCTTCCTGCAGTCACAAGTAGATTGCAGAGCTTCCTGTGTTTGATCGACATGGACATGCTGACAAAGTATATGTGTAATGCCACTAAAAGTGCAGTGGCAGCATCCACCTGCAGCTATAAACTCATCAGTACTCGAATGACTCTCCATGCTAGTGTTTAGATCCATGACAGTGTTTAATTAAGGGCAGTACTGCAGCACTATGGTAGTGCCACAACAAGAAGATCGGGGTTCAAGTCCTGGGAGGTCTGCTTGGGATTTGCATGTTGTCCACATAGGTTTCTCCCCAGACACTCTGGTTTCCTTCCACAGTCCAAAAAATGCAAATTAGGTAGACTGGCAAAGCTAAATTGACCCCTAATGTGTGTGTGTGTTCATCCAGAATTGGACTGGCACCTGTTCCAGGATTGTGCCTGTTGTTTGCTTCCCCTGTGACCATGCTCTGGATAAGCTTGTATAGACAATGGGTGTTTAAGTAATAATTATTAACTTAAAGCTGACTAATTTAGAATTACCACTTCATCTGACATGCAACCATTTTAGTGTTGCCAAATTAAATAACAAGCAGTCAGTTTAGAGTCACCTATTGACCTAAAATGTGACCCATTAAAATTTGTCATTTAATCTAACTTTTCATGGAATTTGTTTCAATTTGGCATGAACTTAATATACCTAGAGAAAGTTTACACAGAAACAGCAAGAATGCACCAATTCCACATAGAGAGCAACCAGATAAACTGTTGAACTCATATCCCCTGGGTCTGTTGGGCAATATCACTAATTATTTTGTCACAGTGTCGTCTTATTTCTTTGTTTTTTATTCTGTGACGCAGTTGTTTTTAGTCACACCCAATATGTCAATCCCTACTGTGCTGTCTTTCAGGACCTGTACAGTGAGTCCTACGACTGTGTCTGCATCTTGTTTGCATCGATCCCGGACTTTCGTGAATTTTATAGTGAGAGTGACGTGAACCGTGAAGGACTGGAGTGTATAAGACTGTTAAACGAGATCATCTCTGACTTTGATGAGGTAAGTGATGGGGCACTGATTCCATTTATCTTGTCCTAAGCCAATGTCATTGAGTAACTCGGTGCAGTGCAGGACAATACTCACTCTAGAGACTGTCATAGAATTAAAACATGCTAATAGATTTTTTTTCAGTCTCAGATGTTTTATTGCATTTATATGCAGCAAAACATTTGTATGAATTCAAGTTGATGGTATTCTGGAAACAATCAATGTTGTGCCAAATGGCCAATTTTTGTCCAAGCTGTTCTTTACTTCCATACTAATGAAATATTTAATTAATGAAGTTTATTCTGATTATAAAGATATAACTTTCTTGGCGTAAGATGGAATTCTATGTACATACTGTTAAAATCGAGTGAGACTTGGGGTTACGTGTATTGATCTGCTTTATAGTGTTAAGCCTGAATAACTCTCAGGACAATAGTTATAGGGCGGCACGGTGGCGCAGTGGTAGCGCTGCTGCCTTGCAGTTAGGAGACCGGGTCCTCCCTGCGTGGAGTTTGCATGTTCTCCCCGTGTCTGCGTGGGTTTCCTCCGGGCGCTCCGGTTTCCTCCCACAGTCCAAAGACATGCAGGTTAGGTGGATTGGTGATTCTAAATTGGCCCTAGTGTGTGCTTGGTGTTTGTGTGTGTCCTGCAGTGGATTGGCACCCTGCCCAGGATTGGTTCCCTGCCTTGTGCCCTGTGTTGGCTGGGATTGGCTCCAGCAGACCCCTGTGACCCTGTGTTCGGATTCAACGGGTTGGAAAATGGATGGATGGATGGACAATAGTTATGAAATAGCATCATGCTGCCAAACATTGTGAATACTTCTATGCATTCTGCCACTCTATGGTAACTCTAAAATAACTCATCAATATATATGAGTGAGCCTTCTACCAAAAACACAATGGCAAATGAAAGGCCATAAAGCCAGTTTTAGGACAAACTGAAACTCAGCTGTTGCTTGATGCTTGAATAAAGTGAGAGTTATGATGAAGCGAATTGGTCATCAGACAATGAAACAATGAAATTGGCCTCTGTTTGGTTGATTCCAACCTACCAAGTGTCAGTGATGTTCGTGTTTGGTGTCGGCTTCACACTACAGCTGACAATCATGGATTTTCTTGTTGATGTTTTACAGGTAACCCCGGTGTGTTCCCCCATGCCTGTTGATCATGATTATCTGGACTATTTACGATTTGATAGACTAGTGAAGAAAATAGTTGTTGACATGAACTGCTATGCTGAGCAGTGTCGGAAAAGTCACAGTAACAGTGCTTGTTGTTGTCGCTGGCAGCTAGGGACTACAGACAACATGTGGATGTTTTTCAATCTCCTGATACCGTAGTAGATAAACCAGTCAAGAGATTTCAATCATATGAGTAATGATGACTATGATGAAACCAATCATCCAGCACTGAAAATGTACACACTGTGGAGTGTGTCAAAACTATGCAGAAGGTGTAATAATTGTTTACATTTAAATAGTGCTTTTCTCTCTACTCTAAGCACTTACACAGAGGGGTACCACTTCACCCACCATCAATGTGTATCATCCACCTGGATGATGTGACGGTAGCCATTTATGCACCAGTACACTCGCCACACATTGGCTGTTAAATGGTGAAGTGGTGAGAAATAGTTAGCCAATTATGGACAGGAAATGATTAAGGGTCCAGAGTGACTAGGCCATGGTGGACAATTTAGCCTGGACATTGGGATACACCCTACTCTTTATGAAGGATGCCCAGGGTTCTTTTATGACCATAGAGAGTCAGGAACGGTGCAATATTTACAGCACAGTGTCCCCGTCACTGCATTCAGGCATTGGGCTCCACATTCAGACCACAGGCTAAACGCCCCCTGCTGGCCTCACCAACACCTCTTCCAGCAGCAACCCAAGTTTATTCCTATGTGGTCTCCCATACAAGCACTGGCCAGGCCCAAACATGCTTAGCTTCAGGTGGATGACTTCTTCTGAAGTGTATGTTGTCGATTGTGACATTAGTATTGAAAAAAGTCTCATGGGTTACAAGGAAAGGCTGTTGTGGGTACAACACATCACATCCAAACTGGCATGATGTGGGATAGACAGAGACGCCCAGGGGATGTTAAGCCCCGCACAGGCCATGTCTACCAGTCAATGTCAATGCCATACCACCGAGGGCATTTGATAGACCCCCTCTATGTATAAGAGGGGGTCTGCCACTCTTAAACAGAAGCAAGCAGCTAAGAAGCTGTGCACATCTGGCCCTTATAATGGTAAGTCAAGGGTGTCCACCAGAGGGCGCTCTGATCTGACCCCATAGCTGCATCAGAATGTCCAGCTCAAGATTGGATCCCAGACTTGGCTGTAAAGGCCACTAGTAGCCACTTCTCATTGGATTTATGAAGTGAGCTGGGTGAAGTCTCATTGGCAGAACGATGAGAGGACGAGGGGCCACAGTCTTGAGAGATTGAGTGAAAGATGGAAGATGAATAAACTGAGCACTTGGGGGTACTTTGGAGGTGGATAGGTGGGGAGATCAACCCATCACACAGCACAGCTAAGCCAAGAGTGGAAGGAAGTTTTATTTTGTGCTTTGCCAGCTCCTTTATAATACTGAGGTCTCTTAATATTCATTTTTGTGTTTGCTGTTTTAAAGCTCAATTTTTGATTTCTGTACTCCCCTTGTAATTAATAATGTTGACATTGTTTTGGATTTAGAAGGATGCCTAAAGATGCTTTATCATTCATTCATTTTCTTTCATTATACAGTTAGGTCCATTAAGTATTTGGACAGTGATACAATTTTCATAATTTTGTCACCACAATGGATTTGAAATGAAAAAATGATTGAAGTATAGGCTTTCAGCATGTGTAGCTGCGTCTTTTCCAGGTTCTCAGAATCGAGCAGCTACTGAGCTGGCAAGGTAGGATCCAGCATGAGTCAAATGCATAACAAATAAACTTTCTCAGTCCAATAAAATTTATTTTAAAAGTTTAGTGAAAATTTAAAAAGGAACAAATCACAAAAATTCAGAAAAATGTTATTACACTCACAGAATAAAAGGCAAAAAGAGAAAAAAGGTTTCTTCTACAATCTTAGCTTTTTCTTGTTAAACGTCACTTACTTTCAATACATAAAAGTTATGTTATTTCTCTATGGCAAACTTACATACAGTAAGCTTTACTTCATACATTCAATATGCTCTGTAAGTACGTGTGGTATGGTAAGATATGTTTAGAAACCATTTGCCCTCCGTGCCTTACCAGCTCCCAGGGAGATCATAAACTGGGACTATTCTGTAGTCAGAGCGACAAGAAATAATTAGAATATTCCATTTCAATTTAGCTTGTGGGAGTTATAATAGAATCTCCTATAGACTAAGCATTAATATATAGGCAAACATTTTAAAATAACTAAGAAAATACTTCTGTCAATTTAACATAAATTCTTTAAATAAATTCTTTGCATTTATATAGAGCTTTTCTCACTACTCGAAGTGCTCAGCAATTGCAGGTTAAGGACCTTGCTCATGGGCCCAACAGAGCAGAGTCCCTATTGGCATTTACGGGATTTGAACTGGCAACCTTCTGATTGCCAGTGCAGATCCCTAGCCTCAGAGCCACCACTCCACTATATAACTATATATATATATATACTATAAATATACTATTTAACTTTATTTAACATTATAACTAATCACTATTTAGTTATAACCTAAATAACTAACAAATGGCTCTTACAGCATTAATTCAAAGTCTTTAACAGAAATCTAGTATGAGCCATTTAGGAATGACAGCCATTTTTATACATGGTCCTCCCATTTTTAGGGGCTCAAACATATTTGGACAAACTATCCATCCATCCATTTTCCAACCCGCTGAATCCGAACACAGGGTCACGGGGGTCTGCTGGAGCCAATCCCAGCCAACACAGGGCACAAGGCAGGAACCAATCCCGGGCAGGGTGCCAACCCACCGCAGGACACACACAAACACACCCACACACCAAGCACACACTAGGGCCAATTTAGAATCGCCAATCCACCTAACCTGCATGTCTTTGGACTGTGGGAGGAAACCGGAGCGCCCGGAGGAAACCCACGCAGACACGGGGAGAACATGCAAACTCCATGCAGGGAGGACCCGGGAAGCGAACCCAGGTCCCCAGATCTCCTAACTGCGAGGCAGCAGCGCTACCCACTGCGCCACCGTGCCGCCCCTTTAATGATAATTTTCAATATTTGGTTGAAAATCCTTTATAGTCAGTGACTGCCTGAAGTCTGAACCCATGGCCTTCTCCAAATGCTGGGTATCCACCTTAGTGGTACTTTGCCAGGCCTTTACTGCAGCTGTCTTCAGTTGCTGCTTGTTTGTTGGACTTTCTGCCATCAGTTTTACCTTCAGCAAGTGAAATGCAAGTCCAGTTGGGTTGAGGTCTATTGATTGACTTGGCCATTGAAGAATATGCCACTTATTTGCTTTGAAAGGCACTTGGTTTGCTGTCACAGTGTGTTTTAGTATTGTCCATCTGTACCATGAAGTGTCATCCTACCAGTTCTGCAGCATTTGTCTGAATCTGAGCAGACAGTATAGCCCTGTACACTTCAGAATCCATCCTGCAACTTCTGACAGCAGTCATATAATCAATAAACACCAGTGACCAACTACCATTGGCAGTCATGTATGCCCATGCCATTACACTGCCTCCACCATGTTTCACAGATGATGTGGTATTCATCAGATCATGAGCCATTTCTTCTCTTCTCCATAATCTTTTCCATCCATCATTCTAGTATATATTGATCTCAATTTCATTTGTCTAAAGAAAATTGTTCCAAAACTGGACTGTTTATTTAAAAATATGTTCTGTCAAAGTCTAATCTGTTCTTCTTGTGCTTGAGGATTTCCACTGGTTTGCACTTCCATTGTCTTTACATTCATGAAGTCTTCTCTTGATTATAGACTTAGGCGATGACAGGCCTACCTCCCGGAGAGTGTTCTTGGTTTGACTAAATTTTGAGAAGGGGTTTTACTTGATCATGGAAAGAATTCTGCAACCAGTACAGTTAGTTGTCTTTCATGGTTGTCCAGGCCTTCTGGTGTTGCTGAGCAAACCAGTACAATACAATACAGTTTATTTTTGTATAGCCAAAAATCACACAGGAAGTGCCGCAATGGGCTTTAACAGGCCCTGCCTCTTGACAGCCCCCCAGCCTTGACTCTCTAAGAAGACAAGGAAAAACTCCCAAAAAAAAAACTTGTAGGAAAAAATAGAAGAAACCTTGGGAAAGGCAGTTCAAAGAGAGACCCCTTTCCAGGTAGGTTGGGCTTGCAGTGGGTGTCAAAAGAATGGGGTCAATACAATACAATACACAGAACAGAACAAATCCTCAATAAAAAATAAAAAATAAAAATTTTTTAGAAGTACGGAGCAGAATTTAACAGTAGATGATATCACATAATAAGATTTGGATTTGTTTAGAGTCCTGGAGACCTCATCCATCAAGCTGCCTCCCCCATTTGGCCATTCCACGGCTGAAACATTGCTTGGCCAGCCAATCTGATGAAAGGACCCCTCTTTCTCACGATTCCTGTGATCTTCCATCAGGGATGACTTTACCTTAGGCAGGCAAAACAACTTGGCAGGTGGGCCGTGGCACCAAGTGCCACATTTGAGTACCGAGAAGAGAAACAGAATAGGTGAGGGTTAGTATCCAATTCTAACTACCAAGTTACTTATGTTTTAGTGCTAATGACTAACAACAGAGATGCAGTATGTACAGTTAATCAGCAGCTCTAGTCAGGATATGCTAAACTGAAGTCGTGAGTCTTCAGCCAGGATTTAAAAGCTGAGACCGAAGGGGCATCTCTTATAGTAGCAGGCAGACCATTCCACAGTTTAGGGGCCCTGTAACTAAAAGCTCGACCCCCCACTGTTATTTTATTAATCCTTGGAATCATAAGCAGACCGGCATCTTGAGATCTTAATGTGAGCTCTGGTTTGTAAGTCATGATAAGTTCAGACAAGTAAGCAGGACCTTGGCCATTTAATGCTTTATATGTTAAAAGAAGGATTTTGAAATCTGCCCTAAACTTAACCGGGAGCCAGTGTAAGGATTTAAGAACTGGAGTTATGTGTTCGTATTTTCTTGTTCTTGTAATAATTCTTGCAGCCACAATTTTTATTAACTGGAGGCTGCATAAAGAACAGTTTGAACATCCAGTGAACACCGCATTGCAGTAGTCAATCCTACTAGAGATAAATGCATGAATTAATTTCTCAGAATCCTGTTTATTTAGAAAGCGCCTTAATTTCCTAACATTTTTAAGATGGAAGAAGCATGTTTTGGACAACTTTGTAATATGCGCTTTAAATGACATGCTAGAGTCAAAGATAACTCCTAGATTGCGGGCTGATTCAGTAAAATTAATTGGGATTCCAACTGAATTAAATGATGACAAAATATTGTTATGATCAGCGTCATTCCCTCCAACAATTAACATCTCTGTTTTATCTGTATTTAAAGACAAGTAGTTCTCATTCATCCACTCCTTTAATTCGCTAACACAACTAATTAAAGACAACTGCATACGAGTGAAAATTAACATTATGTTTCCTAATGATAGATCCCAGTGGAAGCATGTAAAGTGAAAACAGTAAAGGTCCCAGTACTGAGCCCTGCGGGACACCATATTGAACTTCTGTGTATAATGATGGAGTACTGTCAGCACATTTCTGTACATATTGGAATCGATTTAATAAATAAGAACTAAACCAAGCGAGCACGGCGCCTGTAAGCCCAACATCATTTTCTAGCCTGTGTAGTAAAATAGAATGGTCGATGGTGTCAAATGCTGCACTTAAGTCCAACAACATAATTTTTGGAACCAGTGTGTTCCATCTTTTTAAGAATGTACCAAATGGTTGATTTGACCACTCCTGGTGTTTCAGCTGTGTCTCTGATGGGTTTGGTTTGTTTTCTCTGCCTAATGATGGCCTGTTTTTACTTGCATGGACAGCTCTTTGGACCTCTCATATTGAGAGTTCACAGCAGCAGCTTCCAAATGCAAATTCCACATTTGGAATCAATTCCAGTTTTCTACCTGCTTAATAGTTAATGTTATAATGAGGGACCTGATCCCACATGACTATGGAACAGCTTGCCAGTCACTTGTCCAAATATTTTTGAGCCCCTGAAAATGGGAGCACCTTGTATAAAAATGGCTGTCATTCCTAAATGGCTCATGTGATATTTCTGTGAAACCTTTCGAATTAATGCTGAAAGCCTACACTCCAATCATGTAATTATTTCTTTCTATTATTTATTTCTATTTTGGTGGTATATAGAGCAAACTTATGAAAATTGTGTCACTGTCCCCATACTTATGGACCTAACTGCATGTAGAAATTGAGCAATGCAGAATGAGCAGACCTGTCCTGTTCCATATCTTAAAAAGCATCTTCTTTATTCAACAGCTCCTGTCCAAGCCCAAGTTCAGTGGCGTGGAGAAAATAAAAACCATCTGCAGTACGTATATGGCTGCCACTGGCATCAACACACAGCAAGAGACCAGAAAGGTAATGTAGACATAAACGATACAAAGTGCAGGCCTTGTTAGAGAAATCCAGAGAGAGATTCACTGTGTCTTTACTGTAACACCATGGAGCAGTGTGGTGATGCCATAGGTAGCACTCACAGATCCAGAGCCCTGGGTTTAGATCCTGGCTGTCTGTATGGTATTTGCATGTTCCCCCCATTTCTGTGTGGGTGTGCCTGTTCTCTACCTACAGTTTAGGTGACTGGTCCACTGGGATGTGAGTATACAGTACAATGCCCTGCATTGGGTTGGATTGTTTTTTGTCTTTTGCTTTATGCTGTTGGGATAGGCTTCAGTCATCCAAACCTCCCATTCAACATCCCATAATCCTGGCTGAAAAACAAAAGGAATACATGCAATGCCATGTCTGCATTCAAATGTAAGGACGGAGAGAATGGTAGTGAAGTGAATGAAGAGTGATGTGGCCCTGTCTCACAAAATCAACTTACAAAGACACGGCAATCACTCCAAAATTTAGGTCAGCCTCCATCACACCTCTCCTTTCTTTGCTGCTGTTTTTCATTTCAGCTCCAAAATTCCCCTCACTGACTGATCTTCACAGCTGCAACTGGCATCCTGTTTTGACATCATAGGGTCCTAGAGTGACACTGTTTTTCCCTTTATATTCCTTAGTATGAAGCCCTGACCAAAATGCCTCTAAATCCCTGCTATACCCCTAATATATTACACTACCTTTAATGTCTGTGACCTCAGGCAAAAAGATGGAGCACTAAAACAGGCAGAAGAGAAAGTTACACATTTATTCATGATAATGTACTAAAGCAGGTACAAATGTGTTGTTTAAAGGTTTGCATATAGTGCTTATTGATTTGGAGAAGACTTATGATGGCATTGTTTTGTGCAGCACCAAAAAAGAGCAAGTGGAGATGAAGTTACAAGAATAAGGAAGAACTTTGGAAGATAGAGGATTGAAGATAAATAGGAAGAAGACAGAATAATGAGGTTTAATGATGATCAGGATTAAGAAGTTAACCTGCAGGGAAAGCTACTGAAAAGAGTGGACAGATGTAAACATCTAAGATCAGTGGTAGCCCAAGATGGAGAATTGGATTGCAAAGATAATGCATAGAGTGAAGTGTGGATGGAACAATTGGAAGAAAGTATCAGGAGTATTGTGTGATCAGAGAATTAAAGCAAAGGTTAAAGATAAGGTTTATAAGACAGTGGTAAGACCAGCAGTGATGTACTGTACGTTATGAAGCTGAGACATGGATAGTAAGTAAGTTAGATGTAGAAGAAATGAGAACGTAGAGATGGATGTGTGGATTTGCCAAAACGGACAGAAAAAGAAATGAGACAATCAAAGGTAAAAGAAAAGCAGGAAAGATAGCTAAGAAAGAACAGGAAAGTAGGTTGAAGTGGTATGGACACAATGGGTAGAGGCAATGACTATATGGGCTAATGAGCGATGGGAGTGGAAGTACAAGGGAAGAGAAAGCAAGGGAGGCCAAAGGTGAGGTGGATGGATAAAGCAAAAGAAGATCTGAAGGAAATTGGTAAGGAGGTGCAGGACTGATCTAATTGGAGAAGGTTGATCAAACACATTGACCATACACAGAAGTGGGAAAAGATGACAAGGAAGAAGAAAAAGACAAATGTGTTGTTTAAAATAATACACCCTGATAATAGGCTACCAAGTGACTGTCTCTTTCTTAATGTCTGTTAGCCTCTGATGTGGTCTGGCATGGCTCTTGATCCAGCATGCTGTTTGTATAGGGCAGCAGAAATGGTCTCATCCAGGATGGAAAATGGCAGAGACAAATATTGCCTTTCTCTCAACATCTTAATTTAAGTCTACCCTGTCGATCTTGACACACCTCTTGGTCAGGCAGACTCATCCCCCATTCCAGTCCAATTGTGGCCTGTTCATGTCTTTTCATCTGTATGTACAGCTGCCTGTATTCCCCCAGGCTAACTGGCCAGTTGGTTACAATGAGATCGATGAAAAGCCTTCAATCTAGTAGGGTCAAAATGTGCCTGAATGCCAAGAACATGGCTGCTTGTGCACCTTTAAAATGACCTATTATTAGACATTAACTTTCATGCCTGTTTAATCAATTTAACATATGATTTTGTTAGACATTATTAAGAAAAAATGATCAACCTATATGGTCACCATTACACATCCCATTCAGGAATGGTTTCTGTGATCATTGCTTTTTAATGTATATCACCATATTAATGACTGTTTCTCAACATGTTGTTCCTTCCAACAGGATGGAGACCGAAAATACGGCCACATTGGAATTATGGTGGAATTTGCTGTAGCTTTAATGGGAAAACTGGATGTAATTAATAGGCACTCCTTCAATAATTTCAAGCTGAGAGTTGGTGAGTAACCGAAGTCCGGTTGCTTTGCAAATTCTTCTCTGCACATAGGTTTTTTTCTGTACTCTGGTTTTCTCACTTATATTATAGGAAATGTGGTCATTTGTGTTATCCTAACCATGTACTGATTCTGTTTTTTATATTTTTAATTGTATTTTTTCATGATTACAAAAATTTTAGCATTAGGTGTAAGATATCATTATGAGTTTAGTTAATAGTAATTTAAGTCACACTAGCAGATGTTAAGGTAGCACCAGGATGCAACAAAAATTGAATGGATTGGCCAGGAGAGGAGTTGTTTTAACAAGTAAGGGATCAAAATCAGAAGACTTAATGCTGGATTGTAATTCACGCTCAGAATGCTTATGCACACACATCATGGCTGTCACGTACTCCCAGCATTCTTTTGACGCGTCTTCTGAGCATGTTGTCAGAAATTACTGTGATGCGTGCACAAGTTGCAGTACCTGAACAAAGATGGGTGGCATGTGTGTTCAAATTTTGTTACTTGACATCAGCATCATTGTATACTAACAACATGTGACGATAAGCCACACTGCAGCTCCAACAGGATAAATCTGAGTACTTCTATGTTTGATGAATGATTCGATGCAGTGAAGCAAATCATCAAACTTAAATGCAGATGTATTAATGGTGCTTTTCTTCATCCATTTCTCACATAGGCAATACAAGCATCGCATATTCCCCATCGTAATGACACGATACATTTAAAAGTCTCACATATCATTTTCTGTGTCGATGTTGATGTCTCTTTTTTTATTGCACCTTCACAACAGCCTCAGAATACAAAGAATTTTTATCTTTAACATCTTTCTTCCCTCAACTCACAACACAGTGAAACCAGACATTGTTTTCTCACCATGATTATTTCTCACACTGCCACCTGGTGGAATAATCCTCCAGATTTACTTAAAGTACGTCCACAAGTATAGTCAGTCCAATGCTTGCATAGCAGCAGCGTCCTGAAGCACACACATTGCGTAGCATTAAGTATGTCCATGGCCTATGAGAGAGTGAATTAAAAACCAAATTGTACTCAAAAACCATAATTAGACACAATCAATAAGCCAGGAGCTGAGAAGTTAATGATGGCAATAATGAAAACAAATGCACAAAGTTTTTTATCGGAATCTGTGAAACTCTTAGAATTTAGTTCTGTCACACTGATCTTTATAGCATCACATAGATGATGAGATTCATGAAACTTCAAGGAACCGCTCTCCGTGACAGTCGCTGACGTGAAGTGGCTACTGCAAGTCAAAGTTTTGAAGTAATGTCTGTCTGTATTTTTTTTTTTTGTATCTGTACTAGGGGGCTTCACCCCCTGCTCGCTTCGCTCGAACACCCCATCTTCCCCTCTTCCACCCACCACATGCACTATGCACCAACCACTTTGCGTCTCTGCTGCTCACGTTGTGAAGAGGGGGGCACCCCAAGGAGACGCGATCGCTCCTCCGACACCCCGTCTTAAACGGTGATACAATGGGAAACACATACAGTTTTTTTTTTACCTCCTTTTTGCTCGATCAGTTGCGGGCTTGCTGCAGCTTGTCATGGTGCATGATCTGCATTTTGCGCCGCGCACTTCAGTCATATCACCTATGTCCATATATTCAATCTCTTTTCGTTTTTACCTTTTCATCAATATCACATTTAATTTTGATTCCGTGTTTGGAATTACATTGTGACAACGCAACGTATAACTGCCCGTGAGTGAATATCATTTCTTTCTCTTAAAGAAATGTGTCTGATATAACCACGCAGGATTTTTCCAAATCTTATTGCATAAGCTCTTGTCTGAGGCCCCGGGCGTGGTTACATCGCTTGGCACGAAGACTCGTCTCACGGGACATGAAAGTGTCTCTGAGACAATCACATCTTGTCTCCTTCCAAGGTTTTTTTTTATAATAGAGAGATGTCATGATGTTAATCTTTGGACACAATAATACAAAACAAATCAACTCAATCCAAACGACATGACACAATTATTAGCAATTTAAATATATTCAGGAGATTTACATTCATTACAAATAATAATTATTTTATTTTGCCCAGGGTGCATCACATTTAGAAAAGATGATGTCAATTTTTTTAACAAGATATTATTCTTCCATTTCATTCGTGCATAGTAAAGTATTGGCTTGCAATAGCTCACTACTAAAGTTATGGTTTTTTGTAGCGCACGTCAGACTTTTTTGGGTTCTTATTTGTTTATATTTAATTCATTTGTCCATTTTTTTATCCATCCGAGCATTACGGGCTGTTTTAATTTTAACTACATGATTTATGTTTGTTATATTCAATAGGAAGGTTGTCATATAAGAGGAAGAATGTTGTATAACATTACACTGAATTGAACTAATTCACTTCTTTTCTGCTTTTATTTAGTATTATCAATAACATCCATCCATCCATCCATTTTCCAACCCGCTGAATCCGAACACAGGGTCACGGGGGTCTGCTGGAGCCAATCCCAGCCAACATAGGGCACAAGGCAGGGAACCAATCCTGGACAGGGTGCCAACCCACCGCAGGACACACACAAACACACCCACACACCAAGCACACACTAGGGCCAATCTAGAATCGCCAATCCACCTAACCTGCATGTCTTTGGACTGTGGGAGGAAACCGGAGCGCCCGGAGGAAACCCACGCAGACACGGGGAGAACATGCAAACTCCACGCAGGGTGGACCCGGGAAGCGAACCCGGGTCTCCTAACTGCGAGGCAGCAGCGCTACCACTGCGCCACCGTGCCGCCCCTTATCAATAACACTTTGCCATAATTGTGATAGTACAGATTACTATGTAAATTAAAAACAAAAATATGTTTCAATTTAATTAAACATATTAAGATTGTATACTATAACACATAAACCCATGATAAAATCCAAAATGGGAGGATAGAGATGCTGCATCTGGACTAATAGTCTTCAACCCTTACCAACCAAATCTGTTTCACATCTTTCCTTTCATACAGGCATAAACCATGGTCCAGTTATTGCTGGAGTGATAGGTGCTCAGAAACCTCAGTACGACATCTGGGGAAATGCAGTAAATGTGGCAAGTCGCATGGACAGCACTGGCGTAGATGGCAAGATCCAGGTGAGAGATTTATTATAACTAGTAACACCAATACTTCATTCTTATTGCATTTTTTTGCCTCTACTTAGTTCCCAGATATCCTAGAGTTCTGTTCTCCATCTGTCTCTTTTGTTCTATTTTTCGATTCAGTTTTTGATCCTGTTTGTTGCAGGGTAGAGTCACAGGGAGTTCCAACTGTCCTCAGCACGTTCACAAGCAAAGAACGAGATGTAAATGGAGTGAGCGAACTCAAGTGTACACCCGCACTTGCAATGGGTCAATTTTGAGTCAGCAAATTAGGGAAGAACTGGATAGCAAGCAGGAAAAAACCCACAAACTCAGAAAGAACATTCTCAATGTGACCAGGCCAGAGACTCAAGTTAGGTCCACCTTAGGTCCTTCGAGTATTTAGGTAGTAGGGCTACGTAAATCATTTTGCTACCACACCTACCATCTGACTATTACTGTAAAATCAGTATATGCATGTTGTGAATTGCTACTATCCTCCAGTAATCTACCTCAATAATCTTCTTTTTCCATTGTAAAACACAAGATATCGGACAGACAAGCTTCTCTTCTGTTTGTGGGGTCCAAAACACCTTCATTCCTTATTCCTCATTGTTGCATTATATGCATTTTACTTCTGGATGAGCATTCATTTGTTGTCAGCTCTCATGCAAAGATCCCACCCCTATGAATAAACCTGTTTGAGTTTGTCGGAGCAAGTCGCGGACTACTGGGTCTCAGCCATTGGGTTTGTAACATTAGGCGATTGGCTTCACAGGAGTGCGCCGCTGACAGCCTCCGACTCACTAAGACTATGTCAGTCCACATACTGTATTTAAAATGCTCAAAGGCATCGATGAAGTAGATCCAGCAATATTCTTTCAACTTAAGGGTGAATCTCATACTTGAGGACATCAGTAGAAATTAACGGGAAGTGCATTTAAAACTGAAGGCAGGAAGCAATTCTTAATGCGAACAAACTACTGAGACATGGAGTTGAAGCAGAAACCTTGACAACCTTTAAGAAGAATCAGGATGAGATAATGGAACAGCTTAGCTATGCGCTTGATGGACTGAATGGTCTCCTCTCATTTGTTAAATGTCTTGTTTCTTATGTTTCTAAATGAAGGCTACAACTGAAAAGTCACTGCAAAAGTCATCTAATGAGACATGACATTTAGATGTGCTCATTAGATTAATTTTTGATTCCAAAATGTCCCTGTATAGGTGTGTGTGTGTGTGTCTGAGTGAGCCCTGCAATGCTTGCCTGGGGTAACCTTTAGGTCCCCATGACCCTGAGTTGGATTATGCAGGTTTAAAGATGATATGTAGTCATTTTTGTTTACTTTTTTGTTTGTGCAGGTGACAGAGGAGACCGCAGAAGTTCTTCAATCATTGGGCTACTCCTGCACCCTGCGAGGGGTCATCAAGGTGAAAGGAAAAGGGGAACTGAGGACCTTTTTTGTGAACACTGATGCAGGCAAATCTGGCGGGGACTGGTTCATTTGAAAAAGCAGCTTAAGCCGCCTGCACATGTGAAGAGAAGCGTTGTGTTGCCTCTTGTGTGTTAAAGACTCACTGACTACAGCATGCAGTGTTTTCTTCTGAATTCACCAGAAGAACTGTGCATGTCCAGTTTATTGTTACGCTGCCTGTCAATACTAATACTTCCTTCTCCAGAACTTCCTGCAAGTCACACTTGCGTCATCTTATTACAAGTAGTCAGTAGCTGCTTTACTTTTTTTTTTTCCATGAGAAGGCAACACAACTGAAAACATGCCTTTCATCATCGATGAAAAGAGACATTTTGTGAAAAGAAAGTGTTAAAATACAGAGAAGAAGGAGCTACACTGTCAGGATGCTGTCCCAAAAAGAGAGCAGAGGGAGTCAAAATCACTCAAATGACCTTGACAATCAAATGGTGTTTGTGACTGAAAAGACATAGAGGGTCTGCCCCGTCTGGGTGTGATGAGTGAGGTCTGCAGCCAGGTGTGAAATAGAAAGAGAATTGCAAATTAAAAGCCTGAGGTCCAGGGTCAGAAATTAGATAGGAGTTCGGTCATCATGGTGTGGTTAAAGAGGTCCACTACCAGATTTAAAGTAGAGAGGCTCATTACAAGAATAAGTGAGTCAAGAGCAAAGCACTGTCAGGGCCAGTACCCCAATTTTAAAAAATAAGGCCTCACAGTCTGAGCATGGGCCCAAGTACAGAGATTTGTTACATGAACTACAGTACAGATAATCAAAAACTGACCAAAATGGGGCTTAGATTTAAATAATCAATCAGGTACCTCATTGTCACCGTGTGGTGAAAGAGGTCCCCTGCCAGGCCTAAGGCAGAGAGACTCATTACATGAACTAGTCAATTAATAGTGAAAAAGGACAGCAGAGGGTCCACTGCCAGAAATAAAACCATAGAGGGAAACACCATCAGAGTGTGAGACTTGAGGTAAGGGGGGCTCATGACATTCACTACGGAATCAAAGCCAAAAAGTTTGATGAATGAAGCCCACAGCCAGACTTAGACCAAAAGGGGGTTTACTAATCGATCTAGCAAATCATTAGCCAATAACAGAGTAGCATGGAGTACAGGACCACAAATTAAATAGGGGCTGTCACCGTCAGGGTGCAATAACACAGATCAAGTGACAGTCTCTTTACGTGGACTACTGTACCAATAGCCAAAAACAGAGCACCATTAGTCCAGTGCTAAAAAATAAATCGGGGATTCCACCATCATGGTGTTGCAATAGATGTCTACTGTCAGGCTTACAGCACAGGAACTCGTTATATGAACTAATGTAATTAAAGAGAGCCTTACCCCATCAGGGTGCAGTGAAAGAGGACCACTAAAAGACCACTAGGAAGGAGGTAGTCATTAAATGCGAAAACTGTGGCCTAAGGTAGCATAAACTAAATAGATGGTTCCACCATCAGGATGCTGTGGAAGAATTTCCCTGCCAGGCCTGCCTTAAACTAGAGGGGCTCATGACATGAATTACGGAATCAGAAGGCCAATGCAATGTTTTAAATTAAAATAATTTAAAATAAATAAATAAAATCAAGATTCCTATCATCAGTATAGTGCTGTCAGGCCCAAGTACAAGGATTTCATAAATTATGTATTATATAAATAAAGAATAAACGACCAATGGGGGCCTAAATCCAGAAATTATTCAAGTAGGTCTCCTGCCAAGCCTAAAGTAGAGGGACTTTGTGTTATGAACGCAGTATGCTCGATGATTACTGTGAGACAAAAAGACCAGGAGATCATCAGAATGCTGAGAAGATGTGGTCAAAAGGGAGAAACACGAGTCGAAAGCTGTGAGACAGAGTAATAATAAGCAACCAAAACCAGAGGCCAAAATGAGAACTCAAAGTTCAAACCCAACGCTAGGGTCTACTTAGAATCAAAGTTAAATAACACTAAAGAAGTTAAGACTTGGCATCCACAGAGGGATAACCTGAAAAAGTGAGAATGATGCCATATTTAACATATCACATAGTCACGTCAAAGGGGTGCTGTTCGTGATCACGTGACTAAAGTGTAGACAAGGTGGTTATATATTTAAACTCAAAACACAAGTTCTGATTACGCATGTATAAAAGCTCCAAATAACACCTAAATACACACATAAAGATGTGTGAATATTACAGAAGTAAGGAATCAATAATGAAAACAGCATAGGGTCCAGTGATGGAACTAAATTAAGAGGGTCTTACTACATGAAGTAAGGAATCAAAAGCCAAATTGCAGGTCCCACCATTAGGGTGTAGTGACGGAGTGAGACTGCCAGGGACAGAGAGTAAGAGTTCACCACGTCTATAAAAGAAACAACAGCCAAAAAACAGAAGTATGGGGTCTTGTATCAAAAATAAAACAATGTTCCCAAGAAGAGACAGAGAGAGA
Source organism: Erpetoichthys calabaricus (assembly GCF_900747795.2). Classification (NCBI taxonomy): domain Eukaryota; kingdom Metazoa; phylum Chordata; class Cladistia; order Polypteriformes; family Polypteridae; genus Erpetoichthys; species Erpetoichthys calabaricus. The sequence goes on from NC_041395.2 coordinate 38,289,691, forward strand.
GTGTTTACATGAACCAATGTGTCACTAGCCAAAAATACAGGGGACCAGTGCCATGAGAATAAATTGGGAGCCCCAGAGTTAGGGTGGAATGACAGAGGTCCACTGTGAGGCTTAAAGAAGAGGAGCTCATTACATGAATTAGTTTACCAGAACAAAGCAGTATGATGTTCCATATAAGAAATAAAACCATGGGGCTCTGCTGCCTGGATGCTTGAATGAACGTAACTAAGAAGCTCAAAGCACAAGTCTGTATTATATAAACTAGAGTGTCAAAAGCCAAAAAGAGAGCAACATGATGTCCCGTAGCTGCCTACTTCCAATCAAAGTAAGAGAGTCGGATTACAGAAATTTATAAAACAACCGCCAAACACCACAGCAATGTGAGGTCCAGTGCCTGAAATAGGGGGCACCACTACTGCAAGATGTAAAGCTGAGGAGCTTATTACATGAAATAGTGCATAAATTGTCCAAAAGAGTACAGAATGTCGAGGGGCAACATAGTCAGCAGGGTATGTCTACTGCTGCTGAGCTCAAAGTGAGGTACTTCACTACTATTACAGATATAGGACCCTGGACCTAAACAGAAATAGCTGGTGGTCCAAGTGTAGCTTTAAAATAGAGAAAAATGAGAGATTTAAAGTTCAAATCATGTAATATTATGGAGACCTAAAGGGCTCCACAAAAATAGATTTTGGTGACCAGTGCCATATAGGAAATAAAGGGTCCCTGAAACACAAATTATATAAAGGTTGCCCATAAAAATAGATTATAGGGACTAGTACCATTTATGAAATAAAGGGGTCCCACAGAAACAGATTATGGGGACCAGTGTCACAAATGATTTTAAGGGTCCCACCAAAAAAAAAAAAAAATGAGGACCAGTGTCACACATAATATAAAGGGGCCTCACATAATAGGTGTTGGGGGCCAGTGCCATATATGAAATAAAGGGGTCCCACAAAAATAGATTATGGGACCAGTGTCACACATGATTCAAAAGAGCCTCAAAATAGATTCACTGCCAGGAGAAACAGAGAAGCCTACTATATAGGAGTTCTTAAAATGAAGTAGAGTGCCCTGCTACCAGTGTTAGAATCGTAGTAATACAGGACAAAAAACAAAAGCTGTCATTGTCAATTGTCAAATGAAAAATAGCACAATAGAGACACAGTACCTGATAAGGAATAATAGAGATCCACTGTCATAATGAAGGGGTTTAACTACCGCTGTTTCAGTTTTACCCCATTATTCTATATGTGATGTAGGTGGTCTTTAAATAAATTATGACCATGCAGTAAAGCACTTATGTTGGCTCTTTAGTGATATATTATGTTGCCAGTAAACGTACAGTGAATCCACAATGAACAGACCCCAGTCCTCCTCTTTCTATTTCTCAGGTTACACATTACATTCAACTTCAGTTCAACTTTATCTGATAAAGCACTGTTTATTAAGTAGATCATCACAAGGCACTTCTGAAGCACACAAGAAAACAATTCAAATTCAATAAGATAAGGAAGTGTAATATGAGATAAGACCCATCTGCCAGTTACCCTGACATTTCCCACACCAGTTCAGCTGGGAACCCAATGCAGTTCATCACCCAGTGACGCTCTCAGGCAGGTTTAGCTCCCTCTGGCTGCCAGACATGCATTAGCAGATGTTGGATATGGATGCTCATCTTGTCTGATAGCAGAACATCAGAAACTGAGAAACTGTGTAATGTGAAGATAATAGATGTTTACATGTGTTTGTATAATTTATTTTGTATAGAAGGTGTAATTTAATTTTTTTTTTTGCTTTTTATAGGAAAATCTTTAAAAAATCTAAATGCAGGAAAACTATTTTAATACAAATGCTTATCCTGCTTTTGGTTGAATAGTTGTCATAGATGGCCTTCAAGACAGCCATTGCTTAGTATGCGCTGCACTTTGCTTTCTTACTTCTTGTCTGCACGTGTCTATTTGTGTCCAGGACTGAAAAATATTTAAATAAACCTGTTGTGAGGCCTTAGTGGACTGGCACTCTATCTAGGAAGGTTTCCTGCCTTGAGTCCAGGGCTGCCAGGATAGGCCATGAATTGGATTAGGGCTGAGAATTGTATGGTATGGCATCTTGATCCAGAATCATACGTTTTACTAGTTGTTTAGACAACCATGATGTTTACATGGGTTTGTTTGTAATTGTCAGCTAAAGTTCTCAGATATAAATTCTGCAATTTTTATAGCAATAAAGAAATATATTTAAAGTGTTTAAGGGTGTATTTGGTATGTTTTCTTATTTGTTTTAAATATTTTACCTTCAGTTCAATCTCAAACATTTGTCAGGCCAAAAGGTTCTTTTCGGAAAAGGTTTACGGTACACAAATCATTCAGACAAGATGTCTCTTATTGCATCATTAGTAACCAGGAATGTTGCTAGCATCAGAATCTCTTTAACTGTCAATGGGATCAGAATAAGAATGGGGACCTGAAAATTCCGTCAATCAGTCAACAGCATGTGAGTAGGGTGCAGTTATCGAATATGCCACATAACCACTGGGGGGGTGTTCCTTAGCCCCAAACCACAGACACAGCAATACCCAACACCAGGTTCGGATAAATGATTCTTTATTTGATAAGACATCTTCTTCACATAATCACCAGCAAAATAAACCAATCACGATTCCTCCTTCCTCCTCCCCAATCTGTATCAACCAAAATGAGGCAGCAGGCTTTCTTTTAAGGTCGGCCTAGTAATTGTTTCCAGTCTCTTGTCCCAGTCATCCAGAGCACTTTTGGGTTGTGCAGAAACCAGGGCAGTCCTTAACCGGCAGTGCCCTCTGACGGTCCCCAAAGACCCCAACAGGGTTGTGTTTCTGGACTCTGTTTCCCATGCAGCCCTGCAGGTGTCCTAATCGGGTTTAGCTCTGAACATACTGCCACCTGTCGTGGGGGGATGACCTGCTCCTGATAAGCATGTTCTCCTGGTCCTTCCATTATGGCCTCCTGGCCAGGTATGAAACCTTCCATTATCCCAGCCAGGATGCTTGTCCTTCCTTCTGGGTACCCACAGCTGCTAGGTATCATATGCCTAGAGTCTGCTGAGGGACATTATGCTGAATTAATCAAGTGCATATTCTACAATTGTGCACATGACCTGGGCAATTTCTTTTCTCCGAGTCGCCGTGGCAGATTTTCAAGAGACAATGATAATAACGTTTGTCGACATTGTTGGACTTATTCATAAACAGTTTGTTCCCCTTGGACAGACTATTCATCAGCAACATTTCGTTAAACTGTTGAGGGCAAGCATGAGAAATAATTGTCCACCAGAGAGATATACCCAGAACTGGACTTTGCACCATGAAAACGCAATGCATTGTCAATCAAAGAGTTTTTGATGAAAACCAATTGATATTGTTCCGTTTGTCTTCTTTCTGTTTCAAAAATTATAATTGAGATTTATAGATGAAGGAATCTCATAGTCACATGTGTTTTTGTACTTCATATGTTTCTGAAGAGGGTGAAAATAAATACATTTCTCTAGTTAAGCCATGTTGTCTTTCTTATGGCCGCTGCCATTTTGAGAGTTATAGTTGCCATGTCATTGCCAGGTAAGGTCAACCAGAAGTGTGCAGCACATAACATCACTGGGTCGGAGATGTAAATGTCAAGCTGTGCACTTGTAGGTTGTCCCAGATTTGGGATTCTCCCACAAGATTTTCTTTGTTTGTTGTTACTAAGTATATTTTCACCTACCCTTTTGAAGATATAATTGATTTGGCTCTGGTTATGTATATCTTTTTATTTTTTGGTTATCACACTTTCCTGCACCATTTCCTAACTATCGTGAGTAGGGATGTCACAAGAACTGGTATTTCAGTGCCAAGTCAATACCAAAATTCTGGAAACGTAACGTTTTTTTAATAGTATTGATAGTACAGAGTGAAAGTCGATATTGCACTCATGCATGACTGCAAGCAGTCGACTTACTATAGAAGCTGCTTGTAGCAGTGTCCATCCATTGTTGAGGTACGGAATAGAGTCCTTTCCGACTCCAAGTTTCCAGCTGTTTCCTTAAGAGGCACTAGCTATTTGGAAATTTGTTCTTTTGAAATTGCGGTGTATTAAGTACCCGAAAAATATAGAGATATGATATAAAAGGCGATATCCCTCCCATAGTGATTACAGCGGTACTAATCACATAAGAAAAATAATCTTAGCTTTCTTTACTTATGGTTTTACACGGCATTACAGACGGAGGAAGCCATAGCATGACAAGTATCAAGGTGGGAACTTGATGTATACAATCTGCCATTTTCCGTCGCTGCGCTTAAAGGCTTTTCAGGACGAATAAGTGGTTCGTCCGTCCACAGGCTTCAAAGTGTCTTGCCAGCAGTCCAAGCCTTATATACTGGTTGCTCCATGTTCAGGCTCTCTCTCTGGTCTCCAAACAAGGACAGGAAAGGACTCAACCCCACCTCCAAAAATACAGGAATAGCACAATGCCTGCTTGCAGTTGTCTCATCCTCCAAACAAGGAAAGAAGATTTTGTGCTGATAGAGGACAGACGTATACTATTCTGTCTTTAGGCTGACTATACATTCCTGCAGCTGTCTTTGGCTATCTAGTCCTATGCTTGGCTTGGCAATTCTAAATGCTGAGCCCCTTTGTACTAAATCTGGCTCAGCTATGCATGTACAAAGAACAGAGTTTAAAATGTCTGCACAGAGACAGTGACATTAAACTTAATATTATAACAAACTTATTATAAGTGCCACATCGTGAAGACCTTAGAGAGGCTGGTCCTTGACTATACAAGTCCTCTTGTGGTAGACCACCTGGACCCACTGCAGTTTGACTATTGGACAAAAATTGGAGTGGAGGATGTAATTATCAATCTGCTCCACAAGGTGGGACAAAGCTGGCAGCATTATGAGGATTATTTTTTTGATTTCTCAAGTACCTTCAATACCATTCAGCTATCCCTGTTAAGGAGTAAACTCAGAGATATGCAGGTGGACAAGTATGTTTAAATTTCTCCTGCACATGCCTGTGTGGCCATCAGGGTGCACTCCAGCTCCCTAAACACTCGACACAAACAGGTTCTGGACACAAGTTCACAAAAGAATTAGTTTTTATTTTGCAGGAAACTCTTCCAGCCAGCATTTCCTTCAACACAACCACAATACAAGCAATGGCATACAGCAACTCTTTGTCTTCTGTCTTCTTTTCTTTCTTACTCGCTCTCTCTTTCTGCCTCTTTCTCCACTACTCCCAACAGGCTTTGTCCACCTCCTTCTGACTCTGGATCCCGGAGTTGTAACACCTCATTTTAAGTAATCCCTGGAAGTACTTCCGATGTCCCAAAGGTTTGGCCTGGGAGCACTTCTGGGTAAGGTGAGAGCCCCATGAAGTAGGGCCCACTCGTCCCCACATCACCCCCAGGCAACACCCACAAAACTTAACAGGGCTGAGCCAAAGAACTCCAATTCCCATGTGGGAATCCGGGGTGCTCCTGCAACCCAGGGGACCTGCCATGTAGTGTTCTGGGAAAAACAATGCCTTGTGCACATTCTCTCCACCCCCCAGGTTCTTCCATTTTGAGATAAGGTTCCCTGCTGTGCCTCACACCTGTCACATGTCTGATCACCACCATTGTCCATGCAGATGATGGGTCCAAATAGCAGGTCTAAGCCCAGATGTGCTAAATGAGTCATTATCCACCACACCAGTGCTCCAGTGGAAAAAATAAGGAAATATTGTGAATGTATAAATAATCATCATTTAGAAGTGGCTCATTGCTGCGAAATGACAGCTTTGCCCAAGCCTCTTTAGTATATGAAATGACCCCATATACTGTACGTCTCATTGCTTAAAATAGTTAAAATCAACATGAGCACCAGGACCACCAACCCCACTCGTTCAAACCATCTCAAGTGGTCTTTGATCAGCATAATCAATCAACTTAAAAGCTGGCACCTCTAGAGGTTAAGGATGGCACCATGCTGGGACAAGGCTTTTAATTACAGTCACTATGTGTGTGACAGACATGATGAGATCCCAGATTCCTTTCAGCTAAAGGTGTGGAGTTTTCCAAAGAGTGGAGTGTTGTCGTGTCAGTTTTTCTGCCTTTTTTTTATTCCCACCATATTGTGAAGATGAGAGTTTGACTCATTCTCACACACACAAACTGCTGAAGATCTAAATTCAAGTAATGATATGAGAATCGTTATTATCATTATTCTTATATTTTTTATTCATTTTTAGGACAGACTGGTATTGACATAGTTAGAGATAATTAAGATGTATGTGTTTGAATGCATCTCTTGGTTATAATCTGAGTAGATGATCTATATCTCTACATGGCTTTTTCTTGGGGTAATCCAGTTTTCCACCCTTCTCTCCAAAGACATGAATGTTAGTTTCCATCCATCCATTTTCCAACCCGCTGAATCCGAACACAGGAGTCTGCTGGAGCCAATTCCAGCCAACACAGGGCACAAGGCAGGAACCAATCCTGGGCAGGGTGCCAACCCACCACAGGGCACACACACACCCACACACCAAGCACACACTAGGGCCAATTTAGAATCGCCAATCCACCTAACCTGCATGTCTTTGGACTGTGGGAGGAAACTGGAGCGCCCGGAGGAAACCCACGCTGACACGGGGAGAACATGCAAACTCCACGCAGGGAGGACCCGGGAAGCGAACCCAGGTCCCCAGGTCTCCCAACTGTGAGGCAGCAGCGCTACCCACTGCGCCACCGTGCCGCCCACTGAATGTTAGTTTGAGTAACAATTTTAATCTGCCCCTGGGTGAGTGTGGATGGGCACTGGAATGAACTGGCACCCAATGTACAAAGAGACCCTTACATATGTTGATAAAATTGTTGTGTTAGAGACAGTTTTTTTTTCCTAGTTTGTATTTATTTTCTGTTTTTTTGTGTCTTTTGAATTACTATTTTTTATGTTTTTATTTAATTTATGTTATGTTGGTTTATTATTTAATATTTATGTACTGTGTACGTTTATTTATGTTCCCATTCTTATGACATGGATGTGAGGGCGTTATTGTGAGTGCCTGAACGGACCTGGGGCCTCATGTATAAACGGTGCGTACGCACAGAAATGTTGCGTACGAACGTTTCCACGCTCAAATCGCGATGTATAAAACCTAAACTTGTCATAAAGCCACGCACATTTCCACGGTACCTCATACACTGGTGTACGCCATTTCTGCGCTCGGTTTTGCAGACTGGCGACACCCAGCGTCAAAGCAGTGCTACTGTTCCTGTGTGCTCATCCTTTCTTTCTTAGTCCCACATTCCTGACGCAGCTTTATAAATACACTGAAACTAACTGCATATTGCTTATTAGTGTAATGCATCTGATTGTAATTAACCTGCAGCAATATAATGAGCCAGGGAATAGCCATAGTATTCCAAATACCATAACTGCTTTAGCGTTGTTACTCTCACTGCATCTTCTTCTTCTTTTAGCTGCTCCCATTAAGGGTTGCCACAGCGGATCATCTTTTTCCATATTACTCTCACTGCATCACTCGGAGTATTTATATCACTGTATCTGAGTGGGGAATCACAGAAGCAGCTGATCAGAAAGAGAATTATCGGTATACAGTTTTATGCACACACTACCTCAACCACGGCAAAACACGTCAAAGCCTTTCCTGTACGGACCTCGCGTTTCAGAAACAGTTTCTTCCCAAGAACTATAAACGCACTCAATCAGTCCATCAAGTGCTCCTTGTAGAACTGTTTGTACTTATAAGTACAATTACTGGTACCCCACTGTAAACTTGCACTACAGTTATAATATTGCACAACCTGCGCAACTTTATAAAGCGCGTATGATGACGATATCATTTTTAAGATGAAATGCAGCAAAATATGTTGCTTATAGTATACAGATAAAACTTTAACTTTATTTAAATAATCTGTATTGTTAATAATTAAACATGTGAGGACACGGTGCCGCAGCGCTAGCTAGTTCAGGGATTGTTCCTGCCTCACACTGTATTATTGCTGGTGCTGACGCGACACTGGAAGGATAGACGGATAGAATAATTAAACATGTACTATGAAGATATTTCAATGTTCCTTAAAAGTTTTGAAGAATCTGCGTTCTAAGCTTACAGATGGCTTAACGTCTATTACAGAGCTGATTGTGTGGGACTGGGTATTTGGAGAAAGAAAAGTAAGGACATGAATTGGAGGTTAGTACGTTTGAAAGAGAAAGTGCTTCTGTAATAAATTATTTCATCAAAGGTTGCACATGGCACAGCAAGCCTCTTGTGTGAGATATGAACAATCACTGCGCCACCATGTTCCCATGTTTAATAACATGCTTTCATTCCTATCATCATGAAAAAGATATCACGTATACATCTCAGTATTTTAATTATTCAGAGAGCTGTAATATTACAAATGCAATGGATTCTGTGTCCTGTCGGAGAAAGAGAAAGAATGGAAGCGCATAGTGATTCACACACATAGAGCACATAGAAGATCAAATACAGAACAAAGCATTTAACGTGCTACTTGAGAAACTAGTAAAATAAATGATTTTAAGATGAAGTTTATGATGTTCTACTTTAATGACAAAATAAACTACGTGATTAAAGTGGAAATTTCGAGATTAAAGTTGACATTTCATGCTTTTTTCCCAATGTGTGCCTATTTTTTTTCTCTGTACCCTAATAAGCTTTCATATGACACTCAGACGGTCCACTACGAGTCACCTTTTCACGCCGACTTTGATATGTGACAACTTCTTTTTTATTTCGGGCACTGTGCGACTTTGTGAACTTCAGCTTTCGAGTTTCTCCGACACTATGTCACTCGATCAACTTTCTTTTGTTGATTATACCACTGTTTAAACCAACAAATAGTACATTTTTCCTTTGCCTCCACTTGGTATTCGCTGAAACTCTTATATTTTCCCCCGTGCTTTTCCCATTGTCTTTTCACAGAAGGCTATTTATATAGATTTGCATATTCAAAGAGCCCTAATTCTGGGAGGAGTTGGGGCAGGACAGAAGGCGCGTGCACGTGTGTTACTTTTCACGCTGATCGGGATTTATGTACTGGAAGAACGTGAAAGTTTGCATGCGCACAGATTCCTACATCTGGATTTTTCTGTGCATACGCACATTCCCGCTTTTTGTGCTTACGCCATGTTATAGTGTGAGTTCTACGCACGGCGTTATACATGAGGCCCCAGGAGAAGGCAACGTATGGCAAAAATTGTAGTCAAAACGTTGATTACATCTTCCCTGAAGAAGGGGCCTGAGTTGCCTCAAAAGCTTGTATATTGTAATCTTTTTAGTTAGACAATAAAAGGTGTCTTTTTGCTAGGCTTTTCTCTACATTCATAATGGCTAACACGGTACAACACCCTAGTACTATAGTCAAAAAGTGAAAGTTTTCATTTTTGGCCTGTTTAGGGCACAGCCTGCAGGTAGTAGCTGGGAGCTGACTGACTGGGCTATGTTATGTTACATTTGTTAAGGATCACTGGTTAATTTTCTCCCAAATGTCAGAGAAAAAACCCCTTTTGTTGCATGTATTTCATCAGTTGATATTGTGTTGATGAGTGATTTACAGTAACTGGACTCCAAGTGATAGTCAGTGACTTGGATATTTTCTTGTCTCCATCCCGACTTGATCGTTTCAATCCCCCTTCCCATGGAGTTCCTTGAAGTGTTCTTTAGTCTTCATGGTGTACGCTGATACTGACTCACCACTCATTGGCCCTCCGACATACAGCTGCATTTAGACTACAGTCAATTGAAACACTAGACAGGTGATCTCCTAATCATGTGACTTCTGAAACTAATTTAAAAGGGAGTGAATAGTTATTTAGTCTATTGTTTTGTGTTTTATAATTTTAATCAGTCTAGTCCACTATGCAGAGAACCTTTTCACTTTGGCATTAAAGAGTCTTTATCCATATCAGTGTCAAAAGAGCCAAATTAAACCCATTATGATTCAGTGTCCTTACAGAACAACAAACTGTGAACACGTCTAGGGTGAATAAGTTATACACTCTGAAGACTATATGCATTTAGGATATTATCTTCTTCTTCATCATCTTTCACAACTCCCGTATGTGCTAAATACATTGCCATTGTCCCTTTCGGCAGGCGGTTCGCTATCTTCGCCGATGAAAATCGCTGCAATGTCGGGGCATTGTATCGTCATAAATCCTGCCTAGGGTTTTCCTTGAAAACCATTTGTACAGATGCTGCTGGATTGGACTGAGCGATTTCATGCATGTGTTTGTATGATTTAGCGAAGGGGTTGATGGTTCTGAGCATGAAATCTATCTGGAGAAGTACATTTTTGCTGCATGCAGAGTTTGCTTCATTCTGTAAGCGTACTTCAGTAGCTTCAGCTGTGTCAAAAACATACAACTGTCCATATCCTGGAGAAGTAGAAGTGTTAGCGTATAGTAGAGAGATTTGGTGATAAATTTGCCCGTGTATTTTAAAACAGTATGGTCCGTGGCCAGGAGGTTGAGTTATCTATGCACCCATGGAAACAAATGCTAGAGAAGAGTTGTATTCTCAAATGTGTTCATGATAATTTTTAGCTTCTTGATGTTTGCTGTGTAAGAAGCTGTTGTAAAGACACAGGTGGCTCCTGCAAAGGTGGTAAAGCTAATTTACCGCTGTGGCAGCACCTTGAGTACTTGTTGGATGCATTACGCTCAGCAGGCCAGTATAGTGCATGACATGGAAGAGGACGAATAGGAATCGAGAAATGCCGTGTCGGCTGCGTGTGGGCGGGACCAGTTTTGAAGTGGAAGCAGGACGAACCAAAAGAGAAATATATACAAGAGATTCTTTACTTTCCACCAGTACACTCACAACAATATAAAAGTAATTTAATTTGTTGGGCTTTTTCTTTTGTAAAAGCCAATAACCCATTTTCTAGTCTGATACTGTTAATCAATTCTTTTGATATTAATAAAACACATAACTACCTTTTTCATTTATTTACTTTGGAGCCCAGTAAAAATCTTTTTCTCCAGGCCCAGCATTTACTCTCAACACCCCTGCAACCATTATGAAGAGTACTACGCATACTCTCTGTGGTGACACACAAGCTCACTATATGGTGCATTGGATCTCTAGATACAAAAGTGCATTAGAGTGCTACCAAAAGCCTAATAATGCTAGAGAAAATTACAGCAAAAAAGAAAATGAAAGTTATATTGCACAAAATTCCCAAATGAAAAAAATGATAATTTTAAGTTGACTGTCTCGAAGAAACCAAAGTAAGAGAGCAAGCAGACTTGGGGTCTCAAAGGGAAAGCCCTGCTTAAGAATTACTGCATGTGTTCACAGGCACTTTACTAACCCAGTTATTCACAGAAACCACATTTCAAAAAGTGTATAAATGTAAGTGTATAAATTAATCCATTTAGAAAAACCAGGGTATTGGTCTCTGAGAAATCAGGTTAACACACATAGATTTCTCTGTGAGTAACCCAGTTATTTGGGCATGTAAAAACGTAACCGGGTTACAGTTAAGGATTTCATAATCTGCACATGTCTGCTGTACTCTGTTAGTCTGCACATGTTCATGGCCACCAGTATTTGCTTAACAGTTTGCAAACGGATCAGCAGCCATAGGTACAAAATGATGGAAATGCCCATACAGATCAAATTTTTGACACAAATGTGTGGATGATCTCCTTATTCCTTCTCCTGGCTGAAATAATCTATCTCAACATTTGAAAGATCTCTAAATTTATGTTGATGAACTGAACATTAGGTGCTAAACTCCAGCAAGACAATCTCGGGAGCAGTTGGGTAACACATTAAAAGAAACATCCATTTCACAGTCCAATTACTTTCTAAAAGAACAAATAATCTAAAACAATACTTATCTGATTGAAGTAAAAAATACCTGTGTTATTATTATTCCAGCAGCACTGGGTGTAAGGCAAGAAGCTAATGTGCCAGCAGAAAAAAGTGTGCTATATACAATCTGGTGACAGAAACACATTAATGATGCATCAGTTTAGTTGTAATCCAGCCATTTGCTATAGATACTGTATGTTGAAACAGTGTGATCGGGTGGTGCAGCAGATAGCCTTCATACCTTAAATCTTTGGAGGCTCAAATCAGGGATGTAAAAAAGGGATGGATGTTATTTACTCCACAGCACATGAAGCCCTAAACATATTTATAAAACACAAAATAATTATCCCGCTTGGCTGTGTTTCTTGATCAGTTTAATGAAGGTTCCTATAAGAGCTTAAGATTTAATAACAAATGCTGGCCAGTCAAATGTGCAGTTTTTTCTTACAGAAGAAGAAAAAGTAAAACAAAAGTAATTCACTCTTGGCAATGCATTCAATTTTATAAGTAACTATCCACCTTATTAAAAGGATAAGTGTCTGTCTGCTTGGTTGCTATGTCTCTGTCATTCCAACAGATGGCACCTCAGAAACATTAGCACTGCTTGTAGAGATACAGATATAGTATACTGTATGTATTGCATTTTCATTCCTTTCCATTTCTTTACTAGAAAATGATTGTGCTGTGCCACCTGTTGGAATGACATATGTACTGCATTTTATTACTACATGCATTACAAAATACAGTACGTTCCAATAGCTGGTGCAATGCAAATGTTAAGGCTGAAGGTCTACATTGATTACTTGTATTTTAAGTACCTTAGACAAATATCACAGCTAGTACAGCAAACTTTTCTTGTGAGTAACGAGTAATGTTACTAAGTTACTTTTAAAAGTAACGTTCCCCTCATTGCTTAGGAGATACAGGCTCCGTGCTTATTTTTGGATTCACAGTGGGCATTGATGATGTTTATCCTTTTTTTAGATAATTTTTAAGACTCTGGGGCATTTTGCCAAAGAACTCTATAAGTAGACTTGCACATGTAAAAGGAGGTTTCTGCTTTGATCGGGGTACTCACCTTATCCCAGTTTTTGTGTGTGCATTGCACACATTATGATGAGGAGGAAGAACATACAGAGGGTCCATGGGGTTATCTACTAATATGGACATGAGGCAATGCCCAGAGCTTAGCCAGGATGAGAGGTCTTCTTCCTGGCTGGCTGCTTCCTGACTCACATGTGAATTCCAGAGTTACCTCAGACTCGGCCATCCTGTGTCCCAGTTAATTCGGTCCTCATAAAAGTGTCAGTATGGTCACATGACAGACAACTAGCAATTCTACTACCATGGCCTAGTGAGAGCAGGTGAATGTGTGTGCCTTCCTATGACCTGACAAGAGACTCTTCGGTGAAGTAAATTCAGAAAATGGACAGCATGCTGTTAGGACAATCTGGGGTCTGCAAATTTGCAGCAGCATTTGAATTATGTTAATAAACACAACACATACAGTATCATGGAAAAAAGAGCACATTCCTAACTGTGCATGATTTAACATATTAAGACATTTTCAGCCAATTCAATAAAGCACCTTTCACAGCATTGGTGACATAGTGTTTAGTGCTACTGCCTCGCAGCTCTCAAATCCTGGGTTCAAATTAAATTCAATTCAATTCAGTTTATTTTTGTATAGTGATCTTTCCTGAGTGCAGGCACAGAACTGACTGCTAATCACACAATGAATATACATACTGGCATTGATTTGTTTAAACAGACAAGAAAACAAAGCACTTTGAAAATGATTAATATAAATGTATAGTATCTCCTCCATACTCTTGCGACTGCACATATGGATGTGCCATCCTGGAGGAGCTGGACTACCTCTGCAACCTGAATCAGCTGCAGGAACTGCCTCATGCTGCCAGAAGTGACATTGACAATAGCAAAACACAAAACTAGAGAAGAATCAGTCAGGAAGAATACGGAGAGAGCAACTGACTGTGGCCACCACCTGCAAAACCATTCCTTTTTTGGGGTTTGTCTTGCTGTTGCCTCAGTTGTCTCTTTCATTTGCACCAAAGCAGGTCAGGTTGATCCACAATCGCATATACACCGATATCCCTGAAGCTTCAATGGCTTGGTGTTAAGACTGTGATGATTAAGTGTTCCCTTAATTGTTTTGAACAGTATATCGCATGCTGCATTCCAATAACTGCCCTAATGAATGAACTCGTTACTTTAGACTTCAGTTTTTAGATCACCACCATAAAAAACAAAACCTCGACATTTATATTTTAGGATGCGTGTGTGAATTACGATTACATTAAAACGTGCATATATTTTCAAACCTGCTTAATCCAATTCAGGGTTGCCGGCCACTGCAGCTCGTTCTGACAGCAACGGATGCCAGTCAGACCCTTGTCAGTGTTTGAGGGCATCGCAAGATCGTACACTCACACACACAGTCAAATATGGGCCGATTTGAAACTTCAACTTAATCTCACCAGCACGTCTCTGGAGATGAAGGAGGAAACTGGCGTACCTTAAATAAATCCACGACAATAGACGCGAGTTGGCAAACGATACCCACTCCTCGAAAAAAGTTAAAAAGCTTGTTTTTGTGTGGGTTCGGAAACATAAGCCTGGAGTTTGTTTAAATACTGTGCTTTTGGGTCTTCCCTAACGGGCAAAAAGAACTTTCCAACCCTCGAAACGCTGGAATTTCCCAGACCGAGAGGCTCCACCTCTCCTCCTATACGATTGGATGGTCCGGACGCACCCGCACTTATTTGATTTATGATTGGTTTCTAAATCCTGCCAATCAAGAAAATTTCCCCTAAGAAAGTACAGTAGTTTAGACACAACAAGCTTGTTTCTGGGGCTCTGTAATGCTGAACCGGCGCAGCCGCTCACGGTGTACTGAACTTTCTGGAATAATGCAGAGACAATTCAGCGTGTTATTTCAGCAGCTTTAAAAAAAACTGAAAGTTTAGTTTTGTAAAGCTAGTTAGCTTAAGCTAGTACGTTTCACAGTCGGCGGAACACGCGGGGAACTGGACGTCTCCCTCCCTGTTTACTTTTCCTCCGGTCTGTTTTTGTGCTAGCGACACAGATACTCGAGAAGCACAGACAGAGAGCTAAGCCAGTTTTTGTGTGTGACCTAGTGGGTATTCACCGAAGATGAGTAACAATTCCGAGCGCTCAGTGCACCCCTCAAAAATGTATTTGGTGAGGTCTGACTACCAAGCTACGGACCATCTGGAGGGCACCATTCTCATACCGCAGGGGTATCTGTGTCAAGCTCAGGAACAAGTGTATGAGATGTGTCCGTCCGGTGCTGGAGGGCAGAGGCGCAATCGAGTGGAGCAGTTATGGGTCAAGGTGAGTCTTTAAACTGGACACGTTGGTAAACATTTTGTATGTTCGAATACGTTTGGTATGCTAATAGATGTATAACATTTATTCCTTAAGTGCATGCCTCTTACATTGTTTACTTAACGCTTGCTATCTGTGCGACCTTTTTTCCTCAATAATTGTTAAGTTAACTGGAGGATTAAATCTATGTATATTTATGTCGTTGGTTGTCATAAGTGCAATCTAACTGCAATCGCTTTCAACACAGTCCAAATAAAATAAGCAGAAAGAAAGGACGGGCTTAACTAGCTGTCGTCTTGTATCAATGCAGTGATATCCTGTTCTCCCCCCACCCACAAGCTCTGGCCAGTGTGGCCTAAATTGTTAAGATTATAAACCAGACGTTTACAGGTTGTTGAGCTGGCAATCAATTAGTCGACACAGCTTGAAAAACATGGAAGCTCAATTTGTAAAATATAAATTAGGCATTCTCTGTAGACCTGGGATATAGTAACAAAAAGGTTGCCTATTAAAAGGTTTAACAAGTCAGTTGAGTAAGTTGTGTATTACAGTAGAGTCCAAAAGGATTCAGACCCCTTCACTTCCTGCACACTTCATTATGTTGAAGATTTAATTGTAAATTGAGAAAGTTGCCATTTTTTCTCCATCAGTCTCCATTCAGCAACCCAAGAAAACCTGTTTTCAGAAGGATTTGCAAATTTTTGAAAAATCAAAAATGTAAATCTCTCATTTCAATGAGTATTCAGACCCTTTGGTGTAGCAATCCAAATTGTGATCAGGTGCCTCTTGTTTATTTTAATTATCTTTGAAATGTGTCTAGAACTTGTTTGGAATCCATCTGTGGCAAACTAAACTGATAGGACATTGTTTAGAAAAGCACACAGCTGTGTATAGAAGGTTCCACAATTCACACTGCATGTCAGGATAAAAACTAAGCCATGAAGTCCAAGGAACTCTCTGTAGACCCCCTTGATCAAATTGTGGTGAGGCTTATATCAAAGCAAGGGGAGAAAACCATTTCTAAAGCTTTGAGTGTACCTAGAAATAGTGTAGCCTCAATAATTGTGAAATGGAAGAAGTTTAGAACCACCAGGACTCTTCCTAGTGTTGACTGTCTGGCCCAGTGCCTTGATCAGGGAGGTGACCAAGAACCCAATGGTCATTCTAGCAGAGCTTCAGAAGCCCACTGCTGAGATTACATCCTGTCGGAAAGATGAACATCTCATCAGCATGCCATCAGTCAGTTAGTAGGGGTTAGAGTGGCTAAATGAAAGCCACCTCTGAGGCACATGACCACCTGCTTGGAGTTTGCCAAACAGCATTTAAAGGATTCTCTGGTCTGATGAGAAAAAAAGTGAAATGTTTGGGCAGAAATGCACCCACTATGCTTGGCCAAGACCAGGCACTTCTCATCATCTACCTGCAGTGAAGCATGGTGGTGGGAGTATCATGTTATGGGAGTGCATCTCAGTGTCAGGGAAAGGGAGACTGGTCAGAATGTTTTAAATTCTTCCAATTACAGAGAGGTGCTTGGGGAAAAAAACCTTCTCCAGAATGCATGCATCCTCAGACTGACAACTTACCTTTCAGCCTGACAATGAGCAGAAGAGCACAGCCAAGACAACGCTGGAGTGGCTTTGTGACAAGTCTTGTGACTGTCTTTCACTGGCACAGCCGAATCCCAGATTTAAACCCCATAGAACATCTCAATTGAGTGACCTGAAAATGACAGTTTAGAGACGCATCCCATCCAGTGTTCTTTTTGTTCTTTCGTCTCCTCCTGTTTAGGGGTCACCACCAAACCATCTCGATCTAGCCTCTCTCACTTTGTCACCAAACTGTTGTACCTGTGTTGTCCCTCTAAGATACTCATAGTGGCATAAATTGCAAGTGATCATGACTATCTGAAATATTCTGTTTAATCTGTCCCTGCTCAAAACACTTCATTACAACTGGAAAAAGTCCCACCAGTCTGTAGTCAATCAGACGATTTTCTTATTTACAGGGATAGCTGTTGTCCCTTTGAAGCAGGTGGAACCAACAGATTCTCACAATTAAATATTAAAGATGTCATTTGAAACATCAGCTGTTTGGTTGCTATGGGTTATTAAAATTTCCCAAAATTCAAAAAAATGTAATGTTTTTTCTTGGGAAATCTAGTCCATCCATCCATCCATCCATTTTCCAACCCGCTGAATCCGAACACAGGGTCACGGGGGGTCTGCTGGAGCCAATCCCAGCCAGCACAGGGCACAAGGCAGGAACCAATCCCGGGCAGGGTGCCAACCCCCCGCAGGGAAATCTAGTCTTCCTAAAGAAATGAGTTGGATATTTGGCGACCCAGAGTGAGTGACGATGCGTTTATGAGCAATGAACAGACACCACCATGCTCAATATTGGCTTTTGCCTTGAACCCAGCGCTGTCCGGATAGACTGCACCTTGACACAATCTTAAAATTGAATTAATCAGGTCAATAAAGTAATGTGTGGATGGTTTAATACTGAATATTAAGATTAATAGATTAGACACGTGCTTTCCGTGTTGTTGTTTTTTTTTTTTTTTTTTAATTGGTAGGGGGATTTCTTCTTATCTGGGGACCTGGGTTCGATTCCCGGGTCCCCCCTGCGTGGAGTTTGCATGTTCTCCCCGTGTCTGCGTGGGTTTCCTCCGGGCGCTCCGGTTTCCTCCCACATTCCAAAGGCATGCAGGTTAGGTGGATTGGCGATTCTAAATTGGCCCTAGTGTGTGCTTGGTGTGTGGGTGTGTTTGTGTGTGTCCTGCAGTGGGTTGGCACCCTGCCCAGGATTGTTTCCTGCCTTGTGCCCTGTGTTGGCTGGGATTGGCTCCAGCAGACCCCCGTGACCCTGTTCGGATTCAGCGGGTTGGAAAATGGATGGATGGATTTCTTCTTAAGACTTTTTGTAAAACAAATGTATTAGTAGTTATCTTTCTGAATCTTGGTTACTTTTCTCCTCTCTGCATGGTTATAGGTATGGTTTCATGGTGTCACCTGCCCACTCCCATGAAGGATTTTTTCAAATTAATCTTTTTTTTTTCTCAGAGGAACTATTTTACAGATAAACTATGAACTTGCTTGTTTTTTTCGTACCCATCCCTTCTTATCTTACATTTATGGCTCCAGCCACTCATTGTTTGAGTTGCGCAGCTGTACAATCAGATTAGCAGGGTACTGTTTGCTCCCTCCATAAGAGTATGATGGCTATATAGCATTGCTGGTAGATAGTCAGAGCTAAGCTGCCTTACTCGTGACTAGTTTTATATTTTGTCATCTGATGGAAGTGGCTGAAGGCTGAGCAATTGATGTTTGGCCTATGGCATGTACCCAATCTGAGGAAGCCTAAATAAATGGAAGATAGTTAAGGGAAGTTAAATCTTTTCAATGCACCATTGGTAAATAGTGCCTGCTGCTCTAAAGCATGAAGGCAGCACAGTAAATGCTCAAGTTTGTGTTTATTTTCATGTGTAGACAATGCTATACAATTCTTACTTGCCTGTCTCTCACACACCGTAGTGGCACTGGTATAATATCAAAGACAGACAATGAATACAGATGGTAAGCAGCTTTATAACCCAAAGATGCAAATTTTCCCTTCATCTACTTGTGTAAGTGCTGATGGCCCTGAACCGAGAAGGGACAAAAGTGTCAGAGCAGAATGGCTGAGATCTTTAACAATGCCATTTGTGTTTCTAAGACAGCATTTGTTATATTGGTTTGTATAGTGTGGCCACAACCAGGGCTGTGGAGTCGGTAGATAAATCCTTCGACTCCAACTCCGACTCCTTAGTTTCTGGTACTTCTGACTGTGACTCCCCAACTCCGACTCCTCAGTATTTAATATGCTAATGTATTTTCCATGTTGATTAAAGGAATGCAACATACATGTCATTTAACCACAGAATTGCTGGCTAGGAAGCTGACTCTCCACCATATTGGCCAGTTTAAACAAAAGACAAGAACCCCTGAACACACATCAGGCCATAGCACACACATCCACCTACATCATTACACTTGTTTACACTCAAATGAACTTGTTAAACACATTATATCTGAAATAAAATGAAAACACTTTTTGTAATGTACCATAATCCAGATTACAATATGTGAAAGTCAGGTTGTATAATAGCTCACCTGAACTTCACATTAGTAGTAACACAACTATGCACTGGGCTTTATTCTTACATCAGAGAAGTACATAATTAGGACTATTGTTTGTGAAATGGGACATTTGAACTTGCCGTATTTTTTTTTCATTACAATTTAAATTTATTAGGAGTCGGAGTCGGTACATTTTTGCTGACTCTGACCCCGACTCCAGGTACCCAAAATTGTCTCCGACTCCGAAGCCCTGGCCACAACTCCAACCACACTCCTCCCTATGCTGTGCTTCACTGCTAAAGTAAAGTTTAGGAGTGACAGTGACAAAGGTAGGTTTTGCTGATATGGCCTCATGGATTCTGTGCCTTGCGTTCAAATCTGGTACATGATTACATGTTCTCTCTGTATCTGCGAAGGCTTTCCTCAGAATTCCTACCCACATCCAGATGACATGCTGAGAATCTGATTGGAGATTCTAAATTGGCTTGGTGCAGATGGCTTTGGCGTCTCATCCAGCTAATGCTGTCCTTTGGGAAGGCTATGGCTCCATTCCATAAGGGGTACATTATTAATTTGTTGATGTAATTTTCTTTAGTTGTTGTGTATATTTTCACTGTCTTGCAGGTTTGTTTTTATTGGGAACAGTCATTTCCTTGTGAAGGACATCTCATGCTAGGTTTATAGGGTACTTATTGTCTCATGTACAAAGTACAGTGATATTCTTACTTGCGTGTGCTAATCAATATGCAACATGTCACCATTCTCTGGCACAATGATTAATGATTATAACAACCTTAGCTCAAAAACTCTGTTTGGTTTGCCTGAAAACTATCCAAACCAAGCTTTCCTGAATATTGTTCTACACAGCTGGCATCTTCCTCAGGATGGAACACAAGACTTCCATGAATGTTAATCCATAAACTGCATACTTTTCACTTTCAAACCTTTGGTCTAAAAAGCCAGTTTTCTCCCTAAGCAAAGTTATGTTGGTGATGCTAGCATGATTATATCACTACTTTGCATTTTAAAAGGTTAAAATGCATATAAAGTTTCAATCTAACTTTAAAATGAAAAACTTGAAAGGTATGAGTTTGTGAAAGAGTTTTCTAGAGAAGTAAAACCAAAATCCTTTCAATTTTATTTAACTAATTTTGGTTTTAGTTTCAACTTCTACCTAGCCCACTAGAGCGTCTCATGTATTAACCTTTGCTTTCATCCTGGGCGATTCCTTTAGAAAATACCTTCTATCTTGATGTCTGCTTCTCAATTAACATCACCTCAATTGTGACACTCTCCATCTTGAATTGGGCAAAGCATATTTGACAATGTTAAGCTATAGCTGAAATGTTTTGAGGATTCCTTGCAAAAATCAATTGATAATTTAAATCAGCATTTTGAAATACTTACATAAAATATCTTAACATAAAATTTGTTCTCTTACACCTGCCAGCTGATTTCACTGCCATCCAAGATGAACTATTTCTGGGAAATCCTCCACTTGTGGCACTGTGGCCGTTGTTGTTAATAATACATCATCAATGCACAGGCTGATTATGAACACATATGACCATAAGAACAAACGGGACATAATTTAAAATTTGAAGAGGCTTCACAGAGGTCATTTAGTCTATCAGAGAAAAGGCCTGTATTTTTAAAAATATAGTTTCTGTCTACAGTTTAAGTGGGAAATCTGGGGCTACTGACTGAGGTAAAAGCTCTTTTTTTAGTCTTTGTCATGAATTAAATCATCAATTTTACATTTTTTTTAATAAAGTTATATTTGAAAACAAAATTATAATACAAACTGACTATTTTTCAAAAAATTCTTATTGTAGATGACATTTCCATTTAGGTGGTGCTATACATGCAAAGCAGCAGTGGCCTTACCTTTAACTGGCATACAGTTTTGTTTTTTTCCCCCCATGTAAAAAGCCAATTTTGGTCAAGTTGTGATCCACACAAACACTTACATTCTTCTTTGCCTCTTTTCTTAATGTCCTTCAAACCACAAAAACACAGTGCCTTATATGCTAATTTTGGTTCACAATGCAACCTGTTAAGTGTGCAACAACCAATCATTGTCATCCATAATAAGCAATGATGAAAACAGTTGCCAATGAATTGCATTATCAGTTAGCTGCCTTGTTATACAGTATGTATTACGTGTGTCACTTCACTGACCAAGAGCAGCATTAATTACATTTTGATATATGACAGAAGGTGTAAATAGGTTGGAGGGATGATGACCAATCAAGGTTATTATAGGTTTGATTTTTATATTAGTTTTTATTTCTATATTATTTGTAATCTTACTTGGAAATTCAGTTTAGTTTTAGTTTTCCTTCATCATGTATTTTTAGTTTTGCTTTAGTTTTTCTTTTTATTAGTTTTAGTAATTATGGTATGGTTAAAGGGCTACAATGGAGTTTAGCTTTGTGTCACAATCAGACGGAACTGTACACTTAAAGGGTTTGAATGTGTCTACAACACACAACACATCCTGCTCCAAGGCAATGTGCATACAATTCATGCCTTTCAATATTGTATTCAAAAATCTCTTCTATCTGCCATATTGATCTCTGATTCCATCTCAGTTTCATACAATTTATAGGCAGAATTCTGCGACCTGCAGGCCTGAAAAGATATCAAAAATTAGAAAATACATTCTACTGTATTCTGACAAGTGTGCTAATGAAAATTATGGAGTCTTAGGAAGAATAGGGCTCCTAGGCTCGATTCAGTATGCAGACCCCACCTAGCTGTATTGGGAGAAACAAAGAAAAACAAGCATGTAGTGTCAAGGTTAGGATAGTAAGACTTGAATAGCCCATGCATAATAACAGTAAGAGCAAGTAATAGGAGTATGAACAGCTACAAAAATAACAGAAACAGCATCTCAGATTAGGAGAAGTATATACATTTTCTAAACTCACTTATCCAGAGCAGGATTTCAGGAATCCTGGAGACTATCCCACCAGCTTTGGATGCAAGGCAGGAAAAATCCCTGGACAGAGTGCCAGCCTATTGCAACAATTCATTATATATGCAATATGTATGGCATGGCTGATGTTAAGAATAAAGAGATAATGATATTTCAACTTGAGAGAGAAAGATTGAAAAGAAGGGGACAAATATTTTAAAACATAATTTTACCTCCAGATTATTTTCACAGTATGATGTATTTTGAGCAGTGAATATAAAAGTAAAAAAAAGGTAAATTAATAAATATAGAATAAATACAAAAACACATTAGTAGGTATAGTTGACCAGTTGGCAGAATCTCTTCACCTACCTACCTACCTACCTACCTACCTACCTACCTACCTACCTACCTACCTACCTACCTACCTACCTGTAGTTCAGTACAGACATTGCCAACTCAGGACTTTTGCAAGGTTTGTATCACTTTGTTGTTAAATGAGCTTTTTAAAGCAAAAGTGATTGGTCAGCAACAAGCAGCTGATCTTGTATTTTGACCTTGTCAGTCTCTCAGTCAGTGCCATTTGAATTTCAAAAAGGAATTTCCTGTGCGAAGTGGCAGATGAATTACTGTCAACAAAATGCAAACGCCTTTGAAATCAACTGAAACGTTACTCACTTGTGACTTTTCTGTCCATACGGTAAAGGTTTTGTTGACTAGCACATTCCGACTTCAGGTGTTTGAATTACATCTTGATATACAAGAGTGCAAAGAAATTTGGCAGCTCATCAATCAAGCCTGGAATGCTGTGTACATACTGTATCTTGCTCTCCATCAGAATTACAGCTAACATGCCGTAATTTATGAACAGATTGAAATTCTGTAAGGGATTATCTGTATCTAATACTTCTCTCTTGAGCACTGGAGATCCAGTGAACGGTAGCTTTGAACGTTGCCAAGCACATTCAAAGCAAAATGATCACCTTGGTGTGCTTCACTAACACTTGAACCAGAATTTATCATGCTGTCACTATCAGCTCCTGAAGAACTGTCACTGTTATCACCCAGTAAATCACTTTCTTTTTTACATGCCCATATTCGGCTTGCTCTGTCATTGCAAATGCTATGTCAACACCCACCCTGTGTCACCAGCCATCATTTACTGGATGAATATATACAGGCGGCTCGTGGTGGATTACTCTCTGTGGTAGAGTTAAAAGTTACAAGGGTTAAGACTAACAGCAGGAATATTTATTCAAAAACCAAATATGAAATTGTTAATATATTTTGATTAATTTCGGGACCCCTGTAGCCCAGGTTAGCCCTTGTCCGGTTGTGACGAAAACTAAAAATATTTTTAGTAAATAATTATATTATTTCATTTAGTGTTTTCAACTACTTTAATAGTTTCATTTAGTTTTAGTTTCTCATTTTGGTTTTGTTAATTATTTTATTTCAGTTTATGAAAATGTTTTTTATTACTAGTTTCAATTTTGATTTTAGTTTTCGTTAACTATAATAACCTTGTGACGAACCTATTCATTACCTTCACCTTTGGTAAGAAATTTGTTGTCATGAACTTGCTACTTTTAAAAATTTAATTGCATCAAATATCAATGCCTTCTGTGAAATTTAAACATTGATGCATTAGTTTTATGTCTCATGGAACATTTCTAGCTATGTTACTTCATTTTTTGGAAAGAATCACAAATTTTATGTTTATGTAATTATATTTATGTAATTTTATTTACAGTTCCACAACATCATTTTGTTTATTCATGGGTGCTGCCATTTCCTTATTGTTGCTATGGGACTTAATCTTGTGTATCGCATCATCTGCCATTACCTGTTTGACACTTTAATAACAAAACACTTCATCCACCATCTGTGATTTGGATAAACTAACACGTACCTCTGTGCATGTGTCTTTTAGTTATTCTGTTTAGAAAAACCTTGCTATTCCTTTTGACTTTTAATTCTAGTTAGCATTCTGATTTTTGGTGGAAGAGCAATTTTTATATTTTTGGTAATGACCCTTCTTTTCTAACTTTGATCTTGAATAATTTCTTGGTCTAGTTTGTTAATTTTTTTTTTTTTTTTTGAATTGCCACATTTGCTGGCAGTATATTTGTGTTTCAAAAAATCTGAAAAAAATGTCCACATGAAAATGTTCCTGTTCAAAGGTTGTTATCTCATGAGACTTAAAACTTAAAAATCATCTTTGTCACAAATGTTTCTCCTAAAACTGTTTAGGAGATACAGAATTAGACAAAAAGGAGACACAAAATGCAACAGAGGTAAAAGGAGTCACAATTGAGAATTTGGTTTAAAAAGCATGGTATATTTTGTGAGATATTTTTCCAGTCTTGTTTTAATCTCTCCGGATTTAATACTTTTTGCTTATTGTTGGACTGATGCCTTTATTCAAGGTAACTTACAACATTTGAAAAATAGTCAGTTTTATTTCTTTTTGTTTTTCCAATTAGTGCACAGGCAGATGAAGTGACTTGTTTACGGTCACATAGGTGTCAGCAGCAGGATCTCTGCTTTCCCCTTGGTTTACTGTTTACCAGATGCAGCAGAGCAGCTATGGAGCTGTCCTTGCACTGCTGCCGTTAGACATAGCGAATCGCCAGCGGCCCCTGTCATGATACTATACTTATTATCCCCATATTCTTTATAATGAAATTTCTGTTATAATATTTTTATGGTCCTGAGAGTTTTGTTATAACAACAACATTTATTTATTTATATAGCACATTTTCATACATATAATATACGTAACTCAAAGTGCTTTACATGATGAAGAAAGAGAGAAAAAGACAAAATAAATAAGAATTAAAATAAGGGAACACTAATTACTGCGGTGGGTTGGCACCCTGCCCGGGATTGATTCCTTCCTTGTGCCCTGCGTTGGCTGGGATTGGCTCCAGCAGACCCCCGTGACCCTGTGTTAGGATATAGTGGGTTGGATAATGGATGGGATGGATGAACACTAATTAACATAGAATAAAAGTAAGGTCCGATGGCCAGGGAGGACAGAAAAAACAAAAAAATACTCCAGACAGCTGGAGAAAAAAAAAATCTGCAGGGGTTCCAGGCCACGAGACCGACCAGCCTCCTCTAGGCATTCTACCTAACATAAATGACCTCAATCAGTCTTCATTGTATTCAGGGTTCTCATGGAAGAACTTGATGATGATGGTCATGTGGACTTCTGGCCTTTAATCCATCAATGACGGGATTCCACCTGTATTTGAAAAATTATCAGTGTTGGTCAAGTGGTTAGCATGTTCAACTTTTGATCAAACGATCGAAGGTTCAAGACTAATGTAGACAAATTATTTAAAAAAAATTTTTGATGACTTGATATTGAAGTTTAGTTAAATTACTTCAGTACGACAGTTAAGCAGCAGTGGTCAAGTGGTTAGCAAGTTGGACATTCAATCAAATGGTCGAAGGTTTGAGACCAATGTATACAAACTAATTTTTGTTTAAATTTTACCTAGAGGTGGGCGGTATGACCAAAATTCTATATCACGGTATTTTTCTAAATTCTGCCGGTTTCACGGTATTAGATGGTATTTTTTTCCCCATGCATGAGTGGATGTTAACCACATTTTCCACTGCAATTACTGCAGTAGACTGGCTAAGAATAACCTATTAGACTGTTATGAGAATTGTACATCGTACAAAAAGACATTTTAATGTGCACACAAGTATTAATCCAGGTTTGCATGGCCCCATAAAGTGACAGTTTTCAAGGGGGTGGCACTAAAGAGAAGGAATCACATTGCATGACAGATGCAGTCAAAATATAGAACCTTTAATTGAACAAATTTTGCAAAAGCTTAAACTATGATTTTGACAACATATTTTCAACCATACAAAGAGGCATTTAGACTTAGTAAAATATCCAGAGGTGTTTGTCAAAAGTAGGATTGCACTGAACATGTCTTAGAAAAGGAATAAATAGTAAATATTTTTTGTAAACCAACTACACTTTGTTAATGTTAACAATCTCTGTCCACTGACACGTTAAAGTGACTTTTTAAACAATTTTACCATCATTAAACTGCATAATATTTAAACTAATAAATAATAACAATAAAATACATAATAGTATTACTGATAGTTGCACCATTACTTCAAGGCTTCAAGCCCTGGTGCATTACCCAGTATTCACCAAATTAAAATAAAATAAAACAAGTGCAACTTGGTGATGACATCTTACCAACTGTACCATCATTTAGGCAAACTGCATTAATATGGACCTTGCTTCAAGCTAAGCTATATACATAAATAATAAAAACTGCAACTTGCATTTATAATGCTGTTTGTGGTATAGCCCTATGGAAGCGCATTAGGGCCACTGTGAAGAAAAAAAAATATGGACACGGAAGAAAAAAACAAACTATATGTCGAGAATAAATTTGACATGTTGACTATGTCAAGATTAAAGTCGACATTTCCACTTTATTCTCATAGTTTATTTTATAATTAAAGTAGAATGTTGTAAACTAAACTTCATCCTAAAATCAATGTTTAATTTACTAGATTTTTCTCAAACCCCGTCACAAGTTAATGCAGCACATCAAATACTTTGTGTTAAGTGTTTCCCGACCCAGTCGTTAATCATTACGCTTTTTCTTTCTCCACATTACCAATCATCACACGATAAACGTCTTTGTGAAATTAAAACTAGTTATTAACTTAGCCGACGGAGTGTTCAGAACTTTAAAAATATCTTCGTTGTACATCGCAGGATGAATACAAGCAAAACATACACTAGCAAGTACAGAAACAAGTACAACTTGGCTTGCAGTATTATCCAGTAGTATAGAAACAGTATTTATACATCTGACCTTTTAAAACTAAAGTATCTCCAGGCGACGGACGTGACTCCTTTTTTTCGGCAAAAGTTCTTCTGTTCATCATGTTCTACTTTACTTTTAGATCAGTTTCGGAATGCTCTCTGTCCATTTTCACCGCGCGGCATACCTATGCTACCGTCCACTATTTGGTGGTGTAGCAGTGAAAAAGAGCCCTAGTGCAACAAATCTGTGTTTAGCGGTGTAGCAGTGAAAAAGGTCCCCACTTGAACAGTTTCCCGCTGCGCCACGTTCCGAACGTCATTTAGGCAATTTAAACCGGTGTTGCGGTATAAGAAAAATCCATATCATAAAAAAAATAAAAAACGGTTTTCAGTATGAACCGGTATACCGCCCAGCACTAATTTTACCCATTTTTCATCAATTAAAAATAAATCTGGCAAAATACTGTTTTCAATAATTTGGAGATATTGGCTCAGTGGATAAAGTGTTTATTGGGCTTTTCTAAGAAAGATTGAAGATTGTGTCGCAATTTCTGCCAAATCAACTTCCCACCCAAGTCAAAGTTTTTGTAACATGCCAAGGACTGTGTGGCATTAAGGTAGCTAAAAAGTATATGTATAAAAAAAGATTTTTAAGTGACACAATTTTATTCAATAATGCACTAAAAAGTAAAAAATATATTTTTTTCTTGTACTAAGATTCTGTTGGGCATATGTGGCTAAAAATAAAATTGTGTGGTGCCCATAAAAATTATTTTAATTCAATTAGAACGAAGAGATTCCCCAAGTGATTCCAAAAAAAAAAAAAACTTTTACAATTTGAAAATTTCTCCAGTTATAACCATTATCCTACATACTTTAATCAACTTTTATATGACATGTCATTTTCTTTCCATAGTTAAGCTGGTTAGAAATTTCACTTTGTTGGATCAATGCATTTTAATTGAATTAAATAAATTTTTTAGAGGTATAAAGGGTTAAGTAGTCATTACAGATAATTTAAAGTCGAGTAATAATTAAATTTCAACTCAGTAATCATACATTTGCTATAATTATTACTTACAATCTGTTTTCTTCCTCTTCTTCTTTTCCTAATTCTATGTGGGATCAATGTTTTATATGTTTTGGGATGATTTTTACAGCCGGATGACTTTCCTGATGGCACACCTCCCCATGATGATCATAATTTATAGCTAAGTTAGATAAGCGGCAGACCAATTCAGTCATTAACTATGAATATGTCTGTGGTGGTCTGTAAAATAAGACTACACTTATGTTGGGTTCTGCTTTAATATCTAACATGAGTACCACAAATGATGGAAATTCTCTTACGTTTTTAGAACAATGTGAAGTTCATCACACAGAGTAATCCTAAGACTACCCCCTTGACCAGCATCTCTAGATTTATGAAATAATGTAAAACCATTTGGTGCTGTCTTGGGTAAAGGAATTGTGTCAGATTTACTAAGAAGATTTACTGGTAAGAAGACACATTTCAGATTTTGTACTTAATGTAATATCATTCTCCAATGTAGCTTTATTTCCAAGTGAGCAAATGTTTAGCAGTCAGCAAGTTCTCAAGAAAACTCACCTGGATAATAGGAAAACTTACAGATACCTCTTAAAATAACTAGGATGGGATATAAACATAGTAATCTGGGTCTGTGAGGCAACATCATTAGCCACAACACTAATGTGCCACCTGATTCAAACAAGCAGTTAAAAAAGAAAAACTGAGTTGTACATAACAGGCAGAATTAACAGTAGATCATATTAGACAAAATTACAGGCAAATGAAACAGCAGATAACTACAGATATTTTCCTTCAAAAATATAAACAGCCAAGAATAATTGTAGGATATTTGACCAGATATTTATAACTTTATAGTTTGTCCACCCTTGAAAACACGGCAGTAAGAGAGCTATGACAGCAAAGCCATAGAAGCATTATAACCTTTTTTTACTGTGCAGGGAAGTCTATTTTTATGTACCATAAAAATATTGATTTTTTTTTTATAATCTTTTTTTTTTTTTTTTTTTTTTTATTGCTTCCCTTTTTCCTGCAGTTGTACAGGAACATGATGCAGCATTCAGACTTTTGACATGACACAGACCAAGAAGAATTTGCCAGTCATTACTCTCTTGCTCATTTTAAAAGAAACAGACCTTTTGTTTCAAGAGGAAGTTTGTGGACTCATTTTAACACTTAACTCATGTCGATATCTCACACTGTATTTGTTGCTTTTGTAAAAGGATATGCAAGTGCTAAAATTTAAGATTAGACTGATATTTAGAAGCCTAATACAATAAAATAAAAATCCATCTTGTATATTTTGTAAACACACAACCGTCTTCCTATAGTCCTTGTAAATCAAGTGTTGACGATTCTTGCTCTAAATAGTATTGACACTGGACACAACAACAACAACAGCATTTTATTTATATAGCACATTTTCATACAAATAATGCAGCTCAAAGTGGTTTACATGATGAAGAAAGAGAAAAAAAGACAAAATAAGTAAATAAGTAAGTAATAAATAAGAATTAAAATAAGGGAACACTAATTAACATGGAATAAAAGTAAGGTCCGATGGACAGGGAGGACAGAAAAAACAAAAAAACTCCAGACAGTTCTAGGCCATGAGACCGCCCAGCCCCCTCTAGGCATTCTACCTAACATAAATGACCTCAATCAGTCCTCATTGTATTCAGGGTTCTCATGGAAGAACATCAGTGTAGGGACATCACGGTGTTTTGATCAGGTGGTGGTGGCGCAGGTTGCCACCCCAGAAAACCAGAAAAAGAACAAAAGAGAAAGTAGGGGTTAGTACGGATTTTGAATATGAATACCATGAATAATAATTATTCATTGAATATACAGAGCATCAGGATTAAACTAAGATTTAAAGCCATGTTAAAGTAATGTGTTTTCAGCAGTGCTCCACTGTATTAGCCTGGCGTATTCCTATTGGCAAGCAGGTGAATGTCCCCTTAAAGTTACTTTTCTTAAATCAGGATTGCCTCTGTGCAGCTTCACTTCCCCCATGATGGTTCTCAAAGCAGACATCCCACAGAGTTGTGTGATAAGTCTCTGCTTTTCTCTTTGTTCAGCTATGACTGTGTAGGCAGACACAGCTCAGATTCAGCATTAAACTGCCTGAAGACATCACTATCATAGGCCTGATCATCAACAAAATGATGTGGTTTACAAAGAAGAGTTTGACATTCTGACCCAGTAGTATGAGAACAATCTCTCTCTTAAGGAATATTAATTATTCAAAACTAAACCAATGCAGACAGCTGCAAATGCGGTCTCAGACAGAAAATGAGTACCTTTTTCTATTTATATTACAGTCGTGCATGGTGGCACTGCAGTGACACAGAATTGTTCCATGCACGCACACTTGACTACTCTTCGAACACGTCCATGTTTTGATGTCTAGTGCATGCACATTCGACACACAAAATTGTGTACAGGACCGCACAGACAGAAAAATCTAGAAGCAAGTGCTTCCAGCTGTGCACATCCATGTGACATTACTGGTTACAAAATTTATGTCACTTGAACCTTTGCAGTTACACAGACGTGCAAGGAATAAATGGGCCTTTGGTATCTTCAAACCAGGAAGCAGCAGATCTACATTAGAGAGAATACAGTGGAAAGAGTCTGCAGCTTTAAAATGCTTGGACTGCCCCATCACTGAAGATCTAAAGCAGGCACAAAGCACCTCGGCTGTTTTCATGAAGCCTCACCAACACCTTTATGTCCTCTGTTGTTTTAGAAAAATCCAGATGCATAAAATGTGTGCTGTGGAATCCATCGTTTTTTTGGACCAAAAAGCACTGCAGATGGCGATGAAGTCAGCACAGAATGTTATTAGTTGGGAATGCTATTATCAGTAGACTTTAGTCTTAAAACATAACAGGGGCATGTCCTGCATCAAGGAGACCAGAATACCGTTTATAAGTTGAGTTAAACCAGCTTATGGGCTGTGACTAGGCTGAAACAGAACACAGTCTTTCATAAAGTCTCTATTTTTTCAGGATAAGACAAAAATTGTATATTTACAGTTTTATAAAAACAATTGGAACAGTTAAACAGTTAATTGGAAATTGGTCTGTAATTCTGTGGTTCATTCAGATCTAAATCTGATTTCTTTAATAGAAAATTAACACTGGCAATAAGTATTTATCAATTATGCGCAATAATGGAAGTCAGATACAGAATTCAGTTAAGTGAAAATGTGACATGATATGATTTGGAAGCTGACTGACAATCTGTAATTTTGTTTATTACTAAAGGAATTTCTAAAGTTATTGCTACAAATACGGAGTGCAGTTATATAAATTATGTATATTGGATGAGTATTGTCACAT
Source organism: Erpetoichthys calabaricus (assembly GCF_900747795.2). Taxonomy (NCBI): domain Eukaryota; kingdom Metazoa; phylum Chordata; class Cladistia; order Polypteriformes; family Polypteridae; genus Erpetoichthys; species Erpetoichthys calabaricus. Next base: position 38,321,185 of record NC_041395.2, read on the forward strand.
TTGAAGAGTACAGTGAAATTGTTAATTGCATGGCTATTCAACATGCAACATGTTACCACTCTCTGGTGCCATGATTAGTGAGTATAACTACTTTACATCGAAACTTCTATCTACCTTATCTGAAATGGCTCCCTTATAGAATGTGTTTAAAGCCTTCACTCAGTGTTATAATGGTAAAGCTCTTTCATTACACACTTCAGACTTCTTATTTGTCAAAGTAATTAACTGTTGCTCCAAGTAAAATCTGAGGGTTATTAGCAATATCAACTATTTACTTTTCCAAATTATCAATATGTACCTTGTAGAGTGTTTATTCTTATAAACTTTAAAATGTTTATACTCCAAAAATTATAAGATGGCATGTGTTGTCATTACACCAAGATGAACATTCCTGTAGTCTGATTAACTTTGCGTCATGCGTGTGCGTCAGAGGATCGATTATCTTCTGGGCTTATTCAAGGTACGTAATACCACCCCATGGCTAGAGGAGGTGCTATCGCTAACATTGTCATCTCCTTCTTCCCCCCCAGTGTTAAGAAGATCTCAGTCCCTATTAAAGGGGAACTGACTCTGCCCCTTCTGGACGGAGTACCTTAAAGCCTTTACCACAATGGAGGGAGGCAACACTTTGTGATATAGGCGAGCCACCGGAGGGAGTTCCAACAAAACTAAAACAATTGGGAGAGAAAACCTTTTTTGTGAGCAGCCAGGAGTGGTCATACTCAATTGGGATTCTTTGTTCATTTTGCTGGCCTATAAGCAAAGTTTTTGTTGTTAATTATATTAAACGGGGGCAACCAAGTTGGCACCTCAACTTTTATTTTACATGCTTCTTCCACTTCCTGACCACATATGTCTTGAGATGAGCAGCTGTATCTGACGCCCTTTTCCTATTCAAACTGCTGTTTTTGACACCACATTTATACAGTGTGTTTTTGTTTGAAGTTTTAATAATAAACATAGTACGAAATTAGGCAATTATTAGTAAATAAAATGACAACTCAAAAGTAATTAATGGTCTAAAATGGTTTCTTTAGCATGATCCCCCAAAACAGGGGCATTACAGTTTTAACTTTTAATAGGTAAATGAAAATCTGCAAATTGTAATACCTATCCATCTATCTTCCTAACCTGCTCATCTAGGGCAGGGTCATGGGGCAGCTGGAGCCTATCCCAGCAATCCTAGGGCACAAGGTTGGAACAATCCTTGTCTATCACAGGGCAAACACATACACGCATCTGGGCCAATTTAGCATTGCCAAGTCAAATAACCTGCATGTCTTTGGACTGTGGGAGGAACCTGAAGCACCTGGCGGAAACCCGCATGGACACGAGGAGAGCATGCAAGCCCTGCACTCCTTACTGCAAGACATCTATGCTGCTATTGTTCCAACATGCCACCCCAAATTATAATATATGAATCAATAAAGAAAATAATCATGTTTAAATACATTTTGAAATACACATGGCAATATGTAAGTTTGTAATTTTTAAAAAATTCACAAATACATCCCAGGTCTACTTCCTGTAGTTTGATGATATACTTGTAGAGTTCAGCCGTGGCTAGTCTCTGCTTGGGGAGTTGGTAATTAAAGATTCTGGTTTATATGGGGTGGAATTTGATTATTGTAGACACCGCCTTAGTCAGTGATGATCCCCCCTCACTCCTTCCCAACCCACTTAATGGATGTTGTGACTGTGTACATAGACAAACAAAAATCATTTACAATACAGTCAGACATTTTCTAACCCAGCGGTTCCCAAACTGTGGTACTCGTACCACTGGTGGTATGCGGAGCCTTTTCATGTGGTACGCATCGCAGTCCCTGAAATTTAATTTATCTGTGCAAAACTCTTTATGACAAGCATATTGTGAGCAAAAACCAATGAAACTGTTTAAATACAATAATACGTGGATTCCCAAATTTAGTGTGGTTTGAAATTTCATCATCTGAATAAATAAAACCTATTATTCGAATCAGTATTTAGTTCATTTAACGCTGCCATAATTCTGTTTCGCGGAAGTCAACTTCTACTTCTTCACTGTTTGAGCTTTTGGTCACTAGATGAAAGCACAACGGCGACACTATTTAGTCTTCGGTAACTCTGCCTCACAGAAACCGCTCGCGTTTGTTGTTATACGTGCACTGCCGCTGTATCGCAACGTAGTCACTAGATCTAAGCACAAAGCTGATACCATTTCGTCTTCGGTAACTGCGTCACATACAGGCCGAAGGCAGGATTTAGTTTCGGGGCGGAATTTATCAATTTATGTACATGCACAAATGTTTTCGTTAATTTTATGCATAATTTCTTCCAATTCTTTAACTTTTATTCAGATTTCGGGGCGGTTGTAGTCAATGTTGTGAATTTGCTGTATATTACCTAATTAAGAATTAATCATTCATTGCAGTACTTGCTTTTTAATTTTTTTGTTAAAAATTCGGGTGGTACGCAATGCAACTCAATTAACCTTGGGTGGTACTTGACGTCCAAAAGTTTGGGAACCCCTGTTCTAACCCGCTTAGTACTGAACTGGGTTGTATAGTGCTGGATCTTATCCTACGCAGCATAGAGCACAAGGCAAGAACAAATCCTGGACAGGGCACCATCATTTACAATACAGTATTTTAAAATTCAAAGTACATTTTGCATCACTTATTTACTTACATGCACTACTTTACATGAGTGTTGCGAACAAGTCAGTGATTCCTTGGAAGTGGACAAAAAGGTCAGTTTACTATAGTGAGGTAGAGGACTTTTATAGGCAAATAAGGAAGAGTAGTCTGGAAAGAGGAGTAATTGAATCACAGACAAAACAAACAGAGTGACAAGGTCAGAGAAATAAAGAAAAATAAATAAATACATGAACCAAAGGTCAGCTATGCCTCTAAAAGATACTGCTGTGCTAACTGGTTTTCTCAAGTTAAACAAAAGGTTTTCCCTTTGGGAGAAAGTGCAGGTAGTGACAGGGCATGTAGCACAGTCTTCTATAAAATCGGCGTCATGACATCACATGTACACATATTGACATGACTCTGCAATCCAAATGATGTCATCAATATGCAGCACAAAACCAGGAGAAAATAAAAAGCTCAAATTTAAATGTTAACGTTATCAACTAAACTGTTATGATGTTGAAAGACTTGGCTTTGAAACATCTATGTGCCTGTTTCTTCATGCACAACTTAGGGGAACGTTTGAATGTACTGCTTGAGGTTGGAGTCTGCTTATGAGATACCAAATAACAATAGCCCGCCTGAAAGTTGTGAATTTCTGTACTTTGTGCAATTTTTTTCTTTCTCTGAAAAAAAGAATACTCCATTTTAATTGGTACTCAAAGTCATTAATCCAAAATCAAAGGTAGTAATTCAAACTACAGAGAACAGAATATGCTGGAAATCAGAAGGCAATAAAATGGACATAAAGCTTAGTGAAACTTGAATTAAATTTTCATCTACAAATGTCTTTGAAGATGGACCTAGGATGTATTTGTGAATTTTGAGCTTTTAATTCTTGGATTTTCACATTACATTATTATGTGTTTTATATTCAATAATATCCAAAGCCAGGAAATCCCACAGAGTCCAAAAGCCTTCTGGTTTCAAGTTCACGTTTATTAAAGATGATAAACAGCTATGCTCTGTCCACGGAGAAAACCACTGTTTCTGGGTTGGAAGACATTTTTATAAATAGCTTAACATAGATAAGATATTCTGACACTCCTTCTTATGCTTAACGGACAACACCTAATGGCATATTGCCACCTTTATCTGATTCCCCTTCAGTCAAGCCCACTCTTCACTGGGTTATGCCCATCCATTCCTCTTATTCATTATGTTAATGGCCAACACCTTTTGGCATTTTTGGCCATCTTTGTCTCCTATTCTTTTCAACTGCACCTTCTTCTTGCTAATCCTGCACCTAGTCTTTGCCATTGGCTTTCAGGGTATCATTTTATATTGGTGGAGTAGTTGCATGTAAGACTGAGTGTTTTTACAATCTAAGGCTCAGTGCAATTCAGTGCTTAAACTATATTGGTGAAATTATATTTTCAAAATAATAATGTCTTACGTGGTGCAGAATCACATAATAAATCAAGTGCTTGATTTAAAATAAGGGCTTATTCATATTATACATTTTAGTTACTAAACATACTAAACTGCTCAAAAAAATTAAGGGAACACTTGAATCACACATCAGATCTCAATGAACGAAATATTCAAGTGGAAAATTTTTGCTGAGTAATACTGAGTAATTCGTTGAACAAAACAATGTAACAACGGTCAATGGAAACCAAAACCACCAACCCAATGGGGGACAGATTTAACATCACAATGAAAATCAAAGTCAAAAATTGAAATCACAGGTTGATACAACTTGTGTGAATTTCATCACAGCAGCTCATAATGTGACTCCGTATACAGGTGCTGGTCATAAAATTAGAATATCATGACAAAGTTGATTAATTTCAGTAATTCCATTCAAAAAGTGAAACTTGTATATTAGATTCATTCATTACACACACTGATGTATTTCAAATGTTTATTTCTTTTAATTTTAATGATTTATAACTGACAACTAATGATAGTCCCAAATTCAGTATCTCGGAAAATTAGAATATTGTGGAAAGGTTCAATATTGAACACACCTGGTGCCACACTCTAATCGGCTAATTAACTCAAAACACCTGCAAAAGCCTTTAAATGGTCTCTCAGTCTCGTTCTGTAGGCTACACAATCATGGGGAAGACTGCTGACTTGACAGTTGTCCAAAAGACGACCATTGACACCTTGCACAAGGAGGGCAAGACACAAAAGGTCATTGCTAAAGAGGCTGGCTGTTCACAGAGCTCTGTGTCCAAGCACATTAATAGAGGCGAAGGGAAGGACAAGATGTGGTAGAAAAAAGTGTACAAGCAATAGGGATAACTACACCCTGGAGAGGATTGTGAAACAAAACCCATTCAAAAATATGGGGGAGATTCACAAAGAGTGGACTGCAGCTGGAGTCAGTGCTTCAAGAACCACCAGCACAGACGTATGCAAGACATGGGTTTCAGCTGTCGCATTCCTTGTGTTAAGCCACTCTTGAACAAGAGACAGCGTCAGAAGCGTCTCGCCTTTGGACTGCTGCTGAGTGGTCCAAAGTTATGTTCTCTGATGAAAGTAAATTTTGCATTTCCTTTGGAAATCAAGGTCCCAGAGTCTGGAGGAAGAGAGGAGAGGCACAGAATCCACGTTGCTTGAGGTCCAGTGTTAAAGTTTCCACAGTCAGTGATGGTTTGGGGTGCCATGTCCTCTGCTGGTGTTGGTCCATTGTGTTTTCTGAGGTCCAAGGTCAACGCAGCCGTCTACCAGGAAGTTTTAGAGCACTTCATGCTTCTTGCTGCTGACGAACTTTATGGAGATGCAGATTTCATTTTCCAACAGGACCTGGCACCTGCACACAGTGCCAAAGCTACCAGTACCTGGTTTAAGGACCATGGTATCCCTGTTCTTGATTGGCCAGCAAACTCGCCCGACCTTAACCCCACAGAAAATCTATGGGGTATTGTGAAGAGGAAGATGCAATACGCCAGACCCAACAATTCAAAAGAGCTGAAGGTCACTATCAGAGCAACATGGGCTCTCATAACACCTGAGCAGTGCCACAGACTGATCGACTCCATGCCACGCCGCATTGCTGCAGTAATCCAGGCCAAAGGAGCCCCAACTAAATATTGAGTGCTGTACATGCTCATACTTTTCATGTTCATACCTTTTCAGTTGGCCAACATTTCTAAAAATCCTTTTTTTGCATTGGTCTTAATTGATGTGAATTGAGGTGTCAGTTGCACCAATCCTTAAAGTCCTGGAGGTTCTCAATTGGACTGAAGTCTGGGGAACATGTGGGCCAGTCAATGGCATCAATGCCTTCGTCATCTAGGAACTGCCTACACACTCTTTGCCACATGAGTCCGGGCATTGTCCTGCACCAGGAGGAACCCAGGGCTCACTGCACCAGCATAAGGTGTGACAATGACTCTGAGGATTTCATCCCAATACCCAACAGCAGTCAGGGTACCATGGCCTAGCACATGGAGAGCTGTGTGACCTTCCAAGGAATATGCCTCCCCTGATCATCACTGACCCACCACCAAACCGATCATGTTGGATGATGATGCAGGCTGTATAATGTTCACCACGGCATCTCCAGACTCTTTCATGTCTGTCACATGTGCCCAGTGTGAAGCTGCTCTTATCTGTGAAGAGAACAGGGCACCAAAAGGAGCTGCTAATTGTGGAGTTCTAAAGCGAATGCCAATCAAGCTTAACGGTGATGGGCTGTAAGCCCACTAGAGGAAGTCGGGCCCTTATCTTTTTAAGTTGAATTATTTTAAAACCAGTAACAGCATACTGCACAATAATGTGCAGTGAATACAGTAATCCCTCTTCCATCGTGGGGGTTGCGTTCCAGAGCCACCTGTGAAATAAGAAAATCCGCGAAGTAGAAACCATATGTTTATATGGTTATTTTTATATTGTCATGCTTGGGTCACAGATTTGCGCAGAAACACAGGAGGTTGTAGAGAGACAGGAACGTTATTGAAACACTGCAAACAAACATTGGTCTCTTTTTCAAAAGTTTAAACTGTGCTCCATGACAAGACAGAGATGCCAGTTCTGTCTCACAATTAAATGAATGCAAACATATCTTCCTCTTCAAAGGAGTCAGGAGCAGAGACTGTCATAAAGACAGAGAAAGCAAACAAATCAATAGGGCTGTTTGGCTTTTAAGTATGCGAAGCACCGCTGCACAAAGCTGTTGAAGGCGGCAGCTCACACCACCTCCGTCAGGAGCAGACAAAGAGAGAGAGAAAGAGCCAGAGAAAAACAAACAATTAAAAATCAATACGTGCCCTTCGAGCTTTTAAGTATGCGAAGCACCGTGCAGCATGTTGCTTCAGGAAGCAGCTGCACAGAAGATAGCAACGTGAAGATAATCTTCCAGCATTTTTAGACGAGCGTCCGTATCATCTAGGTGTGCGAACAGCCCCCCTGCTCACACCCCCTACATCAGGATCAGAGAAAGTCAGCGCAAGAGAGAGAGAGAGAGAAAAGTATGTTGGGTAGCTTCTCAACCATCTGCCAATAGCATCCCTTGTATGAAATCAACTGGGCAAACCAACTGAGGAAGCATGTACCAGAAATTAAAAGACCCATTGTCCTCAGAAATCCGCGAACCAGCAAAAAATCCGCGATATATATTTAAATATGCTTACATATAAAATCCGCGATAGAGTGAAGCCGCGAAAGGCGAAGAGCGATATAGCGAGGGATCACTGTACTTGACTTATAGCTTTCATACTCTTTCTCTGTACGTTTAGCATTCGTTTGCTCAGAGATTGATGTTCTTGCTGCTTTGTGAGTAGTATGTTTTCTTCATTCTAGCGGCCCGCTTCTTCTTTTCTTTTTTCAGCATCTTTTCGCATTAAAACTGATTAAGTCAGTTATTGTGTTGCAATTATTTAGTATGTTTTTCTTAATTTTTCACTTAAGCTGCCACTTAAGTGTTCAATCTGCCTCAAGAATGATTTAAGATATGAGGAGGTAGAGGAAGTGCCGGCAAAGGTGGTAGGGATGAGAATGGCACTTGTACGCATGTGCCGCACGGCTGCCCTGCTGCGCACTGCCAGGAGTTGATTCTACAATAGAATTAAATAAAAATAAAAGGACTAATAAAAATCATCACCCCGAAAGCGGACGGTACAGCTTACATAGTGTATGTGTACCAAATTTCAGGTCAATGGGTGAAACGGTTTGCGAGCTACAGGTGATTTAAAATCCTGGACAGGCAAACGGACAGCCACGGTAGCGTATTATATAAGAAGATACTTATTTTTAAAAAAATTATTAAATAAATATTCACATAGTATATTATTACTATTTGAAAATATTTCAGTTGTTTATATTTCTGGTTATATGAGCTAAATCACATATTTGATTGCAACTTTTCCATAACTGCCTTTTTTTTTTCTTTTTATTATTAAGATGCATCTTTTTTTATTTATTTTTCATGTCTCAAATTTCTTCAATAATTGTTTACTAAAGTTGCTTCTTATATTTTCTTCTCCAAAAAAATGTTATTACTTTATTATGTATGACGATCAAATTTGTAAAAAACATACTTTTCCCTTTTCACCCTGTCTGTCCCCCATGGCACTCACATCAGGTGTGAGAAGAATTCCAAAAAAAAAGCTCCAGTCATTTTTTCTGACTAAAACCTGTTGTCAATGTAGATTTGAGAACATCATGAAAAATCATAAATAAATAAATGAGTAGAAGAATTCAGCATTTAAGCACTGTTGCTGAGTTGTGCATTTTCTTTTAGGAAAATAATTGATCTTGCAGAAGGCCACAGATTTAAATAATTAATAATAATAATAGTAATTACTAATTACATTTATATAACACTTTCCTCGCAACTCAAAAGCGCATGGACAGAGGGGAACCACTTCACCCTCCACCAATGTGTAGTACCCAAATGGATGATGCAGCGGCAGCCATTTTTGCACCAGTACACTCAATACACATGTCCTAATATGTGGTGAAGGTGTGAAAGATAGTTAGCCAGGTAGAGACAGGGGATGATTTGGGAACAGAATGACTAGAACAGGGGTAGGCAACGTCGGTCCTGGAGTGCCACAGTATGTGCAGGTTTTTGTTCCAACCCAGTTCCTTAACGAGAACTCAATTATTGCTGATGAAGCACATATTGCTTAAGTGACATTTTAATGCTTCATTTTAGTGGTCTCGCTTGTTAAGGTTCTCCAACCTTAATTGCTTATTTCAATCTTAAACTGCTGCATTCAGTGTTTTAATTGCTCCTTATTAGCAAAAAGATGTAAAACAGGGGTAGGCAATGTCGGTCCTGGTGAGCCGCAGTGGCTACAGGTTTTCATTCAACCCAATTGCTTAATTAGAAACCAATCATTGCCAATCTCAGACCTTATTTAATTTTATGGCTTGTTAGTCTGTGCAATGTAAGGCTTTTATATCGTAGATTTTTTTTCCTTTCCAAGGATATCATCCAAATGATTTGAAGCCTAAAACAGATCATTTTCAGTCTGTCACATTTTTCTATTAAGTGTTTTATTAAATCAAACCGTGCATGATGAACACACACAGATGTAATTGGAAAAAAGCTAGCTGGAGAACTGCTGGCTGCTTTGTCTTTTACATCTTATTGCTAATAAGGAACAATTAAAACACTGAATGCAGCAGTTTAAGATTGAAATAAGCAATTAAGGTTGGAGAACCTTAACAAGCGAGACCACTAAAATGAAGCATTAAAATGTCACTTAAGCAATATGTGCTTCATCAGCAATAATTGAGTTCTCGTTAAGGAACTGGGTTGGAACAAAAACCTGCACATACTGTGGCACTCCAGGACCGACGTTGCCTACCCCTGGACTAGGCTATGGAGGGCAATTTAGCCAGGACATTAGGATACACCCTACTGTTTCTGAAAGATGCCCAGGGGTCTCTAATGACCACAGAGAGTAAGGACCATGGTTTTAGGTCTAATCCAAATGATGGCTCCATTTTTACAGCACAGTGTTCCCATCACTGCACTGGGGTATTGGGATCCACATACAGACCATCGGGTAAGCACCCTCAACTGGTCTCACCAGTACTTCTTCCAGCAAGCTTTTCCTAGATGGTCTAGCGTCCAAGTACTGGCCAGGCCGTAACTTGGTTATTCTCAGGTGAATGACATGCTCTGAAGAAAATGTTTTATGGCTGCTGGCCTTCTTTACTTAGGACCCTGTCTCCTTTCCTGGAGTGTTTGATGTGTGAGCATTATTAATCCAGGAGACTGCTAGGTCACCCTGGTATAGAAAGGGGAATGAAACTCAGTAAATGCCTTGGATGATTAACCCTGGACTTTCTGTTTTCCTCCTTCAAGGTACTGGACTCTGGCGATGTGCTGAAAGTGGACCGTGATGTGCTGACAGAGATCAGAGAAGATTTTGCTTACCTGCTGGAACCAGTTTCGGACCTGCATGAGAGGATTATGTTGATTCAATGCCCCAAGAAGCTGGCTTTGCTGGGCTCGCTTGAGCCTGGTGCTAAGTTGCGAGTCCAAATACACTCATCAGGCAGCAAAGCCCCTGGTGTTCTGCGATATCGAGGCCCGTTGGGCAGTGGAAGCAGTGGAATACATTTTGGTGTTCAATTGCAGGTGAGATCTGTTTTTAGAAGCATTAACATTCAACATTATACTTGATTAGTTTTGAAATTCATGTTTTAATATTCTTTGTGGGAGAAATTGTTATGTGCACTTGTAAGTTATATGTTCCAGGTAAAATGATACATTTAACTTTTAGCGTATAATAAAAAACAATACGTGGATTGTGTGTTACAGAATTCACAGCACAAACCCACATCTTTTAAAGTGTTCTTATCAATAGGAATCTGCAAGTTATTCTTCATAGACACTAAATCCAGAGGGTCACACTTTATACAATAGTAAAGGATGAACTTGGGTTGAGTAGATGGGAAAAGTGCCATGAGTGGCCCACTAAAGAATGATCCAGAATTCTGATTTGTTATTAAACTTTTGAAGTTAAGAATAACACCCTTGGTGTTTTTCTTAGTTGTTATACCTTTTTGGCCTAAACTGTATTTATAATTATAAAAAAAAAGAATCTCTTGCAATTACAACCAATTGAGCATATGAATAAATAAGAGACAAATACTTTAAAACTTACTGAATAAGTCCATTTTTGAGCTGAGCATTTTCCTTCATATTTGAAGCGTAAAGTCACAGATAGACTACAGAGCTTCCTATGTTTAATCAACACGGGCATGCTGACAAACTACAACAACAACATTTATTTATATAGCACATTTTCATACAAAAAAGTAGCTCAAAGTGCTTTACATAATGAAGAAAAGAAAAATAAAAGACAAAGTAAGAAATTAAAATAAAGACAACATTAGTTACCATAGAATAAGAGTAAGGTCCGATGGCCAGGGAGGACAGAAAAAACAAACAAAAAAAAAAATCTGCAGGGGTTCCAGGCCACGAGACTGCCCAGTCCCCTCTGGGCATTCTACCTAACAAAAATGAAATAGTCCTCTTTGTATTTAAGGTTCTCACGGAAGGACTTGATGATGATGGTCATGGCTTTTAATCCATCAATGCTGGAACATCACGGTGCTTTGAGTAGATGGTGGTGGCGCAAGCCGCCACCACAAAGAAACCGGAAAAAGAAACAGAAGAGAGAGTAGGGGTTAGTATGGATTTTAGCGCCACCATGAATAGTTATTATAATGAATTGGATATACAGAGTATCAGGATTAAATTAAAGTGAAGTTATGAGAAAGCCATGTTAAAATAATGTGTTTTTAGCAGTTTTTTAAAATGCTCCACTGTATTAGCTTGGCGAATTCCTATTGGCAGGCTATTCCAGATTTTAGGTGCATAACAGCAGAAGGCCACCTCACCACTTCTTTTAAGTTTTGCTCTTGGAATTCTAAGGAGACACTCATTTGAAGATCTAAGGTTACTATTTGGAATATAAGGTGTTATAAAATGGAGCGAGATTATTTAAGGCTTTATAAACCATAAGCAGAATTTTAAAGTCAATCCTGAATGACACAGGTAACCAGTGTAGTGACATCAAAACTGGAGAAATGTGCTTGGATTTTCTTTTCCTGGTTAGGATTCTAGCAGCTGCATTCTGCACTAGTTGCAAACGATTTATGTCTTTTTTGGGTATTCCTGAGAGGAGTGCGTTGCAGTAATCTAGTCGACTGAAAACAAACGCGTGAACTAATTTCTCAGCATCTTTCAGTGATATAAGAGGTCTAACTTTTGCTATGTTTCTTAAGTGAAAAAATGCTGTCCTAGTGGTCTGATGAATATTCGATTTAAAATTCAGATTACAGTCAACAGTTACCCCTAAGCTTTTTACCTCCGTCTTCCGTCTCCGAATAGCCTCATTGTATCCATTATTGCCAATCACTAAAATTTCAGTTTTCTCTTTATTTAGCTTTAGAAAATTACTATTCATCCATTCTGAAATACAAGTAAGACATTGTGTTAGTGAATCAAGAGAATCGGGGTCATCAGGTGCTATTGATAAATACAGCTGTGTGTCATCAGCATAGCTGTGGTAGCTCACGTTGTGCCCTGAGATAATCTGACCTAACAGAAGCATGTAGATTGAGAAAAGCAGTGGACCCAGAATAGAGCCTTGTGGAACACAATATAGGATATCATGTGTCTTTGAGTTGTAATTACCACAACTAACAAAGAATTTTCTCCCTACCAGGTAGGATTCAGACCAATTTAAGACACTGCCAGAGAGGCCCACCCATTGACTAAGGCGATTTCTAAGAATATTGTGATCAATGGTGTCAAATGCGGCACTCAGATCAAGAAGGATGAGAACAGATAAATGGCCTCTGTCTGCATTTACCCACAAGTCATTTACTACTTTAACGAGTGCAGTTTCTGTGCTGTGATTTGTTCTAAAACCTGACTGAAATTTATCAAGAATAGCATGTTTAGTGAGGTGGTCATTTAACAGCATAATGACTGCCTTCTCTAGAATTTTACTTAAGAAAGGCAAGTTAGAGATGGGATTAAAATTTTCAAGAGCAGAGGGGTCAAAATTATTTTTCTTCAGCAGGGGTTTAACTACAGCAGTCTTAAGACATTCTGGGAAGACCCCCGTATCTAATGACGAATTTACTATGTCAAGAACATTATCAAATAGCACGCCCAATACTTCTTTGAAAAAACTTGTTCGTATTGGGTCAAGGACGCAGGTGGAGGGTTTCAGTTGAGAAATTATTTTATGCAAATCAGGTAAATCTATCCTGGTGAAAGAATTTAATTTGTTTGTAACGTAGTACTGGGGTTTAAGAGGATCCTCAGTGTTGCGGAGATATACTATGTTATTTCTAATATCAGTAATTTTTTGATTGAAAAATACAGCAATAGCCTCACAAGTTTTACTGGAAATACTTTGGAGGCATTCCTTTGAGTTACCTGGGTTTAGCAGACGATCAATTGTTGAGAATAAGACTCTGGGATTACTAGCCTTGTTATTTATAATCTTAGAGAAATAGTAGCGCCTCTCAAAATGGACTGTGTTATTGTATTCTGTTATTTTAACCTTTAACATTTCATAGTGGATAGTTAGTTTAGTTTTCTACCCAACTACCTGTGCAGTTCCACTCCTTATTCAGGAAATGATCCCCTTGGAGAAAGACTTTACGAGACTAAGGTCATAAAGCTTATGAAACTGTAACAACAGTTGCATAAAGTGCGACAGGAGCTTCCACATGCAGCTAAAGTCATTGACGTACTGAAGTAGAATTGCATATGTACTGTGTCAGCATGCCTGTGACTTTACGCTGAATGGAGATAAATAAATCAAGGTAAATAGATAACTAACATTCGATGTGGCTTTTATATAAGTAACATATACAGGCAGTCCCCGGGTTACGTACGAGATAGGGACTGTAAGTTTGTACTTAAGTTGAATTTGTATGTAAGTCGGAACAGGTACATTACTTTAATAAATGTTATTGTTGACCGACTGTAACCAAGTGCTCTGCCAATGAATGATGGAGTTTCACCTGTTTCTGACCTTTTTATTATTTTTACTTTATTTTCAATAGTGATGGTTTTTCTCTTCTTTACTGTAGCACCAGCACTTGCATCAGATTTGTGTTTCAAAGACATTCTTGAAGGGTGAAGACAAAAGGTTAAGATGAGCTCTTCTGTACAGCACTGTACACGCTATCACAGCAGATTAGGCACCAGTCGTCAACACGTCTGATGTATGGGGTGGTCCAGATCTAATTATGCAATTTTCAATACACTATAACTTATTCAGTTTATTACATAGAAAATCACCCGAAAAATCCTGGACCATCGAGAAGTGTGCGAATTGGCGACATGAAGAATCGTCTTCGTGCTGAACTGGAATCGTCCCCGCATAAATCAAAGTACTGACAAGAGACAACTTCCTGCTATGTGCATAACAGTACAAGCAAGCTTGCTATTGAGAATGAATGGGGGCAGCGAAGGGCAGTCCATCACCAGCCCACATCACAGTCACCTCCACTACAGTATGCTGCCTGCAGTGTCCCGCCGCACCACCACTCCCATTCAACATGCAGCCATCCGAGGCACACTACAATGCTACCCCCCGCCGCCCCGTTCACCCTCAATGGCCTCTGTTCGGCCACAACAGGGTCACCACTTGCAGCGGGGGGCAGGCAGTGAAACTGCTTGCCGCCTGGAGCCGCCAGTTGGACACTACACTGCGCGAGCCCCTTTCGTATGTTGTAGGTCGTTGTCCGTAACCTGGGGACTACCTGTAAATTTTTTTTATATAAAGACCATCACAAAACATAATCACAAACAGAACTTTGCACGAAATCTTGGCGAGCTTGGCATGCTCTGCTGTTTCATTGAAGGACATGTGTGGCAGATTGACCAGTAATATCCACTGGCAGGACAACAACCGACCTCTTGCTGCATCCAAATGGTGCCATCTTTCGCCTTTACACCTGGTACAGCTGCGTTGTTCTTATGTGTGAGTGGACATTACTTGGTGGGGAGGGATTCTGTTCTCTTTCTTGGATGTAGAACCTCATCCTCATCTGAGTTCACATTCTGTTATAGCACCTCTTTATTTGAAAATAGCAGTGTCAGATCGGGGGGAGCGTGAGCATGACTGAGAGAATAAAACTGAAGAAAAAAAATGCGAACCTTTATAAGTACCATACATTTACACCGGCTGTTACAGACTCAAATCAAATGTATGTTTTTATTCTATAATAGTAACAATAAGAGCAGCTCACTACTCAAAATGGTAATTCTGGTTAGCGGCTGGCCTCAAATCCGCGCCCTCTTGATTATGAGTCCGCAGTTCTTACCTCTGTACCACCCAAGCGGTCTTGTCAGCGTCATACCCTAACGCGATTTCTTTTTTTGGTTATATTTTTGTGTAAAAGCACACTTGTTTCGTTATACGTATACCTTTTGTGAAAGTGTTTATTTGATGTTTGGACTTCAGTTTTCACTCATTATACACTTCATGTCAAAATTTTGTCGTTAGTACTATAACATGAAAAAAGTTTGTATGTGTTCAACTTTTCTTGCATTTCTCGCATTTCCTGTCATCCAACATTTACAGAGATCATTGTAGACACGGAACACCCATGAAATGCATGTGTTCCACATAATGATATTATTTACCCTATACAACTCCCGGCACTTCACACCGAGATAAACAAGACTGGAGCTGGGAAAATTTTTTGCCTGAGTTGACTGTGACGTGGGGGGTTTGGCGATGGTGGTGGGACAGTAGGGTGCTTGCAGCTTGTGCTGATCGACACATTTACAAAAAAAAAGCCGCTAATGGAGAGGTGCGAAGGAATTTAAGGTGGCCCAGGATTATGACTTTTTTCATAGGCTTCAGGGATTCTAGTGTTAAAATACAAGGGCTGGTACAAAAAAAAAATGTTCCCAAATTGCTAGTCATATTAGTATTGTATTGTTCTCTCCATAACACTAAATTTCAGCTTTGACACTCCAAATAGTGTCAAAAAAAGCATTGTAATTTACCAGTCGATCTGTGTTCCTACCCTCACCTATGGTCATGAGCTATGGGTAGTGACCGAAAGAACGAGATCGCGAATACAAGCGGCTGAAATGAGTTTCCTCCGCAGGGTGTCTGGGCTTTCCCTTAAAGATAGGGTGAGAAGCTCAGTCATCCGGGAGGGGCTCAGAGTAGAGCCGCTGCTCCTCCGCATTGAGAGGAGTCAGAAGAGGTGGCTCGGTTATCTGATCAGGATGCCTCCTGGACGCCTCCCTGGTGAGGTGTTCTGGGCACGTCAAACTGGGAGGGGGCCCCGGGGAAGACCCAGGACACACTGGAAGGACTATGTCTGTCGGCTGGCCTGGGAACGCCTTGGGATTCTCCCGGAAGAGCCGGGGAGAGGGAAGTCTGGGCATCTCTGCTCAAGCTGCTGCCCCCGCGACCCGACCTCGGATAAGCGGAAGAAGATGGACACTCCAAATATGTCAATTATTAATCCTTTTTTTTTACTGCTTCTCCCTCTTCCCGCCCTTCATGTGTTCATAAACTGGACTCGTTCATTGTACGACTGGCCATTGCAAAATCTGCTGAAAACACAAACAACAATAGTATAAGCACCACCAGCACAGGAATATTACATGGGTAAATCTGTCAACCATTGGAAGATGGAAGTTACAGTGACGCAAAATAAAAATCCATGCTGATAAAATACTTTACTTGTATTGCTAGACATGCTGCAATTTCCTTCACTTTAGCAAAGGGTGAATGGTGGTGAAAACAAAAATTTGGCGGCTTTGCAACATCAGTCAACCAAGCGTTGCATGTCTGCATACAGTGAGTGATTGTCAGTCTCTCTGATGATGGTTTATGAATGGGTCAATGTAGACAGATAACAGGCCAGGGTGGAAATTTTCCAAAAGTGTGAGTCACATGGTCCACAAGGTGACTGTCATCATATCAGAGAAAAGTGGTTTTTAAATTGCTCTGTGCTGTGGTACTCAGCTGTACTTTAGGCATGTATTTATAATAGCCAGGCTGCTGCCAAACATCAGTGCTACAAAATAAACTTACATCCATGAGAAATGAGGCTAAAACTAATAACATGGAGCAAACCATCTGACATTCTTTTCAAATTCAAATGTAGTATTTCATTAATTTTGCCATTTGTGGATTTATGGTGTAGATGCACAATGAAGCAATGGAATTAATGAAGAAAAATTAAGAACTTTATTATTGTACTTGACTGTACTACCTAAGGCAGGTTGAAATCTAAATAATCGATTTGGACCTTAGTGTTAACATTTGAAGTGCATCAACATCATCCACTGGAATATATTTTGTAATGCATGTAGTAATGAAGTGCATTCTATTTGTCATCCTAATAGATGGCACATCACAAATGTTTGTAGTAATAATAAAAATGCAATGCATATGTCTCTGTTGTATGCTTTTTGGTTTGGGATTTGTAAAAACTGTTAATGTTTATGATCTGTTGGAATGGCAAATGCAATGCATTTTATTGCTAAAAATGTTTATGATGCTTCATCTTTTAGAATGGCAGATACATAGCAACAGACAGACATACAGACTTATTCACAGACACATCCTTTTATTAAGGTGGACTGCTATTTTACTAGTAGTATATGCGTATGCCCACCTTGTACTACACCCTTGGCCCTCAAGTTCAGTCCTAGTGGACTGCAGGTTTTTCTTTCAGACCTGTTTTTTAATATAAAGCTGATGTATGCTGCTCAAGTTGTTATTGATCAAGGAGTAGTTTGTGCTTCATTAGAATTTGGACTTCAAACCGTGAGGCTATGGGTTCGTATCCTGCTGCTGACACTGTGTTGATCCTGAGCAAGTCACTTCACCTGCCTGTGCTCCAATTGAAAAAACAAAAGAAATTGAACCAGTTGTATCTCAAATATTGTAAGTTACCTCGGATAAAAGTGTTGGCCAAATAGTAAGTAATAATAAAGAATAATTTGAATTAACTTCCAACCATTACAAACTTCTTTTAGTCTCCAAACAGCTGCATTTACTGTTTTTGTTTGCTGTTTTCTTAACTAGCTGCCAATTATCAATGAGTTGCAAATGACAAAGAAACCAGCAGTTCAGCATCGAACTTGGTGGTTCTCAGGTTCATTATTGAGGAGCCACTGTGGCTGGAGGTTTTCGTCCCACCCTACCTCTGATTTTATTTGAATTTCCTCCATAAAGGAAAGGCCCACCCAAACTTTTTCTGTGTTACTTACCCCATGTAGTTTGGCCAAGAAATGTTTTTAAACTTATGTTTTCACGAAGAACAAGAGAAATAAGTTTAACATAATGGATCCTACTGCAGTGGGCTGGCGCCCTGCCTGGAATTTGTTCCTGCCTTGCGCCCTGTGTTGGCTGGGATTGGCTCCAGCAGACCCCCGTGACCCTGTGTTAGGATATAGCCGGTTGGATAATGGATGGATGGATGGATAATGGATCCTAATGGTGACCTGTGTTGTACAACTGCAGACAATGTGAAAAAAAATCCTCATGTGGCATAATCCATATGTCCGTTATCCAGTCGTATACGCATAAAACATACATTTTTCGCTAAAATATTATTCATACTTAAATAGGAAAGGCACATTCACAAAATTCTGTGCTTTTCATTTCAAAGCAGGACTCTGGACCACTGAGTGAGGGAGAGGACTGGGACTTCAATACAAAAGCACAAAATTATGGTTTACATTGTATGCTAATTTTCTCAGAAGTCAATATGAATAATAATCTAGCAAAAAACGGTTCTGTTTTGAGTGTACAACTGGATAATGGACATGTAGATTTTGCTACATGAGTAACGTGAGGGTGTTTTTCTTTTATTCCATAGACATTTTTCACATTGTTAGCCACTGGACAGCACATTCTATCATATCATATATTTTTTCTCTCATTTCACATGAAAATATGAAAATAAACGTTTTTCTTGGCCAACACTACAAACGTCATATTAAAAATATAATTTTTGGATGGAGTATTCCTTTATTTAAGCAGGCTGTTATTTCAAAGTTTCTCTGTTTTGGCATCAATTCAAGTATTATAAAACTGGGCTTTCTAAATTTCTGTTGGAATATAGCGGGAATTTGTATATGTTACTTGGAAGTAATTTTATTTTTTTATTTTGGTTTTTAAGATTTTTCATCCTCAAGTTAATTCCACTTTTCCTGGTATTTTTGTTATTTACGCTGTTACTTTTAGCTAGCATGTTCATTAGTAAGTATCAGCAGCCTTTTGAAGTCATTTGCTGTGGCATCTCCTCTGCCCATTGAGAGTTATTATTGTCCACCTGCAATTAACTGAGCAAAATTCACCAAAAAGGTGAATTAATATGAAAATTATAAAAAAAGAGGTAAGCATTTAACACTGTGGTAAAAATACAACAATTAATAAGTTTCCTTTGAATGAAGACTCACTTTACTGCACTTTTCTGAATGTGAAATAAGAGAAAAAAACAAAGACCAGGTAAATAAACAGTGAGATCAAATAGAGGCAAATGATTATCAAACTGATTGGAACAAAAACCTGCAGTTCTAGTGGGCCTCCTGGAGGGGAATGTGAGACAACATGAACTAACTTGGTCCCATTTCCAACTGTGTGTGCTCATTGGGAAGTGTTTGGTTTAATAAAATACTCGTGTTTAGAAAGAAATGGAAGAGAAAAAGGTGAACAACTGGCAATAACTGATCTCCTTTGGTCTACAAATTTCTCAGAAAAGAGAAATCTATGATATACTGTAAGAATGATTTTCTGCCACAGAATGAGTGCACTAACAAGCCATAACTGTTAAGGATTGGATTCTAATTAATAAATTGGTTTGGAACAAAAGCTTTAGAGCAACTGCAGCCCTTCAGAACCAAACCCCTGTACTACAGTAACAACTTTTACTTCAGTGCTATTCCTTCCTGCTCCGCTCCCATTTGCTTGTTGTGAGACCTCCTTTTCTTTTTCACAATGTCACCATGCAGGTCTCTCTTTTTTAAATGCACTTTGATGCCAGCTTGGAGTGCCCACCTGTGGCCATTTCAGTACATTAACTCCTTGTGGCTGTTGACGTGCGCTACTTATGTGGCATGACTGCCATCAGACTGTTAACCCCTGGTTATCACGGACCACTTGATGAAATCCAGGGCTTTGAAATGCAAATCCAGTAGCAGAGTATTAGAAGTGTAGTATTTTTTACCTAAATTACTATAACATTATAAATATCACTGGCTTATATGAAACATGTTTTCTTTTGATTGGTTCAATGTTTTGCTTATGATTTTATGGTTTGTTTTTTTTTAAAGGTGAAAGAAAATTAACACTATACACTGCTGAATTTTATTGTATTCTGTTGATCAGACTAAATAGTCACTTTTGCTATTCTGTTGTTTTGTATATTTTGCAAAATACTCCAATTTGTATATAAAATGCCCCTGGATTTCAGTCATTGTGTGCAACAATTGCCCTTTAAAAATATTTCATAATCTGTTGTACACATATTGGAAAAATGTACAGCAGTTTCATATAATTTATTTTTCGAAGTCTGGCTCTTCATGCATTCCTTATCTCTATAACCAAACAATATTTTACTGTCAGAATTGTGGTTAGCCAGCTGAGGTTACACTCATTCTTTGATAACAATGAACACTATCGACATCCCATTTTTGCATATTATTTTCATATTCTATGTATGCATATTTCCAAAACATTTTAGATGAAAGAAAATGTTCTGCTAAATAGTTACAGACATGAAGTTTTACTTCCAGATTGTTTTTGATATTCTACCTCACAGTGTTTCCAATGGGATTCCTAGGATTCCTTACATGGGTTGTTGTTTGCATAAACTCTCCATACCATGCTCGACAAACAGAGAAGAGACCACACATCCTTCCTACAGGAGAGACAGTGTCAAGAATCTGTAGTTAAAAATTATTTCTGTAATTGTTTTGTTGTGGACGGCACAGTGGTGTAACTATTGTACTTGGAATAACACCAAGGAAGCCAAACTAGTCTTTATAAAATAAAATACCCATGAAGGGAGCAATCAACAAATGGATGAATTTACCCAACAAAAAGTGAGAATGTTAAACAATGTTTTTCTGGCCCTACCACCTTCAGTCTTGGGGCCCTCAGGTGGCTGATCCACCTGCTCATGAAGGCCCCCGTCTTTAAGTGCTTGTCCTCAATCCTCCCAAATTTATATGCAGTGAACCTAAGAGGTGGCTTTATACCCCTTCCTGGAGTCACTTCAAGGACTGTCCTGTATTTGCAATAGGGACACCAGGCTAGAACCAGGCCTACTGTCTTTCTTGGTATCCCTGTGCAGGTCCTTAAAGGGCCACTTGATCAATATTTACTATAGTACTTTGCAACCCCCACATTCTTCACGCTACTCATCACCATGCTAATGGCTCATATTGAATGGTTATGGAAGATGGAAAAAATGAATTGCATATGCAGAGAGTTTACAGCAAATATAATATGAAATATTATTTATAGGGAGACACGATTGCAGCACTGCTGCCTCTCAGTTGCCCTAAACTGATTCAGAGTTATTGCTGAATGGCGCTTTCATGTTCTTCTTGCATTTTAATTATACTGAACTTACTCAAGGTGACAGAGTGGTGCATTGGATTGCCTTGCCTTGTCATAGGTCCAGGGACCCTAATTTAATGGCTGAACATGCTACTGTCTTTACAGAGTTTGCCCATTCCCTCACTATCAAATACTAAAAGAAACATATAACAGGTGGTACATTTTAATTTAAGGGAAAAGTTTTGTAATATTGTTTGCATGGAAAGAAAATTGTATTTAATTTTATTCTTGGGAAGGCTGCTTTTTTGTACAGTTTAACAATTAATATTAGACAACATGATATTACTCCATAAATTCATTATTTTTGCTTTGTTAATATGTTACTCTGTGATGTACAGTTTATAATTTATGACTTCTGCAAAGTGCTTAGAAACCTGTGAACTGAGAATTGATTGTATTTGTATTTCACAGGGTTCCGCAGCTGGCAAGGGCTTCACAAATGGAACTTATAAAGGTCACCAGTTTTTCCAATGTCCCGAGAACTGTGGGGTGTTTGTAGCTGTGAATCGCATTGAACTGGCCATGTCAGAAGATCGAAGTCGGCAAAGTATTGAAATCCTGTCCCGTACAGCCGACAGCACGAGTCCTTTGTTTGAAATTGGCCAGCGGGTTTACTTTCAGATGGAAGACTCTATACAGTATGGGGAGGTGGTGTTCTGTGGCATACTTCCAAACAAGCTGGATCATGGAGTCTTTGTTGGGATTCATTTGGTAAGGTTTCTTTAGTTAAGTTGGGGTGGCAGACTGGCACAGTGATTAGCACTATTGCCCCATGCATCCAGTGTCTAGGGTTTGGATCATTCTCCTGCTCACTAAGTGTGTGTGTAGACACACCTTACAATAAAGTGTAAGGTGTGTGAACGAGTGGGCCTGTTGTTGATTGGCCACCTTGTTCAGTTTTGGTTCATGCTGTGTGCTTGATGCCACCAAGATAGGCTCTATCTACCTCTGATACTTTTTAGAATATGTGGGTTTAGAAAATGAATGACTTAATGAAGACATAAATCAAGTTTTTTTTGTTTTAGGAAAACCGAGTGGGGTCCTGGGATGGCTTCTTTAAAGGGGCCCAGCTGTGTAAATTTCCCTCTCCAGAATATGGAATATTACTGCCAATCAGTAAGGTGCACAAAGGTAAAGTGGAAACAGTTAATGAAGTGTGCTTTATAAAACAGACCGGTTGCACAATTTGAATATTAAAATATTTTAGGGCTAGAATTCTTTCTGGCCAGATCCTCAAAAATAAAGCAATACATGACAAGCTTTGAAGCTGCCAGAAGTGTGTTGCCAGGTGAGGTATGTAAAGCAATTATACGGAGCTAGCAAATGATGAAAGTGTAGCCACTAAAAGGCAAGCTTAATTATGATTGATCCCAAACATCATACATTAGGGTTACACTGCGCTACTCCTTTGAAGTCAGTTCTAAGGACTGGCCAGCAGGTAACAAACGAGATGCTGTTTTCACTTGACTCTTAAGTTATTTCATCTCCCCTGTCAATTTGGCTTTCTCACAGTTGAGCTTCTTGAGGCCCTTTTCCTGTTTGATTTGCCCCTCAATTTTTAATGTTCATTCATTAACTTGGTCTTTATGTGCTCTCCTGCTAGTCCCTGTTGTGTCAGTGCAGATTAGCAGTGGCTCCAGCTTTTTGTCTCGAGGTGCCAGTGACCGGAAGCAGCAATCACGCTCCCTGAAAAGCCGACAGACAGGTAACAGTTAAAGAAAGCTGTGCTATTCTTTCCCGTTTAAACCAGTCCTCTCCTGGTTTGCTCTCACAGGTTGACCAGGCCTTGAATAAAGGCTTTTTGAAGGCAATCTGATGAGCCTGATAGTGTTGGCATGTCTGTATTGTAGGTCTTAAATCAATTCCTCTTCTTATCTATTTATATTCACTTGTCTTTCTGTTAGATGTTAGCCAGGACCCAGAATCTACAAACGTCAGGAGACAACTTACAAAAAAGGAGCAACGATCTTGCAGTGATGCTGGGGAGCGGCCAGGTAAGTTGGTAGTGTGGTTGCCTGTGAGTCCAGGGAATTGATGTGGCACAAAGAGAAATTTGAGATGAGGAGTCTAAAAAATGTGTGAGCTGAGTCCAGATGGTCCTTCCTAGTCAATGTAAGGCTTTATTCACATCTTTCTACAGCACAAATTGTGAAGTTCTCCATCCATAAATATTTACCAGGGCTGCTGTTCGATTCAAAAATTTAATTGTGAATAATCAAAAGATTAATTCTTCAATTGAAATAACTGCATATTAATCAAAATTTATTACACTTCCTTGAAGCATTTTAATAGGTTTCTATAAAGAAGAAGTAACTAAGTGATTAATTTCTAATTTAAAAAAGTACAGTTTTAATAATTGCTTTTCTGTGCATTTTAAATTATTTCAGTTAGGTTATTGGACAGTTTTATGTAACAGGAACAACAATCACCAAACACCCCAGGGTTGCTCTAATATTTGGGAAAACTAATACACATTGTGTGGACTACTATGTTGTAAGACAACATGCCAAAAGCAATAATTACACAAACAATTGCATATTGAAAAAAAGAAACATCGAATTGTGATTCATCTTTTGTGCATAATCATCACTACTAGAATTCAGGTTGTGTTTAACTGCATGATGCACACAAGTCAACTCTGCAGCTGTTACTTGGAGAGGAGAAGATGTTAAATAGATTGAAAATGTGTATAGATTAGGCTATTAAATAGCAAAGGGTAGACTGTCATTGAATGTGCCATTTATGAATTATAAAATATGTCTAACTACCTTGACCTTCAGCCCAAATGGAGTTTTAGCCTGATCAGTTTGTACTGATTTCTGCCTAGTTTTATTGGTTAAAGTATAATACGGGCTTATGTAGGCTACAGTAGGTAACATATAATTAATTAAAAAGCAACAACATACCATGTCTGCATTCTGGGAAGTGAGAATAAGGTATAAGAAATCGAGCAATCCCACTCTGTCTAATCTGCTCTCTAGCTGCTCAGAGATGTGTAACAGGTCAGATATCTCTCCATGGGTGACTGAAAAAGCTCCACAGCAAACGTATTTGTCGCCAGGAACATGGCACACCCATTCACATTCTGCCTCGCACTCAGACCTGTACCTCGACAGCCTCTATTCATTTCAAGGGCAGTCTTTCATTAGCAGATGTCACTATGTGTACCATCTTGTTCTGGACATTCTGCTATACTGCATGACGTGACTTTTTTTTAAATGTCAATATGTGAACACAGCATAATGGCAAAGATGACGCTGAAGTGTAATCTCACTTGTCAGTCTCCATTAGTGTGACACAAAAATGAAACTCTTTCACTCTTATTTATATAATTATTTTGATTTTAATCATTTTCTTTTCATGCTCTGCACTTTGAAAAGCTAGTGTATAAATGAAACAATGTGTATGAAAATACCGGTTAAGCATTATCAAGAAACAATACAGGAAACGATCAAGTGCTATTAATAGAGTTGGAGTCAACTTCCACTGTTTCATTAAGTGTGAAGATAAAATTAACGTATTTCAGGGTCACATTAAAAATGTAATCGCCAAAATTTTTAATGCATTAATTAAACACATTAACGCCAATTCATTGGCAGCTGTAGTATTTACTGTTTTACAAACCCTTCCTCATTATCACATTATATGTCATTCTGATTATATTATTATCAGATTATCATATTTTATGTCATTCACAGGTCAGGATTGTACTCAGTCCATTACTAGAGGTCTGTGAGCAACAAAAGTAACCCATCCACATATCTTTGAACTCTTGAAGCCTAATAAAAAAACACAGATGTCACCATTTTTTATTTAGATTTCAGATGTGAGGCGACAGTGCTGCCGATTATGTCACCTATTCAGTCTGCAACTAAAATGTTACCTTCAAAAGTAATATTTTATAATTTGAGTTCTGTTGAGTAAAATTTCAAATTGGCTTCAGGTAAAAAAAAAAAAACATGTACCCCAAGCATCTTTTCTCTTCTCCGTGATATTGAGACAGAGAGTCTGCATTTCTTACAAAAAGTAGACGTGTTGCAAAGACCCGGGGCAGCACTGTTGTCAGGTGTCTGTTTACTCCACCAAAGAATTTTTTTAATTGAAGTGTGGGACAGAAACCAAACTAGTAATTACTTTATCAAGTTCAAAGGAGCAAAATGATAACTTAAAAGTCATTAGATGGTAATGGTAAGTTGAATTCCCAAGATTCTTAATTCATTAAAGCTGAAGAATGAGTTGCTTTGTATGTTTTTTTGCCCCCATTTAAACAATGTTTCGACAAGTTCCTCAAGTAGAGGTGGCCTTTAAATGAGATAACTGTAATGACACACATGTAGCATTGACTCCTGTAACTGACAAAGAAGACAATGATGTTAATAACATGCTGCACTCTAAAACCTCTAAAAAGTAGAAACAATGATGTAACAGAATGTTGCCATACTTTAATTTATTCAGTTCAGGGTTGCGAACAATTGAAGCCTATCGTGCCTGAGAAATAACTGCTTCTGAAAGTCATTGAACCCTGTTGGCATTGTCATTCAGTGTTCAGCCATTTGGGTATTTTACAGGACTTTCATTTTAATTGAATTAATTGCTATAGATGTTTTCTTTCTAAGTATCTAGCACTCATGTTTTTGAATTTGAACACTATTATGTTAAGTGTGACAGCACGATGGCACAGTGGTAGCGCTGCTGCCTCTCAGTAAGGAGACCTGGGTTCGCTTCCCGGGTCCTCCCTGCGTGGAGTTTGCATGTTCTCCTCGTGTCTGTGTGGGTTTCCTCCCACAGTCCAAAGACATACAGGTTAGGTACATTGGCGATCCTAAATTGTCCCTAGTGTGTGCTTGGTGTGTGTGTGTGTGTGCCCTGCGGTGGGCTGTCGCCCTGCCCATGGTTTGTTCATGCCCTGTGCTGGCTGGGATTGACTCCAGCAGACCCCCGTGACCCTGTGTTAGGATATAGCGGGTTGAATAATGGATGGATGGATGTTAAGTGCATTGCTCATAGTCAATAAAACAGGAGATGGGAGCGCCACTGAGGCTCAGACAGTGAACCTGCTAGTATGTGAGAGTCCCCCATGACCATGGGGTGATGAAAGTCTACTTTAGCTGGCTGAAAAGACTTCTGTGTATTCCAGTTTAAGCCCCATCACTGCCACTATATGAGTGTGGATGAGTAACTGAGAAGGGGGCGTCACCACGAGAAAATTCCTGAGTAGAGACATGTCACTTTAATTAATATTAAAGTGTCATAATAATTGTTATTTTGTTTTGTATGTAAGTGTATATATTTGTTAATAACAAGTTTTAGGGCATTTGAATCATTTTTATTTATTTTGGCAAATTTATTCTTTATTTTGTTTTGTACGTCTTTTTTTTGTGTGTCCTACAGAAACGTGTCACGTGACCGTCATCAGCGCTTTAGTGATGTTAACAGAAATCTGCTTTAAACATTCTTAGTTGGATAAATAGCAAGTAGGAGATAACTTTGGTCTAAGGCTACATCCACACTACTACTTTTTCATTTAAAAATGGCGTTTTTAAATGAAAATTACCTTTGCCCACACTAGCATTTTCACATTTGTTTAATAAAATGTGTCTGCCCAAGTTAAAATGACTAAAAATGAATATGACAGAGTTGTTTGCCTACATTGGGCATGTATGCATTGGAAGAGGATGTGACATCTATTTGCAGTTTGCGTTTACAAATGGATATCTGCAGTAGCAAATATGAAAAACAAAAAGACATTTTTTTTGTTCGGACTGACAATAAGGTAGAATTTGTTATTGAGAGTAACACACAAGTGTAATACAAGCAAAGTGACGGAGAAAACGTAAGAAGCAGGATACAATCAGGGAAAGGTCATGTAATAAGAATGAACCGATCAGAGCACAATTAGAGTCTGTATTTTCAAAACTTGTTGTTTTCACCCTTCCACACTGCAGTGCTCATCTGGCGTTTTCAGAAATACATATACAGTGGAACCTCGGGTCACGAACGTCTCAGACCACGTGCAAATCGGGTTACGACCAAAATGTTCGCCAAACTTTTGCATCTGTTCGGGTGACGAACAAGCCAGTTTCCCTTCCGGTTCGTACGCGGCGATGATTTCCGCACGTGTTCAGTCTCTCCCTGTGCAGCGAGCGAGAGAGAATGAGAGCGAGAGAGAGAGCACGAGCGAGCATATATATATTTACATACAGCTTGTAACGTCCGGAACGGATTAATTGTATTTACATACAATCCTATGGGGGAAATTACTTCAGGTCATGACCAAATTGAGTTTTGGAACGAATTATGGTCGTGATCTGAGGTTCCAGAGTACAGCTCTGGAGAGCATTTTCAAAAGACTGCATTTATGATGGTTAAAAACACTGGGGTAGTGTGAACAAAAAGAAGAAACAGCTAATTTCTGAATTATTAAATCAAAGCATGGTAATGTGAATATAGCCTATTAGCCCAAGGGCTAGGTTTCATTTTGGGATTGAACTGCTTAATGACTTTGATTTTTGGTTTGGCCCTGCACTTCATTTGCTCAGTTATGTTCTTTGTTTGTTTGTGTTTTCATCTTACAATCTATTTATTTCTCACAATAATCCCAGGTGATATTGTCTCCTTACAATCGGTTGAAATTTCTCTTGTTTGGATTATTCTTGGATAAAATATTCTTAAATTGATTGTACTACAAATGAAACTATAGAATTTGATTGTAAAGACGCCAGTGCAGATACTGTTGACTGATATGAATTTTTTTTT
This sequence comes from Erpetoichthys calabaricus, assembly GCF_900747795.2. NCBI lineage: Eukaryota > Metazoa > Chordata > Cladistia > Polypteriformes > Polypteridae > Erpetoichthys > Erpetoichthys calabaricus. The sequence goes on from NC_041395.2 coordinate 38,349,167, forward strand.
TATTATTTTAAAAGAGCGTGTATTTCTGTATTCTTCCTCAGCTTTTCAAAATTAGTTTTGATTGTGTGCTTGTTGCAGGAAGAAGTTATTTCAACTCTTTGGAAGAGCAAGCTGGCCTGGCTCGAACTTTGTCAACTCGCCTCCCTCACTCAGATTCTTCTTCTTCAGTGGATGAAAAAATGCCGAGCCTGTCCTCCTATTGGAGCACCCAGTCAAAGCCACCTGGAGGAGAAGAAAGTCCATCGTCTCCACAATCAAAACACAGTGCAGAATTTCTGAAAAACCACAATGAAGAAGAGGCAAAACTTGAAGTGAACTCAATGGTGGAAGTGAAGGATCCACCCATATATGGAGTGATTCGTTGGATAGGAGAAATCAAAGGCATGACTGACACAGTGGCTGGGCTGGAGCTTGTAAGACTACTTTTGAATTAATTTGTTAACTTCAAGTTTTTTTTCATACATTACCCATCCTTATGACCCACAGTACTACATCTTTTTGAAATCCAATTACATACCCCAAATCTAAACCCCTCTAGAGAGGAGAGAAAATAAAATTGTTATTGACGACACTGTTAAAATGCCTGTCAGATTCTAAAAGTGAAGTGAATTTAATTTATTTCCAATTGTAACTGAACTATGAAATCCTTTTCCCATTGTATTACACCAGCTGAATTAGTATTAATTTACCATAATAGATTGTTCACTTCTCAGTAATGTCCATAGGCTGCTACTCTAGACAGTGTTGAGAAGATCAGGGGTTATTGTGATTCCAAAGTGGGCTAAGAAAAAGATTTTGTTACAAGAGGGTCTAAGCTGGGAACATTTCCAAAACGTGATTTACAGAAGGAGGTCTCCCACCACAACTTTCTTCAGTAGGGTCTGGCCCAGGATACATTTTGAATATCTTGAGAAGGGTGTGAATTATGTATACAACATGCAATTTAATTTTCAGCTGAATTGTAACTTGTTTCGTGCCACTTGAAGAAGGGTGTATTTTATTGGGGACTAATTTTCATTAATTCTCAGAAATTCTAAATGTGCAGTCAGTTCCCTGTGCATTATCAGATTGCCTGGAGGTCGACTCTTTTAGTTCCATTTGGAGAGTGTAAGTTCTATAGTAGATAAAGAGGGAAGATTAGTGTGCTGGCTACACAAGACAGCAGCAGCATTTAGTTAGAAAAGGAATTGAGAGGTAAATCGTAACCAAAGTAACAAGCAGAGAAAAAAGGAAGTAACCTTGGCTCAATATGTATAACAAAAACTTGAAAACCAATGAACACTCATGTAATCAGAGCTCAGATGTTATTAAGTCATAAAGAAAATGCAGAGCCAGAATTCGTTAACAAGACGTTTTTCAAAACAACAAAGGAATAATAGCTATCTTAATCAAGAACCACTAGAGGGAGTGCACAATACAACCTTTGTACTCTTGACCTGGATGTGTTACATGCCGCGCACTTCCGGTTGATCTTACCTAGCAACAACATAACTACCTTCAACAAAAAACACTCAAAATGGCGACGTCCATAAAGAAAGCAAAATGGCATCACAGTATATTGTAACTTATTTTCAACATCATTAAAAACGTACCAAGTGCAAAAATAGATGTGGCTGCAAGATTCTTTGACCTCTAGGACAGTGCTTTTTAAACTTTTTTTCTTGCGACCCAATTTTGCCTTCTTTGTGTCTTCTAGACCCATATTTGCCACCAACAGTCATCCTGGGTGGAGCAGACCAGTGTCGATTGCTTAAATGGCAACCCATTGCGAGACATTCCACAAACCCTTCGCAGCCATTCCCAATTGAATAGAATTGTGAATCAAAACTCTACATGACCCAAAATCAGACTAGATAGATTAGATCGATTAGATAGATAGCTAGATAGATAGACGCCAATCGCTCTGCCACGGATGTCAAACTGTTCAGCTCCATGCCTACAATAGAGCCTGCCTTCCTCACCAGTTTGTCCAGGCATGAGGCGTCCTTCTTTTTAATGCTGCCTCCCCAGCACACCACCATGTAGAAGAGGGCGCTCAGCACAACCATCTGATAGAACATCTGCAGCATCTTATTGCAGATGTTGAAGGATGCCAGTCTTCTAAGGAAGTATAGCCGGCTCTCTTGCACAGAGAATCAGTATTGGCAGTCCAGTCCAATTTATCATCCAGCTGTACTCCCAGGTATTTATAGGTCTGTACCCTCTGCACACAGTCACCTCTGATAATCACGGGGTCTAGGAGGGGTCTGGGCCTCCTAAAATCCACCACCAGCTCCTTGGTTTTGCTGGTGTTCAGTTGTAGGTGGTTTGAGTCGCATCATTTAACAAAGTCCTTGATTAGGTCCCTATACTCCTCCTCCTGCCCACTCCTGATGCAGCCCACGATAGCAGTGTCGTCAGTGAACTTTTGCATGTGGCAGGACTCCGAGTTGTATTGGAAGTCTGATGTATATAGGCTGAACAGGACCGGAGAAAGTACAGTCCTCTGCAGCGCTCCTGTGTTGCTGACCACAATGTCAGACCTGCAGTTCCCGAGACGCACATACTGAGGTCTGTCTGTAAGATAGTCCACGATCCATGCCACTAGGCATGAATCTACTCCCATCTCTGTCAGCTTGTCCCTAAGGAGCAGAGGTTGGATTGTGTTGAAGGTGCTAGAGAAGTCTAGAAACATAATTCTTACAGCACCACTGCCTTTGTCCAAGTGGGAGAGACATCGGTGTAGCATATAGATGATGGCATCCTCCGCTCCCACCTTCTCCTGGTATGCAAACTGCAGAGTGTCGAGGGCGTGGCATACCTGTGGCCTCAGGTAGTGAAGCAGCAGCCTCTCCATGGTCTTCATCACATGTGACGTCAGAGCGACAGGCTGGAAGTCGTTCAGCTCACTAGGACATGATACCTTTGGGACTGGGGTGATACAAGATGTTTTCCAAAGCCTCGGGACTGTCCCCTGTTCCAGGCTCAGGTTTAATATGCGCTGTAGAGGACTTCCCAGCTCCAGTGCACAGACCTTCAGCAGTCGTGGCGATACTCCATCTGGACCCGCTGCTTTACTGGCATGAAGTCTCCTCAGCTCTCTGCTCACCTGCGCTGCTGTAATTGTGGGTAGGGATGTCTCTCCTATGCTGGTCTCAGCAGAAGGATGGGTGGAGGGTGCAGTACTCCAAGGTGAGAGTGAGAGTGGATTAGGGTGGTCAAACCTGTTAAAGAAGTTGTTCATTTGGTTTGCTCTCTTCACGTCTCTCTCGATGGTGGCACCTCGCTTCGAGCTGCAACCAGTGATGATTTTCATCCCATCCCACACTTCCTTCATGTTGTTATTCTGCAACTTCTGCTCCAGCTTTCTCCTGTACTGCTCCTTCGCCACCCTGAGCTGGACTCTGAGTTCCTTCTGCACACGCTTGAGCTCATGCTGATCACCGCTTTTAAAAGCCCTTGTCTTCTGGTTCAAAAGGCCTTTGATGTCACTTGTAATCCATGGCTTGTTGTTAGCATAGCAGCGTACAGTTCTTACTGGAACTACAATGTCCATACAGAAGTTGATGTAGTCAGTAGTGCAGTCAACAACCTCCTCAATGTTCTCACTGCAGGATCCCAACCCAAAATGGGTGGAGACCCATAAGAAACAATTTATAAAAATAAAATCAAAAACAAAAGCCTGATCATAATAATTTTCAAGTTTAGCCATATTTGTTTTAGGAAAATCTCCCATGTGCATGTAGTAAAAAATGTTTTAGTGAAGGTTACATTTAAAGCAACTTTTGACACATTAAGTAAGCAAGTGTTTGTGTTTCCCCTAATCCCCCCCCCCCCCCCCCCCCCCCCCCCCCCTTTAGGAAGAGGTCATAGCAGCTGGCACAGACGGAACTTATCTTGGAGAACGATTCTTTAAATGCGCCCCCAATAAGGGTCTTTTTGTGAAGTTGAAAAACTGCCGCCCAGACCCTCGGTTTCCTGCTCATCAAGTTCGTGCAAATCAGGTTGATCGTTGCAACTCCATAGGTATCAGTTTCTATTTTTTGCTTCTTCTTCTTCATAAGCTATTCATCTCCTGAATAGTAAAGTTCTCCAAACAGCTTTTCAGTAATTGTGTGAAAACTGAATGAATTCTAATTACTTACACTTGAAAAACATTCTAACATTCAACGACAAATTGAAATGCTTGGTCAAACAGAGTCTTCATTTTTGTTTAAATCTTGTGTTGCTCTTTGTCTCCCAGCATTTGCTGAGTGGGCCAGCGAAAAAGTAGAAGAGGACACCCCTCCTGAGCTGGGTGAGCAAGCAAAAGAAAGGTTCACTGGCTGGAAGAAAGGCATTCAGGGCAACTTTAATTCATGCTACCTCGATGCCACATTGTTTTGGTAAGTAATATGGAAACGTGACAGTCAGCATGATGATGCAGTGGTAGTGCCGCTGCCTCTCAGTAGTAGGAAGATCAGGGCTCAAGTCCCAGGTTCAACTTGTGTGCAGTTTGCATGTTCCTCCAGTGTCTGTGTGTGTTTCTTCTCACCCTCCAAAGATAAGCGGGTTAGGTAAATTGGCTTGTGTGTGTGTGTGTTTGCCCAGTAATGGACTGGCGCCCTGTTCATGGTTTTTTCCTACTTTTACCTATGCTAGCTGAGATAGGCTCCAGCCCAGTGCCGTCCCCCTACAAGTTACTTTGGTCTGGAAGGAAATAGAAACAAAGATACAAGTTTTCAGCCTTCCTAGAGAAAATAAAACTCTAAGGACTCCACGGTCAGTTTCAAACAGACATTCTGTGATATTATAGTTAAATGCTGAACAGTGTAAAAAGAATATGAAATCCTTTAGTTGGTGAATCCCAACACAACTAGCGGTGGTGTCATTTCCCAGTGGCCAAAGTTGTAGCTTGGCAATGCTGGTGTCACTGCATGATACCAAAGCGAGAAACAGGATAGAGGAGTTCAAAATCATTGGCAAACTTTTACTGTATGTGCAAATGACTAAGAAACACAACTGCAATATGAACCACTCATCAGCAAGTCTTCATGCCGGATTGAAATGCAGAGGCCAATGGGTCATCTGTTTCACAAGCGGGCAGATCATTCCATTTGGGGCCCTGCAGCAAAATGCTTAACCTCACACAGCGATTTTATTTATCCTTGGAAATTTTAGAAGGCTAGTGCCTTCAGCTCATAAGATATTCTTCAGAATGTATGCATTGGTTAGTCTTCACTGGCTTCCTGTTACATGTACTGCTGATTTCAAAATCCTTGTTTTTATTCGTCACACACACAGTTATACAGATACAACATGCAGTGAAATGAAAATCTAGCCTAATCCAAGATTGTGCAAGACAAAAACAAACATGCTAAAGAAGAAATAATAAAATTAAGAAGATAATAAAATGAACTAAACTAGATTAAAATTAAATTTAAACCTGCAATCTGAAACAATAAAAAGTGTAAAAAGACCATGCAGCAAGTTAAAATGAGTGTGCAATGAATTTTAAGATTGAACATTTGTTGCCATGTCAGAGATCAGGATCCTGATGGCCTGAGGGTAAAAGCTCCTCTCAAAACTCTTAGTCTTTGCCATTAGGCTGCACAGCCTCTTGCCTGAGTTGAGTAGGCTGAGCAGCCTGTTTCTGAGGTGGGTAGAGTCCATAATTATTTTTAATTTCTTCTGGTCCAGCAGCACTTGGTGTAGATATCCTGCAGAAGGGCAGTGCTGACCTTAACATGCGCTCTGCTGAACGCACCACTCTCTACAGGGCTTTGCAGCCTTGGACTGAGCAATTCAGAAATCATGCTTTGCATCTCTGTGTTAGGATGCGCTCTGTGGCACGCATGTAAAAGGTTTTCAAGATGGGTGGTGAGACCTTGAATTTCCTCAGCCGCCTCAGGTGATAAAGGTGCTGCCTTGACTTCCTGACCTGAGGTTATGTGTGCTGGGTCTATGTCAAGTCCTCGGTGATGTGCACACCCAGGTATCTGAATGTGCTCACCCTCTCAATAGGAACTCCATTTATGCTGATGGGGCTATAGATCTGCTGCTGCTTCCACCTGAAGTCCAGCACTAGCTCCTTGGTCTTGCTGGTGTTCAGTGAGAGGTTATGAGCCAAGCATCATACTGCCTGGTTCTCTACATCTTCCAGATAGGCCTCCTCGTCGTTCTTGGAGATGAGGCCAAAGACAACTGTGTCATCAGCAAACTTAACAATGGTGCTGGAGCTGTGTTTGGCCACACAGTTGTGTGTGAATAGGGAGAACAGCTGTGGACCTCTAGTGTTGACAATGATAGTGTTGGAGTAGCAGTTGCCTGCTCTCACCACCTGAAGCCTGCTTGTTAGAAATTCCAGCACCCAGTCACAGAGGATGATGTTCAGTCTCAGGTCTTTGAGGTTTGTGACCAGTAAGTGGGGGACTGTGATGTCAAAGGCAGAACTGTAGTCTATAAACAACAGTCTTACATAATTCCCCTTCTTGCTATCTACATGGGACAGAGAGGTGTGTAGAATATGTGAGATGGCGTCATATTTGTATGGTATACCAACTGGAGCGGTTCAAAGTCCCTTGAAAGGAAGGAGTAGATGGAGTCTTTAAAAATCCCATTGAAGCACTTCATGACAAGAGACAGGAGTACTACAGGGCAGTAATCAATCAGACACATGGATTTGTTGTTCTTTGGTATGGGAACAAAAACAGATTTTTTAAAACAGGTAGGAACCACAGACTGGGCTAAAGAGTTATTGAGGATAGATGTAAACACTCCACCTATCTGATCAACACATGATTTAATGTGTCTGGAAATTCCTTCCGGACCTGGTGCTTTCCTGCCTTTCCCACACCTGAGAGCATGAAGGACATTGCGCTCTGAAACAGAGATTGCAACTCCACTATTCTGAGCAGTGCTAGTACTAGCTATATTATCCTCACTATCCAGCAAGTTAATGCTAGTTCTGTTAGTGTCAAACTGCGTATAGAAAGTGTTCAGGTCGTCAGCCAGAAGAGTCCACACACACAGTAGGTTTACCTCTAAAGTCCGTAATGATCTGTAGTCCATGCCATATTCATCTGCTGTCCCCCAGTTGAAAGTTAGACTCCTCTTTCTCCTTGTACCACTTCTTTGCCTTCTTTAAAACCTTCCTTCAAGAGTTGCTGGCTGCCTTGTACTCACTATAGCCTCCAGTCTACAGTTCCACATTGTAAGCTGCAGTATGCGAGTTCACCATATCCCGGGATGGTTTTGTCTACCCAAGGCTTCTGATTGGGGAAACACCGGATTGTTTTTGTTGGAACGATGGACTACTCTAGCATATCAACAAAGCTAACTGCTACATCCACAAACTCTTTAATGTCACTAGAGCTTGAACTGAATGCGTCCCAGTCCACGTCATCAACCACGTCCCGTAGCATGTCTTCTTATTGGGTGGACAGGCATTTGATCGTTCTCTTCACCGGAGTCTGTCTCGTGATGTGCTGTTTATACTCTGGGAGAAGGAAACTGGTCTGACCTACCAAAAACCGGTTGTGAAAGCATTTTGTAACCTGACTTAATTGGAGTGTAATAATGGTCCAGTGTGTTTTCCCCTCTGGTTGGGCATGTGATGTGCTTTTCAAAGTTCAGCATGACCTGTCTCAGGGTAGCTTTGTTAACGTTTCCCAGAACAGTAAACACTGTCTGGGTGCTTGACAAGATGTTCCCAAAGCACAACATGGAGTTTAGACAAAGCCTTACCTACGTTAGCCTGAGTGATAATATAGACCGAGGTAATGATAATGAGGATGGCAGATGAGCATCAAATGTTTCAGATCAGTAGAGCAGGACTGCAAGAGAGTTGAGATGTTCCTGGGATTGCACCATTAATTGTTTATCATAAAACAGACACCTCTACCTTTTACTTCATCAGACCCAGTCATTCTCTCCATCCGAAAGATGGATAAATACTCAGATGGGGTTATTGCTTCGTCCGGTATTACAGGTGAAAGTCATGTTTCAGTCAAACAAAGACCATTGCAGTTCCTGTTGTCCAGTTGGAATTTAATCTTGGCACGGAGATCATCCATTTTGTTTTCATGTGACTGAACATTTGCGAGCAGGATACTGGGCAAAGGAGGATGGTGTGGTTTATCCCTCAGTCTGTTCCACACCCAGGCTCTTTTGCAACTGTGTTTCTTTCTCTCCATTGCTGCAGTTCGGCTCATGTAGTACGTTTGTTATTGTTCCCCTCATCACGCAGGATCTCACAGAGAATCGCACCTGGAGACAACCAGTTGATAGGTAGGTCACCATAAAATATGTGAGTAAGCTGGTTCCAGAGTTTAAGCCCTGCCATAAATAATCAAAGAAGTGGTAGTTCGTGCAAACAATGAAACGAAAAATAACCAAAATGTTAAGTAAATGCACAGTCTTAACGGAGTGACCATACCAGCTTTAAAAGACTTGGGCACCTACTTACAGAATAGGTGATAAATGTTCATACTTTCTTGCTCTAATGATAATCATTTCGTTGCATTTTGAAATAACTAGAAACTCCTAATAAAAATTGATTTGAGTAGCCTGTGGAAAGTCATTCCTGTAGTCTGTTCTTGTAAATATGAGTGCGTGAATTTTTTTCTCTGTAATAATAATAATAATTCATTACATTTATATAGCGCTTTTCTCAGTAATCAAAGCACTATCCACACAGCCTGCGCACTAAGAGAACATCTTCATTTTCTTATATTTATAACTGAAAACCAACATGTTTTAGATAGTATTTTAATGTGTGGGTTCAAAAATAAAGTGGTTTTAAGATAACACCTAAGTTGAATGCTGATTCAGTAAAGGTAGTGTTTAGGTCGAGATAAAAACTCCAGAACTCGTTGCTGCCTGTATTGTTTCTACCAACTAACAACATTTAACTTGGTTGCGCAGTGGTAGCGCTGCTGCCTCGCAGTTAGGAGACCCAGGTTCACTTCCCGGGTCCTCTCTGCTTGGAGTTTGCATGTTCTCCCCGTGTCTGCGTGGGTTTCCTCCGGATGCTCCGGTTTCCTCCCACAGTCCAAAGACATGCAGGTTAGGTGGATTGGCAATTCTAAATTGGCCCTAGTGTGTGCTTGGTGTGTTTGTGTGTGTCCTGCAGTGGGTTGGCACCCTGCCCAGGATTGGTTCCTGCCTTGTGCCCTGTGTTGGCTGGGATTGGCTCCAGCAGACCCCCATGACCCTGTGTTCGGATTCAGCGGGTTGGGAAATGGATGGATGGATGGATTTTCACCTGTATTCAGAGCCAAGCCCTGTAAGTTAATCACTCATTTTAGTCATTTAATTCATTGACAAAATCGGTTAAGGACAGCATGGCAGAAATATCATTTAGTCTGAAGGAAAGATACAGCGGGCGGCACAGTGTCGCAGTGGGTAGCGCTGCTGCCTCGCAGTTGGGAGACCTGGGGACCTGGGTTCACTTCCCGGGTCCTCCCTTTGTGGAGTTTGCATGTTCTCCCCGTGTCTGCGTGGGTTTCCTCCGGGCGCTCCGGTTTCCTCCCACAGTCCAAAGACATGCAGGTTAGGTGGATTGGCGATTCTACATTGGCCCTAGTGTGTGCTTGGTGTGTGGGTGTGTTTGTGTGTGTCCTGCGGTGGGCTGGCACCCTGCCCAGGATTGGTTCCTGCCCTGTGTTGGCTGGGATTGGCTCCAGCAGACCCCCGTGACCCTGTGTTCGGATTCAGCGGGTTGGATAATGGATGGATGGAAAGATACAGCTGAGCACCTTCTGCATGCAAGTGAAAGTGAGCATTAATTATGTTAAAGGAGACACAACCACATGAAAAGGGTGGGGCACCACCCTGGTGACCCTGTATGTCGAAAAACAACTAAGCACGCAATGTTATTGAGATGTCTTTTCAGACCCGAGTTCAAAACAGAAATAACACAAAGATGACCAAACTGCTAGTCTTATACAGTCATAAATCTAAAAAAGAAAAGATTATCATTATTAATTTGAAATGGAAATGTTTGCAATAAAATATTCTGTGAAAGAAGTCAGTGACATCTCAGACTAAAGTCCAGAAGAATTGAAGGATGAATAAAAAACATTATTATTATTATCTTTCAGCCCTCTAGCTTTACTGGAGGTATTTTACATTTTCGTTTATTTATTCCACCTTTGCCCATTTTTGTGATTCAAGGTTGTTGTGAGCTGGGGTCTGATATATCAGTTGTCATCGACTGAGGGAACACACACGTCCACCAAAGAAATTTTGGGGCGGTAACTGGGTCGCCCTTTTTAATAACTAGTAAGTTCAAAAGAAACAGGTGCTTGATGATGCTAAAACAAAAACGGTAAGGCAACTTCACCTGGAAAAATGCTGCACAATATTTCAAAGTGTAGGTCACTCTGATTAGGTTAAAGCTCTGTCTGACAGTCTGCTCATCCTGAAATGAGATGACCCCTGTCAGGAGTGTCTTGGCTTTAAAGTCGCTGGACTGGAAGGGGCAGAGTCAGTGGCCATAACTGGGCGATTTCACTGGGATGTGGGTGGAAAAAGATAACATCATCAGCGACGGCACCCCCTTGTGTCCTGGGGTGGTAATGTTTACCTCTAATGAGCTTGAAAGGTGACCCCTGACACCTACAGTATAAATTGTATTCCTGTGTACAGAATGCATTTGTATTTTAAAGCTAATATTTCAGTTATATATGTATTATTTTAGTTATTTATATACTTATATATGTTAGTCTGTAGACTAACTTTTAGTTTAGTCTATAGTGTGAACTGCCTTCTCATTTAATCTGGAAGAGTAGGTCTAATGTTCACTTTAGTGTATAATGTTAATAGGTTTATGGTGTTAAACCAAAAAGAGCAGGTTTGGTGATTCAGTCCACACCACCAGTTTGGGGTTTGTGCCCTAAGCAAGTGAGTTAGATTGCCAGTAGAAATATGCAAACAACTGTAAACTGTCAATCTGTGTCAAAGCAACAGATTTTAGAAAATGTTTCCTGACTTGGCAGCACCAATTTGCTTCATACTTGCTGAAAATGATGTCATGGTACCCAGTAGCTAGTATGACAAATTTTAGGCTTTTATGTTCATAAGGTTCTGAGATATGGTGGCTTTAAAAAGGTAAGTGGCCCTAATTTAACTGAAAAAACGAGTTCTACTGAAAAAATGGCAATGCTCCATGAGATTTTGAGCTGTTAATGCTAGATTCATAAAATTTTCAGAAATTGTTATAGTATTAAATGCTTTCAACCTCAATAATAGTTGCATATTTGCCAAGTTATGGCTTGCTGAAAATTGTATAAAAAATTTGGCCCTCTAAATGTCCACACTAAGCCACACCAGATCTTTAAAATTTGGATAGCAATTACTCATGTCTTTCCTTAGTAACTAGGTGCCTGTCTGAAAGAAATCAAACTTTCTGATTTATGAGGCATTATAAATGGAAAAAAATAATTTCACATCTATAATTTCAAATGCATATTGCCCATGTATGACTTTGACCACCATGAAAAAATAGCACTGGAAAGATCACGTGCCCGTGAGTTAATGCACAAAATATGAAGTTGGTACCTTGAACCAAACTGTACTGTATTTACTAAGGTATGAAAGTTGCCAAATTCTAGGTAGACTTTAGGTAGACTGTATAATCTCAGAAGGAAATTTGTTTGCAGCAGGAAAGTACAAAAACAAAAGACATTGTTACAGAGATCCAGTAGATAAATAAATACAACATTTAACAACCAATGTTATTGCATAAACACACACTCAGGATCAATACAAAAAAGTATAATTATTTTCTGCAGTACTCAAAATAATAATGCAGAATTTAACATTTAGCAGCATCCCTACAAGTAACCAAATTTAAAATGCTTAAAGCTCTTGGAATAAAAGAGTTCTTAAACCTGTTTCTCTTTACTTTTAGAAACCTAAATCTGTAGCCTGATGGCAACAGCTGGGATTCAGACCACAGAGGAAGGCCACTGCCTCACAGAATAAAGTTGCTTCTCTTTCTAAACTGTGTGCGCAATACATTTCAGTTATAGACATCCGCTGTGAACCAATAATTTTACTGCAGATTTTAAAAATGTTGTTAAGATGATTTATATTCTTATTGCTGAGATTGCCAAACCAACAAATAAAAGGAAATGTAATGATGGATTCAATTAAAAAAGTGCCATTATGGTTTTTCTAATTTAAAACAGCTGAGTTTCCTGAGAAAGAAAAGTTGTGACTGCCCTTTTTTATAGATTTGTGCTATGTTAAAATCAAAGTTAAGCTTGTAAACAGAAATGTTCTTTTAAGGTATATTCAGTAATAGTAGTAGCAGTAGTAGTATATCTACAGATTCTACAAGTGATCCTTAAAACTTGTGAATCCTTGAAATGTGTCATGTTTTAATAATTGTCTTTTAGGAGTATATAGCCGTGTGCTTCTACTTGTTAGTCAAATATGACTGCTGATGGCAGGAGAGCTCTGCTACTCTTCTGTCTGTGTCCATACTTGTTGCCTTATGTGGAGAACTAGATGATAATCGATTAGAATTTCTTTTGTCTTAGTCGCAGTTGCATATATACCTGGTATACTGTACATGTAACAGCACTTCATCTTTAGCACCCTGCTCCATGGGAGAAATTCAAACATGGACGTATTTCAAAATTAAACACATACATGAATTTACTGATATATTTTTACAATTGTATAACACAGTTCTGTGATTATATTATTAAGTGGTACGCCACTTCTTCTTCTTCTTCCTCTTCATTTTTCCTCACTTCTTTGTGGGGTCGATGTGCTTGATCGGCCCTCACCAAACAGCTTGGTCCTGCACCTCCTCGTCATGCTTCTTCTGAACTCACTTCTTTAGCCGGGCCCACCCTTGGCCTGGTAATCCTCACTCCCTTTCCACAGGGGTCAAACAAGGCCCCTCTGCATCGGCTAGGGGGTGTACAAGTATTACACCTCTGTAGTTTGCATGTCTCTTTGTAGTAAAACATGGCATGTTTGACACCTCAGTAAATATAGTTTGGTTCAAGGTACCAACACGATCCTTTCAATGGTGTTTTTTTATGCTGTGGTTTATTGTAGAGATGAGGAGGGCTGAAGTTGCTCCAAAGTGATGTTTCTGAACTACTCGATTGACGATCACACTAAATTCCAGCCCACTGTGAAGATCATGCTTGATTAACAAAGAGGAAAATTGGTGGGTCACAAACACATATTCATGGGGAAAAAGTGTGTTGCAACACTTAAAAGCATGAAAGATTTTTTTATTCAATTTTCAGCAAACCATAAACTGGCAGATATGCAACTGTGCACCAACTATTTTAGATGTTAAAGACATCTAATGCTAAATAACAATGACATTGCCATGTATCTGGTATTAATACTGTAAACGTTATGACTTATGGAATGTTGCCATTTGTTTAGTAGCACTGTTTTTTATTAAAGTTAGGGTCTTCTTCTTTTTAAAGACTACATATCTCAGAAACTAATACAATGAGATTATTTACAGCAAGTATGAAGCAAATTGGAGATGATTAGTTGGGAGGCCCCTGTTGATTTCACATGGACTGACCCTGAACTCTGTGATATCCTTAAATTAAGTAAAGCTTGTTTTAATTACTGAATTTCACTATAATAATGGTTCTCATTACCATTTGTCTTCCTTGCATTTCTACAGTCTCTTCTCATTTAGTTCAGTCCTGGACACTGTTCTCTTGCGTCCCAAAGGAAAGAATGACAGTAATATGTATGGGGAGACCCAAGAACTGCTGAGGAGTGAAATTGTTAACCCACTGCGAAAGTAAGTATCCAAAACACAAATGTTTGCAAATGTCCACGAAATCAAACATAGCAAGACAAAAATCTTCAAATCCAGCTTCAGTAATATAGACACTCCAAGTCCAGTGACCTCAGATAGGAATCCACCACTGGAACTCTTTTCTGTTAATGTGGTGTACATATACTGTAACAACCCAAGCAAATAATAACATTGGGCCAGTGGAGGTAAAGTGTGGGTAAACATTTCAGCCCAATGTGGGCAGCCAGCAATGGCTCATTTAGGATTTATTATGTACTTATTTGGTTGAGGCCTTTATCCAAGGCAACATACAACATTTCAAATACAATTGGGTTTATTCCCTTTGTTTTCCCAGTTGGAGTACAGAAAGGTAAAGCAACTTGCACGTGTTCACACAGTGTCAGTAGTAGGATTTGGACCCACCACTTCTGGGTTTTGAAGTCCACACTGGAGCACCATTTGTCCACTGTAAGTAAACAGACAGGGAGCTCATTACGTATACATATACCCATATACATAACTGGCCCATCCATCCATTTCCTATACCTGCTTATCCAGGGTGGAAGTGCGGGGCAGCAAAAGGCACAGGCAGGAACAATTCCTGGACAGGACACAGCCTATCACAAAGTGAACGCACTTCCACACAAACACACTCTAGGGACAATGTAGCATCACTACATGTCTTTGGACTGAGTGTGGAAACCCACACGGACATGGGGAGAACATACACGCTCCACGCAGGGAGGAACTGGGATGTGAACCCAGTGTGAGGCAATAGTGCTACCACTGTGCCTCACCCAATGGTCCTTTTCTTTAAACCTTTTTTTTTATCAAATTAAGTGTAATTTTGAAGATGTGATCTGTGTAAATTATGAACTGAGCCCACAAGTTAAGAGTCATTATCTTAATAATTATAAAATAAAAACATACTGCAATAACACACACAAATTAAATATTATGAGTCCTATTTGACATACTGCAAAAGCACAATTTTTTCAACAGCATTATACCTGAGCAGTGGCATCCTCACCCTTTGGCAATTTATATCCCTCTTTATATATACATAATATAAAGTTTTTTTTCATGCATTATTCGTATTATCTTTACAGTTTCAACAGATATTTTTGTTAATATAGCTGTTTAATTAAAGTCACTTTGTTTTTCCTGTTTCGTTCTTGTGTTATATTTAGCACTGCTTTTGTTCAATTTTTATTGCCCTTTCACGTTGCCAGGCTTGGCCCTCATTCACCATTTGGGGCATAATGGGTTCAGAAAAATTGGACGGATGCCAGAAAACTTCCCTTTTACAAGCGGGTGTGGAAATCTAGAACATACCACCAAGTCATGTAGATGAGACGGAGACCTTAATGGCCAGTAAAAAAGGCCAAGATTAGATATTGAAACAGCTTAGTAGTTAGCTAAGGAAACGTTGCCTGAATTTAATGCTCTTTTTTTACTACTAGGGTGTTGTACCGTGTTAGCCATTATGAATGTAGAGAAAAGCCAAGCAAAATGACACCTTTTATTGGCTAACTAAAAAGATTACAATATGCAAACTTTCGAGGCAACTCAGGCCCCTTCTTCAGGCAAGATGTATTTTTTTAAATATGTTGTGGATTTCTTGTTGTCTAAAATAGCAGCATGGTCAACCGCGCATAATCCAATTCATTGTTCAGAGGAGCTGGAGCTGATTCCTTCAGCATTGGCTTCAAGAGAGGAACTAACCCTGGTTGGGGTGCCAGTTCACTGCAGGGCACACTAATGCACTTACCCATATGGAAATAATGCAGAATTGCCAGTTAACAACTTAGGCTTTGAGATGTCAGTCAGTCCAGCATACCCGAAAGAAAAGCCAACGGAGACACAGGGAACATGTGGAAATGCCACACAATCAGTGACCACTGCATGAAGGTGTTTTCAAGTGTGAGTTGAACATGAGCAGACATCAAACCTGACGATCACTCCCTGGGACGCATTCCAAATTGTAGAGGCCAGAGAGAGAAAAGAGTCACTTAGAGTAATTTATCAAGTATTTAACATGATGAGAATGCTGAAATCAAAAGAAGTCCGGATAATACAAAACTTGAGATAATGACTGGCAGTCTGTAATGTCATGGGGCTTCAGTGCTCTGAGTACAGTTAATCTCTTCTTCATCTGCTGATATTGAGTTAGCGGTAATTTTAGACTGTTAGAATTGATGGACCATTGCAAAGGGAAGTTGAAAACTCACCAAGCAGAGCAAAAAGGCACCTGATGTGTGTGTCACAATTACCAGCATGCTAAGCCTCAGAGTTAATATTAGGTAAAAGCAGAAGTGTTCAAAAGGAATTTACTCATTTTGAAATTTGTGAACTAGTGTATTGTGCTTTTATACACACTTTACAGATACTTCCAGGCTGTAAGTGTAGGATTTTATTAAAGAAATCATGGCTACTGTAGAATTAAAACATATTATAGGTAAGGACATATCCTTGCATGAGATTCACTATCTATCTTAATTAAAAAATAGGTTGTCCAGCCTATAAGTATACGATATAGGATGTATTATCTTTAACGTTTCAGATCAGCTACCACAAAGGTAAACGTAAGAAAGAGAACACTGACTTGAGGGGTCATTTTTAGCCTGCTTAACTAGTGTCTAGCTTTCATTCCAAGTTCTGAATTCCTGAGCGGGATTTTTGGAAATCACATTTCTTCCATTATCTAGTGAGAATTGTAGCAAAATGACACCTTTTATTGGCTAACTAAAAAGATTACAATATGCAAACTTTCCAGGCAACTCAGACCCCTTCTTCAGGCAAGCTGTAATACAGAAACTGGAGTTCCCTGTGTTTATATACACACTAGGACAAATAATAACATTGGTAAATCTTTAAATGAGACATCTTAAATGTAAAAAATTAATAGACCTGTTCAGGCTAAGATTCATTTAACAAAAGAGAAGAGCAATGTACGGTCAAGATCTTTGGATAAGATAACTGTCCAACAAAGTCTATTGAAGTTTTCTGATGAGTTTTTCCATACAATGTGGGTCTGTAGACATGTTGTGTGGGTCAGAGATGCAAACAAGTCCTCATATCTGGCCATAAAACTCTTGTCTCTATTCAAACCATGTTATTGGCTAACTAAAAAGATTACAATATGCAAGCTTTCAAGGCAACTCAATGCCCTTCCTTCAGGCAGGATGACCTAACCTAATCTTGCCTGAAGAAGGGTCCTGAGTTGCCTCGAAAGCTTGCATATTGTAATCTTTTTAGTTATCCAATAAAAGGTGTCATTTTGCTTGGATTTTCTCTACATTCATAATGGCTAACACGGTACAACACCCTAGTACTTCAAATCATGTTGTAATGTATTACATTTTAGCATGAGCTTAATTTCCCACTCTTTTCTGTCTTGCTGTGTTCTGAAGTTGCCCATAAGCCCTGTGACTTTAAAGAACCTCTCACAGTGTCCATGGCTGTTGAAGTGGGCCGCTACAGGAACATCTATGTTGCCATGTTTAATCTGGAACCTGTGTAAATTCATTGTTTGGCGGAGTGTTTGTCCTGTTTCTCCCACATAGAGTGCAGTGTCAGGACATTTCTTGCAGAGAATTAGGTAGACCACATTAGATATCTGCAGGAAAATAATCCCTTTATGCGATGTTCTAGTCGGCAGTGTGGTATAACTACACGGTCTATATTATAAATCTGAGCACATGTTTTACATCTTTTCTGTAGGCAGGGAGTTGTGCCATTTTCTGTTGATTCACTTAGTTACTGCAGGTTTGGTGGTTGTCTGTATGCCAGGAGGGGAGGTTCAGGAAATACATTTTCAGGGTTTGATCATTGTTTAGCATTGGCTGAGTTCTTTTATAATTTTTCAAAGTGTTTCAAGATGTGGGTTATTGGTGACAACAAGGGGAATGCGGTTCTTGTTGTCTTTGTTTTTATATTCCAGAAGGTGGTCTCTGGGTATGGCAGTAGCTCTATTTATTTGAGTGTCTGTTGTTTTGTGGGTATAACCTTGCCTGATGAAAACTTGTCTGAGCTCCTTCAGTTGTTTTAATTTCATATATGTCGTAAATATTTGGATTGTAGTGTAAACTGTATATCTGACTATGCTATGTTTTATTTATTGTTTTGAAATATACTGTATAACAATTAAGGGAAGAAACAGTTGAAACTTGTATGCAGTTTGTTTGTATAAAAATGTGCTACACTGCTATTTGTCACCACTCAAAGGAGTGGTGACTCTGAGGCTAAGGTCCTGTGCTGGTATCCAGAAGGTTTCCGGTTCAAATCCCTGTCACTGCCAAAAGAAAATCCTACTCTGCTGGGCCCTTGAGCAAGACCCTTAACCTGTAATTGCTCCAGGGGTGCTGTACAATCTCTGACCCCAAGAGGTATGTGAAAACTAACAAATTCCTAATACAAGAAATTGTATAAGGCAAAATAAAGAGCAAAAAAAAAAAATTAAAAATTTATGCAGTCAGATTCTTGCAAAACTGTGATGGTTGAGCTTTTCACGTCACGGTGTCTGTGGCTTACTGCTACTTACATGGAAAGATGGTACAGTATCCAAACATCATTTGAAAGAAACCAGGGCATACCACATAGTCAAGTGTGGAGTTCTTTTGTTTGTATAAAGTTGGACAATGTTTTATTTGACATTGTTAACTGCTCATAAAGTAACATTTTTAAAGCCGAAGTCATAGATTGAATGCATGGCCTATGGATGCACCATGACAATCCTGAGGCAGCATCTGCAAAACCACCAGCCACCATGGAGCGCTTTAACAGATGAAGAAACCAGCAAATATGAACATGCAGTGAAGTACTCCTGATGTAATTCAAGATGTCATGCTACACTTAAATTCTAGAAGTGTTGATTATATGTCAATTTTTATTATTTATTAGTCTGGGTATCCGGCACTGTTCATGATCATTAAATAAATTCCTGGTTGAAAAGTGTTGGCCTCAAACCAGACTTTGACTAAATGAACCATGGGTAGCAACTTTGTGTTCATTTGCAAATGTCATCCACTAATAATGTAGTGTCCTCACCTGTGCTTTAAGTTCCTCAAAGGGAACATTTTCTGAACAAAACAGCCTACGGTGTCCCCCTATACAAATAGAGAATCTGAGCAAAAGTTGATGTGGATTTGCATATCAGACAAACCCACATTCAGCTTTATTAAAAATTGTTAGTTTAATGTTGCGTCCTCACAAATGTGAAAATCAGGCCACCATATCCCAATGGAAATGTGCTTATTCCTATATATTTTTCAGCAAATTTGCTTACTTAAGTCCTGGCCTGTTACACCTCACTCGATATGGTGAATCCAGCTCATGGGGACTGGGAGTAAGCATGTTCTCCTTCCAGGATGCTTTCTGAATCCTAATAATTACTACACATTCCACATGGGTCTACAAAAATCAAGCACTCATAACTTATTAAGATAATTTGAGCCAAAATGAGTGCTTTTGACTTCAATGGTAGACACTGCTCGTGCTCTTTCATGCTTTGTGAAAACTGAATGGGCAAACTTTAATTACATACAATTCCCCACTCTGCATAATATAAATCAGTGTCACAGCTGAGGGTTATGGCCCGAGGGTACCCCTGCAGTGTTGGGCACAAGTGAGGAAACTGCCTTGGTCAAGGTGCCAGTTCATGGCCTACCCACACTCAAACTTGTACAGTATAAGGCCATTCTACAAATGCCAATCAAACTACCCTGCATGTCCTTAAGAAGAAAACCAACGCATATAACATCCGTATGTGGGATTTGAACCTGCATTGTTGCACTTTTGAAGCGAGTCGTGTTTTCTGTACTTCTATATAGTATTTCTGGAGCTTTGAATGCAGAAAGCTCATTCAGTTTCCTAAAGTTCAAGGGCACTTTGTCAAGGGTGTTTCAGGTGACTCAGAAATATCATACAACAATACAATAGTTTTCTAAATTTAATTTGTCACTGTTTAATATAATAATAGTGGGATTACTTTAGATGCAGGCTGTCACGTGACTGTGATAAGGTCTTGCCATTGTCAGATGATGATTAGGTTATGTGCTTGTTGTCAGATGACCATTACACCATGTGGGTTTGCAACTGTACAGTGAGTTATGTGTCAGTTATAGTTCAAGAACCAGACGTAGAACATTATGTAATGGATATCTGTAGGGTGGATTAATGTGCAAACTGCTGCAGGAACAGGTGAGTTTGGGTACAAACCACTAAGGTGAGTCTGCACAGAACTGTAGCAGATGCTGTTAAGTTTGATTTTCAACCTCATGCAAGATGTTTACTTTTGATGTGGGTATCCAAAAAGTAAGGTGACTTATGACTTTATGATCAGTGCCTTTTTTGAGTGTGATTTAGTCATTATCTTCTCATCTGATGGTGTTGGCTCAACATCTTGACATTTTTACTTAGATGTATCTTCTTACTAAGTCTCTAAAGAATCCCTGGCTCCTTGTCCTAAGAAACACGTTTTCCTGATGAACCTCTCCTTTAAGTAATTTCAAAGATTGTGACGAAGATTGTCTTTCCTTTACAGACATGGGTATGTCTGTGCTACAAAAATCATGACCTTGCGGAAGATCCTGGAGGCTGCCGGAAAGAGCTCTGGATTCACAAGTGAAGAAAAAGGTTTGCAAATGACCAGCTGCATGTATGGATAGTGTAACATTCTCAAGTCTCCAAACTGGCCCTGTGTCTGTGAGTCAGCCTAGTAATGGACTGGTGCTCCTTCCAGGGCTGGTTCATGTGTCTGGCAGCCTGAGACCCGGATTGCTTTAAGTAGTTTTAAGAATGTTGTTTCATATACAGATAGTATATATTAGATTTACTTGTAAATTGTATTTATAAATAATATATTTATACCAGACAACACTGTGACACAGCAGTTAGTACTGCAGCCTTACACATCCACCATCCTAGGCTTGAATCCTTCACTTGGTCATTATCTGTGTGGAGTTTGCATATTCTCAAACCTTATTTTCAAAGATGTCCTTGACAGGTTGATTGAAAATTCTGAATTGACCCTGAGTATGTGAGCGGGCACAGTGATGGTTTGTTTCCTGCTTTACATCCAGTGGTGCTGGATAGACTTTGTCTTCCCACGACACTAAATTGGAGAATGTTGTTATTATCACACCAGGTGGACCCCATCCTTAGGGTGTCTGCTTGTGCCCCTTATGTTCATCTGCAGTATTCTTAAGTCTGTTAATCAATTGAATGTGCCTACACTGAAGTCATAATGTGCAAATACATCGCTGAAAGAGTGGAGATTGTCTGCCCCATTTAATGCTGGTGTCTCGAGAAGCTGCTATGATAAGCTTAAGTGGGTCTGAGAAATAGAAGAATGTATTAATCAACGTATTTGTTTCATTTCCATTCCACAGATCCTGAGGAGTTCCTCAATAAGCTATTCCAGGTTCTCAAAGTTGAGCCATTGCTAAGAATTAGGTGAGCTTTTCGTTCATGTTGGTAGTAAATCTGATCCTGTCCCTTTTTACATTTTTGTCTGTTCAGAGTAATAATAATAATTCTTTGCATTTATATAGCGCAGCAATTTATATAGATTGGCAATTGCAGGTTAAGGGCCTTGCTCAAGGGCCCAACAGAGCAGAGTCCCTATTGGCATTTACAGGATTCGAACCGGCAACCTTCTGATTGCCACTGCAGACCCCTAGCCTCAGAGCCAGGTACAACATCATAGAACATGCACTGCACACCATAAAGCGATGGTCCTTTACTCCCCAGCCTCAAAATAAAAAAAAAAATAAGTGTCTTTCAAATCTGAGGCTGTCTTAAACAACCATCCAGTTCCAGTTCTATATATATATCTATATGCAGTAAAATAAAAAAATAAAACTGCAGCTGCCTGCAATACTTCTTTTAAGAGATTGTTTAGATGCAAGAGAGTAAATGTTCCAAAAAAGGGACAAAATGTATCCAAAAAGGGGGACACCCTGTGCCAAACAGTCTAACTTTGTAATGTTATAGACCACGACAGTCACTTGGGACAATGACAGCTGACAAACCAGCGCACAAAAGAAACTTGATTCCAGAGCTGTGCACCATAAATGTATTGGTTATGTACTGTATATTCCAGTTTTTTGGAGAAACATCCCTAAAGTGCCTTTTCTGTTTTTATTTAGTTAATATTGGTGTAAACAAAGGTTTTTATTCATATAAATACTTTTCTTTTAAAAAAAAAAATCAAGCATTATACTCGCTGTTCTTCTGCCATTTGCAGAGTACTCGTTCATTTTTGGGTATGTAATTTAGGCACAGTAATGCCAAAAACCCCTTAGTGCATAATTGGTTAAATCACTTAGATACATTGAATTGCTTCCAGTTTAAGACCCCCTTAAAGATAAGTCATGTACCTCTGCTTCGAAAACAGACTTTGAGGAGAAATAAAATTACTGGTATATATAAGAAATACAAGTTCATATAGATAGATAGATAGATAGATAGATAGATAGATAGATAGATAGATAGATAGATAGATAGATAGATAGATAGATAGATAGATAGATAGATAGATAGATAGATAGATAGATAGATAGATAGATAGATAGATAGATAGATAGATAGATAGATAGATAGATAGATAGATAGATAGATAGATACTTTATATCGCTGTACCTAAACCTTTTCTTCTTTCTTTTGTGGAATCGCTTTTATACGACAAGCCTGCAGAATTGCATTTCTCCCCTTCTACAAGCCCACTCATGGTGAATCAGTGCCCCTTTCACAAGCGCGTGGGAGCTTACTTCATACGTTTGTCTGATGAGGTGTGACATTGAAATATCTACAATTTAAGACAAACCCTGATTTACAATTTGGAAGCATAAGGAAAAAAGTGTGTCATTAATTGGAATACATTTTTTTATAACAGTCAGGCCTCTGCCTAACCTCCATGATCCTAAACAAACTTGACCATTGTCAAGTCCCCAGTCTAAAACAACCACCATGATGATAACAACAACTTTTAGTTCTGTTGCTTCAGTGGTGTCAGTCCACCTGTTGCACTATCTTCAAGACTAAGAGGTCTATCTTGAAATGAGTGCATTCTAGGGTGCAAGGCCTTACAAAACACACACAAATCAGGCCAAGACCTTCCCTAGCCTGCCTAGAATAGGCATCTCTCCAGATAGCCTGACCTCCCAACTCCAGAAGTAGGCTTAGGCCTACACGGGCATAAAAGGGGTGTTCCAAAATACACCCAACAATGCCTCTCCAGGGAAAGCAAATTGTAAGCCTAGAGCCTAGAGAGACTGATCCAGGAAGGAGTCTTTATAAATGAAGGATTTTTTTTATATTCAACAAAAAAAAGAACGAACATGGCAAAAAAAAAGGTATGCATAAAATGGAGCGACACCTCATATGGTCCACATCTGTAATTCAGGGATGAAAAACTGAAGGACAAGACAATAGTGCACTCTTTGAATGTCAGAGAAACCACTGAAGGATCTGCAGTTTAACCCACAAGGAACGTAAGAGGACATTGAAGCACAATTCAGTTACTAAATAATAAATAAACAGAGCAATGTTAATAAAAATGCCAAAGTACAATAAGCACATGGAAATAAAAGTTTAAAATAGACAAAGAAGTAACATAAACATAAAGTAGGGAACATACCTAACCAGTTTATTGTACATCTCTGGCTGAAATCCCCAACTTTGAAGATGAAAGCCAGCATTGTGGGATTTGAACCTTTGTATATTTAGCGTGAATAACCATAGTAAGAGAAATGTGAAAAGTGTAGGGCAGAATTTACTCTAAATGCTGACGTTGGCTGTAGGCAGGCCATTATATCACTGACTTCTGCAAAAACACTTTGACAGCAAGTGCTCATTAATGCCTTAAAGGCCTGTGCTTGTGGGCTTCTTATTGCTTTTTTCAAATATCAGTGTGACGCCATTGACAAGCAACTGCTAGAACGTGTCTGACTTTTGATGTTTTGTCCAACAGGTCGGGGAATCAGAAACCCCAGGACTGCTATTTTTACCAACTGTTTCCTGAAAGACAGACTGGAGTTCAAATCCCCAGCGTCCAGCAGCTCCTGGAGTGGTCCTTTGTCCATTCCAGACTGAAGTTCAGCGAGGTGAGTGCTTTATCATCAGTTGTTTTTTCTATGTACATTACCTTGGGTCCTCCCAAAATTTGGTCTATAAAGTTTGCACAGCTCACAAGACCACCTCAGTGAAAACTGATTCATAGGCCCAATTTGTAAGTGTAGATGAAGAAATGAAAAGCAAACCAAGAGTTAAAGAAGTTGGATGTGTCAGGGACGGCAGATTTTTAATGTCATCTTAGCACTTCTCGGGTGTTTGCATCCCTTGTAAGTTATTTTTGCTGATGTCTTACATTAGTTTTTGTTGCATCTCTAATAACATTGTCGCCATTTATGACATGCTGCATGTACTACATAGTGACATGGCGGTTGCCAGCTTATTGAAGAGTATGGGGAGGCGAATCAGCCTTTTGATTTCTGATTCAGTTTAACATTTCCAACCTCTGTGACTAGAAGTTAAAAATAATAAAACAAATGGCTTGATTTTTTTTTCATGAGCAGACATGCCTGCTGACTTAACATGCAGTGCCTGCTCAGGCCTTTCAGGCTGACCAAAGACACTTCTTGCTGTTAGGAAACATCTGTTTTAAGTATTCTGTTGCACTAATTGCTTTTTAATTCCTGTTTAGACAGCTACTGCAGTTATTTCTACCTGCTTTCCTGCAAATAGACATTTAGCAGCCAAAGCAGAACAAAAAGATCACATCAAACAACCTGAAAGTGTTGTGCATCATTAAATGTTCAGCTCTTGGTTCCAGGCAATCTTCTTTCCATTTTCTTCAGTTCCAAGATGGGGGTCTCACTAAGCCTAACAAAGCACAGTGTATCTGGTATTATCCGGCCACATTTGTTTCCCAAACTTGTATTTAACTGAAAGAGAATCTCTGTCAGACTGCCTCTGCCAAGCTCTGGGGTTTGAGCTTCTGAAAAACAAAAGGAAAGTCACTCTGTGCATTCTTAGATTTACTGTATACAGTCATGTGAGAAAGTCTGTGCAGCCCATGGAAATTATTGTGGTTTTTTTTTTCATCCTATTTTAAAGGGCAAACAGTAGATCTTCATGCAAAAACCTATGGAGATATACAATCATATGAAAAAGTTTGGGAACCCCTCTTAATTCTTTGGATTTTTGTTTCTCATTGGCTGAGCTTTCAAAGTAGCAACTTCCTTTTAATATACGACATGCCCTATAGAAACAGTAGTATTTCAGCAGTGACATTAAGTTTATTGGATTAACAGAAAATATGCAATATGCATCATAATAAAATTAGACAGGTGCATTAATTTGGGCACCCCAACAGAGATATGACATCAATACTTAGTTGAGCCTCCTTTTGTAAATATCACAGCCTCTAGACGCCTCCTATAGCCTTTGATGAGTGTCTGGATTCTAGATGGAGGTATTTTTGACCATTCTTCCATACAAAATCTCTCCAGTTCAGTTAAATTTGATGGCTGCTGAGCATGGACAACCTGCTTCAAATCATCCCATAGATTTTCAATGATATTCAAGTCAGGGGACTGTGATGGCCATTTCAGAACATTGTACTTCTCCCTCAGCATGAATGCCTTTGTAGATTTTGAACTGTGTTTTGGGTCATTGTCTTACTGTAATATCCAACCCCTGCGTAACTTCAACTTTGTGACTGATGCTTGAACATTATCCTGAAGAATTCATTGATATCGGGTTGAATTCATCCGACCCCTGACTTTAACAAGGGCCCCAGTCCCTGAACTAGCCACACAGCTTGATGGAACCTCCACCAAATTTGACAGTAGGTAGCAGGTGTTTTTCTTGGAATGCGGAGTTCTTCTTCCGCCATGCAAAGCGCATGTACATAACCCTCCATTTCTTGTTTTTGAGCCATTTCTTGGTGAATCTGCTAGTTTGCTTTGGGGCATTGTCATAATGAAATGTCCATTTCTGGTTGAATTTCAACTTTTGGACAGGTGGCTTCACATTCCCCTCAAGCACACTTTGGTATGTTGCAAAATTAACAGTTGACTCTATGAATGCAAGCTGACCAGGCCCTGAGGCAGCAAATCAACCCCAAACCATAAAATTTCCACCACCATGCTTCACAGTTGGTTCTTCTCCTGAAATGCTGTCTTCAGTTTGCCCCAAATTTGTTCTGTTACTGTGGCCAAACAACTCTAGCTTTGATTCATCTGTTCTGAGCACATTGCCCCAGAAGGCTTGGTCTTTGTCTAGAGATGTTCAGTGACAAACTGTAGTCTTGCTCTAATGTTCTTGTTGGACAGTGAAGGCTTTTTCCTGACACACTTCACATGGAGGTCAACTTTGCACAAGCTCCATCCTATTGTAGATCCCTATTGTAGATCCATGCTCTTTGACGTCAACTGTTGCAAGAGTTACCTGCAGATCTTTCAAAGAAATGTTGGGGTTTTCTTTTACTATTAAACAGTCGGCTCTTGGGCTGAATTTCCTAGGCCAGCCAGTCCTGGACAGATTAGCAGTTGTTTGAAATCTATGCCACTTGAGGATGATTTCCATTACGGTGGAATGATTGATTTCAAATAATTTGCCAGTCAGTTTAAATTGTTTGCCAGACTCGTATGCATCCACAACCTTCTTTCTGAGGGCCTTTGAGAGGTGTTTTGATCTTGGTATAATTACACTGCACATGCCAAGAGCAAAAAGACCCTCGGTATCTGCAGTTTAAATAAGGCGGGGTCCACCTGCATACTGTCTAAGGAGGTTCTAATCATTGGACCTAATTTGGAACACCTGATTCTAATTTGATGGATTTGAAGTGGTGATCATTGTAGAGGTATACTTACTTATTCCAAGTGACAAATCCACATTTTTGTTGGTTTAGGTCAGGGGTCCTCAATCAGGGTCCTGGAGGGCCGCAGTGGCTGCAGGTTTTTGCTCCAACCCAATTGCTTAATAAAAAGCAGTAATTGCTCAAGTAACACTTCTGCTTCACTTTAGTTGTCTCGCTCATTAAGATTTTGAACCCTTATTGCTTATTTTAGTTTTAAACAGCTGTATTCTTGGTTTTTAATCGCTACTAATTAGCAATAGCATGCAAATGACAAAAGAGACCAGCATTTCTCAATTTAGCTTGTTACCATTTACACCTGTGTGTATTTATCATTCACTATTGGGTTTAATTAAATACTTGGAAGGAAAGTGAAGAGAAAAAAGTGAAGGACTGAGAATTACTCCTCCATTTTAGCCTTCAAATCATTTGGATGTTATCCTTAGAAAGGGGAAGAAAATCTAGGATATGAGAATGACCTGACATGGCAGAGTTAAAGCACTAACAAGCCATGAAGTTAAATTATTGGCAAGAATTGCTTTCTAATTAAGCAACTGGGTTGGAGTAAAAACCTGCAGCCACTGCGGCCCTCCAGGACTGTGATTGAGGACCCCTGATATAGGTAATGAGAACAATACAACATGTCAACTTAATGTGTCGTTTGTTCAAGTAGATCCCCTTTACCTGTAGGCACTGGTTGCATGAAGATCTAATGTTTGCCTCTTCAAATATGTTTTCACATGACTGTATGTTATTGGTATTCATTTTATTGTGATTTTTAATTAAGCAAATGCTGGTGCCCTACCTAACCTTAGGTCCTGCTTTGTACTTTATCTTCCCAAGACTCAGAAAGTTCTCAGCGAAATTCAAAATCGATGATGGATTTTTTTAGCAGGCCCCTTCAGCGGTCACTAGGACATGCAATGTAAAATTAACAGACAGGTGTGCTTGTATTTCAAGGACCTGGACAGGTGCATTTTCAAATCCCAAGCTGTAACGTCCTGAGCAGCTGCTGAAAAAAAAAATAGAAGTGTAAACTATTTGTAAAGTACTTTGGGATGATGTTTGCTATCTAAATGAAATGATGGCTTGCCTACTTGCAAAATGGTATCATACAAGAAGTTTGGGACAGCAGTGACGAGAGCAGTTGACAAGCTAAATACAAATCAAGGCCCTATAATTCGAGGGTCAATGAGATGAAAACGAACTGCAGATATCTGGAGGAGAGCAGAGTCTTGGAGAGTTGAAACGTAAGGTGGTTTGTGATGAAGTGGGTCTTGAAGAGGCACCTGAACTTGGGTGGATGGCCTGGTGAAGTGTGTCACACACTTCAAGTGAGTCTCCCATATTACATGTAATGCTTCTTTACTAGTTCTTCCAGAAATCAGAAGATGGCATGGGTTGCTTGGGTGTTTCTTGAAGAACTTGTGACCTTATGTACCACAATTAATTTACCTGCCTTAACTCTAGACAGCCATGTTTTTATACCTTTCATTATATACACCACTGAATTAAAAAATCAATTGTGTATAAAGGCTATGGAGTATAAATGCACTGAACTCCTGCTGTGCCTTCCAAATGTATTCCTGTAAATTGGCACTTGTGTTAGGTTTCATACTTAATCCGTCTGGCAGTGAGAAGGTTATTGTGACCAGAATCAACTTGCCTGGGAGTCTAGCTATCTGCTGCTGCGAGGCATTGCAGCTTTTTAAACAGTTGTGGAGGCTGTCTGTGTTGTGGCTCATCTCCTCCCTCACCTTGGCTCCGATGTGCTGCAACGCCAGCGTCCTGTCATGACACCACATATTGCATTTGCAGTCTGCAGCACAACCGACATTTTAGTGGTACAAGCAATGGGTCTCTCTTCACATCAGTAAAGTGTGTGTGTGTGTGTGTGTGCGTGTGTGTGTGGTTTCTGATGTGTTAATGGCATTTCTGTATAAGTTGAAAGGAATTAAATATTAATGACAATATTCTGAGTAAAATGCAGCAGACTCTTACACATTTCAGAGCTCTAGATTTTGTTGTTTCCTTTAATGGAAACATCTCTTGTGCTGTTTTGCAGGCCCCATCATGTTTAATCATACAGATGCCGCGGTTTGGAAAGGATTTCAAAATGTTCAATGCCATCCTGCCTTCCAGTCACCTGGACATCACTGACCTGCTGGATGACAGTAAGTTATGAGTGGGCCCTTCTGTTTCACTCTGCATACATCCAGAGTCTTGTCAGGGTGGCCTTACAGGCCCAGTGCTTTTTATCCTGAAGGTAACATCATGCCAGTAATTCACTTCTAGCATTGTTTGGCCAGATAAATATGGAGGCATTTTACTATTTGTGATTTAATATGGAAAGAAGCCAAAAGAACACACATATATGTATGGCAGATCCTCTGTGTTCATTGAAACGGCATCAAAGAGTCACGCTAACAATACAATCACAGAATAAGTCCAGAACGTCTTGACAACCTGTGCTCTCACCTGTTGGAAAAGTCAACACCAATAGCACATGAAAAATAAGGAAAGAACTGAGCTGACCACTCTGATAAACAACAACAACAATAATTTATTTCTCTTATAGTCCAAAATCACACAAGGAATGTCTCAATGGGCTTTAAATGACCCTGTTTTTGACAGCCCCCCTGGAAAAACACCCAAAAAAAGACCTTTGTAGGGAAAAAAATGGAAGAAATCTTGACAAAGGCAATTCAGAGACAGAACTCCTTCCAGGTTAGTTGTCAAAAAATGGGGTAAATAAAACATAAAAGTCAGAATACAAGTAAGCCTCTTCACAGAGCTAGATGGCCAATTGATCATGGACACCTCAGGAACACAATACAAAAGTAGTTGAAGATATAAAAAATGATTAGATTAGCTATACTTCATTTGTCTCTAAGGGGATTTTAAAACTTTACAGGGTTCCCATGCAATCACTGGAGCGTTAGATGAATCGAGCACAATCGTCAATGCTTTTCCTTCTTGATGAATCGAGCCCAATTGTCAGAGAGAGAGTTGGGAAAGTCAGCCAGGATTGGCTTCAATCCACCTGTGATGCTGCCGCTGTAAATTGAGTACAACTGTCGGAGCGTTGTGGGTTTCAGCCGGAGTTGGGTTGGGAAATGCTGAATTAGAACATCATTATAGAGGATATTGCCAGGAACCTGTCTGATGTAAAGTTCAAGGTATTTACTTTGCTTGGCTGTTTGTTGTTGAAGTGTGTGTGTTATCACCATGACTAGATCGAAACAGCTCTCTGAGGTTATAGATACCTATGAACCTTAGAAGGGATTTAAAAAGGTCTCCAAACAGTTGGAAGTTAGGGTTAGGGTTATTCACACTTTCTAGAAGATCACCTAGAGTAGAGTAGAGAAGATATCAAACAGCTGCTAACCTATTCATGCCTGGCCACCCAGCAAGTTCAGATTGAGACTAGGAATTCAAGATTCTGAAAGAAGTCTCTAGAACAACACAACAGAATTGCATCATGGTGACCAGAAAAACTTAACACTAACTGTAAACCGTAGTGGTTGAAATTTTATAGTTTGGGGCTGCTTTGCTGCATCAGATCCTGGGCATCTCACCATCATAAAATCCACCAAAATTTTTTAATTGTTCCAGAGGATTGAGGCTCAACTGATAGTGGAGCTTGCAACATGACAGTCGCCCTAAACATACCAGTAACCTTACTGATGAATGGCTGAAAACAGAGAAATAGAGACGTTCTTGAATGGTCAAGTCAAAGCCCAGATGTGAATCCCCAGTGAGACAGATGCCTTGGGGAGATTTGAAATGGGCAGTGCAAGTAAGATACCCCTCAAATATCTGCATCAGCAAGAATTCTATATGGAGGATTTTGGGAAAAAAACTTTTATCCCAGTCGATGTCCAAGACTACTAGACAGTTATCGGAAATGTCAGCTTGAAGGGGGCAATACCAGCTGTTAGAGCCAAGGGTGGACTTACTTTTTCCACATACCTGCTCATTTTTCAATGAATATATCATTACAAAGTCACATTTTCATTTTTTCTTCAACTACATAATCTTCCTCCAAAGGTACTGTTTAAATGAATATTAAATCTTATTATATCCAGATATGTTAAAGAAAAGGAAAAAAGACATTACATGGGGTATACTTGCTTTTGCACAGGACTGTGCAGGATGTCCTGAACTGCATGCCAGGGATATTCTAAGAATATTGTACAGCCAATCAGGGTGGACTCCACTGGGCACCCGTTGAAGTTGGTGACCACAAATAGAGGCATCCAGTACTTCCTTAGAAATCTTATTAGGTAAAGACCTTCTTAGCAATAGCATGAGAAGCATTGTGCCCATTTAAGGTTTCAACTGATTGTGATTTGAATAAATGTAAAGCTGCAGACCCTCTCCACTGCATCCCCTCCTCTGTAGATGGGAGTATAGTGTGCCTCCTGCTCCCTGCAGAGTATGGCCAGCTCCTTGATTTACCTGACCTTAAAAGGGAGAGTATGGCATTTTGGCACCACTGTGTCTGAAGGCAAAACTGTCCTCAGTAAGCCATGTCATGATTGTTATTCAGGTCCAGGAAGTTGCTGTCATCAGCCTATTTAACACTAGAAGTACCAAAGCCTACGAAAAAACTCATAATCCTGGCCCACCTTAAATTCCTTCACACCTCTCCGTCAGCGTCTTTTGTATAAATGTGTCAATCAGCACAAGCAGCAAGCAGTCTACTATCCCAAGCCCACTGCATTACCTCATGTCTCTTTCCACTGTGCTAATGCATATGCTTTGTCCCTTTCAGCACCACGAGAGTGTAGTATTTGCCAGAGGCTGGCAGTGGTGGAGTGCAGCAAATGCTATGAAGAGCAAGATATCAACCCTGGAAAGATCAAGCAGTTTTGCACCACCTGCAGCCAACAGGTGAGTATGACCCTGAAACAAAGACAGAAGTTAAGCCTCAAACTCACACTGAAAATAACAGATTTAGGCCATGAAAATTCTGATTGTGTAAGAATCATGTATAAAAATAAAATAGTTGGTAATAAGTCTCCACATGTACAGTGCTGTGCATATTTTGTACAGGGAAATGGGTCCATTCTTTTCATGGGTCAGTCTGTCCATCCATCTGGTGTACCTGCTTTTTCCAAGTTCAGAGGTCAGGTTGCATAGCCTGTATCAGCAGTTTTGGGAAGAAGGCAGGGACCTACCAGAGCAGGGCAACAGCTCACCCAGGACTCATTCAAGCTCACATCCAAGCTAATATACAGTCACCAATTAGCGTAATTTACACACCTTTCTGATGTGCAGTTTTGAGGACCTCAGAACATATGAACAACGAAAAGAGACCCCATAACTCATCCAGGTACTTTTCATAAGCTGTTACGAGTTTCTGCTCCAGATACATGACATTGTCCTATGTTCCTGATTGCCAGGAAGATTTCTGTGAAGAAGAGCTTTCTGGCTTCAGTCCTCAGTGCATTTCCTCTTAACTTCCACCAGTGTCCTCAAGTACGTGGTTACAGTTTAACATAAAGAGTTTTGCTGCTACTCCAGACTAAAGACATTTAATTCTGTTAGCCTGTCAGTTTCAAACATATTCTTTACCCCAGTGGTGCACTTGGTTGCCTTTCTCTGTGTAGCTTGTACTGCAGCTGTGTCTTCTTTATGGTGTGGTGACCAGAAGTGCACATGATACTCCAGGTGTGGTCTCACCAGAACGTTCTAACAGTCTGAGCACAGTGCTCCTTGATGCATATTCAACAGTTGTAGCAGTTCCTACTAGTACTACTACCAATTTAAAGGATAATTTTGATCTTGTGTTTGAAGTCTATGTTTAACCATCTCACCTGAGTTGGGCAAACACATCCCAGCATGAATCTGACTACACTTGGCCTTTACCATTAGAACACTGGCTCTAACAGTGCATCATGGTAATGCTATTTCCTGAAAAGCTATTGATTACTAACCGCCTGAAAGGGGTTGCATAGCCACAGAACGGCCATCAGTGACAAATTACCCACATGAAGAATGTTTGGGCCTGTAGGTAGATTTTCAAGTTGTGTCTGCCCTGCCAAAATCTCTTAAACAGCCACCATTCCATGGGACCACCATTCAAAAGAAGTAAAGGAAAATGGGATCCATGACAGAGTAATAAGGTGGAGAGCATTTTTCAGTAGTAAGTTCCTGTGTGCTTGCATCAAGTTTGTCAAAATTCGATTGGATAATCCTCGTGTTTGGAATGATTTTGATGCAGTTGTGAGTTGAATTAATCTAAAGACGTGGTCATACTGCACTTTTATGTAAAGGGCTCTTTGAATCATGTGCAGTAATGCAGAACATCGGCTTACCATCCAGTGGTACAAATCTAAGGTTTGTGCTGATTGTGAGCTCCCTGATCTCCATCCTTCCATTAGCTAACCTACTTATTCAGTTCAGGGTATGTGATACCAATGCCTGTCCCAGCTACCCTGGGAACAAGGAAGGAAAGAACCAACCCTGGATGGGTTGCTGGTGTGTACAGGGCAAAATGCAGTCGGAACACACCGGGGCAACTTAGAGTCACCAGTTAGGACATCATGCATATGTTTCAGTTGCACCTACAAGCAGGGCCGGCGCCAGCATTAAGACGAATTAGGCATTCGCCTAAGGTGCAGATCATAAGGGAGGAAAAAACTCGTTACCGGCCCCAAGCCTAGGGGAACATGGACCAGGTACAAGCCACTGTTGCTACAGGGTGTAGCCACAGCAATATGGTGAAAAAGCATAAAAGAAGCAGGCAGCAGTCATGAGTCTCAGACCATACTTCTCTGTTCTACTTAATTCTCGTTCACCCAGAAATATATAAATGCTTCAGTCTCTGCATAGATCAACGTGACGATCAGTTAAGCAATGGTGCAAGCCAATTTCCTCTGCAGAAAAATAGTATAAAAACATTTACTTTGGTTCAATAACAGTATTGTTGTCATCAATATGTACCTGATTAGAAACCAATGTCCCAAGAACTCGTTAATTTTCAAAGGAAGCAGGCAGTTGTGTATCACCACATTATGTATGGATGAGATACTAAATCAAAGCAGTCTGACTATTCAAAGCAGGTGACTCTTTTGCAAGACAGGTAAATATTTATGTCCTGTAGACAGCCATCAACAATAACCTGTAGCAGAAGTTTCTGGAAATTTTGCCTTTTCTTTAAAATACTGAATTCTAGCCCATTACAAAACCAGCTGCACAGGTCGGCTACCAAACAGTCGGTTTTGGCACACTAATAAGCTTGGCCTAGGGTGCAAAATAACCTGGCACCGGCACTGCCTACAAGCTTAGCATTTAAAAAACAACTAAGGATAGCAAGGATGTGGAACATTAGCTGACCACTCTGTCTGTTACTTTACTGCACACACAGCACTGTGGAAAGTAACAAGTGACAGTGTCCAGGCACGGGACAGTTTTGGTCAAAATGTCTTGTTTCCTTTTTACAAGAACAAAAGTGTTTATGTAATATTTGGAAAGGTGGGACTCTCCATTGTGTGCGTCTCTACCCCTCTAGGCTAAATATACAAGCCAAGATTTTATTTATTCTACTTTCTTTATGATTTAAAATCCACACCAAAAGAAAACCTGCTTTTTTTCAGTAAAATACATACATGGAGCCCGAGACATTCCCAGCAGCACTGGCTCAAGACAGGAACTAACCTTGGAAGAAGTACTAGAGAGTCACTTGGCACATTCATGCATGAACCCACACTAGCCACCATATAACTTATCACACACGTATTTCATATGAAGGATGAAAACTAAGAACATGCTCTCTGTCCATTTATTTAAAGAGTCCACTTACCTAGTTCGTCATCATCATCAGGATGCAGTGTCACTCCTATGTAGGGCATTAATTCCCACCTACCCACATCCACTCACCCAGTAACTGTTATCCATTATTGTGTAAATGAACTGAAGAATTCTCAGCCCAGCCACTCAGTTTGGCATGACTTTTGTTCCTATGAGATTTCACTTTTTCTACTTCTTCTCTGGTCTTTAGTACTAGGGTGTTGTACCGTGTTAGCCATTATGAATGTAGAGAAAAGCCAAGCAAAATGACACCTTTTATTGGCTAACTAAAAAGATTGCAATATGCAAACTTTCGTTTACATCTTGCCTGAAGAAGGGGCCTGAGTTGCCTCGAAAGCTTGCATATTGTAATCTTTTTAGTTAGCCAATAAAAGGTGTCATTTTGCTTGGCTTTTCTCTGGTCTTGAAAGCCGAGTATTGTTTCATATCTCCCTGCAGGTTCACAGGCATAGACAGCGGCATTGTCACAGGCCAGAGTCTCTACAGATTCCAGAGGGACTGCTGCCTGAAGAAGAGATGGAGCTGCGGCTCTTTCCACGGCAGACCTTAGACCTTTATGCTGTGCTGTGCATCGAGACCAGTCACTATGTCAGTTTTGTCAAGCACGGACCTGAGGACACAGATTGGCTGTTCTTTGACAGTATGGCAGATCGTGAAGGTAAGACCCCCGCTTTATTACTGTTAGACTGCTCTGCTGCAGTATCACTGGTATTCAAACAGCACTGAAGGACAGAAAGTAAAAAGTAGCCAAAGTAAAAATAAATAATTTTCTGCACAGTGTTTCTAACATGCAGTTAGATCCATAGGTAGTGACACAATTATTTATAAATTTTGGCTCTATATGCCACCACAATAGATTTGAAATGAAATAATTACATGATTGGTCTGTACGCTTTTCAGCATTAATTCAAAAGGTTTAACAGAAATATCACATGAGCCACTTAGGAATGACAGCCATTTTTATACATGGTGCTCCCATTTTCATTTGGACAGTTGACTGACAAGCTGTTCGATAGCCAGGTGTGAGCAGGTCCCTCATTATTTCATTAACTGTTAGCAGGTAGAAATCTGCAGTTGATTCCAAGGGTGGAATTTGCATTTTGAAGCTGTTGCTGTGAACTCTCAATATGAGGTCCAGCTTCTCCATGGAAGTAAAAACAGGCCACCATTAGGCTGAGAAAATAAAACAAACCCATCTGAGAACTGAAAGGAACACCAGGAGTGATAAAATCAACCATCTGGTCCATTCCTAAAGAGAAAGAACACACTGGTGAGGTCAGCAGCACCAGATGGCCTGGACAACCATGGAAGACAAGTGTGCAGAAGTGATGGCAGAATTCTTTCCTTGATGAAGAAACCAAACCAAGAGCACTCTACAGATGTAGACCTATTATTGCCAAATCAAGACAAGACTTCATGGAAGAAAAGACAGAGGGTTTACCACAAAGTGCAAGCCACTGGTACACCTCAAGCTCGTACCAAAAATGAAATTAAGATAAATATATACCAGAATGATGGATAGAGAAGAATATAGAGAAGAGAAGGAGTTGCTCATGATCTGCAGCATACCACATCATCTGTGAAACATGGTGGAGGCATTGTTGTGGCATGGGCATGCATGGCTGCCAATGGAAATGGGTCACTGGTGTTTATTGATGAAATGACTGCTAAAAAGTAGGAGGATGAATTCTGAAGTGTACACGGCTATACTGTCTGCTCAAATTCAGCCAAATGCTACAAAAGTGATTGGACGACACTTCACAGTACAGATGGACAATGAGCCAAATATACTGTGAAATCAAACCAAGAGCTTTTCAATGCAAAGAAGAGGAATATTCTTCAATGGCCAAGTCAATCAACTGACCTCAACCCAATGAACAAGCAACAACTGAAGACAGCTGCCATAAAGGCCTAGCAAAGCAACACTACAGTGAAAACACCACACTTGGAGATGGCCATGGGCTACTGACTTCAGGCAGTCACGGACTGTAAAGGATTTTCAACCAAGCATTGAAAATGATCATTACATTTATGATTCTGTTAGTTTGTCCAAATGCTTTTGAGCCCCTGAAAATGGCGGACCCTATATAAAAATGGCTGTCTTTTCTAAATGGCTCAACGTTTTTGTTAAACACCTTAAATTAAAACTGCAAGTCTACACTTCAATCAAATCTTGATTACTTCATTTCAAATCCATTGTGGTGGTGTACAGAGAAGAAAATTCTGAAAATTGTATCACTGCCCAAACACTTATGGACCTGACTGTAAATGAAGTATTGAACAAGCCTACTTTAGCATATTAGATATTTTGTATTTCCATGGTCAGGGTGGCCCCACTTCTTCCCCAGATACACCACAGTAGACCTCCTACTAATAGCACATGCTGTCTCTGCATCTTGTGCCCTCCATTACTCTTAAAGCGTTTCAGGTTGTACCCAAGCT
Source organism: Erpetoichthys calabaricus (assembly GCF_900747795.2). NCBI lineage: Eukaryota > Metazoa > Chordata > Cladistia > Polypteriformes > Polypteridae > Erpetoichthys > Erpetoichthys calabaricus. The sequence goes on from NC_041395.2 coordinate 38,386,039, forward strand.
ATCTGCTCGGTCAAAAGAATGAGAGTTGGATTTGGCTGTTTGTGCCCTTAAACGGCCATGAAGTCGCGCAATCTCACTGTGTAAGGAGAGGGTCAAGCAGCCCTGTCATCTGGTGCCCCACCTACCCTTGTGCATATTAGGATAACATTGCATGCTTTTTCCCAGACTGCAACTCTCTCTTTACTTGTGCTTAGGCTTCCTGTTTCCTGTTGGCCATTGCCTTATACTTGGGAATATCTTGCCAACTAGACACCACTGTAATGTTTGTGAGCTTATATTGTGTTATGGGTGTATATATTAGAACATCAGAAACGCTTGGATGAGAACAGGCCATTCAACCCAGCAAAGCTTGCCAATTTTATCCATCTAATTACTCCAAAGTACAGTGGAACCTCGGTTAAAGAACGCACTACTTAATGAACAAATCGGTTAACAAACTTTTATTTTGAACAATTTTTGTCTTGGTTAATGACCGAAATTTGGATAACAAACGCAAGCACAGACTGGTTTTTGTGCGTTCGTGCTCATTTGTGCTTTGACGCGCTTGCTGTAAACATTGCTTTTCCGAGTGTTGTGTTCACTAACGTTACTTTTTTGTTATTTTTCAGTTTCAATGTTATTTTTTATGTACATATTTACTCGTTATGGCACCTAAGAAAGAGAAACGTGATAGTGGCAGTAGGAAACGTGTTAGTGTAGCAGTAAAGAAAGAAATTATATCAAAATACGAGAATGGCATTCGTGTTTCCGACATCGTAAAGGAATACAATATGCCGAAATCGACTGTCTGTACAATTCTAAAGAACAAAGAGAGATTTAAGGCGGCTGAAGTGGCTAAAGGAGTGACTGTGTTAACGAAACAAAGGTCTAAAGTGCTAGAAGAAGTGGAAAAACTGCTGTTACTTTGGATAAATGAAAAGCAGCTGGCTGGAGATAGTGTTAGCAAAGCAATAATTTGTGAAAAGGCTAAGCAGTTACACAGTGATTTGTTGACCAAAACACCCAGTGCAAGTGCCGACGAGCGAGACTTTAAAGGGGTGGTTTGATCATTTTCACTGGCGAAGTGGAATTCATAGTGTTATAAAGCACGGGGAGACTGCAAGTTCAAATGAAACAGCAGCAAAAGCCTTTGTGGATGAATTCGTGGAGTTTGTTGAAAGTGAAGGCTACGTCTCGCATCAAGTGTTTAATTGTGACGAGACTGGGTTATTCTGGAAAAAAAGCCCAGAAGAACCTACATCACCCAAGAGGAGAAGGGACTACCTGGACACAAGCCTATGAAAGAAAGGCTTACACTTTTATTTTGTGCTAATACAAGGAAGAGGAGGTTAGGGAGGAAATCACTAGTGCTCAGATAAAGGAAATTTGCAATAAGTGGAATGATGTGCAGGCATTTATTTAGAAGCACCACCCTAACAAAGTTGTGGCTAATAAATAGGGCAATTAACATAATGAATGACAATGCAATATCGCATTTTAGAAAAATTCTGCAGCAAAGAAAAAGACAAATCTTATTAGGTCACTTTCTTGTGTCCAAAGAAGAGGAATCGCGATGTGAAAAAACCCCGAATCAGTGTAACCCGATGTTTTATGGAGGGGGATTCCCCTTCAAAACGGTAGCTTCCTTCTCCTCTTCCTCCGCCATCCACCTATGCCACCAACTACAACAAACAAGGTAAATACAGTGCTGTTTTATGTAATTTAGTTTATTTGTTTGTACTAATGATATACAGTGATCCCTCGCTATATCGCGCTTCGCCTTTCGCGGCTTCACTCCATCGCGGATTTTATATGTAAGCATATTTAAATATATATCGCGGATTTTTCGCTGCTTCGCGGGTTTCTGCGGACAATAGGTCTTTTAATTTCTGGTGCATGCTTCCTCAGTTGGTTTGCCCAGTTGATTTCATACAAGGGACGCTATTGGCAGATGGCTGAGAAGCTATCCAGCTTACTTTCTCTCTCTCTCTCTCTCTTGCGCTGACGTAGGGGGGTGTGAGCAGGGGGGCTGTGTGCAGCTGCTTCCTGAAAGGACATGCTGCACGGAGCTTCGCATACTTAAAAGCTCAAAGGGCACGTATTGATTTTTTTTATCTGTCTCTCTATCTCTCTCTCTCTCTCTCTCTTCCTCTCTCTTTCTCTGCTCCTGACAGAGGGGGTGTGAGCTGCCGCCTTCAACAGCTTTGTACCGGCGGTGCTTCGCATACTTAAAAGCCAAACAGCCCTATTGATTTTTTTTTTGACTGCTTGCTTTGCACTCCTTTGAAAAGGAAGATATGTTTGCATTCTTTTAATTGTGAGACAGAACTGTCATCTCTGTCTTGTCATGGAGCACAGTTTAAACTTTTGAAAAAGAGACAAATGTTTGTTTGCAGTGTTTGAATAACGTTCCTGTCTCTCTACAACCTCCTGTGTTTCTGCGCAAATCTGTGACCCAAGCATGACATTCTAAAAATAACCATATAAACATATGGTTTCTACTTCGCGGATTTTCCTATTTCGCGGGTGGCTCTGGAACGCAACCCCCGCGATGGAGGAGGGATTACTGTATACATTTTTTGTACATTTTTCATCACAGAAAACCCCTTAAAAAAATAAAGTTACAAAATTTCTGAGGCTGGAACGGATTAATTGTTTTTACTTTCTTTTTAATGGGAAAAATTGCTTTGGTTAGCAAACATTTTGGTTAGCAAACACAGTTGCAGAACGGATTAAGTTTGTTAACCGAGGTTCCACTGTAACATCAAGTCGAGCTTTGAAGGTCCCTTAAGTTGTAGGGCACCACATGTAGAAAACCTTGATTAAAAGTTTGGCTTAGACTTGAAAGGCAAAAGCAACATACAGTACACACACACACAAAAAAAATGGACATGCGCCACTTGACACAGCAAGTTCCTTTCTAAATCTCAAGTCAACCTAAAACTAGGTAATCCTGCACGTTCCATTAGCTCTTATTAGCTAAATACACCTTCATTCAACATTCATCATCAGATCACCATGTTTGTCTCCATTCGTGGCGATCTCTATCAAGCTCTCTGGCTGACTTAATGGGAGATGACGAGTGTTGGCACCAGTGGAACAATCGAAAGGATTGCAAATCCAATATTTTGCAGCATCCAATCATAGGAAAGGCCACTCGTAACTGCACAGGCAGATGTTTTGTTCTGCCAGGTCAAGCTGGTTTGCAGTCAAGGGTTCATTCCAGGAAGGAAAAACCTGCTTATTGTTCTCATTTAGACATTGTGAACAGAATTCAAGCCTTTTAATCTTTGCTTCATGCACATTAAATATATTAGCAATTAAACGCTGACGGCAGATATTTAAGCTATTTAAATGAAAAGAAAAAAAAATGTCAGAATGGTGGCGTAACCATGAGAGCCAATTGGTGTCATGAAAGAGGGAAGTGATTTCCATAGAGAAATGATTTAACGTCATCTCCTAAGTCAGAAACACGGCTCAACTGTTCCCCTCGTGAAAGTGTGAATTAGCGAACTTGCATAATCACATCCCATTACATCGCACAACACTGAAAATATTCTCAAATTCACTGGCTGAGCTTCAGTAAAATTGACAACCGCGTGAGCCTCCCTGTGTGTGCTGCAGTGGGTCCCAGTGCCGTCTCTACAAATGCCAACACATCTGGCCCAGGTACAGTCCATGCATATTGACAAGAGTGCCAAGCTTATCAGGCATGGTGTGCAAAACACAATGCTCTGTACACAGTACCTGATGTGTACAAGGAGTTGGGCCTGCTTCACTATGTCAGTAGAATTGCTTAGTTATAAAGCAAAATAATCACTCAACAAAGTGTCATGAAACTGTATTGTGTGATGATGGCACCATTTGTATTGCTCTTTAGGTTTTTTCTCCAACCATTACCGTATATACTCGTGGGTAAGTTGGGGCTTGAATTTACAGTATAACTTCTAGTATTTTATAATGTCGGTCATGTAAGTCAAATGGTGAAAACTCACCCTATTGGTCCAAGAGATTATGATATGCTAACACCCACCTGAGAGTGTAACCACGGAGCACGCGGCCTTTTTGTTCTATGTATTGTGCCTACGTGACCACACGGTGATACCTGAACTATTCCGAAGCGAGGTTTGCACTGTTTTGTGTGTTTTGTATCTCACACCCTCATACACCTTTATCATAAGAGCATCCCTTATTTATGATGGGGCGTTTGAAGAAAATATTAAGCTTGTTTTAAATTAAAAGTCGTTGAAGTGGCAAAAGAAATTGGTAACTGCGGTACTGTTACAAAATTCGATGCGTCTGAGAAACTGATGTGAGATTACAGGGGGCAAAAAGATGTAAAAAAAAAATAAAAAATTAAGTGTCACATTTTGAACGGGTCTATAAGTCGGGGTCTTTTATGATCAATTTTTTCGGGTTTCAAGACCCGACTTAAACGCGAGTATATACAGTACATCAGCCATTAATTAAAAGTATTAATTACTCAGGTATGTTGCGAGCCTAGCCTGCATTAGGGCCTCAATAATTAACGGTGTATGATGCTTCGAGAGTCTCACCATACACCACACACTGCAGTTGACGGTAATCGCCGGCACAGACACAAGCAGATCCCAACTTGATATATTTGTCATCATATTTTACACCTCTTAGCCACAGGCTGTTTTGCGTTAGGTCACTTCTTTGTTGCTGTGAAATTTTAACACAGGCCAGTGAGAAGCTCTCCTCAGGCTCAGATGAACTGCTTGTTCCAGCTGCTGCATTGGGCCTGCTGCAGGCAGCTTGTCTAGGAGATTTAGCCTATAGCTGACTTATCCATTCTGTATCTGTCTAATATTTTTTGTTGATTAATCTAGACAGCTTCATCCTAGAGAAGATTTAACAATACTAGTTTACCAAATGTTTCATACGCCTGCAGATAATAAGCAGTCACGCTATGTTTCCTCATCAGAACATGTGACATAAGACTGCGGTTTCAAGTGTTTGTAGTTTATGTTACAAGTTACACACACTAAAGGGGGAGTGTGCGGAGCAGTCGACACATGACAGATTGTGACTGAACAGAGAGAACAGATACCATTCTGTGAAATTCACCATTAAATTTAGTTTTTTGCATACCCCTGCGGATATACAGGGTGAGCCAAAATGAAGTACCACATTTCTCAAGGTCATTGCGCGAGGTAGAGGCAGCCGAGTGAGTTGGGGGGTCCTTTGATAGGCAATCCCTTGTAGTTTTCATTCGACCATTATCAGTATTCCTCCCAATAGTGACATCCCAAATCGGAAAACAATTCTTCAGTGGGTGGCTAAATTTAGACAGACGGGTACAAAACTGAGCAGAAAGTCTCCTCGGACTGTACGAACACCTGAAAACATCCATCCCTGTAAGGGCATCAATTGTGCAGTCTCCTGGACGTTCAGCGCGTTCTGCCTTAGGCATTTTCAACACGTCTTTGAGGAGGATTTTGCATGAGGACCTTTATTTTCATCCATACAAAATGATGGTACTGCAGGAACTCACTGAGGGAGACTGGGAGAGCCGTAGAGAGTTGTGCGTGAACATTCTGCGAACCGTTCATCGAGATGCCATTATTCTGTGCAGCGACGATACACATTTCTGTTTGAATGTTTGTGTAAATAAGCAAAACTTTCGCTATTGGGCTGAAACCAACCCTCATGAACTTCATCAGAGACCCTGCACAACGAGCGTGTTACAGTTTGGTGCGCCATTGCAGTTTGGCATTGTAGACCTTTACTTTTTTGAGGAGGGGTGAGCAACGGTCACCATCACTTCAGAACGTTACGTTACATTGAAATGCTAGAGAACGTTTTGCAGCCCCAGCTAGAAGAAATGGATGTGGTAGATGCCTGGTTTGAACAGGATGGAGCAACGGGTCATTTGGCACAGAGACCCATGCAAGTTTTCCAAGAGATGTTTCCAGGGAAGATAATCTCCCTGCGCGGCAATGTCAAGTGGCTTTCACATTCGACTGATCTCGTTCCGTGGAATTTCTTCTTGTGGGGCTATTTCAAGTCAAAAGTATACACACACCGACCTCAAAACCTTGAAGCCCTCAAGGACACTATTTGCCTCGAAATCTCCGGTATTCCCCTTGAAATGGCCGAACGAGACATGCAAGCGTTCAAAAATCGTCTTGAAGTGATGGCCACCAACTTGAAGGTATAATTTTTTAAAATACAGTGAAAAAAATTTATTTTGTATTCCCTTTATTTATCTTGTAGCGTCTTTGTAGAATAAACATTTGAAATGTGGTACTTTTTGGCTCACCCTGTACATACCACAATTTGGGAACCGCTAGACTAAGGGAACTCGTTTTGTCCTCAAGAGCTCATTGGGAAACAATCCAGGGGTTCAAAATCCTCACACGAGTCAAGTAAACCCCACAGATTGCCTAAGACTGAAGCAAGACAAAGACGTTGGTACAAACCGTTGGCAATGTGCAGTCAAGAAGGAAGAAAGAAGCAGTAAGTGCAGTCATTTAGGAAGCCACTGCAAGTGATACTGCAATCAATTATAATAGACTGTCAAATAATATACAGTACGTCCATCCATTGTGAAATTGGTTTAATCTGGTTCACTGTTGCCGGAATATTGTCCATCCATTACTTGTCCTGCTTAATCCAATACAGAGGCCTGTCCCAGCTGCACTAGGCACAAGACAGGAGCTAACTCTGGGCAGAGTACAAGACATTAAGTTAATGTTCATATCAAACACCAGAATGTGACCTCAGAGATTTTGACCATAGCATGAGTGTGGGTGTCAGACGGGCTGCTTTGAGTTTTTCTGTAACTGCTGGTCTCTTGGAATTTTCACGTATAACAATCTCTAGAGTTTACTCAGAACTGTGTGGAGAAACAACAAACATCCAGCGTGTGTCAGTTCTGCTGATGGAAACGCCAAGTTGATGAAAGAGTTCAGAGAAGAATGACCAGACCAGACTGGCTCGAACTAACAGAAAGGCTATGGTCACTCAGATAACCACTCTGGTGAACAGAAGAGCATCTCAGAATGTACAGCACGTCAAACCTTGTGGTGGACGGGCTACAACAGCAGACCACGTCGGGTTCCACTTCTGTCAGCAAAGAACAGAAAGCTGAGGCTGCAGTGGGCACAGGCTCCCCAAAACTGGACAGATTGGAAAAATGTAGCCCGATTTCTGTAAAAGCATACAGATGGTAGGGTCAGAATTTGGTGCCAACTGCATGAATTGATGCACCAAACCTGCCTTGTGACAACAGCCCAGGGTGGTGGTGTGGTAGTGTGCTAGTGTGATGAATGTTTTCTTGGCAAATGTGGGCCTGTTAATACCAATAAATTAGTTTTGCTGCTGACCATGTGCATCCCTGCATGGCCACGATTTACCCATCTTCTAATGGCTACTTCCAGTGTGGCGATGCACCGTGTCACAGAGCAGAAGTTATCTCAGACAGGTTTCATGTACATGGCAGTGGAGTTCAGAGTTCTTCAGCTGCCTTCCCAGTCACCGGCTCTGAATTCAACAGGAGATTCACAGCATGAATGTGCAGCTGACAGATCAAGTCAACGTGAAGCAGAACCTCACAGGAATGTTTCCAACGTCTGGTACAATCCATGCTGTTCTGAGAGCAAAAGGAGGCCTCTCAGCAAGTGTTTATCGTAATGCTGAACACACTAAACAAAAACTGGAAATGTACAGTCAGCTGTCACAGAATATTGACGTGTAAAATCCATCGACAGTAGAAATAATCATCTAGTAGAAAGCTTTTTTTATTTTCCCTTGATGTATAAATAATTTTCGGATATTCTTTATGTTTGCCTCTCTTCAGGTGGCCAGAATGGCTTCAATATCCCATGTGTGTCTCCCTGTCCGGAGGTGGCACCCTACTTGCAGATGTCCGCAGCAGAACTTCAAGAACTCGACCATAAGAGCATCCAGGGGAGTGCCAGGCGCCTGCTGTGCGATGCCTACATGTGCTTCTACCAGAGTCCAAGTTTAAGCCTGTATAAATGAGCCTGGGACAGCGCCGGCCGCGAGGAAACGCAAAGCCAAGTCAGTGCGTGAATATTGTTACTCGTTCATATAGCCGTCTGGATTTGGCTTATTTAATTATTTATGTGTGTTTGTTCTACATGTCAGTCAGGAGTGGTTATCATTTTTGAAGCCTCTTGTATATAACGATGCTTATTATACACTATTCACTCGTAAATGCTGCTGGCCAGCTGCCTTTTATATTTTCTTATTAAAATGTTTGCTTTACTATTACCCGAGTGACTTATTTCTCTTACTGTGTCAAGTGTTGCACTTTCTACAGGTTGCAATGTAGAAACCGCACATATTGCAAAGGACGACTAAAGAAGGTTGGCGTCAAGAAGGGCACCTACTGGTTTTGAGGGGGTATCAAGCCAACCTGCGTGAACCCATAAAATGGCTATTAAAAAAAAAAGTGGTACAACATTTTGTAAGAAATCAGTTTACCAGGGGGCCTTGCTGCAGCCTGCGGACCAGGGTGGGACTAGACGGTGGTGGTACACATTCACAAATCATTTTCATTGGTGATTCCTTGGCATGTTCACGTGTGGCAGATTAAATGTAAGGGCTTATTATAACACTCCATGATGCATGACGAGTGTTCACTTTGGGGTCTTCCATCGCCTTACGCTTGTGTCACATTAGACGACCATTCCAGTGATTTTTAGTCATAACCTTCTTTTATTGTCTTAGCAAGTCAGAGGCATGCGGCATTGCACTCCCATGAAGCGACTCAGTCCAAATGGTCCAACTCCCTCTGATGAACTCAAGCAAGTTTGATTTTGTCTTTAGTTGTAGGGCTGCGCTCGATGTGGATGAGAGCGGACAACCAGTGAATGTTCATACACAAGTACAAAGCATAGAAGGCAGCGACAAGGAATAGAAACATGCGTGCTGTGGAGCTCACAGGCATAAGAAAAGCCTGTTTGTTTTATGTACCATGGCAGAATGGAAAAAAGAAAAAGTGCAGAGACTGTGGCTGAACTTATTCAGTGTTCTCGCTAGCGTCTTTTAGCCGGGCGCTCAACTAAATTAGCCAGGCGGAGCGCCCGGCTAAAAGACATTGTGAGATGACGGCTGCAGATCTACAGGCACAAGTAGATCTAATGATCTGCAGAGATGGCAAGGGACGAGCGGGTGGGTCGGCAAATATTGCTAAAGCTAATAGCGGAGAACTAGGTGGAGCGGAGTTCACAAGCAAAGAGTATGGGGAGGTGGGATTTCGAGAGGGGGGTGTACATGGTAATAGCAGGGGCGGAGCAGCTTAATACAGTAGCAAGGAGTATGGAGAGGTGGGCAGGCGAGAGGGGGCTGTACATGGCTAATAGCGGGAGCGGAGCGGCAGTTCACAAGCAATGAGGAGGACTGATAAAATAAAAACAAGTCTAGTGGAACCAGCCTGTCAGATATCAGAAAAAGGGCGTCAGGACGTCACATCTCTGTTCTCAGCGTCAGTGCAGTCTGTAGTGCTGCTAAGCGTACAGCAGCTCTCTTCTTGTTCAGTCCATAGAAAACCAATACAGTGTATATACAGTTGTTTAAGCATTAGGCGTGTGGTTCCTGTTAAAGTGACCCCATCTGCCATTCTTATTTTTGCTCATATTTGGACCTGAGTGCATATTGCAAAAAGTGTGCAGAAACCACACATTGTGTCCTGAGCAAAAGTTTTGTCACTGAATTACTGAGGGTTTTGTACAGAAGTGTATTAGAGCCACAGTGAAGAAAAAAAATACGGACAAAGTGAAGAGAAAAAACTATATTTCAAGAATAAAGTCGACATGTTGACTTTATTCTCGACATTTCCACTTTAATTTTGACGTTTATGACGAGAATAAAGTCGACATGTTGCTACATAACTTATGACTGGGTTTGAGAAAATCTAGTAAATTAAATATTCATTTTAAGATGAAGTTTAGTTTACGATGTTCTATTTTAATGACAAACTACGAGAATAAATTCAACATGTTGGCTTTAATCTCAAGATAAATGGCAAGAATAAAGTAGAAATGTCGAGAATAAAGTTGAAATGTCGACCTTATTCTCAGCATAAGCATCGAGATTAAAGTGAAAATGTTGAGAATGCATACCTGCCGTAGTGCAAGTGTGCATTGAATATCCAAAAGGCTCTCACTTTCCCACTCAAAAGTCTTATTCGTAGGTACTTATAATTTTTTCCAAACGTTTTACCAACATGAGTAAAAAAAAGTGTTCAGAAAGCAACACTGCTCAGTTATTTCAGAAAAGACACGCCACAAACTAATGAAGGTGTTGCGTCAACTCCTGATGTGGCAATTTCAGATAAAGACATTGCAGAAGCTGGTCTATCACGGGAAATCTCTTCAGCACACACTCTGCCAATTCATAAATCTAAGCACCGCTTATCCGGCATAAACAAACCGTGGTTTAAAGATTTTGATTGGCTAATGGTCAAAGAAAATGGTATGTGGTGCCCATTGTGCATGAAATATTCAAACAAACACCCCCAAGGAGGGAGTTACCTTGGGTAAATGTGCCATGCACAAGAATTCAAAAAGAAAGCTTGCTGGACCATGAAAAAAGTAAAACGCACATCGAGTCTTCCACTGACCTTTTAGGAAAGCGTGTACTAGAGCAAACTGGAATCGGTCAAATTGAAAGATCTCTATCTGTGTTAAATAACTTACAGAGAGATGCCTTTGTGGGAGCTTTAAGATCCATGTGTTGGTTGGCAACAAATGAGTTGCCACATACAACGTTGTTTGAAAAACTGTTGGAACACTGTAAAGAAATGGGTTATTCCTTTTTACAGCATCTCAATGTTGGTAAAAATGCACATTATACCTCTGAAAGAATAATGCAAGAGCTGCAGGATGTCTTAGCATCAGAAATAAAGTCTAACATACTGAAATATACACGCTGAAAATTTTTTCAGTATTCTGTGTGATGAAACCTCTCAGTTGTAAAACAATTAATTACGTACATTAAGTACAGTCATATGAAAAAGTTTGGGAACCCCTCTCAGCCTGCATAATAATTGACTCTCCTTTCAACAATAAAGATAACAGTGGTATGTTTTTCATTTCCTAGGAACATCTGAGTACTGCGGTGTTTTCCGAACAAAGATTTTTAGTGAAGCAGTATTTAGTTGTATGAAATTAAATCAAATGTGAAAAACTGGCTGTGCACAAATGTTGGTCCCCTTGTAATTTTGCTGATTGGAATGCCTGTCACTGCTCAGTGCTGATTACTTGTAACACCAAATTGGTTGGATTGGCTCATTAAGCCTTGAACTTCACAGACAGGTGTGTCCAATCATGCGATATAAAGGTATTTAAGGTGGTCAATTGCAAGTTGTGCTTCCATTTGACTTTCCTCTGAAGAGTGGCAGCATGGGACCCTCAAAGCAACTCTCAAAAGATCTGAAAAAAAAACATTGTTGAGTCTCATGGTTTAGGGGAAGGCTACAAAAAGCTATCTCAGAGGTTTAAACTGTCAGTTTCAACTGTAAGGAATGGAATCAGGAAATGGAAGGCCACAGGCACAGTTGCTGTTAAACCCAGCAGGTCTGGCAGGCCAAGAAAAATACAGGAGCGGCATATGAGCAGGATTGTGAGAATGGTCACAGACAACCACAGATCACCTCCAAAGACCTGCAAAAACATCTTGCTGCAGATGGTGTATCTGTACATCGTTCTACAATTCAGTGCAATTTGCACAAAGAACATCTGTATGGCAGGGTGATGAGAAAGAAGCCCTTTCTGCACTCACACCACAAACAGAGTTGCTTGTTGTATGCAAATGCTCATTTAGACAAGCCAGATTCATTTTGGAACAAAGTGCTTTGGACTGAAGAGACAAAAATTGAGTTATTTGGTCATCACAAAAAGCGCTTTGCATGGCAGAAGAAGAACACAGCATTCCAAGAAGAACACAGCATTCCAAGAAAAACACCTGCTACCTACTGTCAAATTTGGTGGAGGTTCCATCATGCTGTGTGGCTAGTTCAGGGACTGGGGCCCTTGTTAAAGTCGAGGGTTGGATGAATTCAACCCGATATCAATAAATTCTTCAGCATAATGTTCAAGCATAAGTCACAAAGTTGAAGTTATGCAGGGGGTGGATATTCCAACAAGACAATGACCCAAAACACAGTTCGAAATCTACAAAGGCATTCATGCAGAGGGAGAAGTACAATGTCCTGGAATGGCCGTCACAGTCCCGACTTGAATATCATCGAAAATCTATGGGATGATTTGAAGCAGGTTGTCCATGCTTGGCAGCCATCACATTGAACTGAACTGGAGAGATTTTGTATGGAAGAATGGTCAAAAATACCTCCATCCAGAATCCAGACACTCATCAAAGGCTATAGGAGGCGTCTAGAGGCTGTTATATTTATAAAAGGAGACTCAACTAAGTATTGATGTAATATCTCTTGTTAGGGTGCCCAAATTTATGCACCTGTCTGATTTTGTTATGATCCATATTGCATATTTTCTGTTAATCCAATAAACTTAATGTCACTGCTGAAATACTACTGTTTCCATAAGGCATGTCATATATTAAAAGGAAGTTGCTACTTTGAAAGCAAAAACTTTTTGATAAACAAAAATCCAAAGAATTAAGAGGGGTTCCCAAACTTTTTCATGACTGTATGTTTGCCAGGTCACTAAAGAGGTCAGAATTAGTTTTGTATCAACCCGCAATATGATTGATGACAAAGCGGAGACTATAACCAACACACTGAGTGAGACTATGGACACTGGGCTTGAAAACTGCTAATCTGGTTGGACTTGGGTCAGATGGAGCGGCTGTTATGATTGGGAAACAGAAAGGTGTGGCAAAACTGCTTAAAGATAAAGCATCTGGACTCTTGGTCAACTGCCACTGTTTAAACCGCCGATTGGCCCTTGCACGTGCCCAAGCAGCAGCTGCTGTACCTTATTTAACAAAACTGAATGACATCTTAAGGCAGCTGTTCTATTTCTTCCAAAATTTTTCATTTAGGATGGCTGGTTTAACGGAAATTCAAAATATTCTGAACATTCTCCAGATTGAGCTGAAAATGACCAGTGACACTAGATGGCTATCTCGTGTCTTTGCAGTACAGTCACTACGATAGTGTATGATGAGTGATCTCCTTGGAGGGCCCATATCCTGGGGACTTTGATTATGGGAAAGCTGCTGCCAATTGGGCCTCTAGGAAGAAAAGAAGAATAAATATTTAACTGAAGACACCTTCTGCATATGCAAGTTGGCTTTGAAGAATATTTTTTAATATTTCTTCATTAGGTTTCCCATACTTTTTTTCCATTGTTTTCACTTTTCTTCCCGACAGCGACAATACTTGTGCCTCTTGGTTTATGTCATAACAATTGTTATTTAAAGCTTCTGTTAGGGTTTGAGGATCCTCAGTTGGATACTTCTTAAATTTAATAAAAATATTCTGGCACAAGTGTCAAACCTTAAAAAAGGAAGCCATATTGAGCATTGGAAAATAATTAATAATAATTAACTAATAAAAATAGTGCACGTTTAATTTTCCCCACCACCAAATTTTCCCGTCCCGCCCCACCCGGCTACTTTTTCATGCCACCCAGCAGGAAAAAATTTCTGGGGAGAGCACTGTTATTGTATTTGTTAATCCTTCATACAGCACCAGCACTACAGGCCGTCACAGAAAGGGCCGAGCGAGGCTACGCCGGAAGGTCGTCACACAGTCACTAAATGAGACCTGTCCAGTGGTCTTCAGTTGTGTAAACTGACATGGTCCAGTGTCACAAAGTGTGGCATAACTCGGCGACTAAACATCTTCATAATGTGACATCGGTTTTACATTTTCCTTGAAGTGAGCATTCTAGAAAACTGTCCCAAACAGTAAACCATGGCCTTACAGATCTGTACAGGTGCATCTCAAAAAATTACAATATCAGCAAAAAGTTAATTTATTTCAGTAATTCGATTCAAAAAGTGAAACTCACATTTTATATAGATTCATTACACACAGAGGGATATATTTCAAACTTTTATTTCTTTTCATTTTGCTGATTATGGCCTACAGGTAATGAAAACTCAACATTCAGTATCTCAGAAAATTAGAATATTACATGAGACCAATAAAAAAAAATTTTTAATACAGAAATGTTGGCCTACTGAAAAGTATGTCCATGTACACACTCAATACTTGGTCGGGGCTCCTTTGGCATGGAGGTGATCAGCCTGTGAAACTGCTAAGGTGTTATGGAAGCCCAGGATGCTTTGATAGCAGCCTTCAGCTCGTCTGCATTGTTGGGTCTGGTGCCTCTCATCTTCCACTTAACAATATCTCATAGATTGTCTATGGGGTTTAGGTCAGCTGAGTTTGCTGGCCAATCAAGCCCCGTAAAATCATGGTCATTAAACCAGGTGTTGATTGGTACTTTTGGTAGTGTGGGCAGGTGCCAAGTCTTGCTGGAAAATGAAATCATCATCTCCATAAAGCTTGCCAGCAGAGGAAAGCATGAAGTGCTCTTAAATTTCCTCATAGACAGCTGCGCTGACTTTGGACTTGATAAAACACAGTGTACCAACACCAGCAGATGACATGGCTCCACAAATCATCACCGACTATGGAAACTTCACACTGGACCTCAAGCAACTTGGATTCTGTGCCTCTCCACTCTTCCTCCAGACTCTGGGACCTTGATTTCCAAATGAAATGCAAAATTTACTTTTATCTGGAAAGAGGACTTTGGACCACTGAGCAACAGTCCAGTCCGTTTTCCCCTTGGCCCAGGTAAGACGCTTCTGACATTGTCTCTAGTTCAGGAGTGGCTTGACAGAAGTAATGCGACAGTTGTAGCCCACGTCCTGAATACATCTGTGTGTGGTGGCTCTTGAAACACTAACTCCGGCCGCAGTCCACTCCATGTAAATCTCCCCCAAATTCTTGAATGGGCTGTGCTTCACAATCCTCTCAAGGTTGCGGTTATCCCTGTTGCTCATGCACCTTTTTCTGCCACATTTTTCCTTCCACTCAACTTTCCATTAATATGCTTGGATACAACACTCTGTGAACAGCCAGCTTCTTTAGCAATGAGTCAGCAGTCTTCCCCCATGTTTGTGTGGCCTACTGAACCAGACTGAAAGACCATTTAAAGGCTCAGGACACCTTTGCAGGTGTTTTGGGTTAATTAGCTGAGTGGAGTGGGACACCAGGGGCCTCATGTATAAACTGTGCGTACACACAAATGTTGCGTAAGAACGTTTCCACGTTCAAATCGCGATGTATAAAACCTACACTTGGCGTAAAGCCACACACTTTTCCACGGTAGATAGATAGATAGATAGTAGCTCATACCCTGTCGTACGCAAGTTCTCTGCTTGGTTTTGCAGACTGGCGCCACCCAGCGTCAAAGCAGTGCTACTGTTCCTGTGTGGTTACCCTTTTTTTTTTTTAGATCCACATCCTTGAGGCGGCTTTATAAATACACTGAAATTAACCGCATATTGTTTATTAGTTTAATGCATCGGATTGTAATTAACCTGTAACAATATAATGATCCACAGAATGGTCAAACTATTCCAAATACCATAACTGCTTTAGCGTTGTTACTCTCACTGCACCTTCTTCTTCTTCTGTCAGTTGCTCCCGTTAGGGGTTGCCACAGCAGACCTTTTTTTTCCATATTACTCTCACTGCACCACGTGGAGTATTTATATCACTGTATCTGAGTGTGAATCACAGCTGTACAGCAGCTGATCGGAAAGAGAATTATTGGTATACAGCATCAAGCACACGCTGCCTCAGCCATTCGCTATTTGAACTGCTCTCATCCACCAACGCTTCACAGTCTTTCCTGTTCGGAGCTCGCGGTTCACAAACAGTTTCATCCCAAGAACTCTAAACGCACTCAATCCGTCCATCAAGTACTCCTTGTAGAACTGTTTGTACTTGCAAGTTACCGTGAGGTAATTGTACTTATGATAGTTATAATATTGCACAACCTGAGCCACTTTATAAAGCGTGTATCTACATATGATGACGATATCATTTTCAAGATGAAATGCAGCAAAATATATTTATTATATTATACAGATAAAACTTTAACTACACAGTGCCGCAGCGCTAGTGAGCTTGAGCTTCGTTCACGGTTTGTTCCTGCCACGCGCTGTATTCATGTTGTGGCTATGAAGATATTTCGATGTTCCTTAAAAGTTTTGAAGAATCTGCATTCTCAGCTTATAGATGGCTTAACGTCTATTACAGAACTGATTGTGTGGTGATTGGGTATTTGGAGAAAGAAAATTAAGGACAGGAATTGGGGGTTAGTACGTTTGAAAGAGACACTACTTCTGTAATAAAGCATTTCATTGAAGGTCGCGCATGGCGCAGCAAGCATCTTGCTGTAAGACATGAACAATCACTGCGCCACCGTGTTCCCATGTTTAATAACATGCTTTAACTTATATCATCATGAAAATGATATCACGTATACTTCTCAGCATTTTAATTATTCAGAGAGCTGTAATATTACGAATGTAATGGATTCTGTGTTCTGTCGGAGGAAAAGCATGTAGTGATTCAGGCACATAGAGCACATAGAAGATCAAATACAGAACAAAGCATTTAATGTACTACTTTAGTTACGATGGGATTTGAGAAACTAGTAAATAAAACGATTTTAAGATGAAGTTTATGATGTTCTACTTTAATGACAAAATAAACTACGTGATTAAAGTGGAAATTTTGAGATTAAAGTTGACATTTCGTGCTTTTTTCACACTGTGTGCCTATTTTTTTTGTCTGTACCCTAATAAGCTTTCATATAACACTCAAGACGGTGGGCTACGACTCGGCTTTTCATGCCAACTTTGATACGTGACAACTTCTTTTTTATTTCGGGCACTGTGCAACTTTGTGAACTTGAGCTTTCGAGTTTCTCCGACACTCTGTCACTCAGTCAATTTCCTTTTGTTGTTTATACCACTGTTTAAACCAACAAATAGTACGTTTTTCTTTGCCTCCATTTGGTATTCGCTGAAATTCTTATATTTTTCCTCATACTTTTGCCATTGCCCTTTCACAGAAGGCTGAGCTTAAGGGCTATTTATATTGATTTGCATATTCAAAGAGGTGTAATTCTGGGAGGAGTTGGGGCGGGACAGCAGGCGCGTGCACGTGCGTTACTTTTCACACTGAGCAGGATTGATGTAGAGGAAGAACGTGGAAGTTTGCGTATGCACGGATTCCTGCATCTGGATTTTTTTGTGTGTAAGCACATTTTGGCTTTTGTGCTTACGTCATGTTATAGTGCAAATTCTACGCACAGCATATGCATGAGGCCCAGGAGTCTACAATATTGAACTTTTTACAATATTCTAATTTTCTGAACTACTGATCTTTGGGTTTTCATTAGCTATAAGCCATGAGCAGCAAAATGAAAAGAAACAAATACTTGAAATATATCACTCTGTGTGTAATGAATCTTATGAGTTTCACTTCTTGAATTGAATTACTGAAATAAATTAACTTTGATGATATTCTAATTTATTGAGTTGCACCTGTACATCTGTAAAGCAACATCTGTTTGTTCTTTAGGCAAAAGTTTGTTTTTTAAAACACAGAACTGAAATTTGTCAGGTTTGTGACAGCTGTGTCAGAGCAAGTTGCAAGAAATGCTACCGTGTGATCGATCAGCAGAGAAGCAGCACCATACCGGTGATGGTGGTTAGTATGCTCGCCTTTCACACAGATGATCGCGGTCAAGTTCCTCCCCAATACATTAGCACTTCCCTCACTATTTTTATCAGGGGCTTGTCGTCACTCTTGAGTGGTGTCTCTTAGACTAGGGAAGGTTGCCAGTTCGAATCCCATAAACACCAGAAGTGACTACTCCGTTGGGCCCTTGACCTGCAATTGCTCCATCCTGGGTATGATGTTAACCAGCATCCTGTCCTGCAATCAGGTCCTCCAACTTGAAGGGAAAACTCAGTAGCTGGTGGCAGGTTTGGCGCTCCAGCCACTCTAATAAACCACACACTGTCCCAGTATGGCGCAGTGGTGTCACACGTTGCATGGCTGCACTGGGGTCCCAATCTGTGTGGTGGGTGCAGCAACATGCTGTAATCAGTTGTGTGCTCCCAACGTCCTCTCTTATTCTCAGTGGAGTCATTAATTGCAGTTTGAAGTTCTTTGCACCAGAAAGAAAAATCTACAATACTGTATGAAAAAAAAAAAAAAAAAAAAAAAAACATTTGTAGGGAATAAAGCGCGTCATTTATCATGTGCAGTTACCTTGTACCTCTCCACTTTCTTACCCAGGTAACATTAGCTAGTAAGTAAATACATGTATGCCGTGGTCAGTCTGTCTCTGCTTGAGGTAAAACTCGCGACAAAAAAAATGCAAAATAAATTGTTCCAGTTTTCACATATTGGTCCTTAAACATTTAAAAGGGTGCCCAACTGCATTTCTGTTCCACTTCTGCTCTGCACTTTCAATGGTTCCAAGAGGTCAAATATAAAATGCCCTCTGCCTATGTCAGCCTTGTGTGATTTACCTTCTGTCGTCTTCCCACCGCTTTCTAAAGTTTCAGTAATGAGCTAACCTGCCACCCGATATTTGTTTCAGTCTTTTCTGCTGTGCATTTACCATAGCGATATGAAAGTCTGCATTTTATGTGATCATAAGGCAGCCCTTCTCTAGACCCTCTCTTATCCAGAGCAGGGCTGTGAGAAAGCAGTAACCTATCCCAGCAAGCAATGGGCACAAACCCATCACAGAGTGGGTGACAGTCATGTGCTTGCCAAAAAAAAAAAAACAAATAAAACCATACATTCATCAGTCTGTTAAAAACTGTCAGAGTAGTGGATGTGCATAAAAATGAATGTTTATTTATACAGCAAACAGCATTAATAAGTATAATAAAATAGCATTTAGCCACACTCGGCCATCCTGCCATTTCCTATATGGAACTACTGTATGTACATCATGTGTTCGGCCAGCGTTTCTGCCAGCCTGGTAGAGTCAGTCTGCTGAACAGAATCCTGAAAAATCTATGGCGGAGCAGAAACCCCTCTAAACTCCATTTTGGCCATGTCCGTTGTATCCCAGTGGACGACTTTCCACACTCTAAACATCCCATGGTTGACATAATGAAATTGGAACTGAAAAACAACACATTTGAAAAGACGGTCACATGAAAATGTGTGTCCAGACAGTCACAATAACATCTATTCAAGATTGACCGCAACGCCTTTCACAAACAAGGCACTTCAGTCAAACTCATTTTTGTTTCCATCATGAAAAGAAAATTCACAGACTGTGTCACTATGAATTGCGGCATGAGCTGGACAGCATTATAAAGGTGACAACTGGGTGATGCATGCCATAGGTGTACAGTTGACATCCCGACTCGTGCACTGGCCTCTCTTCTAAACTGTGGCCCTAATCTTTTGGCTCGAGTTATGCATCTTTTTTTTATTCACCTCAGATTATTAGTTAGGATCTGAGACATTTGAAAATTATTCCCCTCAGGCAGTTTCTGTCATCTTGTGGTGATGTCATAATTAATATGCATTTTTTGGTTGAGTGTAATAGGAATATAACAAGGTGCCAACACTTTATCAACATGGCACAAAGATAGCTCAGCAGGTCTTTCAAAAATGAAAGTCAAAATGTTTCTACTTTGCAAAGGTTAATAGACATCTGGCCACATCAAGAGGGGGGTTTATATTTCATTGACAGGATTATTTGGAACATTCCTGGGACAGTATGTCATCCTCCCACCTAGAAGGTGTCCTGGAGGATAGGAACTAGAAGGCAGCAATGAGAAGAGAGAGAGACTTTGAAAGACTGAGGCCCACTGGACAGGCAATGGCACCTGAGGGAGCTCCTAGTGCGGAGCCTTACTCCTCTGAGGTGGGCTTAGATGACCTAGAAATGTTCCTCAGGGGCACCTGAAGTCAGGTATGGAGAAGAGGCAAGTACTCGCCTGACAATGAGGTAGAAGAGGATGCACCAGTGGCATACAGTGAACTTAGAAAGTATTCAGGACCCCATCCAATGTATTTCTCTCCATCCAACCTGACAGAGCCTGAGAGGATCTGCAGAAAAGGAGGACAGAAAAATCTCCAAATCCAGGTGTACAAAGCTTGTCGTGTCAAACCCCAGAAGACTTCAGTCTGGAAAATACTACCAAAGGGACTTCAATGAAGTACTCAGTAAGCAGTCTGAACGTGTCATTGTGATAGTTCAGTTCTTTATTTTTAATAAATCTGCAAAAGCTTCTAAAATCCTGCTTTGTCATTTCTGGGGTATTGAGTGTTGCTCGATATGTGGGGAAAAATTAACTTAAATGATTTTAATGCAAAGATGCAACACCACAAAATGTGTTAAAAAAAAGAAGGGGTCTGAATACATTCACATTTACTTATATGTCTGATCCCTTTATCCAAGGCGACTTACTGGTTACGTTTCTTTTGGTTTTCCAATTTGGGCAAAGGCAGGTCAAGTGACTTGCTCAGGGTCTCACCATGTGGGTAGTAGGATTTGAACAGGAGGAGAAAGGTAGTTAGTATGGCTTATTGTTTGTCATTTCAAACTCTTGTGTGTATTCCTGCACTCTTCTTCTTCTCTTAAAGCCCTTTTCCCTGCAATACACCCTTACTTAGCTTCATTTTCTGGTGTCTGAGTGTCATTCTGAGTTTGGGGTCTTCTTAAGAGCACCAATCACAATAAAGATATAAAACTTTGGCCAGAATATGTGATCTTTGACAGCACGCTGGTAAGTGTAAACTATACAAAACTGCACAAGAATAATACCTGCTATGCCTTCTGTTTTATCGCTCTGTTACCTCGTTGTTCTCCTGGTTCAGTGTGCAGCTGGTCTCATTCTTTGAACTGTTGTAGTGGTGAATGATGTTTCGTGTAAGAAATACTTGCATGGATGGAGTCATACCGTTCATAAAGTTGTTGTTCTTCCTCATACTTGCAAACAACTGCTCCACTGTGTCACTCCTTACCCAACCAGCTAGCTGTGGAATCAAATCTGACTTTCTAAGGACATCTCTTGGATCTTTGGTGTTGCCTTCATGAAAGGTGTTATAGAGTACATAATGCTCCGATGATCCCGTTAGGGGATGGCAATCTGGATCTTCTTCTGCCTTCTTACCCATAAGCCAGGGCAGGTCTACAGTCAGTTCACCCTTCTCTGCCTTTTCAACATTTTCTGGTAGAGGGCTGAGCAGTTGTCCCTCATGAGGGCTAAATGGCAAAGAATTACATTCCCTTAGGTTCGTATGAGTTGCCAGGCCTCCAGCAAATTCATAAATGGACACATTTGGTATGTGCTTCCATGACAGCAAGAGATCTGCAAAATCTCTTGGAGACTCTGCTCTGATGTTACGTTTAATAGAGTACACCACTCCACAGGGGCATGTGATTACTGCCCAACCACCTAATCAAAGAAAATATGCAAGGAGATGTTAACTTAACCAGGGAGACTTCTAACCCAGTCCCTCTATCAACATAGTAAACTGACAGGAAATTACCAGAGGCTCCCCAGACTTTCTCAAATATCTTGTCAAATAAGGATCTTGACTTCATCATCTGCTCTCTGAGCCTCAGAAGAAGGTCCATCCTAGAGCCCTTTGGGTCCACACCACATTGTTCGCATAGATGCCTCACTTCTTCCACCTGAATTTTATAATATAGAGGTTTTTTTGTATATTCATACTGCTTTATAAAATATTAAAAATATAAGTTACCTTCAGATTCAGAAGTTCGTCAGCAAGCCTGTCCTCTGTCATTTCTGGGCCTATTACCTCCGAAGCCAGAGTGCTTGTACTAAGCTTGGCATGTTCTGTATTTAGGACAAGGTCGTCTTTCCTGGTGTAGAAACCAATCCAAGGGGCCCAAAAATCATAACTTGGAGGGACAATGAAAGGGTTCTTTTGAAAACCTATACATAAAAACCAAAACACTAAATTATTAGCAAATTATTAAAAACCAAAACCCTGCACACAATATTGTTTTCAGTTTATGGAAGAACAATTAGTTTGCAGTACATTTGAATTTATTTTGCCTTTTGTACAGTTTCACTCCTTTCTTTCAGATAGTTACATATTATTGTTTTTTCCACTTTTGATTTTGAATTGAAGACGGGACTCTTAACCAGTGAATGATGAGGTAAGGCAGATCTTCAATTCAAAAGCACAGTATTGTGGGAATGTCTTTCTGGTTTATGATACTGTATATGCCGATTTTTCCAGAATCAACTATTAATAATATTTTAGTAAAAATATTGCACATTTTGAGCATATGACTGGATAAAGGACATATGAACTATGTGACATAAATAACGTGTGATTTTTTTTCCCCCCTATTATTCCATGTATATTTTTCATATCATTTGCTAGTTTAGAGCACTAGTCACTATTAGATTCTATTATATCATAAGTTTCTTTTCTCTTGTTCTGCATGAAAACATGAGATTAAAAATTCTGTCAGCCATCATTACAAACTACTGAACATGGTGTAAGTAACATAATAAAAATATAAGTTTTGGCTGGAGTATTTCATCAATTTAAAACAAGAAATTTTGTTTTTAAAGGAATACTTGACCCAGAAATTAATCTTTTTTATTTAACCTTACTTAGCCAGTTTTGTGCTAAGAAAAAATGGTTCTCTCATATTTCCATGCAGAAAAAAAATGATAAAACTCCTAATACAATGGAGGTCAGAGGGTACCACCAATGCTAAAAACCGCACACAAAAAAATAAATGTCCATGAAAAATATCAATTTACTCGAGTCACATAATCCACCCATCAGGAGCAGCGCATTGAAATGAGAATGAGCATTTGAACTGAAGACTGACCTTTCTGCCCACCCCATTGATTGGGCACCAGTCCTGCCAGGTCATTCATTGGCATGGTATTAACAAGGCAGACTATGGTCTGAGAAATGCGTACAACTAGAGATTATAAGTTTAAGAAAGGTTATTGAAGAAATGATTTGGTAGAAAATGTGCCTGGTATTTGGGTATATCTGAGATACTTCAACAAAAAGGAGAACAATTCACCACTGCAGTTCCATAACAGCCCACAAAAACCTGAAAGCCCAGGATTTGTGGCTTAACAACCTAAGAATAAGTGGAGAGGTAGGCCTTCAGTTCTGAAGCTTGTTTCTGTTTTAACATACCTTCTGCCATACACAAGCGCATTTTCTAGAAGCGGCTTATTTAACAATATTTTAGCCAAAATACACGCATTCAACAAAGGCTCCTTCTCGTTTCAATGCACTTGTTATTAACTGTGGTTAACAAGATGAATTTACAGAAATGTTTTACCAAAATGTATCTATCTGGGATGTTGTGAGCATGTGATCTGGATACTTGTGACAAGAGCAATCTGAGATTTTTTTCATGATCGTTTTTGTTTGCTATTGTTTAGCACTGATCTCTATTGACATCCATTGTATCAGGAATTTTATGACCTCTTTACTCCATGAAAATATGAAATTAACTATGTTTCTTGGTCGCCACTATTTACGGCACAGGATAAGCAACAGTCAAAAATAAGTACATTTTTAGGTGGCACATTCCTTTTAAGAGAAGCAATTCTAATAATAATATTAATAATATATAATATATATATATATATATATATTAATAATATATAATTCTAATAATTCTAATACATTAAAAAAAATACTGGGTCTGTTCTTACAGTTTAAAATGGGGTCAAACATGAAAACAAAAGCCTTAAAATATACTCAGTATTTATTTTCAAGCCAGAAATCTTCTTAAATATCACGCCACATCCTGAGATGCACACATTGTAAAACTTTTTTTTTTTTTTTTAATTGCCATTTAAATATGTAGCCCTTCAATGTGTTTAAGAAGCATTTGAAGACTCTTTAGTTTGGTGAATTTCTGTCTAACTGCTGTTAGACTTTTTAACCTAGGAATCGTTAAATCACTTGAATTTTATTCTGAGCGATTCACTTGTAGAGATCAATGTTGTAATTATTGGAATACTGGAGTTGAAATTGGTAAAAATGTACTGACTGATTAAATGTAAATTGTAATATAATGTGCTAAAATTTCCCATTTCACATACTGTATACTGCTTCAATTAAACTTTTCTTTTCAGGGTACATTTTACTTTACATTTGAAGGCTGATTTTTGCAAATTTCAAAATATTACATACAGTATTTTCGGTAGGGGCAGCGCTGCTGCCTCGCAGTAAGGAGACCTGGGTTCGCTTCCTGGGTCCTCCCTGCGTGGAGTTTGCATGTTCTCCCCGTCTCTGCGTGGGTTTCCTCCAGGAGTCCAAAGACATGCAGGTTAGGTGCATTGGAAATTCTAAATTGTCCCTAGTGTGTGCTTGGTGTGTGTTTGGGTGTCCTGCGGTGGGTTGGCACCCTGCCCGGGGATTTGTTCCTGCCTTGCGCCCTGTGCTGGCTGGGATTGGCTCCAGCAGACACCCATGACCCTGTGTTAGGATATAACAGGTTGGAAGATGACCGACTGACATATTTTTGGTAGTTTAATCCCCATGCACAAATTCACAATGGCAAAAAGATTTTTAAGTTGGCAGTTTTTGAGCCCTTACAAATAATAATTCCCATCTGTTATGATTGTATCAGCGCATTATAGAAAGTGATGGTGAAAAACTATGTGATGCAAAAATCTGTGGATTTCCTAGTTCTGAAAAGAAACGCAGTGGTTTCATCCAAAAGTGTTTGGAGCTGTACTAGGAAATGGTGAAATGTCTTGTGTTTCATACATAGTAAATACATTGAGTCTAATTACAAATAAACAAGTCACAGACTACTGTAAGTCAGTGGTACCATAAATTGAGGAGTCGGAGTAGAAGGAGTTTGTGTACCGACTCCACAGCCCTGCCTGTAACATGTGTTCCCAAACAGTCCCCCAGACTGATGTTTATCCCATTATATTGACCTCTTTTGTAAGGTGTTTTAGTTAAAAGTGTCTGCTAAGCAAGTAAATGTAAATGTAAAGGATGTCCAGCTAGGCTCTTCACCTCTTAGCTGGTCTCCATTCAACCTTTCACCCCAGGGTTGTGTTTTTCTGTAGCTCATTTCTTGAATGCTGCAGTTGACCTTGTCACTTTTCAAGTGATTGGAAGGCTTAAAGTAACACTGCTCTATGGTAGGATTTAGATGAACAAGCTGGACACCAGTTTGGAATCACCAATTCACTTACTGTATTTCTTTAGGGCTATGGAAGGAAATCTCATGCTAGGTCAATGAGAACAGAAACACTGGTCATACACAAGATTCAAACCCAGGATGATAGATCTGTGAAGCAGCAGCAGCGTTACCGTACCTACCTACATAACAGCTACTCGTCTACACAATATTCAGTTGGCTAGTAAATGAGTTTGGAACTGCAGTAAGCTTCAGAAATGGGTAATCGATCAGTGACACTTTTTCTTTTTTCCTCTGAGTCATCCTTGGATAAGCGAGTCCCACAAACAAATAGAACAGCTTTCTTTAGGTCTTCAGTTGCCATGTTCACATCTTACCTAAGGGGGTGCAAGCCATAACTTCAAGCACGGTTAGCAGCAAAGGAGGGGGACACCCTATCTAGACAAGTCAACATGAATTCTTAATAACATATTTACATGCATCTATACTAGGGGTGTCAAATTAGCCAAAACATAAGGTTCAATTATTCAAATTAGAAATACAGAAATATTTGAATATATTTAAACTTTGGGTAATGATCTTGGGTGTTAATGTACGTTTGTACTTTTATACTTTATTATAGTAATGACAGAAATGGTTGCAATATTAAAACAAAAGCCAGCCCATGTAAGCATAAAAATCAGGGCGCATGTAGGCAATCATTGATTAAACATAGGAGCCATTAAAATCCCATGCAGATACACAGACACACTGCACAGAGGTCTTGTCATGAGTCCAGTAGTAACACATAGCATACAGGCTTAAGCATATTTGTGGCAGATTAAATTTAATGTCAGTAAATGTAAAGTATTACACATAGGTCTGAATACACAATGGGCGGTCGGAAAATCGAGAGTACACCTTATGAGAAGGATTTAGGAGTCATAGTGGACTCTAAGCTATCGACTTTCCGACAGTGTTCAGAAGCCATTAAGAAGGCTAACAGAATGTCAGGTTATAAAGCACCCTGATGTGTGGAGTACAAGTCACAGGAGGTTCTGCTCGTCCTTTATAACGCACTGGTGAGGCCTTATCTGGAGTACTGTGTGCAGTTTTGGTCTCCATGCTACAAAAAGGACAAAGCAGCACTAGAAAAGGTCCAGAGAAGAGCGACTAGGCTGATTCCACGGCTACAGGGGTTGAATTATGAGGAAAGATTAAAAGGGCTGAGCCTTTACAGCTTAAGCAAAAGAAGATTAAGAGGTGACATGATTGAAGTGTTTAAAATTATGAAGGGAATTAGTCCAGTGGATCGAGACTGTGACTTTAAAATGAGTTCAAGTTGGAAACTTGTTAAGGGTAAATTTTGCACAAACATTAGGAAGTTTTACTTTATGCAAAGAACAATAGACACTTGGAATAAGCTACCAAGAAGTGTGGTAGACAGTAA
This sequence comes from Erpetoichthys calabaricus, assembly GCF_900747795.2. Taxonomy (NCBI): domain Eukaryota; kingdom Metazoa; phylum Chordata; class Cladistia; order Polypteriformes; family Polypteridae; genus Erpetoichthys; species Erpetoichthys calabaricus. Next base: position 38,412,610 of record NC_041395.2, read on the forward strand.
GACTTTAGGGACTTTCAAAACTCGACTTGATGTTATTTTAGAAGAATTAAGTGCAAAGGATTGGCAAGCTTTGTTGGGCTGAATGGCCTATTCTCATCAAGATTGTTCCAATGTTCTAACAGGGTGAAGAAGTTCTTGTTAGGATAGCAAGCCATATAAAAAAAAGAAACCTTGTAAGCCATGTGCACTGGCACCATGCTTCCTTATATATTTTAACTATTTTGTTTACTTTCAGCGAGTTTGCAAAGCACAAAGCTCTTTTGACTTGTGCACTGGTGAATTGATACTGTCACCTTCAAATGAAGGTCCTTCACAAAGACAAGATTCTCTGTGCGTGCAAAGTGATCACAAAGAAAGTAGAACTGGACACACCTAGCACAGCTTGTAATGCACATATTAAACCCAGACAAAATCACCCATGACTGCCTAAACACACTAAACACTGTCATAATTTAAATTTTTCCTCAGATTGGCAGCTTTTTGGTACTTGAGCACCTTTCATTTCTCTTTTTATATAAATTGAGGCACAGCGAGTCTATTCTATGTCTCGCAAGTAAAGTAACTGAATGTATAAAATGTTGCATTATAATGATCTACATGTTTAGTCCCCCCAATATTTATTTATTTAGCAGAAGTATTTTTCACAGCAACTTTCAAATCCTGTACAATGAGTTTCAATGTTTACCTGGAAACTACCAAGTTAAATGATAAAGAGAAACCTTTTAAAGTAAATCAGAAGAGTTGTACGATGTAGTTAGTTAAAAGAAACTAAAACAAAATACAGTAAAAAACACAGCTGGTGCAAAGTAGACAAAGTGTGCAGACAGACATCTTGGGAAGTTTGTTGCATAGAGCGCCTTCCAAGTGCTGCATCAAGGAATGTAAGTCAAGATCATGTTAAATGGAATCTTCTTCCTCTTTTGCAAAAATATAATAAAGCTGGCCTTATTATTTTTAATTATTCCTTATTGTTTTAGGCATTATGGATCAAACCAGGAGGTCCCGTGAGGCAGGAGCTCTACACAACACAAAAAAACAATTTTCTGATGAAAATAGTAATTTTAAGGCGTTAAAATAAATTTTGATTTTCCAAACACACACACACAGTGCCCTGTGGTGGGCTGGCACCCTCCCCGGGATTTGTTCCTGCCTTGCGCCCTGTGCTGGCTGGGATTGGCTCCAGCAGACCCCCATGACCCTGGGTTAGGATATAGCGGGTTGGACAATGACTGACTGACACACACCATGCCAAAATCAAGTTTTCTTGATGTTTTGAAAATAGTAGATTTAGAATCTGAACTTAACTTGATAGCCAATTTTTGACTCGATCGCCAAATTTCCATTTATGTGGAAACAAAATGAACTAAATAAAAATTAGTGTTTGCCAAAAAGTGTGAGGTTTTGGGACAGCATTTTCAAATAATTTTAGTAGAATGGTAATATGGTGTTAAACGGTATCAAACACATCTCTAGGGTTATTATTATCATATGTACAGAGTACTTGCATATTCCATACGCTAATCAACATGTTGCCACTCTCCAATGTCTTAATTGGCAAGTATACAATCATTGCACATGCGTGGATTCACGCGGTTTTATTTTGTTATTTACATGGTCACTATGAACAGGAATATCCGTATACCTCATGAAAAATAATGCCAAGGATCTGTAATAAAATGTATTACTCCTAATTTCTTTTTGTTGTCATAAACAAACCTCAGATCATACCACCTCTTAAGCACACTTCTGAGATCAAAAACCTTGTGCTTAAAAATGGATATATTTGGTAAGTTTTAAGGATTTTGTTTTTATATTTGTACTGTAGCCCCATAAGGGCACTTCTAAACCACAAGAACAAACTTGGTGTTTATTAAAATCATAATAAAAATGGCTCACTTAAGAACATAATTTCCCATGGAAAATTAACATGTACCATGATTCTGAAAAAAAATAATGACATGAAAATATCTAACTTATCCTTTAATAGTTTAACAGGGCTATGTACTGTCTCTTTTAAACAGGATACAAGACTCACCTTCTAAAAAGCCAAGGCTTACAATCTCCCTGGTAACTGCATCCCAGAATTGCTCAATATTGACTTTGCCATTGTAATCTGAAGATGGGGCTTTTATTTCACACACTATGGAATAGAAGGAAAAATTAATAAAATAAAAAAAAAAATCACAAATTTTACAATCAAGGTACAAAACATGAGTGCTCTGGGTCATCTGGAACTCTCTGGTTAACCTTTGAGCTCCCTGAAAGCTTGAAAATCAAAATTGTGCAACCCCTGAAAACATTTTTGAAAAGTGTATTAATGGTGTTCCAATTACTCAGTGCATACTAGTGAATTTACAAGAAGGTGTTGTAGCAGTCCACTCTTCAGAGTAAGCATCAAGTGCTCCTCACTGCAGAACTGAAAATGCAAGGGGTGAAGTTGTACTTCTATAAGAACATAAGAAAACTGACAAAAAAAGGAGACTATTCAGTCCATTACACCAGTTTATTTACCTAAATGCTAAGCTGACCCAATATCTCATCCAGATACTTCATCCAACCCCCTCCTGTGTCCCCACTCGTGAAGTGGAGTCAAACCAAAAAAATTCATGGGATGCCTTTACATGAATCCTGGCATACTTGCTGGGATAAACAAAGGATTCATACCCAGCCAGGAGGCCATAATGGAAGGAGCAAGAGTACAAGGCCATGGGGAGCAGCTCATTCCCCTATAAAACAGGTGGTAGTGTTCCTGGATCACTTTAAGACACCTACAGGGTGGCACGGGAATTGGAGTCCTGAGACGCAGTCCTATCGGGGTCTTTGGGAACTGCTAGAGAACGTGCCAGGGGAGGACTGGCCTGGTTTGTGTACAATCCAGTAACGCTCCAGAAGACTGAAACAGGAAGCCAGAAACAGTTTTCGGATTGACTTTTAAAGAAATCCTGCTGCCACACTTGAACGAGTCAGAGTCGGGAGTCAGCAGGCAACACTCATTTGGAGGAAGGAAGGAGGAAGATTTGGTTTGGTTTGTTAATGTTGCATGGTCTTTAAGAAGGGTGACTTTTGTGATAGTGTCACAGATAAATATCTATTCTTTTATCCCAGAAGTGTGTTGGGCAATACTGTGTCTGTGGTTTGGGCTCGGGGCACCCTGTGGTGGTTATAATATACATCCCAGACAAGATACTTCCTTGTACCACCTAACTGAGGTAAAGGGTTTGTTGTTGACATCATCTGGTTCAGTAATGAATCTAGTAGGTGAAGGTGGACCATATTCCATCCCCTGAACTTTTGATTCTGCAGCAAGGACTTTCTTGCAAGTGTTTTACAGACTGAGCAGGGCCAGATGCTTAAGTGCACAGCCGGTCTTAGGGCGAAGCGAACGAAGCGACCACTTTGGGCCCTCAGCTGGAGGGGGCCCACTGCGCCCAAGGTTTTTTTTTTTCCTGTGATGCGACGCTGCTGCGGAAGGCCCAATGGAGCAACAGACTCCTTCACTCCAACCTCTATTACTAATTTTTTTATATATATAATTCACAGGCAACATATTTCATCACCTAATTACTCCACGTGGACATCTCCACTCGGCACTCCAATCTTCATTACGGTTACGGTTGTCAGTGTCAAATGGAAATCGTCAAAAAGTGATGGTTGTAGATGCCGGGAAAATGCATTTCTGCAGCTCAGAATGCAGGAAATCGCTTGGCGGCCGGGGCTCTGCCCCGGACCCCCTAACTGCAGGGGTCGGGGCCATCGGTGTCACTTTGCTTAGGGCCCAAGATTGTCTAGGGCCGGCTCTGTTAAGTGTATGAAGGCTGCCTGGCAATAATGAAAAGTGCTTCTTTTGTGATAAATTGGTTAATGCCTTGCTTGGCATTACCTTAATCTGCATGATAAAACAGCAATTTTAGGATTGCGCGCACAGTGTCTGTCATACTTGAGATTATTTATTTTTTTGCTTAGTTTATTCTCTACACCATTTTCAGTTTCTCCCATTCCCATCAGCTTTTTACATGGGTGTGGTCGTACTGTTTTGCTGTTGCCATGGCCTTGGCCCAGTTAGGAAACACATACTGCGTTATCACCTCCTAGCCATTAAAGATGTTAGTCAATACATTACTGTCAGCATCCTAGTTTGAAGATATTCTAAACAAATCTCTGCTTGTGTTTATTTTGATTGGTTTGGCAACAACTTTTTTTTCTGATTTAAAAAGAATTAAAAAAAAAAACTACATTTTGAACAAAGTTCAGGGTTAGAGGCCAAAGGGTGCTCATCTCCTGGTCCTTTTTTAACCAGCTTTTTCAAAACACAATAGCCTAAGTGTATACTGTATGCATCATGAAAAGCGGCTGTTCTGCATTATACTGATCAGAAGTACAAGTTGGCTTATGTTCACAGACTGTGTATTCATGTATGTGATTCATCTACCTATGACATGCACATGCAATTTATTGGCATTCCACAAAAATCATTTATTAGACCATGTTGTATTTAGTCCACAGTACAAGTGACAGATTATGCAGCCAATGTCATATAGACTTACCAGGCATGTTAAAGACCCCTTTTTTATGAAAGTCCATGATGGCAACTGCAGGGCAATAGCCACAGGTGACACAAAAGTACAAGTAGTCCAAACTGGTTAAGGCTTCAAAGTGAAGATAAGCCTGAAGCACCTCTTCTTTACTTGGGAAACAAGCATTTGCTGTTGCCTCTAGTGCTTCAATCACATGAGAAACAGCTGTGTGCATCTACAGAAAAAAAATAAAGTTTTAGGTCAAACACTGCTCAAAAACACTTATAAACTGCAAACTGTTTGAACCTTTGAAGGTTCATACCTGGAGAGAATTCCGAAGAACAAGGCACAAATGCAAAGTAATGATGAGACGATCGTTAAAATTATGAAGGCCACTCTTCCACTCCTGGTAACGGTACGTCATCCCACATTTGTAGCATGTCCTAAAGTATGTGGAAACACCTGAAAGCAGAGCAAATGTATAAAAAGGTTAAGTGTCTGAATTTACAAACTAGTTTCAAAGTACGCAGAATAAAGAGTGCAGGTTTGCATACCTTCTGTGACACCTGTATATGCTAATACTTTGGCTTTTGAAGTAATCAGCATAGGATCACTCAGAATTTGAAAATCAGGACACTCTGTGCAAATAGTCTCCTCTGGAATCAAAACCTTTGGAATGCCACTGTAACGACTGCTAGCGTTAACAACACTTTGTGGGAGAGATGCAGGGAGAGACTTCTCTTTTAAAAGATACTGGATCATTCTTTCTACTCCAGCATAATCTGGTGGATAGATGGTCCTCTCTAACTCTTCATGGTCCTCTTCATCTAAGGAATCGGTTGAGAGCTGTGGGAAAGTGTCCATCACAGTGTCACTTTCTGTGCCCATCACATTCTCAAAAAGTTGTTTGTTAGTTTGAAAGAGGTGCCACTTAGAGATTGTTTTATGAATGCATGACCTCTGTGTCTTGTTACATGGGCAGGACCAAGTGTTTGTCTTGGTGTCATATGATACAATGACCCTTCCCAACCTGCTGTAGGAGGAGACCTTTGGCTCAAACACTGATATGTATTTATTAGCTAAAGGTGCTCCAATGGTCAACTCCACAGAAAGTGGCGCAGCACGGGCAATAGCCATCTCTTTCCTTCGTAAACAAATGTTTTTCTTTTCATCTCCAAACCATTTCAACTGTACCATCTGGTTCAGAACCTCTTCTTTCAGGAAAATTTGGTCCTCAACACTGAAGGTGCAAAAAGTTAAAGATTTAATGTGGTTGCACTCAAAAGGCACGAAGCCATCTCTCATAGAAAGCTCTTCATGTGTATTGCACTGATTCATTTCACAGATAACTGAATGGTTTGTCCCCCATGTTTTTTTCTGTACATGAATAGGTGTAGCCGGACTAAAAAATGATTTTTCCACAGCATAGATTCCATTTAGACGGTCAATGCATTGGCTTTTCAGATGTTTTCGTGCGGTTATGTTCTCTCTAATGTCCATGTGCTTTCGTCCAAGGTGGGTTCTCAAATTCTTTTTATTAATTACCATCCCACAATGTATGCACTTTACTCTTATCTGCTTCTGAACTTGCACTTTCACTCTAGGTGGGATTAAGACTGCTGGTGATGGATCATTTGATGGTGAAGGAGATGGAGGTAATGAAGAAGCACATGGTGGCGGAGGTGAAGGCGAGGATTTCAATAAAAGGGGTAATGCAGGTCCAACTGGAGATGGGGACCGAGGTGAGGATTTCAATGAAGGAAGAAATGCAAGTCCAACTGGCGATGGAGATCGAGGCGAGGATTTCAAAGTAGAAAGCAATGCAGGTCCGGCTGGTGATGAAGGTCGAGGAGACGTTTTCAATGCAGGAAGTAATGCAGGTCCGGATTGTGATGGAGGTCGAGGTGTGCATGACTGTAAAGGAGGTAGTAAAGGGCTGGCTGGAGATGGAGGTGGAGACACGTGTACCTGAGAGGAAGATAAAGCAGGTCCAGCTGATGATGGAGTGGAAGGTGTTAATGCTGGCAACAAGGTTTGTGCAGGGTCTGTTGATAAACGCTGGATTATGCATATTGGTGGGCGGTGTACTGCTTGACTGGCTGAGGACTGAAAAGGTCTGCATTTCGAAATGTGACTTATAAGTTGTACCCTCCTGATCACAGTAGCTGAACAGTAGCAGCAATGAAAATGTGCTGTTTTCCGGCAGTCCAAGTTACATTTTACAATAACATAATCTGAAAATGAAGAAAGAACATTAGTGAGATTGACCTTAAAAAATACTGTTAACTATGTTATCAAACAACTAGGGTGGAGTGGCATTGTACTGGCTATGTCCAATAATTTGGAAAGCTCTGAGGCTAGTAACATTGCTGGTTCGAATCCTGTAAACGTGAGAAATGACTCCACTCCACTGGGCCCTTGAGCTTAGATGTCAATCCAAAAATTATAAAACTAATTTTCTAACTTCCTGTTGGAATGTAGCAAGCACTTATGTATGTTATATGGAGACTACTCAAACAGGTAGCAGATTCTAGAGGCATCAGCTAACTACAAGGGATTACCCAGGACAGGCGATGTGGACCTCCCTATGTGTGCTGCCCCATGGACAACTAGGAAGGCACTGGCAACACATTTATCTAGCTACCGCTGGCTTTTAGTTTCAGGATTAACCAGATACTTCCTGATAAGCTGCATTTCAAGTACAAACTTTGAGGGGTTTTTTTCCCTAATTTCCCACACAATGGTGTCTATAAAACCTTCATATCAGATGCTCTTCTTATCAAGGAGCCTGTGCTTTATCTTAAAAGGAAAGTCTGTATCTGATGACAAAAAGTCAATTCCTGGAATGCCTGCTTACTTCCTTCTGCCTGTGGGATGACAGGCAACAAGCAACTGATAAGTAGAACGCTGCCTGGAAATATTCAAAGTAAATATAACCCTTCACATTCACACAGTGGCACACAAATGTTTTAATCTGGTAGGCACCTGATTGTTAATAAGGGGCACCCAATAACCTAATAAATAGGGCAATTAAAAAAAAAAGTTATTTTAAAGTAAACATTGTATGCTTTCCAAGGAATTAATGAAAATTAAATAAAACTTTTTACACAAAACCACCAAGAAAAACAATCAGGCTATGTACTACCGCCTGATTACAGTAAATGAAATTATAAAACTGATAACAGCGAAATAAAAAATGTCTGTTTTCACGCAAAACCACCAAGAAAAACAATCAGGCTATATACTACCGCCTAACTAGAGTAATTGAAATTATAAAAATGATAATAACGAAATAAAAAAATGACTGGTGTACAAAGCAAGCAACTGAATGTAATTTACCATATGTGTCACATTAAAAATATTAAAGTAGACAATGGAATGGAACTGGAAATGATCAAATGGTTATTTCAGGCTGAGAAGTAGTGGAAGTATTATTTTGGGAAAAAAACTATTGCTTCTTCCATGCTCTGCATGAATACATAATGTTTAGACAATATGCAAGATGCAACATGAATATTCCACAGCAAGCAGTTGGATGTTAGCCTGTACAACACATGGAGTATTCAATTAATATGGAGGTACCAGATACAGTGGAACCTCGGTTCATGAACGTCTCGGTACACATACAAATTGGTTTACGACCAAAAAGTTCGCCAAACTTTTGCCTCGGTTCATGACCACACACTCGGTATATGAACAAGCCAGTTTCCCTTTCGGTTTGTGCGTGCCGATGATTTCCACACGTGTTGCATTGTTCTTGGTCAGACGTGCATGCTTTCGCTGTGAACTCTTTGTGCTCTATTTCATTTCCCCTCTGGTTTGTACGCGCCGATTACTGCATTTAAGCACGTGTTCAGCCTCTCCCTGTTCATTGTTCTCAGTCAGACGTGCGTGCTTTACCTGTGAACTCTTTGTGCTCTACAGTATTTTGTGTGCTTTTGCAGTTAACTATGGCTTCTAAGCAAGTGAAGAGTGGTGAGAAGAAAGTTTTGCAGAAAATTGAAATCGAAATAAAGAAAGAAATTATTGAAAAGTATGACCGTGGCGTTCGTGTTACTGATCTCGCCACCGAGTACAAGAAGTCAAAATCTACGATTTCGACTATTCTAAAGCAGAAAGAATCTATTACAGCAGCTGATGTTGCAAAAGGAGTTACAGTGTTAACCAGGCAGAGGCCTCAAGTGCTGGAAGAGGTGTTGCTAGTGTGGCTGAATGAGAAGCAACTTGCAGGGGATAGCGTAAGCGAGGCGATGTTATGCGAGAAAGCCAGGAAGATTCATGGCGATTTGTTGCAAAACTATCCTTCTAGGAGTGGCGAAAGTGAGGAATTTAAAGCCAGTAGAGGATGGTTTGAAAAGTTTTGCAAGAGAAGTGGCATTCATAGTGTGGTAAGGCACAGAGAGGCTGCTAGTTCAGACGCTGAAGCTGCAAAAGAATTCGTGAAAAATTTCACAAAATTAGTGGAGGACGAAGGCTACATCCCGCAACAAGTCTTCAACTGCGACGAGACTGGATTGTTCTCCACCCAGTTCCTCCTCACTTCATGCCAGAACTCAACTCATGCAAGGTTAGTTTTCTTGGTGGTTCATGGTTAGTTTTTGTATTACAGATTTTTCAAATGTTCATTTTTCGGTTCGTAGCGTAAATTGTTGCAATGTTACTTTTCTCATTTTTCAAATGTTCATTTTTTTCCCTGTGCTTAAAACTCGTTAAAAAAAAGTGTTTACAGCAAGTGGTTTGTAGCGTGATTTGTTGCAATGTTACTTTTCTTGGTGGTTTATTAAATTACAGATTTTTCAAATGTTCCTTTTTTTCCCGTGTTTAAAAAACTCATTTATAAAAAAAAAAAAAAAAAAAAAGTGTTTACAGTGATCGGGTTGTAAGGCTATTAGCGTGAACTCCTGCAATGTTACTTTCTTGTTTGCTTGTGGTTGGTTTTTAAATAAAGTCCGGATTTGTTCAAATGTTCCTTTTTCCCCCCCCTGTGCTTAAAACTCATTTAAAAAAAAAAAAAAGTGTTTACAGCGATCGGGTCGTAAGGCTATAGCACAAACTATTGCAATGTTAGTTTTCTCTGTTGTTCAAGGTTTTCTCAGTGTTATTAAATGTTTTTACATTTAGTTTACTATTACAATGTGCTTTCTATGGTGTAATTAACTCTATTTGTGCTTAAAAATCTTTAAAAAATATATATATATTTACATACAGTTCGTATGGTCTGGAACGGATTAATTGTATTTACATACAATCCTATGGGGGAAATTGCTTCAGTTCACAACCAAATCAGTTTACAACCAGAGTTTTGGAACGAATTATGGTCGTGAACCGAGGTTCCACTGTATACTTACGCAGTAAAACTCATGTAATGGAATACAATTCTGTCTAAATGTATTGGAAGGGCAAAGCCAATTTATGGGTTTTTGCTATACACTGAATAAATTTATTTTTGTGATCAAAAATATGAGAGTTCATCATCTCAGCTTTCATTTCCTAGTATTGACATCTGTTTTAAACAACATAGAAGATAGTACCTTCTGTAGCAAGCCACTGAATTTTTGTAGCTGAGCAAAAGTGTTGGAACATGCGACTGGCAGCTGTCTGTTGTTACCAAATGAGTCCTGTTAGACTGATCACTTAAACAATAAATAGCTTTGAATGAGAACCCTTGGGTTTCACCTGTGAAGACTGAATTTGTTGTTAAAAAGGATACACCATCATGAAGACCTATGGAATAAAAGCAAGCCATTTAGAAGCTGAAAAAAAATCAATCAGAGGAACTACACAAACATTGTACTGGCTATTTCCAATAATTTGGAAAGTTCTGAAAAAGAAAGAAACCACTGGTGCACTGAGCAACACACATCAAACAGGGGTCTGTTTCCTGAAAACGATCAGTGTTAGTGAATTTAAAAATAAAAAAAAAGTTGAGATAACAAACAACGTACAGTCATGTGAAAAAGTAAGTACACCCCAAGAAAACTTGAGACTTTTTCAGCATATTTGAGGAGGCAAACATTGGATCTTCCTACAAAAAGTGCCAACAGATAAAGGTGATATACTTGAATAAAAACATAAGGAAAAATTGCCTTTTCAATATTTTATTAAACAAAAAATATCAATAGATGTAATGGTCTACTGGGGAAAAACTAAGTACACCCTTGGCTTCAGAAGCTGGCATAGCCCTCTTAAGAAGATACGACTTCTTGTAGGCATTTTGCATAACTGTCTACCACTCCCCGACACTGACTCAATGAAATCTTTGACAACTCCGCCATTACAAAATTCCTTCAGTTGCAAGATGTTTGTGGGTTTTCCTGTGTGTACTGCTCATTTCAAGTCCACTCACAACATTTCAAAGGGACTGAAATTAGGGTTTTGACTTGGCCAGTCCATAACCCTGCATTTCTTATTTTTGAGCCAATTCTTGCTGGATTGTCTGGTGTGCATTATTGTGTTGAAAGCCCCATTTCTGGTTCAGCTTCAACATTTGGACAGAGGGCCTCATGTTCTCATCAAACACTATTAGATATCTGAGTTGAGAGTGAGTGCAAGCTGCCTAGGCTCTGAAGCAACAAAGCAGCCCCAAACCATAACATTTCCACCAACATGCTACACTGTCGGTATGAGATTCTTCTCCTGAAATGCTGTCTTTGGTTTGTACCAAACAAGTACTCTGTTACTGAGTCCAAACAGTTGTATCTTTCATTCATCTGTCCACATCAATGTTCCAGAGTGCCAGCCTTTGTCTATTTGTTCAATGGCAAACTGCAGTCTTGCTCTAATGTTCTTTCTGGACAGCACAGACTTTTTCCTGGTACACATCACATACAGGTCAAATTTGTGCAAAAAATTACCTGCAGATCCCACAATTAAATTTTGGGTCACTCGGAGACATTCTTTAGTATTAAACAGTCAGCACTTGTTCTGTATTTGCTGGGCCAGGCAGTTTGAAATCTTTGCCTCCTGTAAATTATTCTTCCTTATAGTGGAATGATTGATTTCAAATAAGCTGGTGATTCTAAATTCCTTGCCAGGCTCATAGGCATCCACAACCTTCTTTCTGAGAGTCTTGGAGAGCTCTTTAGATCTTGGCATGATGACACCACACATGTCAATATCAAAGGGAACATCAGACCCTTGAGACATTCAGTTTAAATAAGACATGGTCCACCTGCATACTCCCTGAGGAGGTTCTACTCATTGGCTCCTAATCTGGAATACCCGATTCTAATTTTATGGATTTGAAGTGATGATAAATGTAGGGGTGTACTTACTTTTTCCATGTGACAAATCTGCATTTTTGTAAATTTACATTATGAGAGTGATTACACCATATCAAATTGATGTGTCATTTCTTCAGGTATGCTATCTTTATCTGTAGACACTGTTTGCATGAAGATCTAACGTTTGCCTGTTCAAATATGTTGAAAAAGTCAAACAGTTTTCATGCGGTGTACTTATTTTTTCACATGTAAAGAACAAGTGAGTTTTAGGAGTGTTTCCCATAGCTCTTCATTATTCCACTTTTAACAAACGGGTTTAAAGTAAGTGTTTTGGGCTCCTCCCCAGCATCTATATCAGAAAAGAATATTTTCAATCCCACATACTTCAGTTGTCAAATATGCTACAGTCACTCCAGACATGTACAAATGTTAAATTACAAAAATAATTTAAACAAATAAGTCAAATCAATTTAAAAAATGAATCTATGAAAGGGCTCAAAATGTGATGCAGCTCCCTTGCAAAAGAAGAACAGTGGCGTGCAGCAAGGGGAAAAGAAAGCAACATTTCACAAAAGAGAAGTTAAAACAACTTACAGAGGAGTTGGCAAAAAATAAAGAAATGTTATTTTCCAAGGCTTGTGGAAGCTCCCAAGGACTTGTGCAAGCACTGGAATCACATCTTGCACGGTTGCAGAGCATGATCTGGGCATATGGGTGTATGGTGTTCTACCTCTGCTTACCCAGTTTGAGGATTCGACACTGGTGTTAGCAGCTATTCACAAAAAGGACACCCACTGTCTCCTAGTAACCTGCCACCTGCAAATGCACTATCCTGAGCCATCTGACACACTCCACAGTTGGGCCAAATTTAAGCATCATGTGTACACCCAAGCCACTTGACCACAACATATACAAAAGGTCTCTGATGATCAGTTGCATATCATCTGGACATTTCAACACTGAGAACCCTTTTTGACAGGTGTAAGTGGAATTCAAGACGCTGGGAGTGTGAATAGGAATGAGTGTTCCATCCACCTACAATTCCAGGTATGCCTGCAATAGCATGAAAACCAATTTTAGTGTCATGCAAGGTGTTGTATTATTATTGGTTACTTATTTAGTTGTCACCTTTATCCAAGACAACTAAAAAATTTCAAACACAATTGGTCGAGTTCTGAGAAATCAAGGAAGTGTCCGCAAATATCGCCAAACTCAGCGAAATGCATTGAAGTGAATGGGGAAGGACAAACTGAACTAGATTAGACTGGATTACAATGGTGCAATCATCTTTAAAGTGTCCCTGAGGGTTAGGGAAACATCTGCCAACTATACTGGACCGATTATTGTGGCCAAAAAGGTGACCGGAGCTGTACAGCAGCAGTGCCAACCATTGCACCACCGTGCCTCCGTGAGATCAAAGAAGAAAGTATGCAGTCAGAGACTTCAATCATTTATTTTATCAAAACGAAGTGAAAATGCCGAAATCATAGTCAAAAGTCAGAAAATTCAAAGTGGGTGTCATGATTGAAGCCGCGGGCTCATTCTATTTTTTGAAGTCACACTGAAGGGCACTCCGCTGTCTGTGCTGATGCTTTGCACTTTTTCTTCTATCAAAAAGATAGAAATGTCTTGTAGATATTATAGATCTTTCGATATTATAATTATTTCATAGAGTTCCATGTGTTTTTGTGAGTGTCAGGCTCCTTCAAGGTTTGTTTTTTATCTCCATGTAGCTAATTATGCATGCATAGGGCACGTGCCTCCTTCTCGTATACTGATGTGGAACTCAAGATCAACCAGCACATTTGGCGACAGGCAGAGACAATTCTTTGTTTATGCTGTATGCGTTTCCTAAAAATAAGATTTTGAGAACCTGTGTTATTTAATTATCTGTTCTACTACTAAGTCCCACAGAGTCTGTAATGAAAATGATCAGCATACCCTTTGTAGGTGCCATCTGATGTTGGCTGTTACAGCTCCAGGGTTTATCACACTGGCCTCACAAAGCATTATGGGGCACTGGAGGAAAAAGTTCTCCTAAAAAGACTAAATTAACAGTAAATAATTTGACAAGTATTTTATATATATACTAGCCAACCCGCTGTGTAGCATACGCCGCGTTATTATGTATTGATGGGTGAACACTTCCTGAAAGACAGAGTTGTCCAAATGGGGTGGGTTTGAGGATACGACTGTATGTGAGTGAAAAGATGGAACTCTGGAGAGGGCAACATACAATTGTCCGTGACTGAAAACTGGAGGATCGCCATCGCGATTCCACCTCCCAGAGCGAGGGACGGGGCTGGACGGCGCTCGGGCAGAACAAGAGGAGAGGGGAAGGACGCCCATTCCACCCCAGCCCCCACCCCCCACCATTCTAGTCTGCTGATTTCTTAGTCATCGTTCAGTACACACTGCCTGCTCATATGCCTGCCCCCAACTCCTCACCTGAGTCGCTTTCGTCTCTGCTACAGTCCACATGCACCTCTGAGCCACGTTGACTTTTCATTGTTCTTTGCGGTTCCGGCTGCTTTTCTATATATAATCCACCAAGTCAGCACCGGACATCTAAGGGCATCACAGACCTGTTAATGCTCAATCTCACGTGGCTGAAAGCTACTTGTCCCTCTAAGAAGTTGGACGCCGACCGCTCGGGGGTCGCGTAACTATTTAGCAGGAGGGAGTCTCTTTCGTTATCAGAATTAACCGGACAAATCGCTCCACCAACTAAGAACGGCCATGCACCACCACCCACAGAATTGGAGAAGATTGACAGTTTGATAGCTCTTTCTCGTGTCCGGGCCGGGTGAGGTTTCCCGTGTTGAGTCAAATTACACGAAAGGCTCCACACCTGGTGGTGTCCTTCCGTCAATTTCAGCTTTGCACCCTTACTCCCCCCGGAACCCAAAGACTTTGGTTACCCGGTTGGCTGCCCGGCAGGTCATGGGAATAACGCCGCCGGATCACCAGTCTTCATCGTTTATGGTCGGAACTACGACGGTATGTGATAGTCTTTGAACCACCGTACTTTCGTTCTTGATTAATGAAAACATTTTTGGCAAATGCTTTCATTCTGGCTCAAATTGTTGGTGGGCAGGGCTCTGAGTTGGTGGGCGTGGCTCTGTCTTGCATTTGTCTTGCTTGCCATGGACTTCGTGAATTCTTAGAGTTGGTGGGCGTGGCTATGTCGTGCGTATCCCATGGTTGTCTTGCGTGCCCTGTCGGCTTAGTGAATTATATATATCATATATATATGTATATGATATGTACAGTATGTATACACATACACACACACACACATACAATTTTCCATGAGTATAAAAATTCCTGCAATAGATCAAATTCTGCTTTTCCTAGTGACTTAACTTTTGTTGATGGTCATTGCAAAACAATTTTACATGAAAATGTAGTGTTTTGGAGTGAAAAGTGCGATCAGTAAAAATAATGTGAAATTTGAATAATGTAAAGTATTTCTGTCAATTCTACATGGTCTCCCTTTAAAGTCCACAGATGCAAATGTATACTGTGGATATAAAAAGTCTACCCACTCCTGCCAAAATCACAGATTTTGCATAATAAAAAATTAAACCCAGATAAATCCCGTCAGAACTTATTCCACCTTTATTGCAAAATTGTAATCTATACAAAGAAGGTGAAAACAAATCAGAAACTCACATCAATTAAAGTGGCTCTGATTGAGCTCAGATGAAGTTTGACTGTTGCTGTAGGATTATCGTGATATCCTCTTGGTTGCAACATACTCCAAAAGCCATGGTCCACAAAGAGCTTTTAAAACACAAATGGGATCTCACCATTGAAAGGTATCAATCAGGATAGGGGTACAAAAAAGTATACAAAGCATTAAATATCCCATGGAGCATGGTGAAGTCAGTCATCAACAAGTGGCTCAATATGGCTCAATAGTGACTCTACCAAGATCAGAACGTCCTTCAAAGATTGATGCGAAAACAAGAGGAAAACTGGTCAGGGAGGCCACCAAGAGGCCGACAGCAACATTAAAGGAGCTGCAGGATTTCCTGGCAAGTACTGGTTGTTCCTTACATGCGACAACAATCACAAAACCTTGAAGCATCTGCAAGGAAGCTGAAGACTCAAGACGCAATTTTTTGTAAGTAGGAATAGGCAAAAATTGCAAGTCCACACGTGCCAAACTGATAAGACACTAAGCCAAAAAGACTGAGTGCTGTAATATCAAAAGGTGCTTCAACTAAGTATTCGTTTAGATCAGGGGTCTCCAACACGTCACTCGCGAGCTACCAGTAGCGTGCAACCCCTTTCGGGCTCTTGTTCAGAAAGCGGACACCACTTGGTTGTTTTACACAGAGGTCACTTGGTTGTTTCACAATAATTAAGATTAGGTATATAGGTAGGTTTCACATTTCTGTTATCATTTTAGCCCTAAAATAGTGACTTAACATCACGGACCTATTTTATTGACCTTAAGATTAGTGTTTGGGTGAGGGGAAGGCCGTCTCAAGTGGTGTCCGCTTTCTGAACAAGACCCCCCCCCCCCCCTTTCCAAGTAGCTCAGGGTTAATGAATCCTACATAAATTTAAAAACTTGATTAGTCAAATTGGGGTGGGCGATCTTTCCAAAAAATCATATCACGATCCTTTTAACACAGACTCACGATCCACAATCTGAATTGCAATCTATCTTTTCAATGTGGCATACACTTAAGGGACTGAACTCATCAAGACCTTAGTAAAAATTTTAAATATCAAACAAAGTTGAATTCAATTGTTCTCTCGTTCGCTAGCTAAGCAGAGTTAAGGAACACGCCCCGAAGCTGGCAAGTGAGTGAGGAAGGCCCCTCCCCTCGGCCCACTGCGTGTTTCTTGGATTCGTGCAAAAATAAAAATAAAATCGGTACCGCAAGCGAACTCATACATAATGAAATGAGAGAAGTCACAAAATCAATTGGAATGTTCAAGAAAATTATAGAAAAAACCTGATCTAAATCCGTTAAGTAGTTCTCTCGTGAAAAGCGGACAGACAAACATTGGATTTTATATATTATATATTAGCAAACCTTCAAAATAATGTGCAGTTAAAGTCTCAACAGCATTCTCAGAATTTCTGGAGCTTAGTAGAGCCAGATAACTATAAGAATCTTCACCAAGTAGCTCTGAAAATGGCCGAGTGCACTGACTCTTTTTCTCCCTTTCCTGCAGACCATTCACAGGAGATCCCACCTGGCCCTCTTGACGTCACTTCCAGGACCGAGCCTATAGAAGAAGACCTTGCCGGCTCCGGCCCCTGTGATGTCACGTCCGGGCTCGACCCTATGGCTTAAGACCTTCATGAGCCCGACCCCTTTGATCTCACTTCTGTCTTCCCCTTTAAAAGCCTCCACCTTTTCCCTATTCCCTCAGTTCTGTTTTGTGCACATCAGTGCTGTATTCATTTCTCAAATTGCAGCCAGGATACCAATTATACGGGTGGCTGCCCCAAACCTCACTATGACTCTGTGTGGAGTTTGTGACACTGCGTATTTGGAATTGCATTGTTTTGACAGCATTCATGTTTTAATCCAATGGTGTGAGAGACACTAGAAAATGCATACAGACATACAAAATGCACTTGCAGGTGAACTAAATAGTTTTTTGTGATGTTTTAATGCAAAATGTGAGTTGTGGACACCAACATTTTGTAAATGTTCAGGCAAAACAAGCTTATTCAGTTTGTTTGGATTGAAATAAGCTATGAGAATAAACGTTAGAAAACATGAGTAGCTCTCTACTATTTTCATTTTGTAAAAGTAGCTCTTGGTTAGAGACCCCTAGTTTTAGGGGGTGCGCACACTAATGCAACCAGGCTTTTGTAAGATTTTTTCCTTTTTTCATTAAGCAGTTTCTGATCTGCTTTTATCTTCTTTGAACAGATTGTAATTTTGCAAAAAAGGTGGACACCACTTTCACCTCTGCTTCTCTCCCTCCCTTATTGGCCTCTAGCGAAGCAAAACATACGCTTACAGTCACAGCACCTGGCACCCTCACTGGAACTTTGTAGTGCTTGCTAACCATTTTGTTTCATCAAATGCTGACCTTGCATTTCACACCTGACTGTACACGCCAAACATGATCACATCTCTTTTTTTCCTGTCTAGGATACTGCCTGGCCTATCAATTGCTTCTGCTCCAACTTTTATTTGCATAAAGCCATTAACAGAACACATACGATAGCATGTCATGTAATTTTCCAACCTGCTTAATCCAGACAAGTGTCACACTGGGGTTGGAGGCTATCTCAGCTAGCATAGCAAGCAAGTCAGGAACAAACTCTGGACAGGGTGCCAGTCCATCACAGGGTGAACACACACACACACACATTTTATACATCCTGTAGGGCCGATTTAGCATGGCCAGTCCACCTACTCTTCATGCCTTTGGACAGTGGGAGGAAATTGGAGCACCTTTAGGAATCCTGCACAGAGAACATGCAAACTCCATGGAGGGAAGACTCACAAGGCAAATCCTGGTCTCCTTACTGTGAGGCAGCAGCGCACAGTCTGTACTATAGCATACTATTATTAAATATCGATGAACACAAATAAATAAACAAACGTGTTGTCTAATTTCCTTCTTTCTACAATGTCACCAAATTTCAATCAAACCACTCAAGGCATTTCTTAAATTTTTGGGGTAGATGGTGATTTTATTGTGGGGGGCAGTTTACCTCTAAATATAGATATACAGTATATCACAATGTCCTTTCTTGGCGGATGCCTACTGCCTTAGATGTACAATCCTGCCAAATTTCTGCTTTTTAGGGAATGGGAAATAGTGTTTTTGTTGATGATTGAGAGAGACAGTGAACTTTGTACATATATATGATATAGTACCTGCCAAACTGTATCACACCTCTGTGAGCTGCTTCTTGCAACTGAGAGGACGTGGCAGATGTTTGCCAACTGGACAACCAACCACAAACATTACCTGGCAGGTAACCACCTTAATAATCAGACTGTGCTTCAGAACCAGGAATGTAATATCTATATATGTATACACACATACATGTCATGTGTTCGAGGGTGTGGAAGGGGAAGCAACTGCATTTTGAGTGTTGGAATATGGAAGGGATGGGGGTGGGGGGGTAAATGTATGTCTGAATTTTTTTTTTCTTCTTTAATTCTTCAGTATAACTTTATGGATGTATTAATTATCTTATCATGACTAAGAATTTTTTTTTTTTTTTTTTTTTTTATGGGTGAAGGGAATTTGGAAGGTTTAATGGGAAGTTTGATATTTGCTTTCTGAACACAAATCACATAAAACAAATCGTAGCTTGGCTTAGTAAAGAAGGGTATGTTGCAAATCTGGGATCTATATTCCAAGTTAGGGGCACAAATTAGCATTTAAAATGACTTAATTATGTACAGTATACGTAAGGTAGCTGGCCATTGGGACACTGAAGGAATGGCTGATGAAAATGGGTCTTTTAGGATATACAGTATGTGAATAAAAAATTAAAAATAAGTAATTTCAAACAGGGGCGGCACGGTGGCGCAGTGGTAGTGCTGCTGCCTCGCAGTAAGGAGACCTGTGGTTCACTTCCCGGGTCCTCCCTGTGTGGAGTTTGCATGTTCTCCCCGTGTCTGCGTGGGTTTCCTCCCACAGTCCAAAGACATGCAGGTTAGGTGCATTGGCGATTCTAAATTGTCCCTAGTGTGTGCCCTACGGTGGGCTGGCGCCCTGCCCAAGGTTTATCCTGCCTTGCGCCCTGTGCTGGCAGGGATTGGCTCCAGCAGACCCCCGTGACCCTGTGTTAGGATATAGCGGGTTGGAGAATGACTGACTGACCACACCAATAATGTCTAGGTTGTATTTTTAAATCAATTAAATTATATCCTGATAAAAACAAATATCAATTTCTACCAAAAACATGAAAATTACTGGGCATGTCCAGACTTTTGAGTATTGCGTATTCTGGTGGTGTGCTGAAGTGTTGCATGTTGCTTGCACGTGCAGGTAAGGATTTCACTGCACTCTGCTGCTACTAAAGAATCTCCCACTCTTTCGGATTGCAAAATAAAAGAAGAAAAAAAAGACAAACAACTTCAATGTTGAGGTCATCTACAGTACAGGTAAAATGAGTCACTGATGACTGCGAAATTGCTCAGAACAAAACCCCCGCAGTCGTAGTGTACCCAGGACTGAGCATTTCATAAGGAGCACGGCATCCAAGTGTCCTCACACCAACAGCACCCATAAACACAGTGAGAAGGCTTGGAGTTTGTTGTTTCGGCAGCATTTGAGTTGTCCGTGTAAAGCAGGACACAGCAAGGACTGCTCAGTGTACGTCTGGTCAAGAATGCTTAACGTGTTTCAGTATACACGAGTTAAACGTGGACATAACTAAATCAACAAACACTAAACACCTATTGTTTGGGAAAGATGCACAAAATAAAAAAAATGTTGGACACGACCCCATTGACAAAATAAACAATTTTGGGGTAATGGTCACGGCAACTTACATCTTAACATCTGACACTTAACAAGTCTACAACTGCACAGCAACTTAAACAGCACACTGCAATATCTACCCCGTTTTCGTTGACCAAAGCCTCACATACTCCGGCAAACAATCCCAGGTGACGCCGGCGATGCGCACGTGCTGCTCGGGCTTACCTTCGTGCCGAACCGCCAGGTTCAAGTGGTTCTGTAAATGGATTTGAACGGCATACAGCTGGTTAGGTTTATATACTGTCGGCTTGCAGAATGGACAGTGGTATAAACTACAGCACGTCGTGCACTTGGTGATCTGGGACTGCCTTCCAGACTTTAACACGGTTACGTGCTCCTGCCAAGGAAACACACGTTATGTCAACAGTCTGCACAAGACACAGCAGGGGTCCAACACATTTACAGCGAAATTAGAAGAGCTTTTGAACACGACATACTTACAGAAACGGTGTGGGGATTCCCTGATAACGCCATGATTCTCTTTCACAATGCCGCAGCTTTTCGGCCAGCTTATTAGCCGTAGTTTTCCATTTGTCTAGCCAGTAGTGTGTTAGCTTAGCAGATGAAATGTATTACGGTATACATGCGACGGAACTGTACGTAGATTCGATATAAGGTAGCAAGTGAACATCCAGCTTCGCCGTGACATCCCTGTGACTGCATAGCTGTGTAAGCTAGATGTAATACGGTAAGCGTGTCCGTACACTATACACAATACGGTAGGCGGCAGTGTCGTAAAGTGCAGCGTGCTGTAGGCCGGCGGATAATTGTGCGCATGTGTGTAGCAAATCAGACGCGGGAGCCAGCCGTAGTGATGGGCGGAGTGAAGCCTCATGAAGCATCAACACGTTTGAAGCAATTGTGTCGGAAATCGTATCGAAGCTTCGAAGCATTTGACACTCACCTCTCTAGGGACACCTCCTGGCCATTTGTATTAACAGCACATTTTAACAGTAAACTCTTAGAGCATTGTGGACGAATACCGAATCTCTATGAAGTTGTGATATACACCTTTGAAGTCAAAAATTATAATTGGCAATAATGTCAAGCATTGTAAATCGACATACGCTTAGCAAGTAATTATTCTGCAGTAATCGGATCGACGTTGACTAGTTACGTTAGGCGCCAGCACGGATTACCGTTGTTTAGAAGTAAATGTATGCGTAACGGTGGCTTGAACAATTACGCCAGTCGGACAGCGCCAGGTCTCGTGTTCAATAACAAACCTGGTCAGCATCTGTCTGGGGATTGCAGATTTCCGTTGCCTGATGCGTTTGATTGATAGTTCCGATTATGCGGCAATGCTCCTTGAAAACCTGGTTGGTGTTAGACTTCTAATCGGGAATTTAATCTGCATAATGTACATTCATATTCTAATTCCAATGTAAAACCAGCATATATCAGTATTTGAATTAAACTCTTCAACCAAACTAGACTACACCTCGTGGAAATGAGATTGGTCCATCACTAACTGTCACTAAATTTTGCAATAACTATACTGATACGAACTGGCGCTACACATCCACATCATCACGTGCATTGGAAATGAGACGCTGAGCTTTTGACGCACAAATGTTTCAAAACGACACATTGAAGCTTGTTTAAAAGTGCACGTGAGATGATGAAGGGGAGGTAAAGCCAAATGTCACTGAGATATGTCGTGTGTTTACTTTTATCAGCACTGTCAATTACTTCACCCCATGTTAGCCTTGTTAATGACGACGCTGTAGACTCTTCATCGATTGATACAGACGCCGACATGAAGATCTACTAATGCACTGGAAACAAAGAGCAGGCAGCTATCCATATTTATAGTAATTTCAAAAAAAATCTGTCTTTGCCAGAAACATTTATTCTTGTTTACCGTAAGAGCAGCCCATACTAATCATTTATCTCGAAGCATGCGCAAATAAGACTTGATACACGTATATCACCTAACGTTCAAAGTACAAGACCTGCAGTTTACATATTGTAACATAATATAGCTAATACAACTAATGAAACTACGTTAGCTAGATCTACCATTTCATCATACACATGAAACAAGACACATATTTTCATTAGATACATCTTTATCACATTGCTGCTTCACAGTAAGGAGACCCGGGTTAATTTCCCGGCTCCTCCCTGCGTGGTGTTTGCATGTTTTCCTCGTGTTTGCGTGGGTTTCCTTCGGGTGCTCCGGTTTCTTCCCACAGTCCAAAGACATGCAGGTTAGGTGCATTGGAGATCCTAACATGTCCCTAGTGTGTGCTTGGTGTATGTGTGTGTCCTGCGGTGGGCTGGCATGCTGCCGGGGATTTGTTCCTGCCTTGTGCTCTGTGCTGGCTGGGATTGGCTCCAGCAGACCCCCGTGACCCTGTGTTTAGATATAGCAGGTTGGACAATGACTGACTGACTGACAGACATATTGAACATTAATGCAGTAATTATAGCAGTAATAATGAACCTGAGGAAGAAAAGGAATATTTATGAGAAGGGACAGAAACAGTGATATCGTAGCAAACAGTATAAAAACAACATATAACACAGTAAATAGAACATATAGAATATCAAACAAGATATTACACTTCACCAGCAACCACCCGGTATCTCATAAACGGAGCTGTGTTAAAACTCTATTCAGAAGAGTCCACACCCACTGTAATACGAAGGAAACAAAAATGAATGAGAGACGCTATCTCTTCCATCTTTTCACTTCAAACGGATACTCAAAAACATTCATTAATCGGAGCTTACACAGAAGACGCCAAAAAACTCAGCAAACAATTGAACTGAATCAGAACCCCCACCTCACCTGGCACTCACTCCCTTATCACCAAAATGTGTCAGAAGGTACAGCGGGCATCCTGGCCAAGTCAGGCGTCAGAATAGTGCACAAACCCACAAACAATCTGCGCACGGTCCTCTTTAATGTTAAAAACAAGAAATCGATAGCAGAAACACGAAACGCAGTTATAGTATTCCACGCAGTTCTTGCTCAGCAGTATACATAGGACAAACTTCAAAAAGAATCGCAACACGTATAGAGGAACATCGCAACGCCGTCAGAAGAAAGGACTCACTTTCATTGATCTACACGCATACTAAATCAACAGGACATTCATTTAACTTGGACAAGTCAAATTTAAGGCCAGTACTAAAAGTGGCAGAGAGCTGGCCGAATATTGGCTATCAAATGAGAACGCCATCAACAGACACTTGGACGTAAATCCAGCATATGTAAACTTAAGGAGAACATGTTCATAATAAATAAACTGTATACCCAATACCCCCCCCCCCCCCCCCCCCCAATCACACTGATTTAGCCACCCCCATCCACATAATGTTTTGCTATATATTGCGTTTGATTCTTGCAAGTCTAAGCATTATCCTCTGATGAAGACCCCTGGCAGGGGTTGAAAGCTCAGGAATAAAAACTACTTTATGATACATGATACATTTTTTCTCCCTTTGTGGATCTCCAGCTGCAAATATACAGTAATCCCTCACCTATTGCGGGGGTTACGTTCCAGAGCCCCCCGCGATAGGTGAAAATCCGTGAAGTAGTGACCTATATTTATTTTATTATTTATACATATTTTAAGGCTTTATAAACCCTTCCCACACTCTTATAAACCCTTCTCACTCTCTTGTTAACCTTTCCCACACTCTTATAAACACTTCCTATGCTCTTAAACATTTTCTACATTCTTAAACACCTCAGACCAACACTGCACACTGCACGCAGCGATCAGACGTCAATGTGTCTGCACTCGCTTTGTGAAGGGGGGCAGATGAACTCACGCTGAGCAGAAATGGACTTTGTGCTGCTTCTGCCAAAATGCCTGCTTGTCGCTCTGCGCGTTCGGAAGGAGGAGGAGTGTGTGTGGGGTGGGGGTGGGGGGGGGGGTCTGAACGCACGTTCGCTCAAACCCCCCTCCCCGGAGGCGCAGTTCCCATTGTCAAGGGGGTGGGGAGCTGAATGAACGCTAAGGAGAAGTGGACTTTGTGCTGGCTTTGTGCTGCTTGTCGCTCTGCGTGTCAATAATTTAAAAGCCTGTACATCACCAATTTTCCTGTCTCACTGTCTTGTCTTGCGTGAAGTTAAGATGTTTTATAATAGTGAGATGTTACTCATATCCTTAGCCCGACATCCACATATCATATGTGTTAACAAAGTGTGTTTTATAAGTTTACATGTGTTTAAAGCATGTGGGATGGGTATTTTTAAGGCTTAAACTATAAAAATGTTTATTTATATGGTCTTTCTATATCGCGGATTTTATATATATATGTTGATTTCTATATTCAGTGAATACACGCATAACACTGTTCACTATAGAAGTGAGGCAGTGCAACACAGAGACTGGAATATTTATGAGAACAGCCAGAGTATTATGGTGAAGGAAGTGTTTTGAACCATATTAGTACAGCTGTTCTTATGCATTCTAATAGTCAGCATTTTAATATGCAAAATTTGTCATTTTATATTTTGACACTAAGTAATCTACTGCACAATAATTTCAGTTGTGTTGATGATCCAGAAAGATTTGTTTCACCAATCACAACTCTGTTGAAATTTTGTAACCTGGTGGTGGAATATGCAGTGTAATGTAATTAATATAACTTCCTAACTCTCGGGTCGAAGCAGTAAGCTGACATGAGGAGTGGAAATGTCCCGCCCCCATGCATTGCGGTTCGATACACTGAGCAGACATGCGTAGTACTGAGATTGCATCCTGATGGGGTGCTGAAGCCTCAGACATGCTGAGTACTGAGATCGTGACGCGACTCCGAAGCCTCTGCCATGCGCACTAGGTTAACTGAGGCTTCGAAGCGTCGAGCAGATTTGAAGCCTCAGACATGCGCACTGGGGTAACTGAGGCTTCGAAGCGTCGAGCAGATTTGAAGCCTCAGACATGCGCACTGGGGTAACTGAGGCTTCGAAGCGTCGAGCAGATTTGAAGCCTCAGACATGCGCACTGGGGTAACTGAGGCTTCGAAGCGTCGGGCAGATTTGAAGCCTCAGACATGCGCACTGGGGTAACTGAGGCTTCGAAGCGTCGGGCAGATTTGAAGCCTCAGACATGCGCACTGGGGTAACTGAGGCTTCGAAGCGTCGAGCAGATTTGAAGCCTCAGACATGCGCACTGGGGTAACTGAGGCTTCGAAGCGTCGAGCAGATTTGAAGCCTCAGACATGCGCACTGGGGTAACTGAGGCTTCGAAGCGTCGAGCAGATTTGAAGCCTCAGACATGCGCACTGGGGTAACTGAGGCTTCGAAGCGTCGAGCAGATTTGAAGCCTCAGACATGCGTAGTACTACTGAGATTGCGTCATGACGGGCTTCAAACGGGGATTTGAAGCCTCAGACATGCGTAGTACTGAGCTCATGACGGAGCTCTGAAGCTTCAGACATGCGTAGTACTGAGCTCATGACGGAGCTCTGAAGCCTCAGACATGCGTAGTACTGAGCTCATGACGGAGCTCTGAAGCTTCAGACATGCGTAGTACTGAGATTGGATCATGATAGGGCTTCGAAGTCTGGAGCAGACATGGTCACTGGTTACTGAATCTTTGTGAAGCCTCAGCACACTCAAAGGCATTGACCTCTATATTCTGAGAGTCTATCTGACACTTAACTCTCTAGTTATATTTTGTAATTCGTATTGACATTACACACTTCACTTAATATAGTTAAACTACAATTCAGGTAGTTGCTGAGGAGTAATTATTGTTCTTGTGGATTGCTGTGATTTCCTTTGTCTGATACATAGTGTCAAAGATATATTGTCATATATCAACTTTATATATATAAAAAGATTAGGTAAATCGTGCAACCTTTTTATGGAACACTTAATTTTGTTCAAAACCGTACGTCATATAGTATACATCTATAAATATAATTTTTTTGTCTTCATTAGGAGAATACAACAATGATACTCTCGTGTCAATTAAACCAATTTAATGTGCATATGTCAAGCAACATATTTCCACATCCGCCGCAGTAAGAACAGTAGTAGTAGTTCAGTTGTGCGAAGCTCGTTAATTATCCTGATTAGGTGGCTCAATGGTATCGCAACTGTCTCTCGGTAAAAACACCAGCGGTTCGCGTCGTCGATCCTCCACTTGATAAAGGTTTTTTTCAATTCCTCCATTTAACAATATTTTCAGCTTGGACGGATAGCGAACGAATCGAGCTGTCGAGGGAAGATTGGGCCGCCATAGACGGGCAGGGGGCACACGTCCCTAATTATATTGTGTATGTAAAGAGTTTCACTGTAAAACGTAATAAGCTTCATATTTGTGTGTTTGGAGACCCTGGTGTCGTACTGAATTTGTATTGTAGAAAAACAAACTACTGTGCAGCATGCCTAAATGTGTCTTTTCGTTTCTGATCGCTATACGGCACTACCAATTTAAGACAATTCGCTATAAACAGTTTCAGCCAATCAGCGCCTTCTAAACATGCAGAATGACAGTGTGAACCTTTATTGTAGCGGCGCAGCGTCTTCGTTTCAGTCAGTCATTGTCCTGTTAGACTATTTACTGTTAAGTGCTGCTTGAGGTAGCGTTTATAGTACAACAGGTAGCCTACGTAGTTCTTAAATTGATATTGAAATGCACACACAAGTCTCCTAAATTATTTATTGAAATGCCTACATTTACAGTGTCCATTTTAGGAAGTCGTAGTTTTTACTTGTTCCCGTTATTAGGGATTACAATTTCTCAGTGTCATATATTATTCGTTACTACTCGCGAGTCCCGCATCATTGAGATTCTGATTTATATTCGGTATAAGCAATTTTTTTAAAAGGAGCGTTAATTGAACTGACTATAGCAGACTTGTCATCTTCTTAAAATGACTTTATTGATTTGATGTTGACAATCATAAGGTCAAAAACCAAGGAGGCGATGAGTTTGCACGAACTGTGCTGTTTCTTTTTTTTCGTGACATCGCATCAGTAGAGAGTGCATGATGTTAACAATGCATTCTGTCCTAAATGGCAGCGCATACGCTTTTTTATATTTCCTAAAGGCCAATGTGTCTCAGTTTGCTCATTAATATATTTTGACAGTGTATTTTAGTGAGAATGATTATAAACATATTACCCACGTTCATTTCCCATGTAGATATGTAACGTTTGGTGAGAATAAATAAAAAGTAACAACACATATAATACCGGTAGTTATGTTGCATTGTTTATGATTAAGAAAATTCATAGTTTATCTGAAATGTTCTACTTATACAGTCGATTTATTCCACTTCTGAAGGTGTACATTGTCGGTATTCTCCATTGCAATTGCCCCAGAGTGTAAGGTGTGCCAGTGCAACTGAAGGGTGGCAGACGAGCTCACGTAATGGGTGACAAGGCACATCCTCACCCTGATGCCGAGGCTCTTGTCATGAATATTCCCATCTTGTGCTTTTTCTCGTTCCTGCCAGTTTACTATTATTATTGGACACGTATGTAGAGGGAATGTGTGTCTTATTTGATGTCTATGGACGGTAAAGGACGGTAAAGCCTTGAATGAAACTGAGTGTTGATGCTTTGGGTGACACGACAGGTGAGGAGCAGGGAACGTTAAATGTGACAGTGACTGCGGGGGATTATGGGACTGGAAGATGGTTTAAGAATACAGAAACGACAAAAGCTTAGTCTTTCAATATTTTTATTTACATCAATGACTTACTCCGTTGTGCTGCAGTTCGGAAGATTACTTATTTACCCCCCGGCGCAGCCTTTGATAAGAAGCATTCAGAAGGAAAGGATGTTACTGACAAAGTCAGGTGCTTTTTTGAAAGTTTGGCTCCAGATGTGCTTATCCAGCTGCTCCTTCTTGTCAGTACTTGAGTGATCTTTATGTTCACCTCTGGATGAATTCGCAAAGTTTCTTTACAACGTTTTTGTCTCATTAACGCAGAACTCCCGAAACTTTCCTAAAATTGCAGAAGACAGTTGTGATTAGTTATGCAGCACACGCTTTTACACACATTGCTTTTTGGAAATCAGTAATACAAATCAGCTACAGATCTGGGAATCACTGAATAGTAAAAACGTTTAATGATAGTGTCTTGCGCATATACTGGTGTAATGACCACGTCGGCTTTAGTGAAGCGTTTCTTAGCCTCTCTGATATGATCGACATGGCGTAGAGTAGATTCTGGATTGTTATAATACGTGCTACCTTACGCAAAATATGCTCATTAATTTGTTACAGATTCTAGGTGGACACGATTCCACACCAAGGAAAAAGGTGCCCCATGTAAATCGTTCATAATGTCTCCAAAATATATTTGTTAACTTTCAGACAAGTACTACTTAACTGTTTTATACAAAATCCTTATTTCAACATATGCGAGCCTAAATTAGGATTTGATCTCGGGTTTGCGAACCTTATCGCTGTAGCAAGAACAACTGCTTTTACGATTTGAGCCAAAGCACTTTAACAGACTAGTGAATGACCAAATCGACTGCTGACTGCGCAGATATCAATGACGTCATTACGCAAGCGTGATTCAAAATCACGTGACGGGCGCATTTGAAGCAAGCCTCGAAGCGGCGCTTCGATCTCCAGTGCTTCGAAAGCTCGACACAGTGTCGAAACCTGAGTATCGAGCGGCCCATCACTAGAGCCAGGTGCGTTCCGGTTCATGAATTACAAGGACTGGCGCGCAACATGCTGTACGTGGATGCACATAAAAGCAAGAGAACTAACACGGATATGAATGTAAACAAAAAAGTTACCTGGAATTAATAATAACTGAGGTAACGAAGTGGTAATTTATGTAATTAAAATGTACTTTATTACGTAATGCACTTTTTTTCTTGCTTTAGTTGACTTTCAGATTTTTATAGACTTTCAATTCCACTTTAAAAGTACTGAAAGCAGGGACAGCCTTCGACAATTTGGAGTCATAAATATCAGTTTACCCTAAATAATGAATACATTTATTATCAATATGTTGGGCACCCTTCCCGGGAATGGTTGCTGCCTTGCGCCCTGTGTTGGCTGGGATTGGCTCCAGCAGACCCCCGTGACCCTGTGTTCGGATTCAGCGGGTTGGAAAATGGATGGATAATGAATGATCTCTTTTGGTAGTGACAGGGATTTGAACCAGCAACCTTCAGGATACCAGCCCAGATCCTTAGGCTCAGAGCCACTACTCCACCCAGGTTGCTTTTACTTCTAGCAGTGTGGCCGCTGTCTGCCTGCCTGCCTGCCTGCTTGGACAGTAGCATGAGGTGGTGACAAGCCAAGGATAGTGTGTGCTATTAGAAAACTAAGCACAATTGTCTTAGGGATGCTAATGGTTAAAAATGTATCCCCAGATAACAAAAGTATAAACAAATGCATAGGGATTCCTTTCAGGGTGCAATAAATGATCAGTAATTGTAATATTTTTAACAAAGTACAATACATGGGAGTGATAGTGCTGCTGCCTTGCAGTAAGGAGACCAGGGACCATGTCCTTGTCCCCATGTCTGCATGGCTTTCCTCTGATTGGCCAAAGACATGCAGGTCAGGTCAGTTAGCAATGCTAAATTGGCCATAGTGTGTGTTTGGTGCATGGACTGCACCCTGCCCAGGGTTTGTTCCTGCCTTGTGCCCAATGCTAGCTGGGATAGTCTCCAGCACCCCCCCATGACCCTGGTCTGAATTAAGTGGGTTGG
Organism: Erpetoichthys calabaricus; assembly: GCF_900747795.2. Taxonomy (NCBI): domain Eukaryota; kingdom Metazoa; phylum Chordata; class Cladistia; order Polypteriformes; family Polypteridae; genus Erpetoichthys; species Erpetoichthys calabaricus. Next base: position 38,442,492 of record NC_041395.2, read on the forward strand.
AAAATAATATGACAATATATGGGCAGCAAGGTGGTGCAATGGAAGTGCTCCTGCCTTGCAATAAGGAGATGGGACTTTGTCTTCTGGGTGCTCCCTGAGTGGAGTTTGCATGTTCTACCCATGTCCTCATGGGTTTCCTCCCACAGTCCATAGACGTTCAGGTTAGGTGAATTGGCATTGCTGAAATTAGCCCTTGTATGTTTCTGTGTCTTCACCCTGCAACAGACAGGTGCCCTGCCCAGGATTGTTCCTGTTTTGTGCCAAGTGCTTGCTTGAACAGACTCCAGCTTCACGGCAGCTCTGCTTGGGATAAGTGGGTTTACAATATAAATGGACGGATGAATGGAAGTACAATGTTATACATTTTTATTGATTCACTATTCATACAGATAGATAGACATGTTCTGTGCAGCAAATGTCAAATAAATATGTAGTAATCCTTTGCACAGTTAAATATAAGATGGTTGTGCTTACTCACTTTCTGTTTTAAGTTCATTTTTTTGAAAATGTTCACCAGCATTTCTCTTACTTGTTCCTTTAATGGTTTTAAAATACCATTGCTTGCGTCTTGCATTCAAATGAAAAGAAATTATCATTACTAGTATACTCTGTTGACCAGACGGCATACTGTATGTTCCAGCTAGTAAAGTATATCTTTCATCTTCACACACTTGAATGGACATCGATACAGCAGACATATAGCAGCAACAATGGGTTCTGTGGGACTTTTCAGCTTTCCACATTTGTCTCTCTAAGGTAAAGGAGACTTTTAACATTCCTGTTATGTGCTCACGTGCTGGCACGGTGGCCGGTCTTTACTTGGTGTTATTAACTTCCTTTACCTGCATAGCAGAAAGCAAGGAAAAGCACTGTGCAGGAGTGCAGCTTACATTTTATTTTAATCATCAAAGTGACGAGCGATTGTCAAGTTATACGCCGATCTGCTGATTATGCATAATGTGCAAAAACTGACAGTTTCTGATCCACAGCCAGTGCATCGATAATGTGATTGACATTCTTGGTCACCAAGGGCCAAAATGTGGTTGCCATTTGCCTAAAAAGAGTATCCAATGATAACCTTCCAACTGTTAATGATGTGCCCTGCTTAACTATTTAGAATTTTTATACAAATACAGACTTCCAGTTTCAATCAAAGAATATGCAGTTGTATTTGACTGTATACCTAATGAAGGTGTTGATTGTACCAGAATGTAGCCATTGTGAATTTAAAGGTAAATATTGATTTAAATCAAAATTTGGATGGCCTGAGCATGAAAGGCAAACATTGTAATAATTACTGTCATTCAAAAGCTGCCAGAAGTGTACAACCCCTTCAGCTAAATGTATCTGGATTTTGCAGTTTCAAGATATTAAATGATAGAAAGCTGGAAATATTACTAGAAGGTCCAGTATTACCAATAAAACTTTGTCACTGATGTTTTTCCTAAAATTCCTCAGGAGAAATAGCTTTAGACAGAAAAAGGGTCTGCAATACAACTGAGATAAAAGGAGTAAAAACTGAGAATTTGGTTTGAAAATCATGTTGTATCTTGTGAGATCTCTTTCCAATTTCTTTCAAGACTTCATATCATTTACTTTACTTTATCCAAGCTGACTTACAACAGTTGAGATGTGATTGATTCCATTCTTTTGTTTTTCCAATTGAAGCACAGGAAGTTGCAGTGACTTAATAGCTGACAAAATGGTGTGCAAAATGGACACTATATAGCACCTGACCTGGCACAGACTCAGACTGAGGCACATGTAAAACACAAGAGGACTTTTATTTTTCTTCAGCTGGAGGGCACGTCTTCCCTGTGAACCCTCCAGCCACAACACAGTCCCAAAGCACTTAATACCAACAACAAAACACAATCCTTCCTCTGGCACCACCACTCCTCCCAGGCAACCTCATCCTCTTCCTCCCGATTCTGGCTTCTGAGTGGTGGATGCTGACTCTTATTATAGCCCACCCGGAAGTGCTCCAGATGTTTGATCACCTGTTGCTAATTGCACTTCCGCGTGGGGCTGTATAGTTGTCCAGGCCAGCTCTGGCATCCATGCAGCACATATCCCCACAGGGTTGTGGAGAACTCCATCTACCATGGAACCCTGCGGGAAACTGAGGCACCATCGTCAGCCAGGGAGGCTGCCACCAAGTGTCCCGGGGGAGGTACTGAGGAGACCATGGCTGCTCCCCCGGAACATAAGCAGAAGGGGCGTCCCGGCCGGGCATGGGCCCCGACCACCCGCCACAGGTGTTAGCAGTGCGATTTGAACCAACAGCTTCAGGGTTTGATGTCCAAAGTCTTAACATTATGCCTGCCTTTTCTTCCAGAATGAGTATGACATAATTGGAACAGAGCAATATAAATTATTGCAACTAATAGTATTATTAGAAGCATGGACTGCATGCAGTTTTATATTCATAGTAAAGTGTTTCATTACCACAAACTGTCCATACATTTCACCATATATAACTGAGCACACAATGCAAATACTTTCAAATTGCAAAAAAAAAAAAAACAAATTTAAAAAAATGGTCAAGACACTACTTGGAAGATCTGAGCACATTGTGTGACTTTTCTAAGATCTCTGCTGAAACTTGAGAGACACTTTTGAAAATACTGGGCTGTGTAGTCACAAGAGAAAAATCTGAGAAGCATGAGACAAAAGAACATCTCTCCATTTTATTTCTTTCTGTTCTCATTGTTGTCTAGGACAAAAAGATGTTAAGGAGAACTTGTTTGATTTATCATTGCTATGCACCGTATTTACCCAGTAAAAGCACAGTGGCATATGGTTAGGGCTCTGGTCCTTAAATCTTTAGTTGGTGGGTTCAAATCCTGTTACTGTCACTGCATGACCATGAGTTAGACACTTTACCTCTCTGTGCTCGCATTTGAAAAACAAAAGAAACGCAACTGATTGTATCTTAATATGTAAGTCACCTCAGATGAAGGTATCTGCCATAAACAAAGTGTTAGTAAAGTTTAAAACAGATGATTATTTACCAATCAACATATTTAACATATTATACAACTTTGAAGAGGAAAATAATGTTATTTTATTTTTGAATGTTTTTACACATGTGCTTAATAATTTTAGACTCAATTCAAATGTACCCTTTCTTTCTAAAATACTTGAAAAAGTAGTTGCCACGCAGCTTTAATCTCACCACATGCATCACAATATATTTAGGAAATTCCAGTCTTCTGCACTGGTCATAGTATAGAAGCAGCACTAACCAGCATTGTAAATGGAATTCCAATAGTATCCTCAGATGAAGCAATTTCCACAGTAATTACGTTGTTATATTTAAACATAGTGTTTGACACCACTGACAATTCTATTTTACTACACAGGCTGGAAAATAACATTGGGCTCACAGGCACAGTGCTTGGCTGGTTTAGTTCTTATTTATCAAATTATTACTAGTATATACAGAAATGTGCGGACAGTACTCTATCATTATCCTCAGTTGGTAAGTATGGTGTCCTGCAGGACTCAGTACAGTACATGGACCTTTACTGTTTTCACTTTACATGCTTCCAATGGGATCTATCATTAGAAAACGTAACATTAATTTTCACTCGTATGCAGGTAACACCCAATTATACCTTTCTTTTAAACCAAATGATATTTCTTCAATGTTGTACTTAATGAATTGTGCCAATGAGTTAAGTTAGTTGATGGATGGGAATTATTTGCATCTGAATACAGAAAAAGAGAAATGTTAAGTAATGAAGGGAATGATGCTAACCACAATAATATTCTGCCACTCTTTAACTCAGTTGGAATCACCATTAGCTTTACTGAATCAGCACACAATTTAGGTGTTAGTTTTAACACTAGCATGTCATTTAAATCACACATTACAAAACTATCCAAAACATGTTTTTTCCATCTTAAAAACTAGGGGGCTCTGCTCCCTGCTCACTTTGCTCGCCAACTCCCAGGTTTGGTTAACCTGATTTAAAGAGATTGTTATTTTCATGGGAATTGTTACATATGCATTGTTTTCACTTTTACTTTAAAACTTCAGTTAAAACAATATTTGGAGTTACCTTTTCTTCAAGATCACATTGAATTTTGATTCCGTGTTTGAATTTCCATTGTGACAACACAACATATAACTGCCCGTGAGTGAAATTCGTTTCTTTCTCTCTAATAAATAAACTGACTTTTTCCAATGTTTGTCCCTGTGATTTGTTCATTGTCATAGCAAAAGCTATTGTAACAGGAAACTGTAAACGTTTTAATACGAATGGTATATCAAGATCTCCTTTGGTGTCTAATGTTATTCGCGGAATATGTAGTATGTTACTTTTCTTGTTGCCTGTTAAAATTTTACATGCTAGAATTGTTCGACCAATTTTCAATACAACCAATCTTGTTCCATTGTATAGTCCATCACTCATACATACATTACGCAATAACATTATGATACATCCTTCTTTCAATAGTAATTCGGCCGATGGAAGACTGGACAGTGTTAACGCTTGTAGATATTCTATGGGATATTGTAAATTGATGTTTTCATCTTCTGCACCATCACCACCAACTGCTTCAGCATAGTCTATTGATACGCATTTAATCAATTTGCCATGTAACTGATCGACAATTTTTGCATTAATTCATTTGAGTTCATCGTTTCTCGCTGAGCTTTTAGTTACAGAGTGCTAAAGCTATGGAATGGCCTGCCTGCTAATTTAAGAGATGCCCCTTCAGTCTCATCTTTTAAGTCTGGCTAAAGACTCAGAACCTCAGTTTAGCATACCCTGACTAGAGCTGCTGATTAACTGTGCATATTACATCTCTCCTTTTAGCCATTTGTACAAAAATATGAGTAATACGGTATTTTTAAACCATTACTAACCCTCCTCTATTCTGTGATGTGGCACTTGGTGCCACTGCTGTACTGCCCGGCTACTCTCCTGCATGTAGAAAAGCCATCTCAGATTAAAGAGTGTTGGAATCATCAGATGGAAAGGTTCTCTCATCATATTGGATAGCCAGCACTGACTTCAACATAGGAAACACAGGAGGCAATAGGTGGCTAGTTCGCCAATGTCTCCACGACTATAACTTTGTTTCTAACTTTCTCTAGTACTATTTTAATCTCCACTGTTGTCATCTGGCCATAGTTCATCAATTAATTGATGGACATATATTGTTGGTTTCCATTTATGTTCAATCGGTTTCTAACTTGTTCTCTGTGTGTTTTACCAAATCTTTATTTGTATATGTACCCTTCTGTATTTAGCAATTAGTATAATATATACTTGTGTTTTAACTGAGAACTGTTCACAGCCCTCTGCAACTGCACTCAGTGAAGTGCGCTATACAAAAAAATAAGTGGTCTTGCATATAAAATTATTTTGGTGCAATCTTGAATTTTTCTTTATGGCTACTGATAATGAAGTTTACTGAAAGGATAAAGATTTTTGTTCTTTTGTAGTGGGAATTTGGAATATAAAAGTAGGTATATCCTTAACTTATTCATGGCAACTTTTACATTCATAAATGTAAATGTTCCAGAGAGAGGCACCCAGTTTTACATAATTAAAAATAGAAATTGCTCAATATATTATTAATTTGGTGGAAGGAATGAAAATGGCAAAAAAAAAAAAAAATCTATACTTGCCTTGAATCTCATTTAATTTTGCAGTCCTTTCATTTATATTTGCAGCATTCACAACAAAGCTGTATGCATATGTTGTAGGAAACAGACGTACCCATGAAAAAAGGCACTTATATTCATTCCTTTCACTTGGCAACATTGATTTCACAGTAAGCACAATAACAACAACTACATGTGGCAACATTCTATTGATGCCTGTTGTTTAACTCAAGTCACAAGGGCGCAGAGACCAAGCAGCAGCATCTGGTGATGGTGGGCAAAGCAAACCCCTTTCATTAACAGAAATTATGAAACAGAAGCTAGGAGCAGTTTTTGTTTTGTAAAACTGAACTGAACTGTGTGACGGTGTGGGTTGGCTCCAGCTCCCACTTCCGTTCTGGGAGCCTCTTAAACCTGACACAGTTGATAGTCATGACCGGATGAACCAGCAGATGAGGACACTCACACAAAGCAAGGAGATGGTGAAAAACTGCTTTTATTAAAAACCAAGTCCAAAATAAACAGTGCCAATGGTGCAGTGCATACTCCACAGTAAATAATCTACTAAAATGAAAGTGACAGGGGAGATTGAAAGGTTGTAATAAATTGGATCCTTAATGTTGGTTTTACTGCAGAATGATCCCAGCCCACCTCCTTCTCATTCTTTGTCTCCCCGGCTCAACCGTGACTCGCACAGTCTGCACAAGACTACTCTCACAGGTCTTCACTTTTTCTTGTTCTTGGTTCTCCCTTTAACCTACAATGCCGTTTTTCTTCTGACATGTTACTTCCTCTCTTCTCCCCCTCTTACCTGTGCAAGCTCTTTTTAAATCTGCTACCTAACTTGGTGCAGGTGCAAGGAGCCGCTCCCATCATGGCAGCATTGGAGGCTCCTGATTGACCCACCCACCTCTGCACATGAATGTGGCAAGGCCAGCCAGTGCCTACGCATACCATGGAGCAAAACGCACTTATGCACCATCACACCTGCTAACAGCCTGCACCTACGCAGGGCACAGTTATTTATTATTTATTTAGAATCAGCACAGCGCCACGGACCACACATCACATCCTGAAAGTCTTGTTTTAGATGCAACAACAGTTTATAGTTCTTTGTATAGTGCTAATTGAAAACTATATGATATCTGGTAAATATGTCAATAAAGATTACTTACAAAAAAAGCACATCACTGACCCCAACATCTGACTCTGCCCATTCTCTGACACTGCCTACTCCAGACCCACAGGCTCTTTTTTTTTGTACTTTTTCTTATAGTTGATCTTTATAGATATAATATTGAACATAATATGTCTAAAAAAAATCCAATTAATAAATAAATATAAAGCATATAAACAGGGGCGGCGCAGTGGTAGTGCTGTTGCCTCGCAGTTAGGAGACCCGGGTTTGCATCTCGGGTCCTCCCTGCGTGGAGTTTGCATGTTCTCCCCATGTCTGCATGGGTTTCCTCCCAAAGTCCAAAGACATGCAGGTTAGGTGCATTGGCGATTCCAAATTGTCCCTAGTGTGTGCTTGGTGTATGTGTGTGCACGCCCTGTGGTGGGCTGGCGCCATGCCCGGGGTTTGTTTCCTGCCTTGCGCCCTATGTTGGATGGGATTGGCCCCCCGTGACCCTGTAGTTAGGATATAGCTGGTTGGATAATGGATGGATGGATGAAGCGTATAAATCCATCCATCCATCCATTGTCTCCCGCTTATCCGAGGTCCGGTCGCGGGGGCAGCAGCTTGAGCAGAGATGCCCAGACTTCCCTGTCCCCGGCAACTTCTTCTAGCTCTTCCGGGAGAATCCCGAGGCGTTCCCAGGCCAGCCGAGAGACATAGTCCCTCCAGCGTGTCCTGGGTCTTCCCCGGGGCCTCCTCCAGGTTGGGCGTGCCCGGAACACCTCACCAGGGAGGCGTCCAGGAGGCATCCTGATCAGATGCCCGAGCCACCTCATCTGACTCCTCTCGATGCGGAGGAGCGGCGGCTCTACTCTGAGTCCCTCCCGGATGACTGAGCTTCTCACCCCTATCTTTAAGGGAGAGCCCAGACACCCTGCGGAGGAAACTCATTTCAGCCACTTGTATTCGCGATCTCGTTCTTTCGGTCACTACCCATAGCTCATGACCATAGGTGAGGGTAGGAACATAGATTGACTGGTAAACTGAGAGCTTCGCCTTGCGGCTCAGCTCCTTTTTCACCATGACAGACCGATGCAGCGCCCGCATTACTGCGGATGCCGCACCGATCCGACTGTCGATCTCACGCTCCATTCTTCCCTCACTCGTGAACAAGACCCCGAGATACTTGAACTCCTCCACTTGGGGCAGGATCTCGCTCCCAACCCTGAGAGGGCACTCCACCCTTTTCCGGCTGAGGACCATGGTCTCGGATTTGGAGGTGCTGATTCTCATCCCAGCCGCTTCACACTCGGCTGCGAACAGATCCAGAGAGAGCTGAAGATCACGGCCTGATGAAGTAAACAGGACAACATCATCTGCAAAAAGCAGTGACCCAATCCTGAGTCCACCAAACCGGACCCCCTCAACGCCCTGGCTGCGCCTAGAAATTCTGTCCATAAAAGTTATGAACAGAATCGGTGACAAAGGGCAGCCCTGGCGGAGTCCAACTCTCACTGGAAACGGGTTCGACTTACTGCCGGCAATGCGGACCAAGCTCTGGCACCGATCGTACAGGGACCGAACAGCCCTTATCAGGGGGTCCGGTACCCCATACTCTCGGAGTACCCCCCACAGGATTCCCCGAGGGACACGGTCGAATGCCTTTTCCAAGTCCACAAAACACATGTAGACTGGTTGGGCAAACTCCCATGCACCCTCCAGGACCCTGCTAAGGGTATAGAGCTGGTCCACTGTTCCACGACCAGGACGAAAACCACACTGTTCCTCCTGAATACGAGGTTCGACTGTCCGACGGACCCTCCTCTCCAGGACCCCTGAATAGACTTTTCCAGGGAGGCTGAGGAGTGTGATCCCTCTGTAGTTGGAACACACCCTCCGGTCCCCCTTCTTAAAGAGGGGGACCACCACCCCGGTCTGCCAATCCAGAGGCACTGTCCCTGATGTCCATGCGATGTTGCAGAGGCGTGTCAACCAAGACAGCCCTACAACATCCAGAGCCTTGAGGAACTCAATTGTTATTGAATCGAGCTGACAAATATGAGAGGGAAGAGAATTCCCGAGTTGAGGAGCATTATGAGAGACGCTCGAGCTCCCATAGCACTGAGTCTGACATGTGGTATAGAAAGTAGAGCTGCAGATGAGGATCTGAGTGAGCGAGAGGGAGTGTAAGTCTGTAGGAGATCAGTGAGGTTGTGGAGAGCTATAACGGTAAGAGCAGTATTGTGTATTGTATTCTGTAGTTAATAGGGAGCCAGTGAAGTAGAGAAAGAATAGGTGTAATATGTTCAGTGGATTTAGAACAGCAGGTTATTATCCTGGCAGCAGAATTTTGAAGAAGTTGTAAGCGATGGATAAGTTTTTGTGGGATGCCTGATAGAATAGCATTACAGTAATCTATACGTGAGGTGACTAGGGCATTAACCAATACTTCAGTACTGTGTTGCATAAGAACAGGACAAAGTCTAGAAATGTTTCGGAGATGGAAGAAGGCAGTCCGAGAAATGTTACTTATATGGGAGGAATTATTTAATAATAATAATTATTATTATTATTTAATAATTGTCATTATTAGTGTATAAATGGATATAAATAATTGCATTTAAACGATTCGCCAAAATCTGTTGTGTGTAAACATTACTGTTTTAAACGTTATTGTTTTTTCATCAGAAAACCCGGTTTCCTCGTTTACCTGTATTAGTTTAAATGGCACTTTTGCCACTCGCAATATGGCGTACGCGCTGACGTATAGTGTCGACAGGGCAACACAGTGAATGCGGCGTCTATCTATATATGTCTATGGTGAAGTATATGTCTATGGTGAAGTTGCCCTTACCGAAATGGCGGTATAGTTAGAAGAGCGCATGCGCGACCTCCGGGTGACCTCGGTAGTGAACGTGCTAGTAGTTGTCATGCTTTGGAACGGCTGGTCGATGCCGCACAGTTAGGCTTCATTTTTGTTACTGTTATTTGTATTGTATTTATTTCTTCGAAACAATAGAGGAGGATTCATTGTATCGGTAGAATAAAGTACTGTATCATTTAGTGACTGCCTTAAAGTGGACTGATTAAAGGAAGGTGACGGAAGTGCGTTTGGCTGACGACGCTGAAAGATTTCAGCTTAGTGCCTAAACCAAGGTAAGCGAGTGAGTTATTTTTTAAAATGTGTTACAGTGTGTTAGGACTGTTTCCTGGAATGTTTAACTGGTAAGTGTGCGTTCTGGTTATAATCACCTGGAGTTCTGAGGGCATATTTAAAATAAATTCCGTTTTAAGATTTGTGTGTTTCATTGGCTGTGTGGTACCCTGACCCATATTGTAAAAACCGTTTAGAAATAATGTCACAAAATAGCTGGTGACTTTTATATATAATATATATATGTGTGTGTGTGTGTTTAAAAGAGGACACAGTAGCCACGTCTGCTGCTTGTACTGCCAGTAACTTAAGAACTACATAGCAAGTCGGTGCAATTTAAGGAACAAGTAAAGTAACGGACAACGATGTCTCATTCTTGCTGCTGTTTCGATTAAACTGCTCGTGCCTTGCACTATTTTGATTATCCTTCAGAAAATTAATGAAAGGATAGCTTACCTTTAAGTAAGTCATTCTGTTCCAAGTTACGAGGTGTTGCCAAAGTAACACAATTGTTAATTTGCCTTTCTGTGATATCACACGCCATTTTACTAAGAAATGCAGGCAGCATTTTTGCATGCGCAGAATGTAGAACATTCATAACATTACAAAGGAAGCAGAACATTCAGTTTAGTTTTTATATATATATATATATATATAAAATATGATGCTTATGAATAAGAAGGCTCTGTACAGTATATGTATGATTAAGTTATGTGAGATTGTGAGTCACACTGTTAAAAGGTCGCTTAACTTGCAGTGCTGCCTCAAAGCCACAATGGTAACAACACAAACCAATTGAGACACAAAAAAATATATTTTTATTCTTGGCTTTTTTTTTCTTTAAAGATATGTATTTTAAAGTATAAATCGGGCACAGCTGAGAGACCAATAATAAAAGTTGACAGATATGAAGAAACAGTTAGCTGAGGTGCCGTCCTAGCTCCTTCACTGGTGGTCTTCAGATTCTTATCCAAGCGTTCAGATATCAGAAGTGTGGAAGGTTTCAGAAGGCAGCATTTGAAAAAATGCAGGGTTAAGTAGCAGCAGCAGTGGATCTTAAATGCCAGGACATAGTAACACTTTTTGTAATTTTTAGGTAGTATGGTTTTGGTACAGTAAACCAGGCCATGTTGTAATTAGAAGTTTCACCGTGCCTTTTGTAAAAATGCCCGGGTGTAAAGAACCTTCTTGGCATTGTCCTGGCAGAACCCAAGGAATGCATATTTGCATAGCACAATGAAAGCTATGAAAGCTTATCTGACCCGACCTTGGATAAGCGGAAGAGGATGGATGGATGGATGGACAATGAAAGCAAGCTAAAAATGAAAAGCCAGCAGTGTAACATGATCCCAGTAATCGGCAGAAATGAAATGCATTAGAAAGAATATTTCCTAAGAAGGCTGTAAATACACAGATGTTAGCGACACACACTGATAATTTATCTTCACTCTTGCCTACAGCCTGTTCTTACCATCACAGGTTTGAGGGTGTGCCTTTAATGTGCAGTCCTAGACGCAGCACATCTATAGTCTATTTAGTCTACAGAATCTGTATGCTGCATTATCTATTTTTAAATGGTCCATATACCTAAATACCTTATATACAATATGTTTAAAGTATGTGCTAAAATTACTACTATAAATGTAATAGGTAAAGTGTTCTGTTAACTTGAAATATTAGGTGGCTAGAAACCCAAATTGTAGGTATTTCTATTTACTGATACGTAAAATAAACTCCAAACTGACTTGGCACTTTTATGTTATGGGCTAATTCCACAAGTGTAGAAAGCTACCCCAAGATTTTATAATGTTTAAACAATTCTCAGTTTTTAAAGAACAAGAAGTAGACATACAGAAATGAAATGTTTGAATGTGGACTTCTTTTGACACACCAATTACAATCAATTTAAGCATCAAGTTTTAATAATATTATTAATGTTACAAGGGAGCTTACCCTTTGCTCGCCAGCCCCCCTGGCCTGCAATATGCACCAGCCACTTTGTGTCTCTGCTGCTCGCGTTGTGAAGAGGGGGACTGCACACACCCCAAGGAGACGCGGTCGCTCCTCCGAAACCCCCTCTTAAACGGTGATACAATGGGAAACAAGTAATGTTTTTTTTTTTTTTTTTTTACCTCCAATTTACACGATCAGCTATTGCCTTGCTGCTGTGCTGCGTGATCTGCATCTCATGCGGTGCTTTGAACATTTAAAAGCCTGTACAGCAGCAGTCTTTGTCATCTACTCTTTTATTTCTTGTCCTGGGCATGGTTAAATCTGTTGGCAGAAAGTCTTGTCTCGTGGGACATGAGTTCTTGATATTTTGTAGTTTATAATTTAAAAATGAACCATCACATTACAGTTCAATAAATTCTGAAAAGAATGATACCAAACATATATATGTAGGTTTTAAAATAAGCCCGATTTAAAGCGTGACAAAAAATGTGACATAAAATCGTTGCACAAAATCGTTTCCCTTTTAGGCTTAGGATTTTACAGTGTTCTCCCTAGCATCTTTTAGCCGGGCACCCGGCTGTCATCTTGCATGACATTGCGAGATGACAGCTGCAGATCTACAGGCATAGGCAGATCTAATGATCTGCAGAGATGGCAAGGGACGAACGGGTGGGCAAATACTTTAGAAGCAGGATCGCAAGTGGTGAGGGAAGAGTCGCGGTGCGGTATATTGCCTATCACTCAATGCTGAACATGCTAATAGCGGGGACGAGGCAGAGCGGAGTTCACAAGCAGAGAGTATGGGGGAGGTGGGCTTTCGAGAGGGGGCTGTACATGATAATAGTGGGTGCGTAGCAGTTTAATACAGCAGCAAGGAGTATGGGGAGGTGGACAGGCGAGAGGAGGCTGTACATGCTAATAGCGGGGATGGAGTGGCAGTTCACAAGCATAGAGAATGTGGAGGTGGGCGGGCGAGAGGAGGACTGATAAAATAAAAAAAAAAAAAAGACTAGTGGAACCAGTCTGTCAGATATCAGAAAAAGGGCGTCAGCCTGACGTCTCTGCTCTCAGTGTCAGTGCAGTCTGTGTAGTGCTACTAAGCATACAGCTGCTCTCTTCTTCTTCAGTACATGACAAACCAATATATATATATATATATATATACAGTGCATCCGGAAAGTATTCACAGCGCATCTCTTTTTCCACATTTTGTTATGTTACAGCCTTATTCCAAAATGGATTAAATTCATTTTTTTCCTCAGAATTCTACACACAACACCCCATAATGACAGCATGAAAGAAGTTTACTTGAGATTTTTGCAAGTTTATTAAAAATAAAAAAATTGAGAAAGCACATGTACATAAGTATTCACAGCCTTTGCCGTGAAGCTCAAAATTGAGCTCAGGTGCATCCTGTTTCCCCTGATCATCCTTGAGATGTTTCTGCAGCTTAATTGGAGTCCACCTGTGGTAAATTCAGTTGACTGGACATGATTTGGAAAGGCACACACCTGTCTATATAAGGTCCCACAGTTGACAGTTCATGTCAGAGCACAAACCAAGCATGAAGTCAAAGGAATTGTCTGTAGACCTCCGAGACAGGATTGTCTCAAAGCACAAATCAGGGGAAGGTTACAGAAAAATTTCTGCTGCTTTGAAGGTCCCAATGAGCACAGTGGCCTCCATCATCCGTAAGTGGAAAAAGTTCGAAACCACCAGGACTCTTCCTAGAGCTGGCCGGCCATCTAAACTGAGCAATCGGGAGAGAAGGGCCTTAGTCAGGGAGGTGACCAAAAACCCGATGGTCACTCTGTCAGAGCTCCAGAGGTCCTCTGTGGAAAGAGGAGAACCTTTATATTAGGAAAAAACATCTCTGCAGCAATCCACCAATCAGGCCTGTACGGTAGAGTGGCCAGACGGAAGCCACTCCTTAGTAAAAGGCACATGGCAGCCCGCCTGGAGTTTGCCAAAAGGCACCTGAAGGACTCTCAGACCATGAGAAGGAAAATTCTCTGGTCTGATGAGACAAAGATTGAACTCTTTGGTGTGAATGCCAGGCATCCCGTTTGGAGGAAACCAGGCACCGCTTCTCACCAGGCCAATACCATCCCTACAGTGAAGCATGGTGGTGGCAGCATCATGCTGTGGGCATGTTTTTCAGCGGCAGGAACTGGGAGACTAGTCAGGATAAAGGGAATGATGACTGCAGCAATGTACAGAGACATCCTGGATGAAAACCTGCTCCGGAGCGCTCTTGACCTCAGACTGGGGCGATGGTTCATCTTTCAGCAGGACAACGACCCTAAGCACACAGCCAAGATATCAAAGGAGTGGCTTCAGGACAACTCTGTGAATGTCCTTGAGTGGCCCAGCCAGAGCCCAGACTTGAATCCGATTGAACATCTCTGGAGAGATCTTAAAATGGCTGTGCACCAACGCTTCCCATCCAACCTGATGGAGCTTGAGAGGTGCTGCAAAGAGGAATGGGTGAAACTGGCCAAGGATAGGTGTGCCAAGCTTGTGGCATCATATTCAAAAAGACTTGAGGCTGTAATTGCTGCCAAAGGTGCATCGACAAAGTATTGAGCAAAGGTTGTGAATACTTATGTACATGGGATTTCTCAGTTTTTTTTATTTTTAATAAATTTGCAAAAACCTCAAGTAAACTTTTTTCACGTTGTCATTATGGGGTGTTGTGTGTAGAATTCTGAGGGAAAAAATGAATTTAATCCATTTTGGAATAAGGCTGTAACCTAACAAATGGTGGAAAAATTGATGCACTGTGAATACTTTCCGGATGCACTGTGTGTGTGTGTATATATATTAATTACAGTTGTTTAAGCATTAGGTGTGTTCTGTATGCAAAAATCCTTGTAGCACTCACTATGGTTCCTGTTAAAGTGACCCCATCTGCCGTTCTTATTTTTGCTCATATTTGGACCTGCATCCATATTACAAAAAGTGTGCAGAAACCCTTGCAGCACACACTGTGTCCTGAGCAAAAGTTTTGTCACTGAATTGCTGCGGGTTTTGTTAAAGTGACCCATCTGCCATTCCTTTTTTTGTTCATATCTTGCCCTGCCGTAGTGCAAGTGTGCATTGAATATCCAAAAGGCTCTCACTTTCCCACTCAAAAGTCTTATTCATAGGTACTTATAATTTTTTCCAAATGTTTTACCAACATGAGTAAAAGTGTTCAGAAAACAACACTGCTCAGTTATTTCAGAAAAGACACGCCACAAACTAATGAAGGTGTAGCGTCAACTCCTGATGTGGCAATTTCAGATAAAGACATTGCAGAAGCTGGTCTATCACGGGAAATCTCTTCAGCACACACTCTGCCAATTCATAAATATAAGCACCGCTTATCCGGCATAAACAAACCGTGGTTTAAAGATTTTGATTGGCTAATGGTCAAAGAAAATGGTATGTGGTGCCCATTGTGCATGAAATATTCAAACAAACACCCCCAAGGAGGGAGTTACCTTGGGTAAATGTGCCATGCACAAGAATTCAAAAAGAAAGCTTGCTGGACCATGAAAAAAGTAAAACGCACATCGAGTCTTCCACTGACCTTTTAGGAAAGCGTGTACTAGAGCAAACTGGAATCGGTCAAATTGAAAGATCTCTATCTGTGTTAAATAACTTACAGAGAGATGCCTTTGTGGGAGCTTTAAGATCCATGTGTTGGTTGGCAACAAATGAGTTGCCACATACAACGTTGTTTGAAAAACTATTGGAACACTAAAGAAATGGGTTATTCCTTTTTACAGCATCTCAATGTTGGTAAAAATGCACATTACACCTCAAAGAATAATGCAAGAGCTGCAGAATGTCTTTCTGCATCAGAAATAAAGTCCAACATACTGAAAAATATACACACTGAATTTATTTTCAGTATTCTGTGTGTATAATGTATATATGCAGCTGCTGTACCTTGTTTAACATAACTGAATGACATCTTAAGGCAGCTGTTCAATTTCTTCCAAAATTCTTCAGTTAGGATGGCTGGTTTAACAGAAATCCAAAATATTCTGAACATTCCTCAGATTGAGCTGAAAATGACCCGTGACACTAGATGGCTATCTCATGACACTGCAGTACAGTCACTATGATAGTGTATGACGAGTGTCATAGCTGAGGCCACTAAATGAAATGACATCACAGCTGAAGGATTAAGCAGATGTATTAAAATGTGCTTGGTGTGTTTGTGTGTGTCCTGCGGTGGGTTGGCACCCGGCCCGGGATTGGTTCTTGCCTTGTGCCCTGTGTTGGCTGGGATTGGCTCCAGCAGACCCCCGTGACCCTGTGTTCGGATTCAGCGGGTTGGAAAATGGATGGATGGATTAAAATGTACAATTTTGTTTCCTCTCTGATGATGCTTTCAGGTATATTACCTTTGTTGTCCAAGTTATCTAAGGCTTGGCAAATGCAAGATGTGAATCTTACCGAAATTGAGTCAGTTTTGCTCGCCACAAAATTGTCCATCATGAAGTTGGAAGACACTCCTGGGAGATATTTTCAAAGCCTTCATCATTGTCTGGCAGAAGAATGGTCAGATCTCCGCATTGTTTATACACAGAGTGATGTAATGTCATTCAAAACTGCAATATATGATAAATACCTAGAGACAGTTGTCAAGCACCTAGATGTAAAATTCCCTGGCATGCCAATTATTTCCAGCTTTTCAAAAGTTTTCAATGCAGAAACTCATGATTCAAGTGAGTCTACTGAAATTCATTTCGATCATTACTCCAAAAATGGTAGGCCTCCAATTTTAAAATATGAAAGTAGCAGGCAAGAATGGACAGTTGTGTCAAAAATTATCAGAAGTCAATCATACAAAGACTTCAGTCCAAAACAGATTTTACTAAAAATGGCAACGACATCAGAGCTCTAAGAGTCTTTTCCAAATTTAGCCAAACTAGCTCATGTTGGGCAAGTGATCCCAGTGAGCACAGCTGAATGTGAAAGGGGGTTTTCTGCCCTTAAAAGGATCAAGACATGTTTGAGAAATCGCATGAATCAAAGCACGCTAAATAATCTCATACTGATCTCCTTGGAGGGCCCAGATCCTGGGGACTTTGATTATGGGAAAGCTGCAGACAGCTGGGCTTCTTGCAAGAAAAGAAGAATAAATATTTAACTGAAGACACCTTCTGCATATGCAAGTTGACTTTGAAGAATATTTTAAAATTTTTCTTCATTAGGTTTCCCATACTTTCTTTTTCCATTGTTTTCACTTTTCTTCCCGAAAGCAACAATACTTATGCCTCTTGGTTTATGTCATAACAATTGTTATTTAAAATTTTTGTTAGTGTTGCAGGATCCTGAATTGGATACTTCTTAAATTTAATAAAAATATTCTTGCATAAGTGTCAAACCTTAAAAAAAGGAAGTCATATTGAGTATTGGAAAATAATTAATAATAATTAAGTAAGAGTGCATTTAATTTTCCCCACCACCAAATTTCCCTGTCCCACCCCACCCGGCTACTTTTTCATGCCACCTGGCTGGAAAAAAATTTCAGGGGACAATACTGATTTTTATATTTATATATATATATATATATATATATATATATATATATATATATATATATATATATATATATATATATAATGATAGAGTAGATTTAGCTGCATGAGCTTTCTGTCATGGTGAGCTTGAATGTAGGAAGTTAAATACTCTTGTTTCATTCATCCATCTAATTTCTCTCCTATTTATTCAGTCTAGAGTCATGAACCTGCATGGACTGGTGCCCTGCCTAGGGTTGGTTCCTGCCTTGCACCTTGTGCTGCATGAATAGGCACCAGCGCTATCTGATGTTCAACTGGATAAGTGGGGTAGAAAATAAATGAATGATGGGTAAACTGTACTGAGTATGCAGACTAGGTTAATCAGCCTGATTTTAATATAGTGGCATGTTCCATCACAAGGCACTACAGATTTTTAGTTTAAAAAAAAAAATACAAAAAAAAAAAAAAGAACATCATAAACCAGTGTTTTTTAAACTATGGGTCACATGATATCTGATCTTGGGTCATTCCAAGTCGTGAATTACAATTGTCCTGAATGAGAAATGGCCTCAAACAGTTTGCAGAATGCCTTGTGATGGGTCGCCACTTACAAGGGGAAATCAAACCCCCTTGACGAAGATCGGCAGAGATTCAAAAGGGGGACTCATGTCCTCCAACTAGGCACTGATTAGCTGCAGTTTCATGGTGATTACAGGTTGTGAAGACTTGAAATATTTAAAATTGGGTTGGGTTTAAGAGCTACTATCTTCAACTATAGTAGGCAGAATATAAAGGGCAGTTTTTAAAAGCACTTAAATCAAGCTAAAAAATGAGGCACATAGCAGCATTGAGAGGATGTTAATGGGAAAATTTCTATAGGATTTGGGTCCATTTAATCAGTTTTTCGGTTTTTGTTTTTTCTTTAACTGTTTTGTACACTGTTACTGCATTTCTCTTCAGCTGTTTTGTTAGTTTGCTGGCAGGCTAATATCCTCTCACATATCAGGATGGTATTCTGGGATATCCCCAGAAGCCATAATAATTCCTGTTTTTCCACATCGATGCGGCAGTTGTCTCTGTGTTCCAGCAACACACTTTAAAGTGTGGGGAATATCTAAGGTTTTTACTTCACTCCTTAACAGATGGGTGCCTTTTTTGTTTCAGCGTTCAGATGTTATAGTACTGCTTTTCTATCATACTGCTATTTCTTTGCTTGCTATTTTAATTGACAGTTTATACTACTATAATGTATGTGTTTCTTTTTCACAGTGATTGGGAGGATCACCTGCAAATTGCTTGGTCTATATCTGTAGTCATTGGTAATGTCCAGTCCTGGGGGTTCAGGCTTTGGGGGCTCCAGCGGAAGTACCATAGCAGTACGAGGAGCAGCAGCTGCCAGGAGATTGAAATGGAGCCTGGAGTTGTGTGTTGGCATGTCTCGGTAAGAGGAGTGTTTAGATTTCTCACTTTGGATGGAGATTTAAAAAAAGAAAAAATCAAAAACCTCAATTTATTAAGAATGATTAGGAAATCCAAAAATTTGAAAGGATGCTTATCCCCAAAGTAAGGGACTCCGCACTGAGATGTGTTCAGTCTAAACTTTTTCATTATTTTATTTCAGGGGGCGCTCGGATAGACAAGGAAACCAGGGGGATTCGCTGTATCCCGTTGGCTACTCTGACAAGCCCATCCCTGATACAAGTGTGCAAGAGACGGACCGAAACTTAGTGGAAAAGGTGAAAATCAGTCATAACAGTAGTGTTGTATCTGTTTTGAAAATGTACATTTATTCATTGTCTTCAGGAAGTTTTTAGACCAGCCTTAAGCTAAAATTATTTAATATTTTCCTCAACAAACAACAATCAATACATCAGAATGACAAAGCAAAATCAGGAATGTATTAATTTTTGAAAATAAAAAAAAAGAAATTTTACACAGTTACAAATATTTAGACTCTTGGCAATGACACTTGAAATTTGGCTCGGGTGTATCCTATTCTGTCGATTGGACATAAGGAAAGGCATACATTTATCTAAATGAGATCCCACAATTGACAATGTGTATTTAAGCAAAAACCAAGCCTTAAGGCTAAAGTAACAGCCTACAGAGCTTAGATATAGGAATATTTTGAGGCACAGATCGGAGGCAAAATAAATCTGCTACACTAAAGGTTCCCACAGGCAAAGTGGCCTCCATAATTCTTAAGTGGAAGATATTTGGAACAACCACGACTTCTCTTACAGCTAGCTAACTGGCCAAACTGCAGTCATGGGATAGTGGCCTTGGTTAAGAGAGGTGACCAAGTATGCAATGGTCAAGCTGGCTGAGCTCCAGAGAACTGTGTGGAAATGGGAGTTTCCAGAAGGACAACCACGACCGCAGCACTCCACTAATCTGGGCTTTTTGGCAAAGTATTCAGATAATGCATGAAAGCCCTCTTTGGAGTTTGCATAAAGACACCTAAAGGACTTTCAGACTATGAGAAAACAACATTCTGGGGTCTGATGAACCCAAACATCACATGTAGAGGAAATTGAGCAACGCTCATCACCTGCCGGGGATTGTTTTTCAGCAGCACGGGCTGAGCACAGTACAGAAATATCCTTAATGAAAACCTGATCCAGAGCGCTTTGGACCTTAGACTGGGCTAAAGGTTCATCATGCAACAGGACAGTGACCTCAAGCACAAAGCAAAAGCAACATAGAAGTGGCTTAGGGACAACTCTGAATGTCCATTAATGGCCCAGCCAGAGCCCAGACTTGAACTCTATCAGACATTAGAGAGTACTAATAATAGCTGTCCACTGGTGGTCTCCATCCAACCTGAGAAAGCTTGAGGGGATGTGCAGACAGGAATGGCAGAAAATCCCAAAGTCCAGGTGCGTGATGTTTGGCATTTTTGACCCAAGAAGACTCCAAGCTGTAATGGCTGCCAAAGGTGTTTCAAGAGTCTGAATACTTGTGCCAATATGATGTTTCAGTTTTTTTATTTTTAATATACTTGGGGGCTCTGTCCCCTGCTCACTTCATTCACCAACTATCAGGGGCAGGTGCTGAGCACCCGCTGTCTTACAGCTGAGCCGCTTGAAGGGTATCGGGGCACTCATCCGTTAGAGAAAGCGATTGTATCTAAAGAGATGGTACATAGAAGAGTATGTGGGGCGTGGGAGTAAGATGGTTTGGTTCTTAGTTATAGTTGAGTATTTCACTACAGCTGTCTAATTTTAAATATCAAGTAATAATAAAACATAATTTACTTTTTATTATGCTTTACTTTTAACTAACACCTCATCAAAAACAATATTATGAATTACTTTATCCACTAGCTTACATTCTATATAAACATTGTTTTTTGTTTCATTTCTGTTCACATATTGTTCAGGATAGTTTTCTCTTTTTCAGTTATTGGACGATTCTTTTTGTTCTTGATTTTTATTACATGCTGCTCTTTTTCTATCACAATCTAAAATTCAACCTCCTTGAAAAAATAATTTGCTTTTCTGCATTGCCATTATAATTGACTGTGTTGAAGGGCGAGTTAGCACGGAGAGTATCACAGGGTGGTACAGAGAGAGGATGTGCACGGTAGGAGTAATGATTGGGTGAGCAGTGTGGAGGGAAGTGGTCAAGGCTGAATATCACGGACACAACGGAAAACTTTTTTTAATATAATAGAGAAATTTGCAAAAATGTCTGAAATCTTGATTTCACTTTGTCATTCTGGGGTTATCAAGTATTGTTTGACAATGGAAAAAAGATTGTAAATGATTGCAGCATAAGGCTGCAGCATAACAAAATGTAAAAAAGTGTAGACACACAGTAAATTGCTGGCTTCAGAAAGTGCTGATTGATAGATATATATATATGTTTCTGTACACAGCGATGCTGGGATGTAGCACTGGGACCTCTCAAGCAGATTCCGATGAATCTGTTTATTATGTACATGGCTGGAAACACCATCTCGATCTTTCCCATCATGATGGTATGCATGATGGCTTGGAGGCCAATTCAGGCTCTCATGTCAATGTCTGCAAGTAAGTATAATTTATACCTGTTCAAAGCTCATAACAGTACACCAAACCAAACACCGCTTTGTGAAGTTCATGAGAGCGTCTTTAACAACAGTTCATCACTATTAAAAGGGTTGCTGTCACATGGCGACATCGCAATATTTGTACGTCAGTGAAATCTTCTGGTTTCCATCTATCCATCCATCCCCTTCCGCTTATCCGAGATCGGGTTGCGAGGGCAGCAGCTTGAGCAGAGATGCCCAGACTTCCCTCTCCCCGGCCACTTCTTCTAGCTCTTCCGGGAGAATCCCAAGGCGTTCCCAGGCCAGCCGAGAGACATAGTCCCTCCAGCGTGTCCTGGGTCTTCCCCGGTGCCTCCTCCTGGTTAGATATGCCCAGAACACCTCACCAGGGAGGCGTCCAGGAAGCATCCTGATCAGATGCCCGAGCCACCTCATCTGACTCCTCTCGATGCGGAGGAGCAGCGGCTCTACTCTGAGTCCCTCCCGGATGACTGAGCTTCTCACCCTATCTTTAAGGGAAAGCCCAGACACCCTGCGGAGGAAACTCATTTCAGCCGCTTGTATTTGCGATCTCGTTCTTTCGGTCACTACCCATAGCTCATGACCATAGGTGAGGGTAGGAACATAGATCGACTGGTAAATTGAGAGCTTCGCCTTGCGGCTCAGCTCCTTTTTCACCACGACGGACTGATGCAGAGCCCACATTACTGCGGATGCCGCACCGATCCACCTGTCGATCTCACGCTCCATTCTTCCCTCACTTGTGAACAAGACCCCGAGATACTTGAACTCCTTCACTTGGGGCAGGATCTTGCTACCAACCCTGAGATCTTGTTTTCAGATACATATTTATATCTTCCCTGGAAAAAGATTCAGTATTGCATGAATAGCTAGAATAATGGTACAGCAAGAATAATGAGTTCCTCTTAGGTACTGGACTTGGGTTCAAGTCGTTGTTAGTGAGCCATTTGTGTGTAGTCTGCATGTTCTTCATATTGTCAAGCAGATGTTGATGCACAGTCACAAACTGAGAGAAACATTTGTAAGACCTTTGCAGTTTTCTGAATTATTATCTGTATGTTCAGTTGTATTACTGGAGAGACTGTCCTCAAATAAATGCTAGACACAGAATGTTAGTTTCTTTATTGAACATGTTTAAATATTAAAGTTAAACATTGAAAGTATGTGGACTCCTGTATATACATTTTCCAAGTGTTCACAAACTTTTTCTTCCATCTCTGTGCCATTTTGCCATTCCACTTATTGTTGTCAGGATAGCTTATAACCCTGAATACAGAAAAGTAGGCACAGAAAATGGAATACTACTGAAGTACTGTAGTATGTTATTACTTTCTGTTTTTGTAATATAAAATTCTCATTGTTTCATCCAGCATTTAAACTTTTAGAAAGCTCAAGCCAGCAGTGGTTGCAAAGTCTTGTGTATTTTGT
This sequence comes from Erpetoichthys calabaricus, assembly GCF_900747795.2. Lineage (NCBI taxonomy): Eukaryota > Metazoa > Chordata > Cladistia > Polypteriformes > Polypteridae > Erpetoichthys > Erpetoichthys calabaricus. The sequence goes on from NC_041395.2 coordinate 38,465,343, forward strand.
CGGAAATCTGCTTGGACTAGCGCTGGCTGTCTACAAGTGTCAGTCAATGGGTCTTTTGCCCACACACTCCTCTGACTGGTTGGCTTTCATTGAACCACCAGAGGTATGTTGACCGTTTTTTTTTCTCCTATGGATTTAAATTTAAGCTGAAGTTTAAGTGGTATTACAGAAAAGTGTACATTTTTACATATTTTACTGATCAACAGATAAAAACTTGAAATCCAAAGTGAAAAACTCTCTAGAAAATTATCTAAATTACAAATAATAGAATGTAAATGGATTGCATAAGTATTTAATATGACACACCTAAGTCCTCACTGATTGTTGATTTTAGAAGTTAAGTAGTTATTTAAATGGAGAATACTATGCTTTTGTATTTTTATAGGCACTGTAGTAGGCCTAATTTCTGAAAGGTATGGAGCAAATCATGTGTTTAACATTAAAAAGTGCCCAGAGACATTCAGTTTAGAGGTCATTTATAGGAAGGGTTTTGATTTGATATATTTTTGTTGGTCATTTTAAATATTCTGTTGTTATGTACTTGATTCTCTTCCTTTTTCAGATCTTTAACTTTTTTAGCTTTATTCTGAAAAATATGGTGCATCTTATTGTGTACCATTTGGTTGGGACATTAAATAGCTAGTATTTCAGACTGTAAACACTTCAGCTTATCTGTAGGTAGCACAGGAGCTAGTATTGTAATTGTGGAGAGTGCAGTCAAACCAGGGCTACAACAGCTAATCAAGATTATCATTAATAACCGATGATGAAAGAAGTAGTCAATGAATTTTAAAATAGTCTACGTTCTTATCTATTATATACACCAGTACATTGACCAAGAGTAAAGTTAAACACATTTTGAGATATGGCAGAGATGGAGGATGAAACTATGGTGGATTGTCTAAAAACCAAAGTACTCAGAAGTACTTATGGAGTCATTTCAATTTCACATTTTGCCAGATCTGTGCAAATAAGAACACTTGGCATCAGAGCACAACCGCGATATGGGATTACACTTGGGGATAATAATCCAGCTGCACTCCCTACCTTCTGTTTCTTCTGGCCATTCAAACTGACAGTATAGAATCGGAGTCCTCCATTATGCAAAACTCCTTTTACAGCGTATTTCCTTTGTTGTACTGTAAATGAACCAAGTGTGGCATATATGAAGCCTCCTTTTGATCTTGTTGTCTTTGCTGTCATATACTACATTCTAGAAAATGTTGGTCAACACTTAACAGTGTTTTAAGCCTTACACAATAGCCTTGAAAGTGTTAGACCTTACAGTTAGTAAAGACTTGTTGCTTGTAATCTTGGACCATATTTGAACAGTTGTTATGAAGGAGAGCATTTGAGCAAAGACTAAAATGTTTTCAGTTTTGTCTAAAAGGCTTACAGTTTTACACAAATGTTGCGTTTTTTTAACCCCAGATTAATCAAAATAATATTAAAACAACTATTGGATTATCAATATAGTTGTTAGTTGTGGCCCATATTAAAAACCACGTCTGAATTAATGGAACGTGGGACTATTTCTTAGGGGTATTATGACGGCTATTATAAGAACTGGATGTTGCCTTTGTATGGCAGCAGCACACAATTTATTAAACATCCATAGAGTTGTGCAATTTGGGTTCATATGGAGTATTTATCCTCCATATGGTTTTTAGCTCTTATTTTATAAAAATTTTAGGATATTGTAGTATAAAGTTGTATGTCTGTAATCTACAAAGACCATTCAGTAAATTGTTCATCACTTGAATCAGATTTAAGAAACAGTCTCTTTCTGTATGTTTCTATCCAAGTGGAAAAATAACTGAAATCTTTATATCTGTCTTCATCAAGTTCTTTTCTGCATAACAAGTTTATTTTGTATAGTTTGTACTTTACAGATGTATGGCCTCAAACCAGTTGCTTACAAATATCTAATTAAGCCTTTCTTTCCTGCAGAAAATGGAGTACATGGGTGGTGGGATGGTCCTGTAGGATGGCTGGAGCACCAATTAACAGGACTTACTTTGCTCATGGACTCTTCCTTTGGAACTGTTTCAAACATTGCACTGCAGTGCCAGTGTCATCGTCGAACTTAATTACAGCTAATAAATTCTAATTGAGAATATGGTGATTATGTGGTACGCTCAGTAAGCAGTAAAGAATATGAAATGTGTAAGACCTTGGTGACTTTTCTCTGCCATTTGATTTTTTTTTTTTGGAGCTGCCAATGGTTTGTTTCTGTTGTTGCCATTTTATTTAAATTAATTTTCTGTCAAAACCCGAGATCATAATCATATCTTGTTTGGCTGAAACATACAATGCATAGTAGACAGTAGTCCACATTATATAATAGAAATACATAGCCGTGTATTTTACCTAGTAGTTTTACTTGGAGGTTCAATGCTGTTCGAATAAGGCAGTTTATAATTCCGCTGCATGTCAGTAGGTGTAATATATAAATAACTACACGTCTGAATTCTTGACCCACTCTGCTGTCAGCCTGATTCCCATTAAACATAACTGCCTATAAAATATCCCTTTGGTGTCTCTTATTAGGTATGCTCCAAATTTCTAACTAAAATATTATATTTTGTGACTACAAAATAAAACAAGCCTCTAGAAAACAAATGTCCTTTTATAGTCGGCTGCAATTAAAACAAAGGTTTTTCTTTATTTTTTACAGCGGATTGAGATGAAAGGCCACAGTATGACAGTGCTGAATCTAGAATTTTACAGTGCCAATAATATCTGCACCAAGGCTCATTTTTGAGGTTTCATGTCCCCACACAAATGTAGAGAACATCGCTTCAAAAGTGATAGTGAGGCCTTTGGGTGTAAAGAGGTGAACTAGTGGACAGTGTAACAAGTGTGATATTGGCAGTGACCCACGTTAAGAAAAAAAACATTAAAGCCTTATGAACTTTGTGTTTTTATTATTTTTAACGACATTGTAACATTTGCACAAATTTGATCACAATTTAATGACCTGAACTTGCCTTAAAGCACAAAACAGATTGAAAATTGCAAAATACTTGCATAGCAGTTTTGTTTTAATTCACATTTATGTTGCTGCTTTAGAGTTACATACCAGTTTTACATTTAATGCTCATATTTTCTCATTTTCACTCTTTACTGGCTAATTTAACATTCAATACTGAAAGCAGTAATGCCAGTGTTGGGAGGTGCGAGTGAAGACAGGAGTACATGGAGAAAATTTACAGAGGCCAGGGGTTTTGGGGAGTTTACAAGACTCGGATAGACAGGTTGTCCGCTGAAAATCCAACCCAGGTCCTCAGAGCCTCGTGCTTGTGACAGGACTCTGATAAACACATTGGGCTCCTTTCTCCTGCTACAACACTTGACTGGAAAAAACAGGCTGAGGTAGAACTCAAAACTGCGCTGGTGTTTGTTCAAGACAGTCTGAAATGTTTTTGATTTATTGAACATGACCAGGGAGCTTACAGCTGTCATGGCCCCTTTTGTATTTGTTTACCTCGGTTGTTTGAGAAAGCATGTAAGTGTGGCTGAAAAACTGGTGTCACGCTCAGGTTTTAGGGCCTCATTTATAAAAATGTGCATAGGAATGTGCAGATGTTTCCTAAATGTTCCTATAACGGACTTTCAACACGTCTGAACACAGAAGTAAATGCTCCCAACTCCTTTTTATTCCTGTTCTGTTTGTACATCACAGCTCCCCTTAAAATTCTGCATGGGTGAATAAGCATCTCTTTCCCCAGCCACAGAAAGACTTCAAATACCTTTTAGATGGTGGGATACAGTACCATATTTGAAGCAAAAAAAAAATAATTCTCTCCAAATAAGATGAGCCGTTCTGATGGCAGACATAGCAGCTAGTGAGCACTGTTTTGAAGGAAAATCAAAATAGATTTACAGGGAGGCTGTGACTTGGGGGGGTTTCGGGGGTTCTGTAAAGCAAAAGATATTCAACTGACAGCAAGCAAAGATGCTCTGAATTCTCTGGAAATTTTCTCTGATCCCAGTATGGAAAACATCCAGAAGGACAGCTTGCATTTTCACTGGAATATTGTGGTTACATTTAGTAGTTATACAGTAGTTATAGTCTTATTATTTATGCATACTGCCAGATGTGAACAGGTTCAGGTTTTTTTCCCCACAAGATTTTCATGTAATTGGAGTTTAGAACAAAGAGAAAGGAACATCAGGTAAGTTTATTATCTATTACTTACAATGGAGTATTTTAATACAGTACTAGGGGGCCCACCCCCGGGTTTGGTTTACCAGATATACCATTTAAAGAGATTAACCATCCATCCATTTTCCAACCCGCTGAATCCGAACACAGGGTCACGGAGGTCTGCTGGAGCCAATCCCAACCAACACAGGGCACAAGGCAGGGAACCAATCCTGGGCAAGGTGCCAACCCACCACAGGACACACACCCACACACCAAGCACACACTAGGGCCAATTTAGAATCACCACCTAACCTTAATGTCTTTGGACTGTGGGAGGAAACCAGAGCGCCCGGAGGAAACTCACGCAGACACGGGGAGAACATGCAAACTCCACCCGGGTCTCCTAACTGCGAGGCAGCAGCGCTACCACTGCGCCTTTTCACTTTTACTTTAAAACTTTTGTAAAAACAATACTTGTCCTTTATTTCCAGCCCCAGGCTGGTTACATTACATCTTTCTCACAGGACATATAACGCTGCGTACATTGTCGGGGGGGAGGGGGCGGCGGCTGAACACTCGCTAAGGAAATGCCGTTGGATCATCTGCTGCCTGTTCTGCTTGTCTCTCTGCCCGATCATTTCAAAGCCTGTACAGCAGCTGTGATTTTGCCACTTTGTGTCTCTGCCGCTCATGTTGTGAAGTTAAGGTGGCTGAACACACACTAAGGAGAAGCGGTTGGATCATCTGCTGGCTTTCTGCTGCTGGCAAGCTGCATGTTTTGCTTGTTGTTGTTTTAAGAGCTGGGAGCAAGTTAAAGTGTCTCTCGTGGGACTTCAAATTGTCTTCCGAGAAGATCTCGTCTCCCTCCCAAAGATTTTTTTATAATAGAGAGATGTGATAATACTACTAGTAGTACTTGACTTTTATCAATGAATTATAATGGAGTACTGTATTTTAATACATTGCACAGTATTAAAAGTTCTTGGTGCTGGGGCTGAGCTGCCAGAGAGGGTCACAAGGATGGCTCTTGGTAGCTGACACCACCGTGAATGAAACACCTACCAAAAACTTGGACTAGGAGCTGCTCACTTTTAAAAGAGATCTGTTCATATATGCAGTATGTTGATAGTGAATGCACTAGGCTAATTAATGATTGGCAAATCGGTTAACATATCTGAAATAAGATGAAAGCAGGTCATTTGTTATAGTTTATGTAACACATTATGGTACTGCAATATTAAAATAAGTTTTAAGTAAATCAAGTAGTCAGGTCAATGAGAGCTGGCATTAGAAGTCCTTTCATATATATATACTGTAAATATGTAGTACTGTGCAGGTAAGGCTGGCTGTCACTGTACTCTGCATGTGACAATATTGTTACTACTGTGACAATAATGAGATTCTTATTTCTGATGTACATTTTTTCAGACTTGGTGTTAAACCAAACCTGATGTATTAATTTTTATATATATTTTACTAGTTTCATATAAGCCATCTAGCAGACGGATGGGTAGCAGCCTATCAATACATGTGCACAAGGAAATGTTTGTACATATTCTTTTTAGTTTCTGTAGGAGTAAGAATGTTCTTCACTTTGTCAATTTTCAGATAACATCAGATTTGGTCTAATGCTCATTTTATAAGTGAGGACCCAACTTTTTTTTTTAATTACTGTAACTTATAAGGAGTCACTTGCAGGAACATGAGGTAATTGTGATTAAACTATTTGGCTGACCACACTATTCCTACTTTTTAAAGGATATAATTTCATGTGTGTGTATATATAATGTATTTTAAATGTTATGTATGACAGAGATGTGGTTTACAACCCTAGAGGCCCGAGTGAGGCTCCTGCCTTGGTTCCTGTCCAGATTGGCAAGCATAAAGGATTTCTCTTGAGTTGCCCCCATTTCATCCCCCCCCTCTAAATGGGTCCTGGAGGGACTGAGAGTGTATTTCTGTGTATGAAGGAGTCCTGCTGTATACCTGAATCCCTTTGTGTTTTTTTGTTTTAATCCTTCTTAATCAGGGTGTTGCCAAGTTACACTTGGGTTCTCCACAGCCGAGGGACAGTAAAGTCACAGACCTCCTGTTTGAGAATCCTTGTGATTCTGGGTGATGTTGCTTGCAGATTGCTTCTCATTTTCCCTTTAAGTTTATTTTCTCTTGGACCACAGTGGTGTTCATTCAGGAGGTTTTTCTTTTTCCTTTCGGCAAGTTCTTCAGCTTTCACTTTTTAAAAATTGATGGAAGTGTCAGAACTCCGAGAACTACAAACATTTTGTCTTGAGGACGTACTGATGCAAGTTGAGCCCAAGTCTGAACACGTGAGGACTGCGATCCCCGGTCTTTTTTCTTACCAGTCAAAAGTTCATTTTGCAGTCAAAACACTGTCCATTTTTCTAATTGAAACGTTGCCCACAAAGTGTCAGATGCCAGCCGATGTAGCAAACTTTGACAGCCATACATATGAAGAGATTTCAAAACAAGGAAAACAAAAGTAAAGTGCCTTTTTGTTTTACTATTTACTTGTCCCTTATCGCGTTTATCAAAAACAAAGTCAATATTAAAATAAACATTAGACATGACATCATAAACCTTATCACCACCGCCATTTAAATACTGATTTCACATAATAATGAAGTAGAAACATTTAACTAGACCCCTGCTTTGGATTTTATTCTTTAAAAAAAAAATTGCATTTAAGGAAATGAATAGGTTCACGATTCTGTGAGAATTCATCTTGCCTTGTCCACTTGTTCTTGTTTGGTCAGCACTAAATGCCATACTGCCCCAAGACACCTTATATGCTGAAAGCAAGCCTGGTGCTCCAGTGCCACACACTCCCAGCACAGGGCCACTGCGCACAGTAATAGTGGAAACGTCTTTAAGTAAAACTTCTAACGAGCCTCACATATTAAAGTTAACACTGGGCACCTCACTTCAGCAGCAAGCAGAGCCTGTAGATGGATTCCCAAAACAAAAATTTTCATTTTCTTTCTCTGATTGATCTTTTAGTAGCAGCGCTAGGCAGATGCACATAAAAATCAATCCAATAAAAATGTTTCTGTTCAAAAAAAAAAAATTCAGCATGCACTGCAACCACTGATGAGGCACACAGTTCTTGAAATAACACAGTGTGGCAGCCGCTGTGGGCGTGCTGGAGTTTTCTCATGTTGCACATCCAGTTGCCTATTGTTGTAAGCCCACCTCATTTTCACTCATTTCCATTATTTGCTCAGCATGGTAGTTTAAGAATAAATGGTTATGACTTCACTTCCTCCTCCTCGCACCAGCAGGACTCGCTCCAAGCCTTCTGTCAACACCTCTAAAAATTCCATGTCTTGAAAATACAACATTAAAGAAAACGTCTGCCATGGTAGATGAAACAACATGACGCCTACTTGTCTGGTTTTTTGAATCGGCATTAATGCAGCCGAAAACAACGGCTTCAGTCAATTAACCTCCTTAGTGTTAACATTTACTCCTGGAAAAATAAGCTTTTTTGTTAAATCTTTTTTGTTACTATGTCTAACAGAAACATGTAAATACTAAAACATTCATATAGATAGCATAGGAAAGGCATGCCGAGTGTCCACTGCTGTACACGTCCGTCATGTGGTATGGTTGGAAACGGCCACCATCACAAGGCCCGATGCTGCTGCAATCAGGGCAGTAGACGCCTGTTTCTTTGCACACGAATCATATTTTTCTGTTTCTTTCACATGAGAGGGTAGAATGTCAGCACCTGATCTGCACGATCAATGCCCCCTTGTGTTATTGTGGACTTCCACATTTCTCCTAACACGAACATTGATAGTTGCTGCATTATGAACAGCACTTAGAAGCTTAATATCTTTATCCTTCTACTTGAATGCAATCATTTTGCATTTTTTTGACACAAAGCTACGTCCAACCATGGTGAACCTTCATGGGACCAAATTCACCAGGAATATCAGTTCATTGGCCAGTTCAAGTGCCATATGCATCAGTTTCACTATCTGTAGCAACATCTGACGACCACAATGTCGGTACCATCGCTTGATTCAAATGATGGTTCATTTTCAGTTTGTTTACTGTATATGCCATTGTTCCCTACTCATGAATATCAATGAGTTACCACAGAGTGGCTGAACACATACAAATAGTTGTGATTTTTTAGAGTATGATGTTATTACATCTACAAAGATGGTAGCAGGATACTTTCCTGAATGTTATTCAGGCTTAATGCTCCGCATCTCATCAAAATCAATTAATCCAAGTGTTACTCGGAATGAGCCATATTTACATAGAATTCTGAGTCTGAGAGACACGGAGGTTGACACCAAGGAGGTTAAAGCTCAGCTGTTTTCACTCGGCCAAAACACACTCACTTCAGCCAAGTTGGCGTTCTACTGTTTCTACCCTATATCCCCCATTTAGCTGATTAATGAGTGATGACTAAGGAAACGTGTTCTGACACTTGGCCAACTCACCCCACTCCACAGTTACCAGTTGTAACAAGAAGGATACAATTTTCATCCCCATCAGTATTCCGTGGTGGCCCAGGCATATTCAGCAGTACCAGTCGAGCATCGTGAGACTTGTTGACTATTACCTCGTTTAACTTGACTGCCGTATGCATGCGTCTTACGTTGGACTGATCACTGCAAGAAACCAAAACGTTCATTGAGCACTTTAAATGATTTGGAGCCGGCGCTAGTGTCACTCGGGGAGGCAGCTTGATGGCTGAGGTCTCCAGGACTCTGAACAAATCCAAATTGTATTTTGTGATATCATCTACTGTTGAGTTCTTCTCTGTACTTGTAATATTTCTATTGCACTATTATATTGAGGATTACTTGTGTTCTGTTCTGTGTATTGTATTGACTTCATTTTGTGACACCCACTGCACGCCCAACCTACCTGAAAGGGGTCTCTCTTTGAACTGCCTTCCCCAAAGTTTCTTCCATTTTTTCCCTACTAGGGTTTTTTTTTGGGGAGTTTTTCCTTGTCTTCTTAGACAGAGGCAGGGCCTGTTAAAGCCCACTGTGGCACTCCTTGTGTGATTTTGAGCTATACAAACATAAGTTGTATTTTATTGTATTCTGTCAAATGTTTTCATCTAGCTTAGTTAGACTGGAGGAGTTGTCCATGTGTGAACCTTCACCCAGTCTCTTATTCAGTGTGTGTTCTAGTTGTAAAGATAATTCATTATTTAACACAGTTTGATCTTCGCTACACAAAATTAAGTAGCTAAATGATCCCCAACTCAAAGAATGGCTGGCATTTCACATATCACCCTACATATTTGGCAGTTTTGTTAAACTGGGCCAAATTCTGTATCTCAGCCTGGGAATTTGCTCAACAGCAGCTGCCACGAATGCCTCACCCGAGACATGAACCAGCAACCTTGAGATTGTAAGGACGCACACACGAGCCCTCGCAGCCTCAATCAGAAACAGGACAATTTCTTCTATTGTAACTATCCAGAAGCACAAGTAGAAGTGGAGAGCTGAGCAAAGCCTGACATTACAAGCACAGAGACGCTCTCCTTACAGCTCAATCCAATTCTTCCGTCACTCAGTGAGCCGCACGGCCTGTCAGTGTGTCCTTCAAGCTTAAAGCTTGCTGCTTTGCACCCAGGCGAGGCGTCAGTGGCATCTGCCACAGAGCAAATTCCCAGAGTTGACAATGCATGTAATCGTTTTCTTGGAACAAAGATCCCTAAATTTAAAACTGCGCTTCACTCAGTCTTTATAGTAAGGATAATGGAAAGAAAATTACATGTGTGTAACAGAAGGCACTTGGGACAATTCCTCTTTAAAGTATCAGCAGAGAATAAATTATGCCTAACACTTATTTGTTTGTAATTGTATTACTTTTTCCATTTTTGAAAACAGAAGAGAGCAGACAGAAAAACACGGCGTCTTGTGAAAGTCTCTGCTGCCTGAAAAACAGAATTCAAAATGCATTAAAGCAGGATGGAATTGCCTGACCTACACAACACACCTTTTAGTGCAAAGAAAATACTTAATGCTACCTTGAGAAGCCATTTAAAAGCACCTTCACAGTCATTACAGCGAGGCTTAGGGTGTCATTAACATATGCGAGTTGTTCTGAAGAAACGCCTGGCAGCTGTGCATGGCAGGGCAGTACAATTTGCTTCTTGGCAGAGTGTCACAAGCTCTTCAGGGATCCTGAGGTTTGTGTTTCACCTGCTGGCTTCTGCCACTTATTAGAAATGTTCAGTTCAATATGGGGCTGGGCTTTGACCTGGTCATCTGAGGATCTCTGAATTCTTTTCATTTGGCATCACGGTTTGTGTTTAGTCTCATTGCCTTGTTAACAATGTGGATGTTTTGCCCTGTCCCAGGTCTTTGGTAATAATCCATTTTTCACTGGATCTTCCCAATCTTTTCATACCTAACACTGCAAAGCACCCCCAAAATATAATACAATCCTCACTTTGTGCTGATGCCAAGCTTGGCTTACACCCTTCATTTCCAGTTTGATTTTGTCAAGTCTCAAACCTTTCTTTGTATTTATGCTCTCACACATATCAATGGGACTACAAATTAGAAGAAAAACTGTTGAATGATTAACTGTTTTCTTTCACCTCAGTCACATTTCAAAATTTGAAGTCTCATTCATATAAGCATTCAGACCCTTAGTTCAGAACTTTGTACTTGCAGCTTCAGTTACGTGACTGCGTTTTCTTGGGCAAGTCTTGAATATTATAGCTTTGCACACCTGGATCTGGGCAGTTTATCCCACTCTGCCTGGCAGATCCTCTCAAGCTGTTCACTGCCATCACCAGGTATCTCCACAGATTTTCTGTGGGGTTTAAGTCTGGGCCACTTGAGGACAGTCACAGATTTGTCCCAAAGCCATTCCAGCTTTGTCTTGGCTGTACGCTCTGCGTCATGGCACACTGAGGTTGTTGGACTCTGGAGCAGTATATATTTTAACATACTTTGAATTGCATCTTTTGGCAGCAGAATATGAAAAATGTACTGTAAAGAGACTTTCATAAAGATTTTCACTGTAGTAAATAATTGTTTCAAATTAGCACCCCCGGTATGTTGTGGCGTGAGGTATTTTTGGGGATTCTGTTAAAGCATTTTGATTTTTTTTGAAGATACACTTTTCCCCCACAGAAAATCTGTTATACTATAAATGAGCATGGCTGGAACTCACCCGAAAAGAACACTCTGACATTCAAATTTACTAGGGGGGCTGCTGCAGCATCTGGCACAAGATCTTATTGATTTAAGATCAAAATGAAGACTGGAAAGGTGTGACTTACGGCCTCATGCTGAGAATGTCTCGCAAGCCTTCGAATGTAGCAGCTCCATGTCCTCTGGCAGCCCGTACTGAAGCCAGGTACTTATCCTTTGTCCAAGTCATATGGACCCGATCTGTACGCTCAGACCCTGTGGCAGCCCCCGTGTCCGTCTCGTCGTCGTCGTCAGAGCCAATGCTGGTCAGCCGCAGCATTGAGTTCCTGTCTTTGACAAGCTGGGCCTAAAGGAGCAAATCAGAGGCTTACATTCACATAACCTGCTTACACTCCTGTCATGAATGCTCAAATAAATCCCAGAATCACAGGGATGTAGAATCTCCACTTCAAGACCCTCCATTGTGGTTAATAATTTATGTGTCACTGTCATTTGTTACCATACTTTTTAATTTCTTGTTAATCTCTTTCTACATATTATTTATTTAGCTTTATTATAATGCATAAATATCCAAATCCATGTCTATACAAATGAATGTTATGTGTTAATATTCATTTTAATTTTATGTTAAAAAGGTGTCTCATAATTGTGTGTTGCTTTAGGGTGGTTGCCTACGTCTCCTGTCTGACTCAGTGCATTGCGTGATCTGTTTGGGGACTCTGGTAATTGAAGAGCTGAGTTGCAAAATCAGCTAAGTACATGAAACAACGTTTTGTGAAAAGGAGAAAAATAATTTTTAAGTATTTGAAATGATATTTTTAAAATTCTTTTTGCAGAATGCTGGTTGTTATATTACTGAAGGTCAATTGCTGGACATCTCAGAAATCTGAATATTTTACATTTTTGTAAAAAATAGGAAAAAAACGTACTTAGCAGGTTTTGACGCTAAATCAATGCTATTCCATAAACCTATAAGTAGAAACTTTCATCAAAATATTTTTATTATATAAGAAATGAAATACAGAGCTTTTAGTCTCTAAACTATTTAGCGAAAAAGTAATGCTAAAAGTCATGAATTCTTGTTAAGCATTGTTTAAATAGTAAATTAGAAAAGTGATAAGCAAACTCTAGAATGTCAATATTCTACATCGTCTTCATCATATATTTCAGTATCACTGTCTGCCACTGGTGTAGTGTTCTTGTTGGCTGTTCCAATGATTGGGAGGTAGAACTCTTTAACTTTTTCTGATTGTGGATTGTCCATATTGACTCCCATTTTGCTAAGTAACATTTCGACATCCTTTGCTTTTGCTGGATTAACACAGCAATTCAGTGGAAGTGGGTCAACTGACAAGTTGTTTATTTTGCTGCCACGTTTCACAATAGTGTGACTGCAAAAGTCGCCCGAATACGTGGTCTTTATGTTTATGTTGCTTCTTGTTATTTCCGTCACTCGAACTTTCGTCAAGTGAAATGGGAGCTTTTTTTTGCAGACTTTTGCAGTTGCAGACTTGTAGTTCAGCACCTGCCAGTCTCTTCCTAAAACTCTGAGTGTGGCATATTCCAATACCACATTGTGGTATTCGTCAGGAAGAAGAATAGTTTCGTATTGACGAAGCCTTTGTTCAATACGCCCAAAAACTCTGTCCGGAGGCAGGTACGAATGTCCTCGTACAGGATAGTACTGCTGAATGATAATGTTTGGGCGACTATAAACAAAATGCTGCAGTGCTGCCAGCAAGTTGATATTTTTGTTTTGTGCAGCACAGTTATCTGAAAATAATCTTAACAGCTGCATATCCTCTGGGACTTCTTTTGATAAAAAGTCCAAGATGGTACTGGTGCATTCATTTGAGCTTTTCCCTGCCTGGTTTTCACACCAGGTGTAAATAAAAACATGTTCCTTGTCTTGTGCAAGCCGCCTTCCATCCATAGAATGAATAACAAAAGCCATATTATATGCCCATACTTGTCGGGCATAGAACGCTTCTGAAATTGATGTTTTTGGCAATGGCAGATTTTGCTGAATATCAAAAGCAACAGTCATTGTTTTCACCTCCGGCATGTCGTTGTGATTGAGTAAAGTGTAGAAACGCTTGGCCTGCATCTTATGGATCCGATGAAGCGTAATGAGCTCGGTTGTTTTTGCAGGATCTGATGCTATTCTTATTTCCTCTTTCTTACTTTCGCAAAAGGAACATATGTCGCTCCGTGGGTTGCCAAATGAAAGATTATATTTTGTGTTAAAAATCTTTAAATACAGATTATATTTTACTTTAATCCCAGGATTTTCTGTACTAAACATTTTCCACATTCGTCTAATAGAAAGTTCAGGTGCCAGATATTTTCGGTAAGTTTGATTCTGTCTGCTGTAGTGGCTGCTGCGGCAACGGAAACTCTCAATGTGTTTCATAACTTTTTGCTTTGCTGCCGTCACAGAAGCATTTGGTCGTGCTCCGCCACGGCGATCGGTTTTTTGTAGACCTGTTTTTATCCAGTGGTTAGTCAAAGTGGCTATTCTTGAACGTCCAATTCCTAAAACAGAAGAAAATGTCACCAGGCAAACGCGGACCTGCTCCCCTGTTGATTTTCGAATCTGCAATCAGTCCAACAAAAACGTTAAAATTAGGTAAATGAATGATAATAAACATTTAAACCAATAACACCGATGCAAATAATATGAATCATCAACCAAACATTTTAGGGTTTGGCTAACATGCAACTGTGGAGAGGTGCGGAGAATCAGAACCCTTATCCAAACTCCAATAAATTGTGACTACAATGACTCAGCCTAGATGATCAGCTCAGGTGATCAGCTCCCCAGCGAAGTTGCGCAAATCAAATAATGCATAACTACCACTAGCCAATCCTAATCCTAATCTCTAACCCTAAACCCGATATCTAGAGGTTCGGACAACAGCTAGCTAGTGGTAGTTATAAAAAATCACCTCAGCTTAGCCGACTCATTATACCCATAAAATGTAGCTCTCGTTTCTCCAAGCATCCGCATATTCGTAGTTTATCAACATTCAAAATTATTAAGAATATGTTTTGAAAATATCTTACATAGTATTCAACAGTGGTTGCTCGCTTTGCTGGCTTTTTCTTTCGTGGAGCCTTCGGTTTTTTAATGCACATCTGGACCAGAATAAAAGCATCTTGGCTCCGTTTCTCTTGGTTTTTATAAAAGTCATTGTGAAACTTTTCAATATCAGCCGGAGTGAGCTGGCCAACGTCGCATCTCGTTCCACGATGCCTAGCAACACCTGCATGATTGCAAGAAATCTTTGGCGTCTTTTCAGTGCCGCTGTATCGTTTCTTTTTTTCTACATTTCTTTTCCAATTCTCAGGATTTCTGCTTCGTTTCCTGGGATTTTTTGATTTAGAAATAGGCTCATCAAACTCAACATTTACGTCCGCCATTTTTTGCCTTGCGGCGAATGCGCTGAGATGATTGGCTGGTGTACTTAGCAGCTTTTGGAACTAAGCTGGTTATGTATTTAACAGGTTTTGAAACTCACATCAAAATGTATAGCACTCTATTATGGTAATTAAAAGGTTTTGAAGCTCACTTCAATTCCAAGTACATAGCTGACCCTTTGATGAGTCACAACCATGCTTCAACTGCAATTCGCCAAAAAATGTACTTAGCAGGTTTTGGAACTCACCCCTTCAATTATATTGTTCTAAAATCTTCAGTCTCACCTTGACATTCCTTCTTCCACCTTTATCTACAATGTGTAGCTTTGTTCAGCACTTGAGGCACATGGTGTCACCCATCCATCTCCTGTACTCTCTGGTCATCTTCTTATTCTCCCCTCAGAAGGCCTGTCTGACCGCTTGACTCTCTCTGCTATAAAACCCCTCATCTCTCAGTGGTCTCAGGAGCTCACAAGCGCACATTATCCTCTCCTTTTAAAAAGATCACATTTTTGGCAAGAAATTCCAAACATCGGTTTACTCAATTTACGTTTGTACTCTTCATAAGCTACATTTAATGGGCCTTAGCCCAGATTCACTTGTGCCCTGGGATGCACACCTATGTACTGGTTTTGTCCCCCTGTTCTGAGTTTCTGGACCCTAATCTTTTGCTCTCGCTCTTCAGTGCTCTCTGAGGCGCCACATATTCTTCTACTCTTCAAGCCTCGTTCTGTGAGTGCACCAGCACAAACTCCCATGTCAGAGCACTGTAACTCCTAAACCTCTTCTTGCCTGTAGGTGGAAGACCCCCATCTAATTATGCTAAAGAACTGTCTACATTTTACAACCTGATCCTTCTGGAGTTGTCTGCATCACAAATGAATGGAGCATCCAGTGAATCTATTCCCAACCTGGAGTGTGCTGCCTCCTGCACTTTTATGTGCAAGGAGTCACTCCTTGGGTCAAGTGTGCTGGTGTGGTTGGTTATAATAAGTAATAATTATTTACATTTGTATAGAGCTTTTCCAGGCAGAAAGGAAACACTTCATCACCACCAATGTGTAGCATCCACCTGGATGACGTAAAGGCAGCCATTTTTGTGCCATTACGCTCACCAGACATTAGCAGAGTGTAATTAGAGGGCCAGAATGACTGTGCCATGGTGAGCAATTAGGACAGGTCATTGGGGCACATCCTGCTCTTTTAGAAAGATGCCCAGGGATCTTTTTTAACCAGAGAGCATCAAGTTTGGTTGATTGATTCTCATCGGAAGTACAGCACCATTTTTACAGCAAAGTGTCCTTATTACTGCACTGGGGGCTTTGGGTTCTGCACACAGACCACAGGGTAAGTACCCTCAATAGCCTCACAAACACAGCAAACCAAATTTTCCTAAATAATCTCCCATCCAAGTGCTGGCCAGGTCCAAACATCCCACCTTCAGTTGGAGGGGGTTGGCACTGCTGCAGTTCTTGGTTGTATGGGATGGCATAGAGGGGTGCCATGTGGGTTCACATGCCGATTGTTTCTTACTTTGACATTTTAATAGATCACAAAAAAAGTGTCTCATAAGAAGTACAAGAGCAAAGGATACGCCGATATTTCAGATTTAATCTAAAACACATTATGTCAGCCATACATGAATTGGTCTTGGCATCATTGCTACAATATAAAATACTGGACAATACAAACACCAGACAACAAACAGAGCTGGCACCAGTGGTGCGGTATGATGGCAAAAGCAGGGTCAAGTTCTCGGCGGAGTGCAAACCAACAAAAGTATCGGTGACAACTAGGATATGGTAGGAGGAGGGGGGGGAGGGAAGGGGGGGTGTTTACACCTGAGTGTGTTGGCTAAGGAGCTGAACGGCTACAGAGATGACGTGTACACCGAGTGCTGCTTCTTGACAAATGTGTTGATATTTACTTATTTAAAATATACTCTACAGGTGCTTTCAATACTGCAGCAGGTTTCTTTATTGAGATGCATTGTGGTATATTAGCGTTCTTTGTGTGACAACGAACCTCAACTGTCTTTGGGTTGGTAATCTGATGAATAAATGACTGCTGTGGTTTAGTGGAGTTTACATCAGTCTGCCTTGCTCTGTTCTTAGTGCCAGCAATGAACAAGTCATCTATTGAAGGAAGAGGACAGCCAGTGGTCTTCTTGGCACATTGACCCACCTGCTGTTGCCTGGTCCTGAGCAGGGAGGATGCAGAAGGGAACCAAACTGTGACAGAAAAAGTCACAAACACTCATTGATGGCAGGATGAAATGTAACCAGGATGAGCAGAGAAATGTTGAGTTTCTTTAGCTGCCATACAAAGAGCAGTCGCTTCTGTGGTCTCCCAAAAATGGAATTTGTCACTTTTGAACAAACTTTAGCAGAGATCAACAATGTTTCCTGGAGGTGCCCAGGAATGTCTTTTGGCTGTGTGACATGGTAGGATTCTGCACTGCTGACAACTTTGCTTTCAGAGTAAAATGATTTTCATGATCAGGTTTACAATTTTCTGTTCTTTGGCCTTTAAACTTGTTAACATACAGTTCCAGTGGTTTTGATTGGTAATGTTATTTGTTCCCATTTGCTTTTAACAGTTAATTCACATTTTACTGTAGAATTATTTTAGTTTCCATATGGATGTTGCTGTTCTAGGATTCTTTTATTGATGGTTTCTACATTGCTGCTAGGCTTGACAACCAGGAGTGTGCAACGTGTGACATCAGTACTGCAAGTGCATAAGTTAGCGTTGTACACTTAGTGGTTGTCCAAGATTTGGCTTCATGAACAAATAATATTTAGTGCCTTTGTTATTGTTAGTTTCTGAGTTACAGGATGTGACCACATTCTCAACAACTGTGCCTTCTGACTATGAATTATGTCTCGCGTTTTTTTGTCTCCAGTTACGTAGCTTATGGCTTACCGCTCTGTTCTTTGATCAGGATTCTAGCTACACTTCCTGATCTTTGCTTCCTTCAGTACTAATCTACACATTTACAAGCCCTGCTTGAATTCTGATCTGTCTGGGCCTTCTCCTCATTCGGTCCCACTCTCAAAACTGCTGTCACCTTGTGCAAGCTGCACAATAATAATGTCAAGCCAGTCATTACATAAGCAAGACAAAATCGTTTAATCTGGGTGGCACAGAAAAGCTTTGTGAATGTTACAGGACATGTAATAGTGTTCAATTGTGGCAAATAAAGTTTTTGTGGTGTTTCTCTTAGTAGGTCCTGCTCTGAACTTTGTCACTCCTCATAAAAATACATAGTCTTACAAATTCTGCACAAACACCACACTAACTTTAGACTAGAGCTGTCAGATCAGATGTTGCTATCCAAACATAATTCAAATTTATTTAAAAAAAAATCGTGAGTGGACTCCCCTAGACATTCTCATATACTGTACTCAGATATGGGGATAGACATTTGAGGAGTAAACTGCAAGACAATGATTTTATTTTTATATTATATACATTAAAGAACCATCAACAACAATTCAAATTAATAATATATTGAACAATTATTATAAAAGTAAAGTTGAATAAATCAGGACTCTGTAGCTGCATGAATAAAAGGTAAAGTACAGCTTCCGGTTAGAGGAAATAGCTCAAACGTTAATAGAAATCTATGTTTTGTACCTAATACTTGTATGCAAAATTAGGTTGACTTAAGTGAAATTGTAATCAAGTTATCGTTTTTACACACACACACAGACATAATTCCAAAAACTGTATTCTTTGGACTCCGGGAGGTATAAAACATCGAGATTAATCAAAATCTCGAAATTGAATTTTTGGAGGATTCCAATACTTTCCCTATACTTCATATACAAGAATGTAAAAAAGTCTTATTCAACAGCAAGAGTGGACCTTCAATTGTAAAAGAGCAGTTGCTTGTTTTACCTGCAGTCATTTTGGAATCGAGTTACTCCAGACACGTAAAGTTGCAGTATTTTACAGTATTTGTTTTGGCACTTCACTTCCACAAGCAGCATTTCCATAGTTTTGAATGGCTAGCTTGTTATCTTCAATAGTAAAAGTTACAGCTAGACAACACAGTTTTTCTTCTTTCTATCCCACTACTCTGCACTACAAGTGTACTCAGAGCAGTTTTTCTAAACGCATCCCTGGTGCCTTAAAAGTATCATTTTTCTTTGCTAAATAACTGTCATAAGTCTGGCTTTTCTTTCACTACAATGCTTTAAAATTCCCATTTTAAAGAGCCTTGTCATTATTAGCCAACACGTTGTGTCCCAAAATTTGTCTTCATCTTATGTGGTTACTGATTTTGATTCAAAATGCTTAAAAAAATAAGGTTTAATTAAAATACTTAAGTGAGGGTGCACTTTAATTAAACATATTGCTACATCTGCAAAGAAGAATAAAAGCTGAAAGACTGTGCAGACCCTGACTTCATACTGTGATGATCCCCTGTGAGTCCACAGGTGCCAACTTGCTTTTTCTTCTGAATGGTACAATATAAACTGTACCCCGCCACTGCAAACTGGACACCTCCGAAATAGTAAAACAAGTCCACCTTTGACCTGCATACTCTCTAACTTTGTTTGCTTTTCTCACCTCGTCACAATCTTACTAACTGACTCATATTCCTCCTGATCTATGTCAGGACAGCGAGTCATAAAGGCAGCCAAGAAAAGCAGCTTAAATCTTTATGAGCCAAACCTGCTGGCATAGCATTTAACTACATTTATTTATATTTTTACTCTTTTTTTTTTTTTTTAACTTGTGGTGCCTCTGCAAAGCATGAAGCACCTATGATAATTTTGTGAGCGTCACATTTTAGTGCTCAGCTGGTGTCCAGCCGTATAAATGTATCGTAATGTGAGAGGAATGGGAAGCAGGACTGTGGTGGAGCCCCCGGTGAAAGCACTTTTTGTGATGGCACTGAGTGAATGGAGTTAGGGATTGTGCCTTTGTACCCAAAAAGCTGAGGAGTCGCCCACTCATCAATACTAGACTGAAAATAAGATGGTGGTGCAGATGCTTCCCTTTTATAGATTGCAGCTGCTTGGGATTTTAATGGCTTTTATATTTAAATAGCGGATTGCCAGAGTGCCAATTGGATTTTACTGTTATTGCTGTGGTGGCCGCTATGGAGGACTTCATCATAAAGAAGCACGTAAAAAGATCCATGTAATGCATATTATCGTTAACATAGATTCAAATATACTTTGAATATCTGAAACTTACTTTTAGGCTAATTTGACAGCCCTACTTTAGACTACTGAATATACAGAAATTGATTACTAGAATTCTGTCCATTTTACCAGTCAGAATGTTTTTATTTTGTTTACAGAAAGTACTGGCCTAACAGATCAGGAAGTACAGAAAACTGAACATCAAGTGTACTGAAATTAGATGCACTCCAACCACCACCTCCACATGTCGTAACATGAAGGAAACTAACTGAGGGCGCAGTTTTGCTAAATGTTAACCACAGGTGTTGCAGTCACAGATTGCCATTGGTCTTAATGTGGAAATCCTCCGCTCAGACAATAAAGCTGGATATGTTGGGTTGGGAAGATGAGGACTGGGGGGTGAAGCTGGCACTAGTGGTTTGATATCAATTTAACTTTACAGAATCTAAACTAAACATATTGATTTCTTTACTCACTTCATCACAGATCCAATGTACATGCTATTTAAAAAAAAAAGGAAAAAAAAAAAGTCTCACTTTGACTACCAGCAGTAGTGACAACTTTCTTACCAGCTTTCTTCCAACCTAGTTTGGGCAGACTTACCTCTTTGTCACGGTCAGATTTTGACAGACGCATCTGCCTGAGCATTTGAGATCGCTGCTCCATCATTAAGGTGCGCTCGTAAGTGTAGGCTGAAATATCACTGTCATGCTAAGAAAAACAAAAAAGAACGTAAGTGCACCGGAGAGAGACGTGACACTCAACAGAGTGGCAGCAACCAGATTAGGTGAAGGATAGGCAGTGGCTGAAGAGCACATACAGAAGCCTCAAGACTGCTGAGTAACTCGCCACCTGAGGTGCTGACGTGGAGAAATGCCTCTTCGTATGACAACACAAATGTGGAAAGTTTGACTACTAGCCCTAAACCTGCATTACGGGGATATTTGGATATTAATGCAGTGGCTAGGTATTCAGCTCCTACTTGTATTTTTTTTATATTTGACTAAATTGTGTGGGAGGACCAGTGAGTCACTGCAGTGCTGTTATTAAGTGTTATCTAAAAATACATTTGCTGCTCTTCTAAGGTAGGTGACAATTTAAATAATGACACAACAATCTCCTATAATTGCACACTTATATTCTTATAGTTCAAGCTTAAGGAAGCTGGGTATTTGAATGTGCTTAGCATGCAGCATTGAAACTTTTTGAAATCTGACCCACACTGTGAGGCTTGTGACATTAAAAAAAAGAAAAAAGGAGTTTCAAAAATGTATCTGGCAAAATTTTCTGACATGCAAGAGAATTCACTGGAAATGCATTTTGAATCCTGAGATCTTATGAAATTTTTAACAACATAAACGAATGTAGGTTTGAGGTATAAAGCACTCAGTCATTAGCATAAGGAAAAATCTTCTGTTAAAGCTCTAAATGTTCGTGTTGGTAGTTGAATAATTTGTGTTAGTGGTGCATATAATTTTAGAAAGAAAGCTCATTACAAGGTAGCATTGTGCTACTGAACGGTTTGTCTAGTTATCTTTAGAATGGAGTTGTGGGACTCTGGAACAAACCTGAGAGACATGTAATTGAAGCAGAAACCTTGACAACCTTTAAGAAGAGTCTAGATGAGATAATGGACAGCTTAGCTATTAGCTAAACAAATGGGCTCGATGGACTGAATGGTCTACTCTCGTTTATCACAGTTCTTATGTAATATGAAAAATGCGAGCTGCTAAAGTTAAATGGGTGATAATCATTATTTTCCCAAGTAAAAAACATTGATGTTAGTAGTAAGATATAAATTCTGAAACACATGGAATACAAAGATACCAGAGGTAAAGGTGGTGTTCTAATAATAAGTAATAACATAATCAATCGCACTTAAATAAGTATTTTAAAGTTGCTTAGATACTGTTGCAATGTGTGAAAGGTGGCATATCAGTTCTCCATATCTCATACTGGTAACACTAAGGTTTGTGGTGGCGACACAGAGTTGGCCAGTTCATTCCACTTTTTCCCTAGCAATTGGAACCGTCAGAGAAGAGACATCATCCCTCCATCATCTCCTCGTAGTTACTTGTATAATATCATTTTTTGGTGATGACAGTGGATGAGGTTGTAGGCTTGAACTGTAACTTTCACTTCACTATCAATGTCACATACATTAACAAAACTGCACAGTTCACATTGTTCAATGGAAGGTCCATTCCTACCCTCAACCACGAATAAAACTTTATAAAGTACTTTAAACCTTCGTAAAGCTGCCGCACTTCCTCACATGAAAACAGTAAAAGACACTGTTTTCCAGGAAAAGACCTTGACCTCACCTATTCTGATTTTAATTCCAATGCCATTATGGCCAGCTGCAAACCACTCTAGTGTATACAAGACACGACACTTTGAAATTGATTACAGAAGAACATCACGCACAAATAGCAGAGATGCAACCGTGAGAAGCCCACATTGGATACTCTTCATACCTTGGCTGTATCTCAATATCCTGTTCATAAAAATCACAAACTGGATAGGAGACAAATCCTTTCATAACAAAACTAGACAGTTTCCAAACCTTGCCTGTAAAATTATGTCTAGAGGAGATGAGGATGCAACTTAGATTTGAAAGATAGGCCTTCTTTAAACACGTTAACAAGCATGAAAACATAACTTTTAATCCTATGGAATGACACACAGCAGCAGCCGCTGAACCCCCATACTCTTGTACTACCTTCCCACAAGATTGGGAAACACAGTGACAAGTCTTTGTAAAGTCCACAAAATGTAAGCAAAGGACTGGCACTCTAGTTAACCCTTACAACGCTGCAAAATCAAAGTGCTGGCACTGTGTCCCATGACTAGAAACTGGTCACCATGGCTTCACCAGTTGGAGGTGGAGTACTGTGACCCCTGCAGTGTTAGCAAGACAACAACTTATTTCCTTTTTTTCAGAAATGGAGACCAGCATGCCAGTCTGGTAGTCTTGAGGCAATGCTCCCTCCTTCCATGTACTACTGAAATTGAATGTTTCAGCTGTTCTGTATGTTATATAAAGCACAAAGACATTTTACAGACATTTAAACTGTTAATATTACATAAAGGAAATTCATTGTGTGGAGCAGGTAGAAAGTTATACACTCGGTAACTGTCAGGATTGTGTTTCTTTGTAAATGGTGTCATTTTCCTGTTTGTCCTGTTTATATTCATTGTTATGTTTGCAGGTTTGCCTCGGGCCCTTTACTCACCATATTGTAACGTGTAACGTACAGACCTGTCTGTTTGACTCGGTACTCTGCTGAGGTTCCAGCTATTCCTGATCTTATTGTTTGCCCCTGTATCCGTCCTTCCTTCCTTCCTTTTCCCTGTAATGAGTCACTTTTTGGTAACTGGTCATTTTTATTTTGATCTTTTGGTTTTGCAAATTTTGCTGTGTTTTCATAAACAGTGATTTATGATTGAATTTGTCTTTCTTTGATTAAGTTTTTTCTTCTTGATTTTGTTTGCTTATTTTTTCTTCCTTTTTTGGTCATTTTGAATTTTTCTTGAATCATTTGGAATTTTGACACGTTCTTGCTTCTGTATTTTCCTTAGTTACATTTATTTCATTAATTTACTTCTTTTTATTTTGACCAGGTGTTTCATGGTTACCTGCTGCCTTTATTGTGATTTCTAGGCCTTGCCTCTTATTGAAGAAAGTAAACCTCGATACACAGGCCTTTCTTTTTGTTTTGCCAAGGTCTGAATCATAACAGTGGCATGTTATATTTACAGATGTCTCATCCTGAAATGACGTTTATAAAGAAATAAAATGCAACAAGACTTCAAGGACACTGAAGTCATAAAGTGCTCATTTAAATGCACAACACAAAGTCCCAAGGCTTGCTGTAGGTGTGTTTGGATGCCTGTGTGTTGTACATGGAAACTGAAGTACAGATTTTTTTTTTTTAAGAAAGTAAAGAAATATGGACTCTGCAAATTTGTTTAACAGTATTCCATAATGCCATGACCAGCACAAGACATATTAATCATTAAGAGAATGATTAAAGAAACAAAATTGTTAGGTAGCTAACACTTATAATGCACTTGCCACCTAAACAACAGCAACTGTCTGTAGTCTCTTTATAATTAATTAATTAATAATCTTTCTAGTTAGCCAATAAAAGGTGTCATTTTGCTTGGCTTTTCTCTACATTCATAATGGCTAACACGGTACAACACCCTAGTACTATAATTAAACTGAGGATACACAAAGAAAAAAAACACGCTAAACATTAAACACAAGTGTTGAAAACAATGATAAAACCGTCATCTATCTATATTACAGATTATGCTGTAATATATAGTTCTTTTATAAGGCATTTTAGTTGTACATGGTAAAAAGTACATGCTAAAAAATAAATGTAGCGAGACATGGTGATACAAAGGGTAGCACTACGGTCTCACAGATCCAGGATCCTGGGCTTAACCCTGCTGTCTAGACACTGTATTGTCCAGTTTGTATGTCCATGGTTTTCTTTCCACATTTCCTAAGATGTACAGGTTGGTCAATTCAGGATTCATTATGTTAGTGTCATGTGTGCGCGCATGAGTTGACTCTACAATTGACTGGCACCCTGCTCAAGGTGGTCTCCTGCTTTGAGACCAGTGCTCCCTGGATAGCCTCTAATATATTATATATATACTGTATATATATCATTGTTATTACAGTCTTTGGATAATATATAGTAGAAGTTTGGATCTGAATAAGCTCAAGGCAGATGACACCAGATTAAGATAGAAAAGACTGACACACCATTTCTACAACTTCAACTTCTGCTTCCATGCGTAGGTGGTATAGAAAAGTGGCAAGGTCCTTCTTCATTTGAATACTATTATCCTCCATCTGGGCCACTGTAAATATTCGCATCTTACACTTTTTCCAGACCTGTTAGAAAGATAAAGAGTAGCCAAAAAAAACAAAAAAAAAAAACAACAGGAATTGTAACGTTTACACTTACAGTACATATGTGATTTTCTCCACCAGATAAAAGTGCTGAATGTCAGGGAGCAAGCTGTACTCTACCTTGTGCTGCCTCAACAAAAATGGCAATAACATCAGCATGCCACCATCATGTACGATCCACCAGACATCGATATTGCCTTCTGAAAAATGCTCAGAGTTTGCTGGAAACAGAGAGATATTTTTTGGGACTAGCAGAGCAAGGTGTGCCGTTGTTGTCACTCTCACAGTATCTGAAGAAAAAAAAAACAATTACAGTCATATAGACAGCCATCCACATTTGCTTATGCTTCTGTCTCATAATCAAGAAGATCACTTCTGTATTTTCCATACTCACTGATGAAGGTCTTCCAGGCATGTGGGTCCTCACTCTGTCGCCATCCTTGAGGCCAACCCATCACCACAGTGTTATGCTTCATACCTCCAAGGCCACAGGACTGGATTAGGTGGGAGATACCTTCTCGCGCCTTCATTGCCACCACCAGCTGGCAAAACCCCTTCACCCGTTCTTTCTCCATCAAGTGCTTGAGAGTCTGCAGCAAGAAAAATGACCTTCTGCTGAGCCACTCCAAATTACATGCATTTTGCATACACAATAGCCAGAGTGTATCACCTTATTCCCGTGAATCCAAATTATCATTCACATAATTTTCACCTTTTGTAACATTGGTTTTATAGAAAAACACAACTCTTGACCTTTTACTCTGTACCCAATATACACAGTGTAACAGAGTTTACATTTACAGAAACCATTTACTTTTTAAATCAGATTAATATGAATTATGCTACTGAGCTCCATGACTATTAGTACTCTGCTCAAAATGTGCCTTTTAATATGACACCAACAATCCATATATAACTATTTTTCTATTAAAGTCTAGAAACACCACTTAATTTGGGAGAATACCACCACTTAAAAGCACAAAATTTCTCTGGCTGTCAAAACTTTAGCATGAATATATTATTGTTCTATGGTGACACTGATGAAAAACCGTGAAACCTGCATAGTTGGGTATCAAAAACATACTTGTTATCATTAATCTCTCGGTTTTCAAACCCTCTTAAGTACAGCTAGTGAGAGACACTGGGGGAGTTGGATTGTTTATTTAAAAAAAACTCGGTAAAAGGTAAGAATTGATTTTTTTTTTTTCACAAACACCCTACATCAAAGCGCTGGCAAATGCACATGTGTACATCACGAACAGGCCATGGCACAGTACCACGGGCAGCAAATCACAGCCAGCCTTACTTGTTTGCTGCTTTCTACCGCACAAGTGAGTGTTGTGTTTCACATCAGACAATTCTACTGTTTTTAGCTTTTTGGCCTTCCATTTTAGCAATGCAAGATTAGAACCTAATCAGTACAAATTTATTCAAACGGAGAGCATACCATTTTCAGTGCAATTAATTCCAAAATCAACACGAGCCACACTGTAACTCTGACCTGTTCAGCAGCAAATGCTTCACCATAGCACTCCAGGAAATTGCCAGTGATGACAGACCCCACGATTGTCAGGCCTTTTCCAGCCTTCAGCTGGGAGGCAAATGTGAGAAGTCGTGGATACTTGACGTGAAGGTCCTCGTCCAGCTTAAGCAGCACAAGTACTTGAGGCCTAATACAGAAGCAAGTGAATTTTATTTTAGAAAAAATGAAAGAAGTTTAAAAAGATCAAAAACAAATTAGCACAGTGAAGCCAACAGCTAAGACTAAGTAGTTGAAATTCTACTTTCATAAGCTTTAGTGCATCAGGTTGATACAACACTTTCTTTAAGCAAGACATAATAATTAAAATATATCTAAATAATTATGTAAATATTCATACTTGGGGATTACTGTTTAAAATGTTAACATTTCGCCCCTTGCAGGAGTAGAATGACAATGCACTTGTCCTATTTTATGACATGCTAGACCAGGGTTCTCAAACTCCCGTCCTGGAGGGCCGCAGTGGCTACAGGTTTTCATTCTAACCCTTTTCTTAATTAGTGACCTCTTTTTGCTGCTAATTAACTTCTTTTGAATTCATTGTAATTGACCTGCTCCTGGTTTTTTTTCTTTAATTAGCAGCCAAACAATAAAGAGATATAAAATTAACCAAAACATGACTGTGTCCATCATATAATATCTGAAAATAAAGATGACAGTCTCAGGAATGCTGATCTGCTCAGGTCCCCAGCGCTCTTAGAAAAAAGAAAATCGACAGCTTCAGAAATGTCTGCTATTGCACGATGAGAGCAGCAACAAGCCATGGGATTAAAGAACAGGTTAAAGAAAAGTCTACGTTTTCACCCATCCACATTGCAACACTGAGCCGGCATTTTCAGAAGTATACAGCTCTGGGGAGGGTTTTCAAAATTTTCCATTTTCAGTGCTTAGAAACGCAGGGGTATTATGCATGAGTGGTGAAAACAGAGACTAATGTTTACGTTTTTAAGAAAAAATGCAGTGATATGGACATAGTTTTCTACTTTGAATATTCTGTACTTTCTGATCCTGATTGCACTTTATGTTCAACTGACATCGTCAGCCAACTCATGTTTACTTACTGTGTCTTTTTAAAGTATATTTTTCATATAATGAGTGAGTTTGCATTTTACTTCTATTGAGGCTTAATTAGTGTTGCTTTAAAATGTCACTATTTTTAGGGAGCTCAATTAGCTGTAACTGAGAAGATGATTATAAATTCACAAGCACACATTGTTTTGTTTTACAGTTTCTCTGAATGAGGAAGCATCAGTTAACGCTGTAACTAGTGCAACTGCCCAACTGGGATTCTTTTATTTGTAAAATACACAAAGACAACATTTACTTTGTGACCTTGTGTGCCAAATAGAACGGCAAGGTGGAATGGTCTGCTAAAAAGTCAATTAAAAACTGATTTACTGAAAAATGTAAAAGCATATTAGCCATGCCCAAGCCTGCTACATATGAGACATCGCATTACATATTACTTAAGAACTTGAATTTTTACTTACGATGGGTCTACTCCATTGCCCATAGACTTATAATACAGTTAGTTGTTAATTCTAAGTTAAGACGTATAGAAACCTTTGACAGCTAAGAATTATATAGTGCTAGAAAAGGAAACTCTTTTCTTAGAATTTTATTTCTGAAATAAAAATAAATTGTTCCTATAGCACACAGGCAGAAAAAGAACAACAAAAACGATTTATCCCAGACCAGACAGTTACCTACTGTGCCTTTTAACATTTATAGATTCTGCTCCCTGAAAGAAAAACCTTATTTGCTCACTTCTGATAAAATGCTGTGCTATTTCATTTATACCCAATGGTAATTCAATTGTGAAAGGAAATAGTATCTTGATTTAAATGCTTTCTGTTGATACAAAAGATACATTTAAATTTCACACAAATATAAAACCGCATGTTGTGAATGTGACACAGGACGTTTAAACTGCTTTATTTCATTGCATTCTCAAGAAAAGTCAAAATAATGCTTGCTATAATCTCAGTATTCCCAGTGTGCAGTAGTGGTACATTTTTTTTTTTTTACCAAGTATTCATGTCAATTCTTTGTGGTATGCAGCACAGCTCCTGGTCTAGGCTTTGGTCTTGTCATATGTGGACTACTGAAACTATCTGCTGGTAGGAGTATCGGCAAGTGCAGGCGATTTGAAATGCAGCAGCTAGTCTGGTGCTCAACCATCTGAGGTGGGCACATGTTGTTCCTCTCTTGAGATTACTACATTGGTTCACTGTAGCAACACATATTAGGTTAAAATCCTTGATGCTTGCATACAGCGTAGTCAAGGGGTCGTCACCTACCATATAAATATGTATATACACACACAAACACACATATATGGAGACACCTGTGAAACTCTATGCTACTTCTCAACCACTCAGGTCTGGAGAAGAAATGCATCTGGCGATGCCACCCCTGGGCAACATCAAATCTCAACTCAGACTCTTAATATGTAGCTGCTAGCACAAGTTGCCCAACTCTGTTAAAACTGCTGACTCATTTTACCTTTTTTGTGTATAACAAATGGAAAATTTTATTTTCAAATACTTGTTTTCACACAGCTAATTTCTGAAAATCCCTTTTTTACTGTAGGATTTTATTGTTTGCAAAGGCCCCCAATCACACATGCCTGCAAGTTTCCTGTCAGGGATCTACTATAGATGTAATGAGTCTCAAATATACACAGGCTACAGTGACAGTACATGTTAGCTTCATGGTTTGCACTCTCCACATTAATAAACATGTGAGGTCACCAAGTACCTAGTTGGTGTTTCGCTTATGGGTATACTAATTCAAGAACATGATTACTGTTAAGGTTTTTGGACAGATTTTTACAGAATCTAAAGACAATTGCTGAGAAAAACAGAAAATATCATTTTTGTAGCTTGACTACCCAGAACAATTATTAACAACAACAAAAAAGGCCTCATGGTGTAGATATAAGTGTATGCTTTAACACATTACATTTAACATATTGTGTATAGTATTTCAAGTAATTAAGTGTAAAATACTGTACCTCCAGTTCTTGGTGTGCAATGGACCCTCTTCCAGTCTTAGGAGAGCGTAACGGGCAGCACTAAGGGACAGACCTCGGATGCCATCCCCCCACTCCTTTTCTGCGCTGGAAAGTAAACATACAATCTAAGTTTTTATGAAAAGGCCATTCAATCCAACACAGATTACCATCCTGCTCCATTCATTTAAGGTCCCCAAAATATTACAACATTAGCTACTCTAGTCCAAAATTTATACATATTCCAATAGTGTTCTATTTCAATGCTTTGTATACCCTTTATTTATCTTAATTTAATGTTTTATGCAGATATCACTTGTATCCAATGTCACATATGCTCTGTTGTTCTTTTTGAAGCTCTGTGAATTACTTTGAGAATGGGAAAAGTGTTATACAAAAATAAATTTTATTATTATTGTATTTTCTGACATGAAATACATTTTTGCTTGTGCAACATTTACCCCTAAATAGCTTCAATTTGTATCCCGTGTTGTCAATTAAATACTAATCTTAAAATAACAAAGGGCATCTACTGTGCGTTATAATTTTTAAAAATCCAATTTTGTCACCATTGGATTTTATGCATTTAAACTAAGAAGATTAATTTCTGTTTATCTAACCTCACAGGTCACATCCCACAGTCTTAGAATCGGCCTATTTTACTCAAAGAATGAGGTGAGGCTGGTGTTTACAGCACTCTCGACAGTCAGTCTGCCTGGGCTGGTAGCCCAAAATATGCAATTTCAATATAAAGTTGAAGAGGGTATAAGAGTGAGAAAAAAAAACCAGAAAGCCACACATGAATTCAGAACGGACTAACAACAGATTCATCAATACAGAATATGTAGTTTTAACGAGTGATAACAAACACAGTTACTGAGGTGTAGTGAGAAAGTGGAGACTAGCTATGAGAAGAAGTGCAGGGTGAAGTTTGAACACAGAGGAATCAATAGAAGAAAATAGTGCTGATTGATATGGGAAGAATGACTGGCTCTTAGTTGTCAGGATGTCTAAATCCACAAGCAAATAAGGAGGAGAATTTGTGGAGACCCACCCAGGTATGAGCATCATAATAATTTATCTATCTAGGACAATTATTCTAAGACCACAAAATAAGGAATAAAACACAAGAGAAAAGTCTACAAATGTTTTGTTGTGTTCCAAATCTGAGCAAATGTGTTATTGGAATCAAGCTTATTTCTTTAAACTTTAGAGTTTGGCAAGTACCATTACAGGAGCTCGCTCGCTCTCTCTCTCTCTCTCTCTCTCTCTCTCTCTCTCTCTTTTTAGGACAACTTTTTTTTTTTTTTTGTAATTTTTCTAAATTTATTTATTTCCCTTTTTCTCTCTCCCCAGATTCTGTAAAGTTCCAATTACCCCTTGGGGACAAATAAAGTACATCAATCTATCTATCTGTCTATTCAGTCATTAAAAGCAGACAAAAGCCAAAATTAGCAAAATACGTAATTTTCATATTTTATAAACATTCACAAGATGTCAGTAACTTCTGTATTTTCCTTTCATGAAGTATGGCCAACAATGTAGTTACAGATAATACATGGTACAATTCTAAACGTAAGTATTTTGATCTTCTTCGTCGTGTCTGGTATGGTAATACTTATACCAATAGCAAGAACCTGCTGATGATGAGTGGTATGTGCGGCTATTAAAATCATATGAGATTTTATTCCTATATATTTTTTAAATTCTCCTATATTACAAATTCAAAGTTTTAAAGATCTTAGATCTAACTCCTCATAAGCCAGTCAGCTCTGTATACACTCCTTGTGTCTGATAAACAACTTAGACCCACCTATACCAGGATGGCCAAGTTTTATTACAGTATGTACCCAGAAGCTATGAGATGCATCAACGTAGCATCTTGACCTCAGACTCTTCAAACTGATATGATGAGCATGTCTATGTGCTCTCTTACACTGGCTGTTTGTGGGCTGTTTTTGCATATGTTTTTAATGTTTGGTTTATACAAACTTTACCAAATCATATTCTATTAAATGAGCATTAATAAGGCAATAAATAAAACTTGAATGAATAATGAATGGCACTCTTTAAGAAAAAAGTGCAAATTAATAAAAGGATGAATAACTGGCATAGCACTAACATCACTCATTAAAATATTGCTATGAGTATTACATAAATTCAGAAGCTATATTAAGTATTATGTTTGTAACCCACAAATGAATTTACAATACTGGCTCTGATATTCAGTACTAAGACAAGCTGTTGTAAGTATTGCTCAATAGCAAATAGAAAGGATTTTTCTTGAGATCTATACAAAATAGTAATCTCTTTATTATAATAAAAAAATCTTGTAACGAGAGACGAGACGTGACTTTCTCAGAGAGACACTTTCACGTCCCACAAGACGAGACTTTGTGCCAAGAGATTTAAACACGCCGAAAATAAAACACAAAGAGTAGATGACAAAGTAGAACGTCGTAAAGAATTCAAAAACTTTGGCATGATACACATGCAGAGTAGGTTAGAGATAATGGAAGTACGAAAATTCAAAAGTCTCAAGATGATAGTAAAGATCCCATTAGTGCAAACAAATGGAAATTATTACTCTGTGAAATAACGGAACAGCGAAAAGAGATCAAATATATTGTTCGGATTTAAACTTTAAGCCGGAGACTTGTAGATCGTCTAATTTGTGTTGCCATCAGGAAAAAGTTGTGTTTCTACCCAATGAAGAGGCTTATCCACGAGAATGAAAAGATTTGTTGTTTGGTGAAAGTGAAATCCCGTGAGAGAAAATTTCAAGCCCCACAAGACAAGAATTTACGCAAAGAGATTTGGAAAAGTCCTGCCTACATTTAAAACATTTACAACCACGCACGGGCTCAATCATTTCTCATTTGTGTGAATGCTATTGTCAGACACAGTTCGTGTAGAGCGAAAGAAATGATATTCACTCACGGGCAGTTATATGTTGCATTGTTATGATGTAATTCGTAAAGCAATATTGACGAAAAGGTAAAAACGAAAAAAGATCAAATAAGTGGACATAGGTGATATGACAGAAGTGTGTAGATATTGTTTGGCTTTAAACTTTAAGTTGGAGACTTGGCAACATGAATTAGACGATCTACATCAGGGAAAACTAGTGTTTCTTCCCAATGAAGAGGCCTATCCACAAGAAT
This sequence comes from Erpetoichthys calabaricus, assembly GCF_900747795.2. NCBI lineage: Eukaryota > Metazoa > Chordata > Cladistia > Polypteriformes > Polypteridae > Erpetoichthys > Erpetoichthys calabaricus. Next base: position 38,497,882 of record NC_041395.2, read on the forward strand.
TAAAAGTTTTGTTGTTTGGTGAAAGTGAAATTCACATACATAAGCTGCAGAGATGAGAATTTGCTGGCACATAGCGCAGGCAGGGGGGTTGGCGAGCGAAGCGAGCTTGGGGGCAAAGCCCCCTAGTGTATTTTAAAATTAAGGATACAAAACTCAATAGACAGCAGGATATATAAAAATAAATAGTCCCTAAGAAAATGTTATATTTGGGATAATAAGAGCATTAGAACTGGCAGTAGCAGGGACTCACAAAAAGAAGAAACTGTGTCTGCGGTACAAGAGAAACTGCTTATACCAGTGTCTGTAATAGTGGTAACCTAGCCCAATTCATTTTTATCAAAAATACCTCATATATGTATGGCTGATTCCTCTTCTCTCATTATAAAACCCAAACTGGAAGTGCTGCTGCCTCACAGTTCCAGTAATCTAATTTTAATTAATTGGTCTGGCCGCATCTGTTTGAAGTTTAGTTATTCTCTCCATATCTGCAAAAAATTTCTTTAGATATTTTGGCTTTCTCTTGCAACTGAGATACTACATGCAAGTTAGGTTAACTGGCATCTCCAAATTGTCCCAGTGTGAATATATGCAGGACAGGATCTTGCTAATCAGACTCTGTACTGCACTAAGTGAGATTAGAATGTGGTTTGACAGACAACTGATGACTATGTTCGCATTTGAAGCACAAGTGCCGAAGTTGGCAAACCAGTGTACCGTGTTAAATGTTAAAAGTTGCAAAGCAAGCTGATACAAATATGACAAGCTCAGCTGGAATGAAAACCTGCTGACAGTGAAGCCCAACAAGAACCATTTCATTGCTTTGATAATCTTAGTGACAGATACAACTACATTTATTTTCCTATCTAACCCAAAAGCAGACATACATACCCATGGTATTCAATGTATTTGTAGATCATCACAGCAATTAGCATGGCCACTAAAGCGTAATACCAGGATGAGATGAACATCAGAGCCAGGCAGATAGTCATCCCCAGAAATGAAAGAGTCCTGAAATCAGGTATAAAATAATTTAAAGCATTAGTTTGTTTTGTGAGTCATGGAGTGTAAACTCATAGAAGCATCTATGTTCTGTTCCAACCAAATTTCCACATTTCCACAACATGCTTTATAATAGTTTGCTTGTGAGGCATTGTTTTCAAAGATGACTTCAAATACTGCATTAGTGGTAACTGTTTTTGTAGATGACTTTTTCTGTATGAATCAGTATGAGATAGGTTGATAAACTAGTATTTATTTTTTAAATATGGCAGCACAACTGAATAAATGGCAAGTTGGTAGGCTTTCTTGATCTTAAAAAACCACAACTTTCTTGATATTTTAGTTTATAATTTAAAAACAGAATAAGAATCTGAAAATCTAACATCACCACATTAAAGTTCGATAAATTCTGAAAAGAATGATACCAAACATATATTTGTAGGTTTAAAAATAAGCCCGATTTAAAGTGTGACAAAAAACGTGACATAAAAACGTTACATAAAATCATTGCACTTTTAGGCTTGGGATTTTATATATATATTAAAGAGAGTAGATTAAAAATGTCCATATGGAATAATTCAAAAAATTTATCATTTTGTAATAAGCATCCACTTCATAGTTTGAATATTTATTCTAACACAGTTATTATATATAAGGGCGAAACACGTTTCGCGTACTCTTTGCATTATTTGACAGTAAACTATGCAACATTCTATGATCTGCTTCTCGCAACAGAGGAGGGCACCGTGGCGGATGTTTGCCGACTTGCAGACCAACCACAAGCGTTACCTGGTAGGTAACCACCCATACAATCAGAGTGTGATTCAGACTACGAATGTCATGAATATATATATTATATACGGTGCATCCGGAAAGTATTCACAGCGCATCACTTTTTCCACATTTTGTTATGTTACAGCCTTATTCCAAAATGGATTAAATTCATTTTTTTCCTCAGAATTCTACACATAACACCCCATAATGACAACGTGAAAAAAGTTTACTTGAGATTTTTGCAAATTTATTAAAAATAAATCTTCAATTTGATTTCACCAAATGTTTAAGTGGTCGCCGATCACGATCATTCAGGATTTTTTTCCAGCCACATTTCTTCCTCGAAGACGATGGGTCCCCACTATCCTTCCAGTTTTTAATAATGCGTTGGACAGTTCTTAACCCAATTTTACTAGTTTCTGCAATCTCCTTAGATGTTTTCTCTTCTTGATGCATGCCAATGATTTGACCCTTCACAAACAGACTAACATCTTTTCCACGACCACGAAATGTGTCTTTCGACATGGTTGTTTAAGAAATGAGAAGCAACTCATTGCACCAGTTGGGGTTAAATAACTTGTTGCCAGCTGAAAGATAATCGTCCATGCAGTAATTATCCAATAGGAGGCTCGTACCTATTTGCTTAGTTAAATCCGGGTGGCGACTTTTTTTTTGGCCAGGCAGTGTGTGAGGAGTATAGGGACCTAATCAATGACTTTGTTAAATGGTGCGACTCAAACCACCTACACCTGAACACCAGCAAAACCAAAGAGCTGGTGGTGGATTTTAGGAGGCCCAGACCCCTCATAGACCCAGTGATCATCAAAGGTGACTGTGTGCAGATGGTGCAGACCTATAAATATCTGGGAGTGCAGCTGGATGATAAATTAGACTGGACTGCCAATACTGATGCGCTGTGCAAGAAAGGACAGAGCCGGTTATACCTCCTTAGAAGGCTGGCGTCCTTCAACATCTGCAATAAGATGCTGCAGATGTTCTATCAGACAGTTGTGGCGAGTGCCCTCTTCTACGCGGTGGTGTGCTGGGGAGGCAGCATTAAGAAGAAAGACGCCTCACGCCTGGACAAACTGGTGAGGAAGGCAGGCTCTATTGTTGGCATGGAGCTAGACAGTTTGACATCTGTGGCAGAGTGACGGGCGCTCAGCAGGCTCCTATCAATTATGGAAAATCCACTGCATCCACTAAACAGTATCATCTCTAGACAGAGGAGCAGCTTCAGCGACAGACTGCTGTCACTGTCCTACTCCACTGACAGACTGAGGAAATCGTTCCTCCCCCAAACTATGCAACTCTTTAATTCCATCCGGGGGGGTAAACGTTAACATTTAACATTATACATAGTTATTGTCTGTTTTTCACCTGCATTGTTATCATTATTTAATATTATTTATTGTATCAGTATGCTGCTGCTGAAGAATGTGAATTTCCCATTGGGATTAATAAAGTATCTATCTATATATTATGACGTATCTGCCTGTGTTATGCCAATTGCTGCTCTTCTTTTGCTGTGTTCCTATTTCAGGTATTACGGAATGCATAGAAAACTGAACAATTGTGTCCTTTGTCTTGCGGAGACCAAAGCTTTGAATTAAAGCTTTTTTAAAGGTGACGCCCCACCTTGACATTGTTACTCTGAAGTGCTTATTTTTTGTGTTTGGCATGTTACAATGCCTCAGTGAACATGCTGTACTGCTGGTCAGAAGGTTAATACAAATCTACAGTGTTTTGTGAAAGTAGACAAGTTAAAACTACTTTTCTCACTCCAGAAAGTGTTGCATTTCTTTTTTGCTTCTGTATCAATAAACTATTCAGTTCAAAGCTAAATAAACAGTATAGAGTAAATACTGTAAATATCAAAATTTAACTTTCATTCCACACAGGCCTAGCTTTTACCCTTGCTGAACCCTTACCAGTGGTAGTATCTGAAACGTGGTCTCCAATTGGGGGTACGAAGAAGTGTTTGTACTGCACAGGCCAGATTTACAAATAGGTAGCACATTAGGAAGAACCTATGAATGAAAAAAAAAACACAGTAAGTGCCTGCAAATAAAGAAAAATTAAATAATGATTAAAGTTGTTGGACCTTTAATATTCAAAACAGTTCTGCCATCCTTTTTTATCTGAGTAAAGATACAACCAATCAGGCGGTGACATCCTGACACAGTGAGCAGCATTGCTGCCTCATGGATCCAGGGTTTTGGTTCAGATCCTGTACATGACTGTTGTCTCTTTGAATTATGCACTTTATATCCTATCTCCGTGGATCTTCCTCACACTTTGTGAGTGTGGGTGTGCGTCAGTGGCCCCTGGGATGCAGTAGTACTTCTTGGGCATATTTCCAGATTTTACTTTTTTTGGATAAAGGTTGCTATACATTTATTCAAATCCTATTTTTAGATAGTCTTCGAAGTTTGGCCTTTTTTCATGCTTACTAGATTTTTCCTAATGTTTATTTGTGTCTATCATCTTTATTTCTCTTTGATTCACTTATTTCATTTTCCTCATAGCCTGTTTTAATGGCACGGTTTATTTCTTGATGCAAACCTATATAATTTTTCTAATACTCAGTTAGTATTTGAGAATTCTAGATTCATTGATTTACTCCTTTGTTGTTTATTTCTATTTCCTCTGATGGTTTTAGTTCTCCTGCTTGGTAATCCTTGCTTGATAAAGAATTAATCTAATTTCAAATTATAATGTATAAAATTTTCCAACACCTTTGCAATTAATTAACACTTTGGATACATTTAATTTTAGAATAGTGGTTGTCTCTTCACGGGCAATGCTTTAGTTTTTTGTTTTGGACTGGCTGGAGCAGTTGCAATAACAGTGTCAAACGCTGGGGAAAAGTGGCTCAGGAACAATGATGACTGAGGCCATCATGAAGCACTTGTGGTTGGCAACCTCAGGTGTTCAAAGAAAACACAGAATGGCCAGCAGGAATGTGACAAGAAACATACTCCCACCTAATCACTTCTGTATGTTGCATAATAGGTTTAAAAATTGATAAGGTCAAGCATAAAATGTAGTGGCTGAAGGTTGTAAAGGGTTTTGAAAGTTTCAGAATTGGCTTAGGCCATACTGTTGACAAGGCAGGCATCCCCAGCAAGGGCTGACTATGTTGACAGGCAAGTTACCTAACACTTGTATTACAGGACATACAGTGTCATGAAAAATTATTTGCCCCTTCCTAATTTTCTCTATTTTTGCTTTTTCGTAAAACATAATTGTTTCTGATCTACAAACAAATTTAGTATAATACAAAAGATAATCAGAGTAAACACAACACACAGTTTTTACATGATCATTTGATTTTAGCAGGAAGAAAGTTCACCAACATCTACCACTCATGCAAAAAAGTAATTACCCTCCCTTTTTTGTCACTGTTTCAAATCTCTGTGGAGAAATCTTGGTCCACTCTTCCCTACAGAATTTTTGTAATTTAGCCACATTGATGCTAAAGATGCTATGCACTGCCCATTTAAGTCCTGCCACAACATCCCAATGGGATTCAAATCAGGACTAGATTATTCCAAAACCTTCATTATATTGATTTTTTTTTCCACCATTCAGAGGTGGACTTGCTCTTGTGCTTCAGACATTGACCTGCTGAATAACCCAATTGTGCTTGACCTTCAGATCACCGACTGATGACTGGACATTCCAGCTGAATTCATTCCTACCTCAATTATGGCAAGTCACACAGGCTCTGAAGCAGCAAAGCGTCCCCACACTGTCACACCACCATGTTTTGACTGTGGGCATGATGTTTTTATTGTGGAAAGTTGTGTTAGCATTGTGTAATATGTAATCTAACATCTTCCAAAAAGTTCCACTTTGGACTCATTAGTCCATAGAACATTATCCCAAAATTATTTGGGGTAATCAAGGTGTTTTTAGGTAAATGCTAGACAAATCATTATGTTTCTCATGTTCATCAGCGGCTTTCGCCTTGCAGCTCAGCCATGGGTAACATTTTGCCCAATATCTTTCTAATGGTGTATTCATGAACGCTGACAATAACTGAACTGAGAGAGGCCTGCAGTTCCTTAGGTAATCAATCTGGGATCTTCTGTGACTTCCCAAATGAGTTTTCCATGCACTTTTGGGAATCATTTTGCTAGTCTGGACACTCCAGGGCAGATTTACCACTACAGGTTTTACCAATGTCAAACTTGGGTGTGTCTAGTCTAGTTTAATGTTATCAATTAGTTTTGGTCCAATTGTTTATTGAGTGGCAATTACTTTTTCACGCAGGTGATATAGGTATTGGTGAACTTTTTTCCTTCAGTAAACTAAATGATCATTTAATAACTATGTATTGTGCTTGCTCAGGTTGTCTTTTTGTATTATACTAAATTTGTTTCAAAATCAGAATTAAGTGTTTCAAACAAAGAATAACTACAAAATATCACTGCTGTGATGGCTGGCAAGCAGCAAACATTAAATAAACACACTGAATTCATTAAAATCACTTTGTCAGGTTTACACTGCTTTTACACACATGCAAAATTATGTACCTTTTTCTTCACGAAAGTAACAAATTATGAGGAGATACCCATTTTTATTCTACAATCAACTGTGATTTGCACTAAAATGATGTTGACAACTAGGGAAATAACTATAAAAGCCAAGATCTAACCTAATGGAAGTAGTTTGATAAACACTTGGCTAACTTGGACATCTGTAAAGACATGCAAAATCTCTTCTGTTATTTCATGTGTAACACCTTAAAAAGACTAGTGTCATGAAATATCTCAGACCTTACACATAAGTGTAGCACCTGAGCTCTTCTTTACTCACATTGAGAGTATGGGAGCCACCAAATCAAGGGAGGCAATAAGGATTCCCAGCTCTGCAATTCCTGCAGTCAGCAGGAGGGCCCATGTTGGTTCTCCATTCGACTTTCCATGTCCAAACACCTAAGAGGAATATAATAGAGAGGACATAAGCTTTCATATGTGGTACCTCTATATGCATTATGTGCAAAGGTTTAGTGTAAAAAAATCAAGTTAACCAGACTTTAATTACATTAAACAATGCAGGAAATTAGTGGGGGGCTTTCCTCCAGAATCCCCAGGAGGAAAGGCCACTATTAATTTCCTGGGCAGGAGAAAAGGCCACCACTAATTTCCTGCATTGTTTGTATACATTGGTAATATTCTACTTTTAATTAATGGGTGAATTGCAGCAATTCTCTGTAAGAAGATTTAAGATTAAATTCAAATATCCATCTAGTAAAGTTAATTCATTACTAATTGGTTTGCATTATTCACAGGCTATGCAAATTGTTCTGTTTGTAGCCTTCAATTAATTTAAAATATTGCTGCAGCATTCATTACTACATTGGCTTCCAGGTAAGTTTAGGGCTAATTTAAAAACAACACCAGAATGTTGGTATTCTAGATGTTCCGAATACAAAAAAACTACAGTACAATGGGAAGTCAGGCGTTCAGCTACAGAAACCAAAACCTTAAGAAAGATCTGCCTACTTGTGTAAAGGATGCCTCATCAGTCTGATCATTTAAATGCTAGATGAAGTCTCACTACTTAAGTCTGCCATACTGTGATTACAGCTGCTGATTAGGCTATTCATATTGCAAATCTATATTCTAGTAATCTGTTAAAAAAAAAAAAAAAAAAAAAAAAAAAGCTTCTTACTGACCCCGTTCTATTTGTTTCTTTACTCAGTACTCTGCTTTTTGCATTTAGCACTAATGCTTTATTGCCAATCTGCTAGTCCTGCCATTAGAAAGTGTCAGAGACACAGGAAGCTGTTACACTTGAAAAGATTCTATCTGATGGTTATTATACTTCTATTTTTACAGTTTCAATATACACTTAATGATACTGTGCAATGCCCAGATGGGATTAGTTTTCCAACCTTGAATCAGACATAAGTCTATTTTCTACAGAAATGTTGGTTTGTTTTTGCAATGCCCAGCTTGCTTTTGGCCTTGGCATTTCCTTGAACCAAGGTAATAGATAGTCATGAAATTGGGGATGGCTAAGGCAATGAGGACACAAACAAGTAAGGCTGATTCTTAAAAAGTGCTTTATGCATACAGTATATTGAGGCATAAATGCAGTGACAGCTCTTCAAATACATAATAAATAATCCATAAAACAAGCATTCATTGTGGGAATTAAAATCAATCAATCAATAATCAATAAATAAATAAATACTCCAAAAAAGATTTTAAATTCAAGTTTAAATAACTGGTTTCTTTTCTTTTCCTGTTTTGTCCACCGATGCATCTCTCTCAATTCTGCCTCCCCTACTACCCCCATCAGTTCCCCGTAGTGGAGCAGAGGTGCCAGAAAGTGTGGTCTCCAATCTGGTGCTGGTCCCAGCCAACTTAGACGGTCACCACTGGGACTCTTGGTGTCAGACTTCACTGCCCTACCACCAGCCTTTGGTCCAGCAGGATCTCTGAAGCACCTGATTGCTCCTACTTCTCCAAAATGATCAGTGTGAGCAACCCACCCCTACCACTCTCCTCACTGCCTTGAGGAGCCAACAATCACCTTGCCAGCTGTCCACCACACTTGTTCATACTCCCAGTCCACTCTCTACTCTTTTCTCAATTGTATCTCTTCATTTTACGTCCTTCATTATTCTTTCTTTTTTATTCTGGATCCTATCCTCTAACCTACTCAGGCTTCTTTTATATTATTATGGGTGCAGGTGCTTGCCTAATGACCCACGGAATGTCAGTAAGGAAACCGGCTGAACAGGCCATGACTGCACATGAATATGCGTTCATAGGGCTGCTCAGCTTTAATGCAGCACACACCCACACCCACCAAATCTGTTGGTACCGATTTGTTTTTTTTTTTTTTTCCCATGGATCCCTTACTTCAGTTTTTAAGTTAATGACACTTTATATTGCCATGATTTGTTTGTTAATTATTGAGGTTTTGTTTCATTTTATTGTGTTAAACTTAATTTGTGCGTTCATATTTGTAAATGAATCATTTATTAATTTAATATTTAACAGGAATGCTTTGGTTTGCATTATTTTAATATTCTATGTATTATACAGTGGAACCTCTGTTCACGACCATAATTCGTTCCAAACCTCTGGTCGTAAACCAATTTGGTCGTGAACCGAAGCAATTTCCCCCCATAGGATTGTATGTAAATACAATTAATCCGTTCCAGACTATACGAACTGTATGTAAATATATATATATTTTTTAAGTTTTTAAGCACAAATATAATTAAACCACAGAATGCACAGCGTAATAGTAAACTAAATGTAAAAACATTGAATAACACTGAGAAAACCTTGAACAGCAGAGAAAACTAACACTGCAATAGTTTGCGCTATAGCACTACCAACCGCTGGCTAAAAACACTTTTTTTTTTTTTAATGAGTTTTAAGCACAGGGAAAAAAATGAACATTTGAAAAAATCTGTAATTTAATAAACCACCAAGAAAAGTAACATTGCAACAATGCACACTACGAACCGATCGCTGTAAACAGAAGTGAAAACAAAATCAAGCCCAGTGCATTCTTTAACTGCCTTCCTACCTATGCTAAGCGTCCAGCCCCCGCTCTCTCTCTCGCGCTGCCTGTGTGTGTGCGTCTGTGTCTCTCTCGCACTGCCTGTGTGTGTGTGTGTCTCGCTCTTGCTCACTGCACAGGAAATGCACAGGGAGAGACTGAACATGTACAAACCGAAAGGGAAACTGGCTTGTTCGTATACCGAGTGTGTGGTCGTGAACCGAGGCAAAAGTTTGGCAAACTTTTTGGTCGTAAACCGATCTGCATGTGTACCGAGATGTTCGTGAACCGAGGTTCCACTGTATTGTAAACATAAAATTCACGTATTCTATTTTACCATTGAATGTCATGATGACAACATGCTAAACTGAATACACCACATTATTCTCACCAGCTTTATTAAAGTCCTGGAAAACTCTCAGGCACCACCAAACTAACCATGAGATAGAATCCCCCTACTATTAGTTTTTGAAAGTTCTACATTCAAAGTTTATTCCATTGCTGTTTATTTCTGTTCATCTTAATTCTCCTGTTTGGTTTTCCTTACGTACTTCCCCTAATTTCTCTCTGAATACTGTGCTTAGTCACTCAGCAGGCATCATTGGCTCCTCTTGACACTGAGAAGCAGTGGATCTGATATGGCACCTCCTTTCGATATCACATTGTGTTTCTTGCAAAAGCATTTACTCCCTTGACTAATTCTCTGATTTTAAGGAGTAAGCCCCCTAAAATTTGTTTTCTGTTATATTTTTATTTCAAAACACTAAAACTTTGAGTAATTAATGTGACATTTATTGATAAAGGAAATAAAAAAGGAAAAAGACTGTTTGCCTAACTGAATATCCCAGCTTTAAAACTGTCCAGGGGTGATTATAGCCTATTCTTCTGGCCAGATTTGCACTAGGTCACTCAGGTTAGTTGTGCTTGTACACACTACCACAGACTTTCAATCACTGAGAAAAGTGCTTTAACAGAGCCTTTGTAGGTCATTCACCTTTATGGCATTAGGCCACCCCAAGGTTACTTTGGCCTTGTGTTTAAGATCACTACCCTGCTAATAGATGTTCTTTTACACAAGTTTCATTGTTTTAGTAGACTGAAACTTTCTCCTGAAGCATTTCTTGTATTTTTAACCATCAATTCTTCTTGATGAGAAGGAGGATCACTGCATACTGTTACTATCACCATACAGTACTGGAGGTTTGGTGTTTCTTGTGGTGTGGCCAGTATGATGTTACCAACCAAACATCTGTTTGAATTTTGGTCAAAAAAAGTCTCTTGTGGTCTTATATGGCAACAAAACCTTTTCCCATCACAAATGGATCACTTCAACAATTATTGCAGGCTCTTCTCAACTGTCTTAAGAATTTTTTTTGTGCTACTCTTCTGTTCATGCCAGTTTTATGCAGAGCTCCTGACATGGTTGACTAATACACCTTTACCCCAGTTTCAGTTACTAAACTCTGTAGCTCCTTCAAAGTGAATCTTGGCCCCTCTGTAGACTGTCCCACAACAATCCTTTTTGTTTACAAGGATTTTTTATGCAGATGACATTTTCTAGACAGCATCTTGGTAGTTTGGTATTGTTTCCACTTCCAAATAATTTAACCAAATTTCGTCACTGGGGCCATCAAAACAGAAAACTGTTTTGTACCCTTTTCCTAATTTATGCATTTGAATCAATTTACTTCTCTCTCTTCTTTTGGAAAGTCTTCAATTTCACAACTGTCCTTCAGATTCACAACTGGAATAATGATTGCTTAACTGGGGTTTTTATCCAGAAAAGATGGCAGTTGTTTGAATGATTCAGTATAAGGCAAATATGTCTGTTTTATGTAAATACTTTCCTTCTGTGTATACTTAGCATTTCCACAATATAGGAATTGAATATTTATGCAAATAGCACTTTTTCTTCTTTTGCTTAAGATTTTAATTTCTTTAAGTTTTTTTTTTTATTATTATTTTAATAACATCACTGTTAAAAATGAGTTTCAGAGCTTTGAACTAAAAATAATACAGAACAGAATTTCAGCATATGACTTGTTATATGCAGTAGTGGAGCAGATGGAAAAAGAACACCAAGAAAGAATCCAGTTATGAATAATATAATACAATTTGGTGTAAGACAATGCTGTGATCAAAGTCCCAAATGAAGTACACCCTCTCAATACAGACTGTGGTGAATGTCACACCACTGCATTCAAATGGTGATTATTATAGCTTTACAGAAATCGTGTTTTGTGGTATGTGCTGTAGAGTACTCTCTCAAATGATCTTCATGCCTAGTAAATCTTATTATGCATCACTGGTACAATTAATGGAGTTTAGGTAGTTTCATATTCTTGGCCTTTGCGATGCGGGAAGGTCCATAGTATTTTGGTGTTTGTAACCAGAGGAAGAGGAGAGGAC